>NC_137772.1:189433310-190060310 GCF_963455305.1 Plecotus auritus | reverse complement strand
GCAGATAATTTCCAAATTTGTATCTAGCCCTGATAGCTCCTCTGAATTGAAGGTTCTTATAATCCAATCTCTCTGAAATATCCTATATAATAGAGCTAATATGCTAATTAGACCAAACAACTGAAGGACCTTCCGTATAAAGCGGGGGCTGTGAGGGCCAGCCTGGGCTGCGAGGGCCAAGCCCCTTGCATGAATTTCTTGCATCGGGCCTCTAGTTTATTAGAATTGGGCAAACTAACCATGTACAGAACAAAACTCTTAATTTTCCTCTGGCTAACTCACTCTAGCTCCAGTTCATCATATCTCATTCTAAGAATCACCTTCATTTCTCTTTTCATCCACACTTTTAATCCATCAGCAATTTAAGTTGGTCCTATCTCAAAATATGTCCCAAATCTGACCTGCTGTTAGCCTCCACTGCCAGCAGTTTGATTAACGTTACATCTTTCCTCAACCAAAAGTCTTCTCACTGGGTTTTCTTCTTCCACTCTTGTGCTCCTACAGTCTGCTTTTGCCAGTAATAAGTGTGACAGTTTTCAAACATGAGTTGCTGGAACTCTTCCCATGATCTGTAGTGCCCTACATGCTCTGGCCTCCATCCACATCTCCGATCCTCTCTTCCATCAGTTCCCTCCTTGCTCATTTGGCTCCATTCTCTTTCTTATTGAAAGAGAATAATCAGTCAGCCCAAGTCTGACCCACATTTTGGACTTTTCTCTTGCAGTTTCATCTGCCTTGAATTTGTCTTTCCTGATGTTTTTGCATGGTGCCTTTCCTCCCTCACTTCATTCAGGTATCATCATTATGACCATCTCCAGTGGTCTTCTCTAATCATCCTCCCATAGACCCTCAGTCTCTGTCAAATCTCTTACCCTACTTTTTTATTTTTTATAGTGCTGATCTCTATTAACTTGTGTCCTCAAACTAAAATATCTATAACAATAAAAGCATAATATGCTAATTAGTCCGGACAGCATAACGACCTTCCGGACATCATTCTGGACGTCCTTCTAGATGAAGCCGCTGTGGCGGGGGCTGAAGCAGAGGTGGTTAGGAGTGATCAGGCAGGCAGGTGAGCAGTTAGGGGCAATCAGGCAGGCAGGCAGAGGGGTTAGGGGCTATCAGGCAGGCAGGCGAGTGGTTAGGGGTGATTAGGCAGGCAAACAGAGGCAGTTAGGGGCGATCAGGCAGGCAGGCAGGTGAGTGCTTAGGAGCCAGCGGTCCCGGATTACGAGAGGGATGTCCGACTGCCGGTTTAGGCCCGACCCTGCAGAGATCCCTGTGGGATCAGGCCTAAACCAGCAGTTGGACATCTTCCGAGGGGTCCCGTATTGTAGGAGGATGCAGGCCGGGCCTCTAGTAAATTATATAAAAGCAGAGATTGCCTTATTCACCACTATATTTCTAGTGCCTAAAACAGTGCCTGACACATAATAGGTACTAAATAAATATTGAATAAATGGGAACATGAAAGAATGTCTGAATATTCTTTAATGTTTTTAATAATTTCAGAGTGGAAGGGAGAGGGAGAGAGAGATAGAAACATCAATGATGAGAGAGAGAGGCTGCCTCCTACATATCCCCTACTGGGAATCAAGCCTGCAACCTGGGCATGTGCCCTGACTGGGAATTGAACCATGACCTCCTGATTCATAGTTCGATGCTCAACCACTGAGCCACACCAACTGGGCTGTATGAATATTCTTTTTTTTAAAAAAAAATATATTTTATTGATATTTTACAGAGAGGAAGGGAGAGGGATAGAGAGCTAGAAACATCGATGAGAGAGAAACATCGATCAGCTGCCTCCTGCACACCTCCCACTGGGGATGTGCCCGCACCCAAGGTACATGCCCTTGACTGGAATCGAACCCAGGACCCTTCCGGTTTCGGCTGTATGAATATTCTTAGCAGACTTTCTCCATTAGACTCAAGCCTCCATCCTCAATGTCTCTAAATAATGTCTCCTTCCTCCACATCTCCGTCTCTGTTCTTGCTAAACTGCTTTCCTAGGATTTCTTCCACATGTTGCTCCTCTTTGTCCAAGGAAATGCTCTTGATAATCTAAGAGCCTGTTCAGGTTCCACTTTTGTGAAGTTTTCTCGTCCTCTCCCACCATAAACTCCCCCACTCTCTGATCTTTCATGGACTCAGTCATTACTATACATGTCAGCACCTAATTGTTCTTTAATTGTTGCATATGCATCTCTCCAAAAATAGTATAAACCTCTAAGGACAAAGACATTATTATATACTTTTTTTGTCCATGCCTCAGAACAATAATGCTGAAATAGTGGCAGTCTTGACTTTGTTGTTATCAACTGGTTGACTAATTGATTAATTGATTGTCTCAGTATCAAGTATGTAAATGAAACAACAGCTTGAGTGTATTCCTTTGTGGGAGGATGTTAAAGTCAGAAAAAAGAGGCATTCATATCCAAATAACAATGTTCAAAGGACAACAGTTATAATAAATAAGAGACTGAAGAATTATTTTATTTCTTATCAAAAGGTAAACAATCCTTTTTACTCAATAAAATGATGTTAACTGGAAAATTTGTCTAAATAGTCATAGTTCTGGATCATGATACTTGACCTTTCTTCAATGCCCATGAAAGAGCTTGTTAATGAATCCATAAAATATATTATTACTAAGCTGATAACATTTGTTTATGAGTCACTTTCTATCATGGATTTGCCAAATAGCCATTCTAGCTTCTTTGAAAAATTATATCACTTTTTAATCAGGTTTAAAATTTCAGAAGGATAGGTTGTAAAAGAACTGTGATAAAGGTAAACCTAATATTTTCACATCTCTTGGTGTACTTTGTAGAAGTCCAAAAGATATTGAAATCACAATTAGTACTACAAATCTATACTAATAAAAGGGTAATATGCTAATTAGACTGGATAGACAGGACGTCTTCCGGATGTCCTTCCGGACAAAGCCACTGTGGCGGGGCCAAGGGAGAGGCAGTTAGGGGTGATCAGACAAGTAGGTAGAGAGGTTAGGGGTGATCAGGCCAGCAGGGGAGAGCGGTTAGGGGCAATGAGGCTGGCAGGGGAGAGCGGTTAGGAGCAATCAGGCCAGCAGGGGAGAGTGGTTAGGCGCAATCAGGCCAGCAGGGGAATGTGGTTAGGGGCATCAGGCAGGCAGGCAGGCAAGCAGAGTAGGTTAGGGGCGATCAGGCAGGCAGTCAGAGGAGGTTAGGGGCAATCAGGCAGGCAGGCAGAGGCGGTTAGGGGCGATCAGGCAGGCAGGCAGAGGCGGTTGGGGGCAATCAGGTGGGCAGACAGAGTGGTTAGGGGCAATCAGGCGGGCAGATAGGCAAGCAGTTAGGAGCCAGCAGTCCCGGATTGCGAAAGGGATGTCCAACTGCCAGTTTAGGCCCGCAGGTATTGGGCCTAAACCAACCGTCAGACATCCCCCAAGGGGTCCCAGATTGGAGAGTGTGCAGGTCGGGATGAGGGACCCCCCCCTTCCATGCATGAATTTCATGCAACAGGCTTCTAGTGTATATATATAACATATAAGATATATATAGTCAAAAACAATGTTTCAGATTTTTGGGGATGTAAACAGTGTTATAAACAGTCCCATTAAAACAAGTCATATATGTTAATAATTGAGTTTGTATTTATCTCTTTAGATCAGTATAAATTCACCACCCATCATATTGTGTTTTGGTGATGAGGGAATAAAAGAAAAGGTCTAGAGATGTTTTATTTTTCTTTTTCTTTTGCTGTGACATGAAATACTGATGAAAAGATAAATCTAAGATAGGGAATTATTAGGAATCCGTGTGCTCTTTTTTTCCTCTAAGCTTATAAATATTAACTTTTAGCAAGTTGTATGTGTCCAAATTGTTTTCAGCAGGATACCAGAAAACTGAAGAGATGATAAAGAGGGGAGAAAAGGATTTATAAAGCTCCAGTGTCCATTTGAGGGACTTCAGAATTTCCAAGTTTTTTTTTCAGGTATCTGAAAGAGCTGAATAGCAGCTGAAGCAACAGAAAATGGAAGGGAAAACAAAGCAGTTAGAGCTACACTATTAAGAAGAGATTGTAAACCCATACCCAAAAATGTTTGCCACCACTACTCTCCATATAATACTGCCAACATGAAGTCACAGAATACAAATCTTTGATTCACTTTGAAATGAAAGCCACAAATGCAGAACTAAGCCCCACTTTTGGAGGGGCAAAAGGAATTGAATATTTTGCTGAAATTCTTCTTGCTTCAATAAAGGATAATAAGGTCATGCCTAATAAAACAGAAACTGTTGAAATTCAATAATTTGCCAAGAACATCAGTTTGATGTACTTGTTTCAGGGAGAGGAATTCACCATTTAAGAGAAAGGTCTCAAGTGTCCCCCCTCATAGATGATCTTCCCTTCTATGCCCAGGAAGGACCCAATTTATCTGAAGCTCAGCACTGTGATGGCCCAATTTATCTTACTCATCACAGAGTCTCAGTGTCATCTTATTGCTTCTCAAAGTGTTGAGTTCCTGTTTATTAAGTGGATTCTTACCATCAGACATTTCAGGGAGGCATGTTGAGAGAAGTGAAGTGATCCTTGCAGCTGCCTAACCCAAAAACAGATGTCCATCATCTAATCATTACTAAGTTAGGTTGACTCCTAACACATGTAAGAGAAAAGCGCTTGGTATCCTATATAATAAAGAGGTAATATGCAAATTGACCATCACTCCAACACTCAAGATGACCACCCCCATGTGGTCAAAGATGGCCGCCCCCATGTGGACACAATATGGCCTCCACAAGATGGCCAGCAGGGGAGGGCAGTTGAAGGAGATCAGGCCAGCAGGGGAGGGCAGTTAGGGGTGACCAGGCCTGCAGGGAAAGACAGTTGGGGGTGACCAGGCTGGAAAGGGAGGGCAGTTAGGGGTGACCAGGCCAGCAGGGGAGGGCAGTTAGGGGTGACCAGGCTGACAGGGGAGGGAAGTTAGGGGCAATCGGGCCAGCAGGGGAGCAGTTAGGTGTCAATCAGGCTGGCAGGGGAGTGGTTAGGGGGTGATCAGGCTGGCAGGCAGGCAAGCAGTTGGGAGCCAGCAGTCCTGGATTGTGAGAGAGATGTCCGACTGCCCACCGGGATCGGGCCTAAATGGGCAGTTGGACATCCCTCAAGGGGTCCCAGATTGGAAAGGGTACAGACTGGGCTGAGGGACACCCCCCCATGCACGAATTTTGTGCACCGAGCCTCTAGTGTTTAAATAAAAATCTTTTAAACTTTTTATCTTTATACATATTTTTGCTTTTTTTAATATCACAGATTCATTCTGAATGCATAAATCCAGATGATTATTGTTACTTAGCAATAATCATAGGTTGAATGCTAGGTCCAGACACATTGTGAGTTTGTGCCATATACTCCCAAAGGAAAAAAGTTTCTCCAAAGAATCTGCTTCTGAACTTTGCTTGGATTTTATGCTTTATTATAAGTGTTCACTAATTTACATTCATCTGAAATATTTGATGATATGGTTGTTAAAATGTGATATATTAAAATTTATTATAAAGTGCAGTAATGTATTTCTGTAGGGATAGGTGAATTGTGTATGGGAACAGAATAGGGAACCCGAAGACATATTCATGCTGATTTGGAAACCTGATTTATAATAGAGGTAATGTTGTAGGTGACATATTCTTTGGCTCAAACAATTTCTATAAGATGTGCTCGCATAAATATACAGAGGTCGGTTGAAGGGTGTTTAGTATAGCATTAACTATAATAGCAAAATATTAGGAACAATCCAAAGTCTATTAATATAATAATTTAAAAGTAAATAATAATATATTAATTATATATAAAATTATAAATATATAATGAAAAACTATGCAAGCATTTAAAAGAAGAAAATAGAGCAAAGTGGTCCTCTTATACATTGTAGATGGAGCTGGTTAATTGGTACCCTCATTCTGGAAAACAATTTAGAAACATCTATCACAATTTAAAATATGTAAATCTTATGACCTAGAAATTCCACATATTTAGAATCTGTCCAAGAGAAACGCTTGTCCATCTTCTGAAGGGAGTGTACTCAGGTTGTAAATTTCTTTGGTGCTCTAAAAACAAGACAAAATTGCAATAAATACATGTCTGTCAGTGATAATATAGTTAAATAAATCATGAAAGATAGTCAAGCAATTTCTTAAGAATGAGATAGGAAATTTTTCCAATAATGACAGTAAAACTAACTGATTGTATGATTCCTCCCATAATTATGATTATAAGATCTAGACCATGTGTTTTAAAAAAACAGACTTAAATGCGTGAAAACATCCCAAAGTAGACAGGAACCACTGGATGTGGACTGGAAGTGAGTGTTGTTGGTACAGTCTTCTCTATTATTTGAATTTGGACCAAATACAAAATAATTTTTAAAACTGCAAATATTTAGATTTCAATCTGTTTTACATATGTTAAAATAAAACTTAAAACTTCAACTTTGCCCTAACTGGTTTGGCTCAGTGGATAGAGCGTTGGCCTGGGGACTGAAGGGTCCCAGGTTCGATTCCAGTCAAGGGCATGGTTTCAGGCACATCCCCAGTAGGGGGTGTGCAGGAGGCAGCTGATCGATGTTCCACTCTCATCGATGTTTCTAACTCTCTATCCCTCTCCCTTCCTCTCTGTAAAAATCAATAAAATATATTTAAAAAAAACAAAACTTGAACTTTAATTCCTACCTAGCTTTTAGATTAGGTTAAGTATGTTTCACTTTAAGGATTAAAAGTACATCTATCATTTCATAGTAGATTGTCTTGCTATATTAGGCTTAAATATGTATGGATGGATTCAATCACAGCACATATTTTATGTATCTAACATGTGCCAGACTGTTTTCTAGATGCTGGAGTACACTAGTCAGCAAGACAGGCAAGATCTCCATTTACCTGGGGATTATAATGCAATGAACTGTCTTGTTTAATAGACACTTGTAAGCAGAAAGTGTATATTCCCCAAATGCTATCCTTTCAGAGGAAAAGGAAATAAAATCAGGAAAAGGGATAAGCAGGAATCCTGTTTCTGTAAATATATTAAATTCACAAAATATTAACATTTAAGGGAATGTTAGGAGTGTTCAATCATTTTACATGAGCATTTTACTACATATAATATTCTTTTTATTAATGTTTAGGATACTTCAAAAATTTAATCTTCCAGTTTTTTCAGTCATTTTTGAATATCAGTGGGTTATAGAAATGTAATTTCAGAATTTTTGTTTGGATTTATCTTTTCTTTTATGTTGGCAGGAATTTGTATGAAGGATATTTCAACTTTTGCATAAAAATCACAAGTATATATTGTGAAATGGAATTTATTTGGCTTTCTTTTGAGTCCCTTCATTGTGTTGTTAATGGTAATTTTTACACCATGAACAAAATTTTTAGGGAAGAAGAGTTAGAAAGTTTTCTTGATGTAGTCAATAATCCTTACCATTCTGAAAGTTCTTTATTATATATGACTCATTATTAAACCTCTTACTTACTATATTAATTTTTATTGAAACATTTTAAAAAATCCTAATAAAAAACCTCTAACTCAGCAGGAAGACCAAGTCCAATAAGTTTCAACAATCTGAAAGTACACCTTTTCCAAGAACTTTCTTTAATTTCAGAAAATTTTTTATTGCTCCCTTATTCTTTGCCCTACTAAACTAAACCCTATACATGATGTAATTATGCTGCTTTTCTCTACTGTATATTTCTTTTGTGTTTTGCATCTGTTTATTTACGTGATCTTTATGGATGTTTGATCTGTATATTCATTAAGAACTGGAATTTTATATATTTTTAAATCACTCTACCAAACTTATGGTATTTCTTCAATAACTGAATAACATCAATTATGAAATTGTAATGATTTATCTTCTTATCTTAGATAATAGCCCAGAAATAGTGACTACATTGTCTCTAAGTTTAAAGCACTACTTGATTTTCTAAGTCATCATCTGAAAAGGTTTTTCAAGTGGCCTTCAATGAGATAATATTCTTTATCCCTCAACTAAGTGTATTTTTTTTCTGTCTCTCTCTCTCTCTCTCTTTAAAAAATAATTGACAGCTTGATCAAGTCATTCGCCAAAGAAGCCTGTCCAGTTTGGAACTGTTCCTCTCCTGTGCTCAGAAACAGCTAAGTGCTTTGATAGCTACGGAACCAGTTGACATTGAGTAAAGAGGACATGACAAGCTAACCCACACTGGCAATGGATAAATCGTTAGACCTCTCAAATAATACATGCAGTGAATTACAAAGATGCTTTTGTTTTCTTTCCAAGCCTTGGATAATTGATTTCCACTTCAAGGATAAACCAAAACAATATTTAGAATGATCAAGAGATCTAATTTATTTTCTTTTGTTTACTCCTTTACCTTTACTATTATTTTGGTAGCAGCAGCAGCAGCAACAGAATGTGTAATGTGACTCAAAAGCCATTGAAAATTTCCACATTACCAAAAGTTAATTAGGTAAACTTTATAGCCTCTGGCCTGTTATATTGTATTTGGCAGAAGTAGTAAATATCTTTACTTATTGCTTGACAGTGACTCTTGATATGATTCTAGAATGTAATCATGCATTTATTTGATTTTAAGGATAAAAACAGCATAGATTTCAATATCTCCTTCTGACATTACCACACTTTTCTGTAGTGGGATCTATTTTTGTTGGTAACAGTTGAAAACACTAAAGATTATTATATTAATTTCACTTTGATCTAATGTACCACTTAAAGGGGTATGTGTATGATATATGCTTAGTTCCTGTTTCTATTCTTCAAAGTCACTGTTAATCAAGAAATTCATTTTTCAATGAATCATATCATGAACTTAATTTCTAAAAAGGGAATGTAACATAACCGTTTAAATGAAGTCAGGTTCATATAAGAGATATGAAATTCTTGCCCAGAATTTCAGGATGTGCTTAATTCATGAGCAGTGTGCTTCAATGCAGAATCATGAGGTTTTGTTTTTTTTTTAACATCAAAACTAAATGTTGTCATTAAAATTATGCAAACATTTTGTTTTGTTTTTGAAATGCGTCTACTTTTGTGGGCTTTGTAATTTTATGGGATTTGTTAGTGTAATAAAAAGAGCTTCAGAAACTTATTTGGTCACTTTTTAGCCTTTCTTTTTTAAGTTAATTCTTTCTTCCTTTAAAAAAAATTCTTACTCAAACTTATATATCCATGGATGATAATTTTTTAACATACACCCTAAATCAAGCATGTCAAACACAACGAATATTTTTGCGGCCCAGCCAATATAACAGTATGTAAGAAACGTTTTAATAAAAATTTCATAACAATTTTTATAATATCCTGTTATACATAATTATTAATAATGAACTACAACATTCGCTGACTGATTAACTATAATCGTGTTGCATTCATTTCCCTTATGTGCCTTACACACAGGCGCACCATTTCTCTCCACTGATACTAGCAGCGCATATTTTAGGAGCCGATTGACACATCATTAGTCTTGTACTGACTTGTTTGGTGTGTGCAACAGGAAATATTTCACTTTCAGAGAGCAAGAAAAGTAGGTTTATTTATGTTATGCTTATTAATTTGTGAAGTTACTCGGTGTCTGGTAAGTTAATGTTCAAGAAAAAATATTAATTTTTATTAAAATCTTCTATTATTTTATGTTAACAATTACTCATTTATTTCAGCCCTTTGTATTCAGCATGTCTTTATCGAAATAAACCTACATTTCTATGAAAATTGAAGCTTTTTTTTTTTTTTTTTTGCGGCCCACATAAACTTAAACCTTGTTTATTTGGCCCGTGTTAGCCTTTGAGTTTGACATGCTTGCCCTAAATATTTACAATAACATTTACAAAAAATCTTTAAATGTAAATAACTAGTTTTCTCTTACAAATTTAAATGAGGAATTAAGACAAGCAGGCCACTGACTTGAATTACAGTATAGGAAAAATAGGAGAGGCACCTGGCTGGCATGGCTCAGTGGTTGAGCACCAACCTATGAACCAGAGGTCACAGTTTGATTCCCAGTCAGGGCACATGCTTCGGTTGCTCACTCAATTAGGGCATGCAGGAAGCAGCCAATCAATGATTCTTTGTCATCATTGATGTTTCTATCTCTCCCTCTTCTTCCGTCTCTGAAATCAATAAAAATATATTTTTAAAAATATGGAAGAGGCTTTTAATTTTGGAACAAGCCAATGACACAATGTTATGGTCATATTTAAAACCACTTGACTATTTGTCATCAGATTTAAAATGATAGGGTATTTTACAACTTAACTCAGATATGATTTACATGAAAATGAAGCACCGAAGGTCACAAACTAAGATCCAGAGATAATGGAAACATCAAGAGAATATAATAGTCCACACCTCTCTTTCATCCCTACCACCACAGAAATATTTTTTTCTTCTTCCATTTAAGCTTCCAACTTCACTGTTGACATAGACTAATTGTTATCTGAAGTAATTTGGAACAAATTAATACCAATCAGTCTCTGAGTATTTGCAGAACACCCACCGTGCACAATAATAAACTCTTGGGTTGCTGTAGTGCTTGCTTTCCCACAGAGCTGCCCTTAGAGATAACTGAGAATTATCATCTGGGCTTAGAATGTTTGAATACATTAATCATTCCAGACCATATTAGCTAATGTTTCAGTGATGTTCATAGATTACCACATTCAGAACTGAAGTCACTTTTTGCTCTGGTTATCTGACCACCTCAGGTAGTATTCACTAAGAGAATTAGGTGACTAAGTATATGCTATGACCAGAGGTAAGAGTTTTTTCCTGCAATGTAAGCTCAAAGTCTTAAAGCAAAGTAGTCAAATGTTTTGAATGTAAAACTTTCTTTGCCTATTGTATGATTTCCTTAACTCTTTGTATGTAGCATTTCCTACTGTTATGTTTAGGTGAAGAAGCCTTTCAGTTTTTTCAGTGAAAAAGCCAGTCTCAAATTGTGACTCGTTTTTGGTAGCATGCTTAAGGATTCATTAATAGAAAAGTTATTTCCCCCACCAAAAAATGAGTATCTGCTTTATGCCAAGTATTTTCACATGTTGTCTCAACAACCCTGTGAAGTTAAAATAGCCTATTAGATATTTCAGCATTTATGAGTGGAGAGGATTAGATGTTTACTTGCCCATGATGATAGGGTGGAGCTGGGATTCAACCCCAGAGCTTTCAACACTCAGTTTTACTCTTTCTAGTATTCTGGAGATACCTAATATTTTCTCCAGGAGAAAATATCTCAAAGTTTCTATCTCATGTAGTCTTTTATCACATGAATCCCTTAAGAGAAGAATATGCCCCTCCCCTTATAAGCTTAGTTGGAATTCTAGGTCTGCCACATGCTAATTGTGGAACATTGGACACATTGCCTAACCAACTTGCGTCTCAATTTTCTCATTTGTGATGTGGAAATAGTGACTTTTATAGGCTTTTTGTGCAAATTAAATTAAGCCTGTAAAATACCTCACATGGTAGACCTCGCTGGTGTGGCTACCAGTTCACAGTAATTCCCCTTTCTCTGGGAATTGCCCACAAAGTACAGGTGTGGTAGCCCACAAACAACTGGCTAAACAGTATAATTCTGCCCCTCTGACCTTGATTTACCAATCCACAGATGAAGGTCTGATCCCAACTGGGCCTCCTGTCATATGCTAAGACTCTCCAACTACTTTCCCCTAGGGAGACAGAAAGGAACTCTGAGGTCAGAAGTCTCTTGATCCTTGTCTTTCCTGAGTCTTGGATTCTGTGAGATAACCAAATATTCTTCTAATATGCCAGCACCACTTACTTTTTCTTCTTAAGCTCGCCAGAGCCAGTTTCTATTACGTGCAACCGAAAAAATACTAACCAAAGCAATCCAGCACAGAGCACACGTAATCCCTGGATACTCAGCACTTGTAAGTTCTTCATTTTCTCCGCCATACTAATCCACATCCAAAATGGGAACACTCTGATTTATTTTAAGGAATGTTAAAAATATAAATGAACCAAAGCCCCTGTTGTCTAACAATGCCAAGAAAATCACAGATATCTAAAACTATGAACAAACAGTGTCCTAGTTTGAAGGTCTCTGTCACTTAGAATCTGGAGTAGAGGTTTAAGCTCAGCTTTGCTAAATGCTGACTCATGCTCCAATTCAAGGGAGTCTTGCTCAAGATTGCTTTGAAATCAAAACCAGAACAATGTCCTTATGATTGGTGTTATTCTGCACTAGTCAAGTATCTATAATTATAGCTTTATTTTTAATCTGACAGTTAAACTGAATGGAATCAGGAAATGCTATCTATGTTTTAAATAATAAAATAAAAAAAACAAAGTATCATTCACTAAATTGCAAAGGTGTTCTTTGCAAAAAATAAAATCTGAATTTAGGAAAAAAAAAAAACATGTAAGGACCTGGAAAACATAAAACTCCAAGAGAAACAGGAGACTTGGATCAACACACTTAGCCCAAGTCTTCTGTTTACAAACCAGTTAAACACTCCACTCTGTTTCCAAAGACTCTGCTAAAGGAGCAGAAAGCCAATGTGTTCTGAATCTGCACTCCCTTGTAGGCATCACCACCAACATCATAGTGAGTGGGTAGAAGCTATATGAGAATTTACAGCTGTGACTGACTTCCTGAACTTTTTAAAATCCAGGCAGAACAAAAACTGCTCCCTTTACTTAATTGAAAAACAGACACATTTCATACACCCAAACAGCCATAATGCAGGGACTACGTGGGCATAAATCATTGGTACATGTAAATAGAAGAAAAATAGTTGGTTAAATTTTCTTTGCTCTTGTCTAGTTTTGTTTTCTTTTTCCCTTTAAGCATCCATTTTCAACAAGTTACTTGCCTTTATATTCCCTTTCCCCCTTCCGCAGGGATTACATACTAGGATTTTTCTATGGAGTACTTATGGAATTTAATATCTTGTGTTATTTATCATTTATAATTAATAATTTGTGTTCTTGTTTAGATCTATCTCCTCCTGAAGGAAGAACCCGCATTTGGTTTGATTATTGTATCCTAAAGGCAGTTTACTGTGTCTAGCCTGTGATGTGGACTTAGTATATAACTATGAGTTCACAAATAATTGAATTAATCAATCATTGCACCTCTTTATAACTCAACTAATCTCCAGCTAATAGTTCTGACTACTAATTTAAAGAAATGGCTAAGACTGCTGTGTTTCTAACTGAGGTCCTATAAGAACTCAAATAGTATTCTCATAAAAGAACTCTTATAAAACAGTAACCAGCCTTCTATGAATCAACAAAACATCTCAACACTGAAATGAATTTCACATTTTAGAAAGCTACTAGAATAATTAAATCAGTAAATCATAGCTACTAGAATGCTACTAAATTGATAGAAATGTACTACCCAAATTATAAGATCCTCTAAGAGTGAAAGTGTGAAAACATATAGAAAAATTATATATGAAATAATTTAGGGTGCCAAGAGGTGCCTATCCATAGAATAAGAAATAACATCCCATAGAGTGGCCTTTAGGCTATATATTAAATTCACTGGTCCTGGTTAATCAGGTTCAGTTATTACAAGGAGGAAAGAAGAAAATTTGGAGAGATTGTATGCATATGGTTTTGTGATCAAGAGTGGGCGATCCAGTGGGAGTTGTGGGTGAGGAGAGGAGAGGTGTTTGGGAGTGGGTCAGATCAGGGAATGTCCAGAGCAGTGTCATGTGAGAGTCCTGGTGATAAAGGATGCCAAAGAGTATCTGATAGCCTCCCAATAGCGATGTAAACTGGTCTTGTATTTTTGGAATACACACAGAAATCCTGAAACAGACTAATTCAAAAGGTAGGAAAATTTGACTCAGTCCTGGCAAACATTCAGTTCTCAGAAGTCTGGGAGCTGATTTCAAAAGGAAAAACTGAAGCCACAGAATGTACAAATCACTGACCAACACAGCTCTGATACTGAAACAGCTTATAGGAAATTCCTTGTGGCAAAAAATATACATAATGAATGTTGAGCTCTTGCTCTTTTGTGTAGGCATTCTTTTCTGAAAATGTTAGTAACCTCTCCACATCGTCAAAAGCACTACCTTTAGAAACATGTTTTTTCCTATAGTGTTATTTATCTTTATTTTTCTGCTTTCCATAACTTCCAAAATGTAAATGTTTAATTTAAACTATAAAAATTTTTAAACAGCCCTGTTCAGGTAGCTTAGTTTGATCCCAGGTCAGGTCACATGCATATGGGAGGCAAGCAATTGATGTTTCTTTTTCCTCTCTCTCTCTCTCTCTCTCTCTCTCTCTCTTTCTATCTCTATCTCTATCTCTCTATCTCTCTCTCCCTTCCTCTATGCCCCCTCCCTTCCTCTCTAAAAAAATTAATTAAAAAATCATATCCTTATGTAAGGATTTAAAAAAACAGTGATTCAATTACTAAAATTTTAGTTAGTGAATCAGTGAGCTATTCTTAAAATTCTGTTATAATTTTATAGGCAAATATGTTTTTATGTTCATGGCCTTTTAGATAAAGATAAGCAACACAGTTTATTTTCCTTATAATTTCCTCCTTTTTTTTCTCATAAAGCATGGAAAAGACTTCTTCGTTATATCAAATCAAAACTGGCATTTTGGTAGCAGTTATATAAAATGAGGTAAACCAGGTAGAAATATCAAATCAGATTGTTTAGAAAACTCTGCTCTGTAGGTTCCAAGCAATCCAGCTATAGTCATTGAAGAGTAAGATGCCTTCACTTTTATATGAATGCATTTCTTTCAGTGTCACAGTGATTCTACTTCACATAAAGCTTTGGTTATGTTCCCCACATGAAAAACTATTATGTTCAGAAATGTGTTTTATCTCTATTTCTTCGAATTTGAGATGCATATTCTCTATTGTACATATTAAGTAGTCTACCATGGAAGCCTAAAAATTCTATATTACTAAAAATGCAGTGTTATATAGGCCTTAACCTTCAATGCAACAGGGCTGGTGTCCTCATTTTTTTATTCTTTCTCTATATTCTCATCTAATTCCATGACTGTATTCACCCCATGTGCTAAAGATCACCACATTTGTATCTCCAGCCCAGTTTTCTTCCATTAAACCATGTATTAACTTGTTTGAAAAGCATTTGTGATCTGTCATCTTTCAGCCAGCTGTCCCATTAGTTTCTAAGTAAGAGGCTCGAATTCTGTAAAACATCTTCAGAGAGTGTGCATTGCTGAATGACTCCCTCCTCCCCCACGGCAGTAACTATTTTGAGAATTCTAAAATGCTTTTCCCTTCATCTTTTATCTAAAATGTTAAATTGTGAGCAACCTCCATATTTCACTGTTGTGATTGTCTCAGGTATGTTTGCTTTGAACAGACTTGGTCCCTTAATCTCCTCCTCCTCATCTCTCCACTCCCTCTACCACCACCACCCACCCTCCCGCCCCCCAGACTGCTGCATTCCTGACTGCTGTGAAGAGTGGTGACAAATACTAATCTGAGCTAGACCACAGTCATATGAAGTCAGATGAAGGACTTGGCCTTGTGTCAAACTAAAGCAAGGGGAAGGGTGGAAACTGCTGTCTTGTAAACAGCGAGCCACCCAGGGCGTGAGCTCTGAAAACATGTAAATAACACTATGTCCCATATGCTTTATTTCTCTGTTTTGTCATACTACCTTTGCCAGCTAGTTTAGCTGAGTATGATTTGCAATGTTATTTTATTGAACATTTTTTGACAATTTGAGTACAGTTCTGAATGTAATATTAAATCCTCTTCTGGCTCGGCTGATTACAAAATTGCATGCTCTGTCTACACATCAAATCCTAGGTTTGGAGGGGAATTCAGGCTTCACCTAGTCCAACACATCCAAAAGGCACTACATTTGAGCTCTCCCATAGCAGATGGTATTTCATACCATCCTAAAGGACATCCAAACAAGAAGATTAATTATATGATTAAAGACTCTTTCACACAAAAATTAAAGTGAAGCTTGGCTTCCATTTTTTATAAATTCATACAGATTTTTCTTCTTGTTCATGGCTCCCCAGCCAACTCCAATGGCTGGACCAGTAAGTTTCCTCACACTTCGGTGACTGAAGAGGAAGCTGAATATCATCAATTACATTAGCAAGTTAGTTCTAAATTCTTGGTGTCAGTTTTATATGTCAGGCTTGAAGTTGGTCAATTTTTAAATCCAGCTGCCATCCAATGTTGAAAAAGTGCCAGAGAAAATTGATTTTAAAGAACTCTCAGAGAATCAACTCAATTCTAGCAACACTTTTAAAGAGATTTTGGGATGGCCAGAAACTATAACTATACTGCACAATACTTCAAGCTTTGGCCTAGCATGAATTTAAATAATTACATTATATTGTATCTTTCTTAAGAAGTCACTAAGAAAAAAATGCATATGATCAAAGGAAGGAAAAATTTCTTTAATCAAACTCTCAATGATTGATACCACATATTTAGTGACAGAATAAAATTTGCTTCAGAACAATGTGTTTTATTTTATTTTTTTATCTTTGCTGTTGAAAGTGTTAACAGATGTCTCCTTTTTCCCCCACTGTCCCCTTCTAGCTTACACCCGCCACCCGCTCTAGGCCTTCACCACTCTATTGTCTGTGTCCATGGGTTATGCATATATGCATATAAATTCTTCGGTTAATCTCTTCCCACCCACTCTCCCCACCCCTTCCCTCTGAGATTTCACAGTCCATGTTTCCATGTCTCTGGATCTATTTTAGAACATAGCATTTTAATCAGCTTCTGATTGGGCTTTCCATCATCAGTTTCTATTGTTATTATTTAGAACTGTTTATGCAGCTATACATTGACAAAGGAAAGATAGATTGCTTTAAAATATTAGATGCACAGCATGTAAAGTAAATTCACATTAATTTTAAAGTTAGTTTTAGTTAGATTTTTTAAATATATATTTGTATTGATTTCAGAGAGGATGGGAGAGGGAGAGACAGATAGAAACATCAATGATGAGAGAGAATCATTGATTGGCTGCCTCCTGCACGACCCCTATTGGGGATGGAGCCTGCAACCCAGGCATGCACCTGACCAGAAATCAAATCTGTGGTTCATAGGTAGATGCTCAACCACTGAACCACACCTGTCAGGCTAATTAGATTTTTTAATGTATTAAAACTTCAGAGTTCTTTATAGCCAGCATCTAAAATCTGTTAATTTTATACATGACTACATAGTTTCTTCATAAACAAATCAATCAATAAATCAAGTTTTTTAATGATTCTCCCCCTGTTAAAAGAAGCTTACCACTCTGTTGTATATTTCCTTGAAAATCATTGAACTGTATGGTAGAGACTTCTGGACTTATCCTGTCAAGCTCTGCTCTGTTTCTGGGACGTAGGAGGGGTTATAATTAGGTGGAGCAGAGCTACCAGTACTAATGGCCTTTGATCAGAGTGATGTGTGGCTCCAAGACAAACATTTAATTATGCTGCCAGACCCATCAGCCTAAACTCTCTTCCCCTGCTGGTGAGAGTGGAAGAGTCTTTGTGTTGAGACTGGAGACAAGATGGAAACAGCCTACATAACCAAGTGGCCGGCCACATGAAGGATGGTCAGCTTGGAGGATCTCCACAGATGGATGTAGTTGAATGGGAAAGAAACCTTTTTGGAGTGTAAGTCACTAAGATCTGGGAGTTTTCTACTACTGCAGCGTAATCTGATCTATCTTAATATAACCAGACAAGATAAAACAAAACTCTGGAGAACACCTGGCCTGTTTGCACTATCACTTCTTTGAGAAACGTACTGAGACCTACCTAACCTTACTGGTCCAAAGAGGATCACATCCATAGCAATGGCTATTGTTTAGGGTCCAATGTTTGTGGGCACCACACAGGATCCCTGGGATACAAAGATGAGGATAAAACGTGTTCCTTCAGATTGCTATAAAAGTACTTCTCAGGTTATGTTGAGCCATTCAGTGTTGGGGAAATTTACTGAAAATACTTCCTTTTACCAAAAAATTTCTTAACTGAAAATGGTGCATGCTCACACACAGACACACACACGTTATGTGTATATGTTATGCATTATTATGCATTCAGTCTGTACAAATGTTATAAACATATATATCCACATTTGAAGGAGTAGGAGGACAGAGAGAAAGATTTTAGAAGGCACCACGTTCTTCAGCTGGTCTTTCACTAAATTCCAGAATATAGACAGAATACATTTATAATCTGTAGTTGTAGTCAACTTGACACAATAAAAAAATGACTTCCAGATAACAGGAAAATCACAAAATTCATTTCCAGCCCATCTGTAACTAGTAATTTTCTTTTTTTAAAAATATTTTTTCATTGATTTCAGAAAGGAAGGGTGAGAGGGAGGGAGAGACAGAAACATCAATGATGAGAGAGAATCATTGATCGGCTGCCTCCTGCACACCCCACAGTGGGGATCAAACCTGCATGTGCCCCAACTGGGAATCAAGCCTTATCTCCTGATTCATAGGTCGATGCTCAACCACCGAGCCATGCTGGTCAGGCAGTAATTGTCTTTATTTTATTTCTTTTGCAAAATGAGTCAGGGTCGTATGAAATGAATTAGGACAATAAGAAAAAAAATTTTTTTGCTGTCACATTGTATTTATACTTAGTAGCAATTCTTTGTACTAAATCAAATGCAGATTTTATTGAATTACTGTTCATGCCAGGTAGCTGCTATTCAATCATCGCTGTTTCATGGGTGCACCTTTGCTTGCCTCTGGCCTAGGGGTGCCATTGAGTGCTGACACACACATCCCTCATACTGCATGTGGGTGGAAACTATAATGGAAAAGGAATCTGTGGGCAATCTGGCCTCAACTTAATTTCATGTAGTTGAACAATCTAGTTTTTGAAATATCAATGCTAAAGAGGTAATTATTAATGTTTCTCTCCTACTTTTCATGACTAAGTTGTGTTGTTGTTTGTCTTTTTTACATGCATTTCATTTTTATAGTACCTCCTTGGAGTGGCTTCTGTTATTATGATGCTACATATTCAGAAAGTAAGATTAACTCTCTAAGACAGTGGTCGGCAAACCACGGCTCGTGAGACACATGCGGCTCTTTGGCCCCTTGAGTGTGGCTCTTCCACAAAATACCACGGCCTGGGTGAGTCTATTTTGAAGAAGTGGCGTTAGAAGAAGTTTAAGTTTAAAAAATTTGGCTCTCAAAAGAAATTTCAATTCTTGTACTGTTGATATTTGGCTCTGTTGACTAATGAGTTTGCCAACCACTGCTCTAAGACACACATGTGAAAAAATTAACATCCAAACTCAAGTCTGGGCTTTGATAACATATGTCATCACGGTTTTTAATATAAAAATTTTTTGGCTAATATGTCTCTTTATAAAATATTCCTTTTTAAACCACAAGGATTCAGAACTCCAGATCACTCTTGGAATTGGCGAAATAATCTCCAGTAGAATTTCAGGAGGGATACCTGTGGGCTGCCTGCCTCAGAATCTCCGAGGTGCTTGTTAAAGCTGCAGGTATCCTGTGCCCTGCCTCAACTTTCCAGGTCAGAATCTTCTGCAGAAGACCAGAACTTTTCATTTCAAACTGATTTCCTGGGTGACTAATACACAACCAAGTCTGAGAACTCCTCCTGAATCATAATTACAATCATTGTTCCTGGGAAGTTGGGGGAATGTCTCTAAGCCATCACAGAGGACTGGCTCTGTAAGAGGAATACTTCCATAAGCCCCTTTATGCTTGACTACTTCACTTACACCAAGAATCTGAACAGTGAGTAAGGATTGGCTAATTGGAGTCAAGGAGTGCAATGCAACCAAAGAGCAGAGGGGTGATGAAGGAACAACCCTTTCCTGAATTTGAAGTGTAATTTAAAGAAACACTGAATCTGAATATACTAATGGATTAATTTAAAAATGTGGTGTTGAATGCTGACTTTAGAAAATATTTGAAAACTCATACATTTGTAAATTATGAGCTTATGCTGAGGAAGAATTTCAATGTAAAATTTAAAATGAAGCCTGTGGCTGGTGGAGAAGTTAGGCAGGAGGTTGTCTTCCACTGTGTGGAGAGAGGAGAAACAGAGGCAAGTAGAGGGGTGTGGAGGGTAGCATTTGTAAACAGAAATAACCTTCACACACATTCTTTCAGCCCAAGGTTAAGTGGTAGTATCCTGTTTTTCAGTTTCAAAATTTGAGTCACAGAGAAGTTCCATGAATTGCCAAAGGTCAATCGGTTAGTCAATGGCAGGCCGACCATACACCAGTGACTCCAAACCCACTACTTTTTCCACCTAATTATACTGCATTTTCTTTTGTTTTAAGCCTTCCAACTAGAGTTCAGTCCATCTGAGGATATCATATCTGTCCAAGTCAATTTGAAGTAATGTGGCAGGGCCTTGGGTAACCACATTAGTGTTTTTGAGCCTTACGTATAATTTTTTTCCCTTTAGGATAATTACAAACTGCTGTATTTTAATTACAATGACTTTTAGAATGCTCCAGATTTCTTCCTAACAGTTGCCTTTTGTACTGTCTTTCTCTATCTTTTTATCAAGAATTCTAAGTTCTCCTGCAGTCTGGTAGGATTTTTCCTTCAGAAGAGACACCAGCTGACATAGTCCCATCTGAAAGGTGTGATGGAGGAGCACAGAAATAGCTTCCACTGAATAGTAGCTGTAAGGGCACTCAGGTAGCTCCTCTTGGTTGAAAGCATATAAAGCAAGATTCTTTTCCAAACCATTTGGAGGCAATTTACAGGCAAAATACGTGGTCTCCATAAAAGCCGTGATTCTGATTTCCATGTGTCATCTGCATGTTGCACAACTCTGTAAATTATTTATAGAAACAATTTAGAAAAAGGAAGCAGCTCTGTAATATGCTGTGATTAAAGAATGACCAAAAAAGGAAAAAAACAAAAAAGCATCACCGAGCATTCCTTACATGGCCAATGGTTAGTATGGATGTTAGTTTATTTTTAAAATGCAGATGAAATAGAGGGGCTCTTTCTCTAATATGCAAAGAAAAAATAATTGTGTTTTGAAGGCAGTTGTAACTTTCCCATACATAACCCAGGGGTCAGCTTTTTCTCCCATTTAGAGTCACCTCCCTGTGGGACATTTGGGAAAGGAGAGAGGGAATTTAAGTTTATCTCTGTTTCTGAATCACCACTTATTGCACTCCCTCTCTTCCCTGGTGTGTCCGTGCCACTTCTTCAAAGGGCTCATAGAACAGGACGTGGTCAAAGGTCTGGTGGTTGAACATACGATGGGTCCCACTCCTATTGATAGTCTTTTTTAAAAACCATTTCTGTCTTTTTTTATAACCGCTAGAGGTATGATTGGCATGTAAAAAGCTGTACATATTTAATATATACAACTGGATGAATTCAGGGATAGGTATATACCCATGAAACCATCACCACTTTCAAGGCCACAAACATATCCGCCACCTCCCAAAGTTTCCTCCCACTCCCTTTGTGATAATAACAGTAATATAATAATCAATATATTGATCTTATTACTAGATTAATAATCAATATATTAATATAAGTATAACAATATACATAATATGCTTATCTTATTTTTTATATTATGAATAGAGGAAAGCCAGAGGGTAAAGATATTGTCTGGAAAGCCTATAGGGAGGAAAGGGTCAGCTGAGCTTTAAAGAAAGGGAAGTACACACGTTCCAAAAAGCACAGTGTCTTGCTAATAGAAGAGTAAGTTGGTTCTAAGGCAAATATTCATTTATAATTGCATCCTGTAAGTAACTGAAAACTCCATCATTGCACTAGAGTGTGCATCTTGTTGGGTTGAGCCCACAGCAACAGCTGCAGCAGCAGCAGGTTCCATCTCACCTGCTATACAGACAGCTCAACAGGTGGCGATGTTCACAGTGGGCTTCGGAGACATTTTAGCACTAAGCAAGCATGCCACTTAAGGAAAGAAAAACTCTGAATGCTCATGCAAATATCTGAGCATCTCCCTTGTAACCCGAAAAAGCATGCTAAGGAAAGATGACTGACTCTAAGAACATGAAGCCAGAAAGCAACGTAGCAGTTGGCGTGTCCTCAGCAGAGCCTACTGTGGGCTCAGACCCTGCCTGGCCGCACCCAGGAGAGCTGGCAACAAGGGCACGTTCTGCATTAGGGCAGCACAGAGGTGGGCAGAGTTTTTGATGCCTATAAACCAGGGTTAGCCTTGGAGATTTATGAATGCATAATGTCAACTTCCCTCACTTTCTGTCCTTAGGCATTGTAGCAGCAGGGCCTTTCAGCAGCCACATTGGTGATACTGATCTATGCACCATTTTTCTAGAAGTGGTTGTATCTGCTGAGCCATCACACGCTCTGGCTCTGGCCTCCCTGTGGCCAACATCAGGCATTTGCATAGCTGTTAACCAGAAAGCTGCCTATGGTCATACATCAGAAAAAAATTAATACCAACACCAACCTTACATTTGGGGCACAGGTTAAGAGTTTACAGGTGCCAGCATGCTTTCACATCCCTTCTCATTTAGTCCTTGTATTGCATCTGGTGCTGCTCAGGCACATCTGGAAGACCAAGCATTGATGGCCAACATCTGGAAGAGTGTGTGTCAGGGAGACACATCTGGCACTTTCCCCATACCACCTTCCTTCCTCTCACTCTCTTTAGAGGACTCAGGACAGGGAGTACAACACCTGGCTTTTAAGCCCTGTTCCTCTTATTGACTGAGTTCAAGAGCCAAGCCATAGCACCTTTAAGGGTATAATCATGTATTAGGTGATTTCTAAACTTATTTTTAGTGCCAAGATACTACTATTTTGTAACAATTTTGAGCAGTAGATAGCAAGGAAATTGATAGGCTCCTGCAAAATGGGGACTCTGTTATTTGGAAATTTTACTAATTTCTACCCCAAAGTTACACAGGTGCAATGTCTCTGGACACCTCATCTAGCATTCTTCCACTATATCACACACATGTCTGAGTGCACACGTGGATGAACCTTGCCCTGCTTAGCTCTGGCTCAGATAACCAGATACAGATGAAAGACTCTGCGCTTTCAGCTAAACTATACTAATTACTTGACAGTATATGGTTAAATAAAATTTCACAAATTGACAGCTTGTAGACAGGATTTGTCCCAAAGCCCTGTTTTATTTGGCCACCTGTTTTATTTGGTGAAAAAAATGGACATGTTGTTATATTTTAAATTTTGGATATCTATATATATAAAAAGCCAGCGACTTAATGGCCATAACGACCATAACAGCCAGTTGCTATGATGTCCACTGTGGCCAACGAACCGGCCGATCAGGGGGTGGGGCTGGCTGGCCAACCTCGTGGCCCCTCCCCCCTGCCAACCTGCCCCTGATCGGACTCTCCCACCCCAATCAAGAGCTGGCCTCCAGCCAAATGCCCCCTCCCTTCTCCCCTGGCCAGCCCCGCCCCTGGTCAGCCTGCCCCACCATGATAGGCCTGCAGCCCCTCCCCTCATCCACCCCTGACCCCCTGGTCATACCCCCCACCCCAATAAGGGGCGTGGTTGGGCGGCCAACCTTCTGCAGCCCCTCCCCATGGCCGCCCCATCCCTGATTGCACCCCCCACCCCGATAGGGTGCGGGGCTGCCCGGCCATCCTCCTGAAGGCCCTCCCACCACCCAGCCTCACCCCAGATCGGCCCCCCCACCCCATCAGGGGCAGGGCCAACCAGCCAACCACCCATGGCCCCTCCCCCAGGCCACTGGCCCCCAATCGGCACCCCCCACCCCATTTGGGGATGGGGCCAGCTGGCCCACTGCCCACAGCCCTCCCCATGGCCAGTCCCACCCCAATCGGCCCCCCAACCCCAATCGGGGGCAGGGCCCACTGGCCAATCGCCCATGGCCCTTCCCCCAGCCAATCAGGGCGGGCCAGCTGGTCAACCTCCCACCATCTCCTCCTCCCAACAGGCCCAGCCCCAATCTGCCCCAATTGGAGCTGGGCTGGCCAGACCCCACCAGTGTATAAATTCGTGCACTGGGCCTGTAGTTTTACATAAAAATCAAGATGTTCAAATTGAAGACAATAATTGGCTGAAATGAGTGCATCATTGTATTTTTCTTTCACTGTTTTTCAACCTTGGCACTGTTGACATTTGGGTCCAGAAAATCCTTTGTTGTTGGGGCTGTCTGTTGTATTTTTAGATGTTAAGTAGTATCCCTGTCCTTTACGTACCCAATGCTAGTAGCAGTAGCACCTTCTCCTCTTTGTGACAGCCAGTGTGGCATTGCCAAGTGTCCCCTGGGAGGCCACACTGCCTTGGCTGGAAACCACTGCTGTAGGCATTTGAGTAGTGGTCCCTGGGAAAGAGGATTTTGGAGCTGGCAAAGGTATAGTGCAACCCTCTCCCTTACAGAGGAGGAAATCGAAGCCCATCCAGAGAGGGGATGGGCCAAGCCGAGGTGGCAGAGCTGGGACTGGAACCCGGGTCCTCGGAGTCTTTGTGCAGTGCACTTTTCACCATAAGTTTCTGCCTGTAAAGCCCCCACCCACCTGCCAGTTCCCACCTGTTTTAATTGCTGATGGGAAGGTCTGCCTGCTGCTCTCCCGCCCTCCTGCACCCTGACCCCTGCCAGTGTGTCCTGGATCAAACAGAGCAGCCCTTCACTTCAAGGGAGCATCTCTTCCATCTAGTGGGTCTGGATTGTTTCACTCAGATACAAAGGGCTGTTTTCTAAACGTGTATCTCATCCTCTGTTTCATTCATTAAGCATAGGATGTTCCTTATTCCCAGCTGATTTAGGTCACCAGTCTCCTGAATTCTTGAATCAACAGTTCCCCTAAAGCCACTTACAAAATGTGCAGCCCTAACCAAGCATTTGTTTGAAGTCATTTTGTCACTCGGCAAACTCCTCAGGAATGTGGCCATGATACAACAGTTAGATATTTATACACTTGGAATTTATTTCTCCATCTTAAGTCTTGTAAAGACTTAAGATGGTGACATAAATTTTTTATAAAAACAGTTTTAAGAACATATTAATGATTTCCCACAAGAGATATTTTCTTTTCAGAATAACAGATTCCTCTGATGTCAGAGAGCCCCTGACAAAGTTCGCTGGACAGGAGCCCCAATCTGACCACCCAGGCTAGGCAGGTCCATAGCCTTCTCAACTATAAAGCGTCATGTTTGGGTGGCCGCTACGAGCCCTTGAAGCTCTCATGTTGAATTAGCTGGGTTCTTGCTTCATCTGCTAGTATGTGAGATTTCTCCCCTTGAGTCCTGTTCTATTGCACATTGACAGAGAAAGCCAAAGACACCTATTGTAAAATGTTATTCTTTTACACATCCACCGGGGACCCCTCCACAGATTAAGTAGAAATGTTCTCAGTTGTCTGTGAAATATATTAGAAAGTTACTTTGCCAGGTGGCCCAGCAATTTTTCACTCAGCTTTTGGGTATGTACTTCTTGGCTATCCTGCTAAATGTGAGAATCATTTGAGCAAGTGACAATGCATGAGTCAGCCTCCTCCCCCTTCCGACCACCCACAATCCTTCCCCCAAATATAGTAAGACTGGTCCTATGTTTTCCTATATTTGTGATCTGCAGTTTATTGAGCACTGCCACATGACCACTTATTATTGTAGAATCCCATGGTCATATATGTGTTCTTGTTATCTTGGTTTCTATCTGGATCTCTCTCTCTCTCTCTCTCTCTCTCTCTCTCTCTCTCTCTCTCTCTCTCTCTCTCTCTCTCTCTCTCTCTCTCCCTGGTATAGTTTCCTACAGACTCAGTTTCTGATTGTCTCTCCTCTCCTCACCTCTCCCCACCTCCCCTCCCCTCCCCTCCCCTTTCTTTCTCTGCCCTGTTCTTTTCTTGGGGTTGGGGAGGGGAATCCCTGCATTAAAGGAAATGTTAATGGCATAGCAGTGCACACAGGGTTATAGATAACAATCCCTGTGTAACGTGTTGAGTAGGCTTGATTATGAGGTATAGTTGGACAAATGAAGAATGGGAAGAAAGGCAACAGGAGCTCAGGTGTATGAACAGAAAGAATTAATTGGGCATTAAAGGAGGGCAGCAATTTGGATTTGCCCAAGACACCCCAGATTCTGAACATAGAGCGGTTAGATGACTGATAACCTGATCAGGATTGGTTGTAGGAAGTGGGTGAGCCTGGGCCCACAGTGAAGGCTTCACTACCTAAAATGGAGAAGGGCGAGGAGGCCCAGGCAGTGAGTTACTCTATCACCAAAACTCACTCCTGCTTAATCTGACCCACGTTGTGAGTCTCTATGTGGAGCTACACACACACTTTACTTTTGTCTCTTTATCAAGAACAAAATCAAATGCACTGATTTAAATGTTTGCTTATTACAATAAAAACATGTTAGCTATACCAATTGAACATTGACTTTGTGTCAAGTGTTCTACGTATTATTTTAGCAGATTACAAATAATGCTATGGGTCATTGCTAGCTGACCTGAAGAATGTATTCTCCCTCTCTTTGTTAGCAAGTTAAGTCTTGAATTTTGACAGGGTGCATGGCATCCCAGCTAAAGACCCCTTCTTCTGGCTTGTCTTACAGATTTATGTGGCTACATGACTCCATGCTTGCCAATGGGATGTGAGCAGAAGGTATATAAACAACTTTCAGTTCATGCCCTTAAAAAGGTAGGATTATGTCCTCCCCTTCTTCATCTCCTTCCCTGCTGGCTGGAATGTGGATGTGAAGGCAACAGTTGGAAAGAGACAGTTTAGCCCTGAGATGAAAGCTGAGTGTTGAAGATGCAAAACAGAATAGGAGCAGAATGGCCTCAAAACTGTCAAGCTGCCCTCTGGGCTCTGCACTGGTGATGTTCAGATTGTGTCATGAGAGAGAAATAAACACCTGCCTCTTTTAAGCCACAATTATTTTGACTTTTGTTACAATAGCCAGACCTGTTTACTAATGAATACCAGTATCCATTGTTATACCCATTGTGCAATGAGAATCTGAGACTCAAAAGACAAATAATTTGCCTGAAACTGCTTATAGAACAGGCTCTTCAAGCAGCTCAAATTTGATGCTTTCTCTTAGCATTCCTCTCCGAGATGAAATCATAATGGCTTTCTCCCCACCAAAGGAATGCCCAAGTCTGAACCAAGTGTGCATCCTGGACCATCTGCCTGGCGGAGCAGATGTTAACCTCCTCCCTGGGACTCCAACCTTATCAGAGGCTAAGTTAGTTTGGGATTCATATGACCTATATGTTAGGTAAATAAATCATAAAAATAATCATCCTCACTTAGTACCAACTTGGTTACTAGCATTTTGCATTTAAAGGCTTATGATTGAAACTTGATATATTTAATACAACATTGTTTAGAACCAAAACAGAGGATATGTTCCACGCTATTTTATCTGTTCATCTAAAATTTTTAAATATTGTATGTTAGTGAGATTTGGGTTGTGAGAGCTATCATGATATCTCTGATTATTGTCTTTTCAGGGGAATTGAGGGTCTACTTTTGAGATGCCAGAAAGGAGGTATGACCGTCAGTATTTCCCTCAGTTATCTCTGCTCTTCTGCATCTTCACAGTGATCTCAGCAGCTCTAATGCCATTTGGAAATTTCTGGTCTTGATCTAAGAACTACAGGGGTAAGACAGCTCAGTCATATCTATAATCCATAACTTAATACCAATCATTACTGACGCTCTTTCCAAGTTAGTTGGAATCATATGGGCAAACAAAGGGAGGAGCAAGAAGAGAAATTTATTTTCTTTCTGCAAATTCAAGCGCTTTTTAACTGAGAGAGTACAACAAAGATAATATATTACATTGTGAGCATGAATGTGAAAGCTCTCATCACTTTTGTGTTCAGAAATTTGTCTTTTCCACAAGAAATTTCTTTAAATATGGTCTCCTCTTTCCACAGTTGTCTATCAATTGTCAAGTGCCACTTAACTATAGCATCTGATTCTCATTCGCCAGATTTTTTTTTGCAGTTTATTGTTCTTTACCTGCACTTACTAAACTCTAGAGATCTCACCCAAGTTACGCAATTCCTTTATCAAAGGTAAATAAAATAGAGCTCTTATATTTTCTCATTCTTCAGTAATTCTTATTGCTCAGAGAAACACATTCTTTGGTAATGTATATGTGCTTGGGAGGGGATGATGGCAAGGGGGAAGGAAAATGGTTTTTAAGCAATTAAAACGTGGTGCTTATTGTCTGTACTGTCAGGACTGGGAGTCCCCAACATGAAGGGGAGGCAATGTGCATTTACTCAACTGCAAATATCCCCAGAAGGGTTGCTACATGCTGTTGCCTACGGATAAAACTTTAATGAGTATCCCTCTGCCTCAGAAAGCTTACAGTCTGTGGCATAGCCCAGTCACCAGGGATAGTGAAACAGTGTGCTGAGGGATGTCTTGTGGATAATCATAGGGCACTAAAGGAGCAGGCAGTGGTGACATTCAACTCGGTCTGAAGAGATCAGGGGTGGCTTTCTGGAAGAGAGGGTGGTGTTTGAGTGAGAGCTGAATAGAAGCTGTTCGTGCAGGAAGGTAGAGAATGGCACTGCAAGACTCCAGACATGAGCAAGAGTAAGTTTGGGAACACTGAGTGGTTCCAGACTTCGGGAGCATAGAGTAATGAAAGCTGGAAGCAAAAGCAGGGACCAGCTTCAGTACCCAGGAGAACCAGGTATCAAGTAGGAGGGGTCAGAGGTCAATGCAAACAGGTCCAATCAGGCTGGGGAAGCTTCAGTCACAACAGTGCTGAAGACTGAGGCTGGGGTGGTGGTGGGGACGAGGAATGTGTTAAGGAAAATTTAGAGTGCTGCACTTGATGTCAGTGTTTTGTTAAGTGAGAGACAAAATGTTCTCAAACAGGGATACGGCAAACAAAACGTGGAATGAAGCTCAGAGGCATGATTTTACAAGATGGCTTATAAAGTGAGGAAGTTGTTTAACCTTTACAATGATTGGTTATTTCAACATGGGTTTCCAGAAGGCAGGGGATTGGTTAAAAGTGATTATCTTATACCATTCCAAGAAGATGACTTAAGCCTCTTTTATCATTATCAGAGGCATTTACATGAAGCGACCTGAGTGAAGTTGTGCTTATGCTTATTGCAAGTAATAAGCTAGATTTCATTTTGCTTTCATGGCTTAAATGGTTTTGTCTGTTTTGAAGATTTCAAGCCTGCTCTCAATTTTATTTTATTTTAACTGAAGAAAATAACATATGCTGAGTGTCCACTATGTGCTAGATACTGTGTATTATTCAATCAAGTTCTTACACAAATCCTTCAGGTAGTATCATTATCACCATTTCAGAGCTGAGGAACATGGTCTCAGAAGGTAGACTGACTGGTGTCACAGTCCTCATGAGGAGTAGATCTGTGTTCTTTCTGTCAGTGACCCCAGAGCAAGAGAGAGCAAGTTGCAATGAACTGGATAGAAGCAACGGGAGTCAGAGCTGGGCTTTATGTGGCTCCATGGGAATGGTAACATCTGGCACAAGACTCTCATCTCAGGCAGTGGACTATCTTCGGGAAAACATTGATAAACTGCTGTGAGTGTGGGACGCAAGGTCCTAAGGTCAAGGTCTAGTAGAAGACAAAGGCAACCCCAAATTTGTCTACAGAAAAGTTAACTGGGATTTGGGATAAAAGCAAAAAAAAAAAGTAGACAGAAGAGGTGTGGAGTTGAAAGAGAAGGGCCAAGCACCATGGTGGGAGGTGGCAGCTACAGAAAAGTGAACAGGGAGTGAGGTCCCTGCGGGTGAGGTGGCTGAGAGGCTTTGAAGAATAGCAATGTCTAATGTTTAATTATAATTTGTTTGGTTGCTGCACTGTGAACTCCAGCAATTATCCCAATTTTCCTATAACATTACACCCCACACACTTACACAACCTTGTGTTTGAGACAGGCTCAGTGGATATCCCAACAGGAAGAAGAGGACTGTGTGGTATGGAGGGACAGGAGACAACAGAAGGGAGAATAAGCATAGAAAAGTGAGGATCCATAAATGGAGTGATTTGGTCTTACTCTGAGGTGTCCAGGACAATTATAAACAACCTCCTGCCCAAGTGTCAAAAATTAACAAAGGGCTTGGAAGAGTTGTTGAATGGCTAACCTCATAAAGCATGAGAATTCAAAACAATTTCTTTTAAATCTGAAAGGGCATGTTGACTTTAGCGGATATTTGGTTTGTGAAAAGGCATTATTTCTAATGGAGCTACTCAAGAATTAAGTCAATGGCTTTGGGCAGCAGTTAATTTCCCATCCCTGGTAGTGTTTAGGAAAAAAATATACACCTCAGGCATGGCAGTGGTGAAGTGGGCTCAGGTGTAAGATGGGGACAGCCTATGAACATAACCTGTCAAACTCCCTCCCAATCCTGAGAGTCCAGAGGTAAATGGTAAGACTTCTAAATAAATCAAGTATCTACACAAATAGGACTTGGATTTGGGAATGCACAGTTGATAAAAGCTCAGAGTGAAGGAATGAATACGGAATCCACCTCAATAGGTTAAAAGTAAAACTGAACTATTAACCAAGGGATGGATACAGTTGCCTTGCCATTGAGACAAGTTTCTGGTTCATTCCAGAATTTCTCATGTGTTTCCTGCTACTCCACAACTAGTGGCTTGGTTTAGGCAGCCCAGGACTGGCTTTGAGAGCAGGTGGGCAAACATACCTGCCTGAAGATGGATCTAACATATTGAGGATTTTTTTGCCTGTTAAGATTCAGACCTGGACCTGGCTACCCTTGGTCCCAGATCATTAGTGATGTCCACAGAGCTCAAGGCACCTTGAGGGAGTGAGAGCCCCAGCTTCATGAGAGAAGGAAACAAAGGTGAAGAGAGAAAGACAGAGAAGCAGCCATTTAGTGGAAGCATTGGGAATAACTAGCTCTCCTTTCTCCATGGCCTGGCCAGAAAAAAACAACCAGACATTTCTTCCCTCCTAGACAGTTTGCAAGGATAAGGTATATGCAAAGATTGTAATGGGGAGAGAAAAGCTTCTTGAATTCTCTCTCAAAATGTGACCAGAACAGTATATGCAAGCTGGAGAAAAATACCTAATATGACATCCTGCCAATGCTCAAATTTTATGTGCCAGCCAGGATAAAGATAGCTTTGGTACATGAGATTAATAGATAACCCATAAGTTTACAAAAAGCAGACTTTATTGGTTTGAATTTCAGCTCATAAGGTATTTCTTCACCCACCCATGGTAAAGCAGCAGTGAGAAGAGTCAGTAGTCATGAAGGAGGGAGAGACGCAAAGGACTAAATCAGTGGTCGGCAAACTCATTAGTCAACAGAGCCAAATATCAACAGTACAACGATTGAAATTTCTTTTGAGAGCCAAATTTTTTAAACTTAAACTTCTTCTAACGCCACTTCTTCAAAATAGACTCGCCCAGGCCGTGGTATTTTGTGGAAGAGCCACACTCAAGGGGCCAAAGAGCCGCATGTGGCTCGTGAGCCACAGTTTCCTGACCACGGGACTAAATCAACCACAGACTAGATCATTGGCCCTGGAAAAGGGACTGTAGCCCTCAGTTTCTGATATTTGAATTAAAATAAAAGTTTCCTTATGAGACCAGGAAAGGCCTTCTGGGTGTATCTCTCAAACTCCCCCACGTGTTCTACATGTTCCACGTGTTAATTCCTCCACTGAGCAGGACTGAACACATCTCTGGAGGGTGAGGTAAAGCCCACTTTGATTATATTTTTGAGACCAAGAAGTGCAGTTCTGGCTCCAGAGTGTCCTACCTTTGTGCACACTAGAGGTTCATTTACAATCTCACCTAGTAATTTCAGAAGACTGAATCACATTTAAGCTACCTCTTGGCTTTAGAAATGTTTTTCTTATAAGAAACGATTTTTTATTTAGTGGTAAATGTTAGAATGTATGACTACCCATTCTTTAGTTAACAAGCATTTTTTAGCCCTTCCTTTAGACCAGGTACTGTGCTAGATTCTGCCAATAAAAAGATGAAAGCATATGGATGCCCTGGAATAGCTTAGAGCCTAGTGAATAAGATGTTCATGCAAATAAGATTAAGACATGGTAAGTTAGTCACTAAAGTGCAGGAGGCGGCCCTGTGCCCAGGTGAACCCTGGGATGTGGGGAAAGGCCTCCCAGCAGAGAAGGAGCCTGGACTGAGCAGCCAGTGGTTGAGTGGGAGTTCATCAGATGAGAAACAGGTAAAGGGCATTTCAGGGAGAGGGAACAGTACCTTGCAGAGGTGCCCTGGAAGGAGAGACTGTAGCAGTGGTGCCTGGGTCAAGGTGAAATGTAGCGCTCTCTGGCTATGTAAAAGTTTCCCTGGAAAATGAACAAACACATGGTGAAACTCAAGTGCTTCCTTGCATTTGAAGTTCAACAAATCTAAGGATACTAATTCAGAGCAAAAGGAATACTAATTAGGATACTAATTCAGCCCAGCCTGCACCCTCTCCAATCTGGGACATCCCTCTCACAATCCAGGACTGCTGGCTCCCAACTGCTCGCCTGCCTGCCTTCCTGATTGCCCTAACTGCTTCTGCCTGCCAGCCTGATCACCTCCTAACCACTCCCCTGCCAGCCTGATTGATGCCTAACTGCTCCCCTGCCAGCCTGATTGCCCCTAACTGCCCTCCCCTGCAGGCCTGGTCACCCCTAACTGCCCTCCCCTGCAGGCTTAGGTCCTCCCCAACTGCCCTTCCCTGCAGGCCTGGTCGCCCCCAACTTCCCTCCTCTGCCGGCCTGGTCACCCCTAACTGCCCTCCCCTGCAGGCTTGATCTCCTCCAACTGCCCTCCCCTGCTGGCCATCTTGTGGCGGCCATCTTGTGTCCACATGGGGGCAGCCATCTTTGACCACATGGGGGCAAACATCTTGTGTGTTGGAGTGATAGTCAATTTGCATATTACTCTTTTATTAGATAGGATTGGGTCCCTAAAACTATGTAGCTGATGTGGAGAATAGAACATTTTCTGAGAGTTTGAAATAGTTCAGAATTGTAGTATTTTAAATGGAGGGAGGGGAAGGTGGCTGATGAGGTTTAATAAATAAGTAGGGGCCTATATTGAAAGGCCTGAAAGTCTTGCTAAGTACTTAGAATTTGCCTGTAGAAAAAGGATAGTCACTGAAGACTCTGAGCAAAAAAGTAGCATGAACAGATGCGGCTTTTAGATCATTCTGGGGTAATGTAGGCAATAGAGTAAAAATACAACAATGTTTTCCCCATTTCAAATTAATGCCTTTTTATGTTTGAATTTCATTTATTGGACATAAACTTTTGGTCCATGTTAACACTGGAAGGTTCCTGAGAAGAATGTTGTGGAGCGAACGCGAGTGAATGATCACTGGAGTCCAGACCAAATTAAAATTTAGGGAGCCTTTATTAGGGGGCGACTGCTCTGCCTTTCTCCACGCAGGGAGTCCAGAGAGCAGCCCCGACCCTTTGTGCAGGACCACTTTTAAGCACATTAACCACATCCTGTTTTTGCAGAGCAAGCAATCCAAGACAAAACAGTTTTTCCTAAGCTATGTCAGGATCATGCCATTGACGACCATGTTATTTGCAGGGTCATCCTGTTCTTCAGAAAGCTGACAGTGTTCTATCTTGCAAGGCCTACATGCTGGGAAGAAGCCATGAGACCGTATCTCAAGGCCTGGCCTGGTGTCAGCACTGACAACTCTATCTGGGTCATAGTCCACGGCCTCTCTGGAATGGTAGTAGTAAGCATGCTCAAAAATTCCCACTCTCTAACAAGAATAACTGCCAGGATTAATTTATTTTAGGGTAAATTAAGATAATGAGATCTGTGAGCACTTTTGAGACCTGGAGGTAGGAAAGATGGAAAAACAGGAGGCAGAGGGTTCTGTGTGCAGAGGCTGAACCTTTAGGGGAAGCTTAGACTTCCTTTTGTTTTGCACAAGACCAGCCTGACCCACATATAAAGATTTCTTCCTAAAGTTGCGTTTAGTACCTCCTACCCAGAATCCTTTATTGCAGTGGTTCTCGGAGTGGGATCCCCAGGAAAGCAGCACCAGCATCATGTGAAACTTGTTAGAATGCATTCTCTGCCCCACCCCAGCTGCACTGAGTCAGAAACTTCAGAGTCTGGACTTAGCAATAGGTGGTTACAAGCTCTCCAGGTGATCCTCATGCAGCTAAGATCAGTGCATCATTGCAGGTGATCTGTGCCCCTGGAACTCAAACATTCAGGGGAGGAAGGTGGGAATGCCCATTGAGTATTAGGGTAAATAACCTTTTGGGACAGCATGGAGCGGCCTGTAGATTATTATGCTAAATGAAATAAATCAGTCAGAGAAAGACAAATACCATATGATCTTACTTGTATGTGTAATCTAATGTGCAAACTAATCTGATGGACAAAATAGAAACAGAGGAATGGATACATGGAAGGGACTGACAGGGGGAAGGGGAAGGAGAGAAAGGGACTGGATGAAAGAAGCTGAGGGGATTAGCCAAAGTGATTGTAATACCAAGACAAGTTAGTCTTTGTTCTAAACAGGTTTTTACATGAATGTACATTCAGTGAGTGATCTAGGATAGATCTTCATAGGTAATAATTCCATAGTTCCAGAATGACTTTAAAAGGTTGTATATTATGGCATGGGTTATGAATCACAGACACTGGAGTTAACAATGGCATTTGGCACAACCAGATGAACATGATATTCTTTTTCCAATGCAAGCATGGTCATTAGATGGGGAGAATGTTTAACTGGTACCATCATCTTCTAAAAGATCATTTCTGTTGATAGTGCTGGAATTTTTCATTTCTTGTGTCTTACATTGCACCAGTAGTATTGCAGCTATGTTAATACATGTCCAAAAGTCGCCTTCGTTTACATAGTCTATAATATTTCTGAAATGCAGCCTGAGTTGTTGCTAAAACTAGCATTTCTCAGATTCTTTCCATTGTCTTCCATGAGTAATTTAGTATACAGGCGAGGATAAAAGAGTAAACACTTTAGTATTAATCCAAATTTTTCCAATGGAATTTTAAACAGTTTGACAGTTCCATCTTGTTAAAAAGTGATATAAAATAAATGTTTCATAGCAAACAAATGTCCAGTAAATATTATAACTCTGTCTCATATTCTCACAGTGAACTGTTTTCTGAATGTTTCAGTGAAATTCTTTCAAATTAGAACTCAATGATCTTCTTTATATTTTATCCAAAGTTTGAAATACATGAACCTGTCTCTACTTACTTGAACAATGGTCTCTATTATGGTGTCTTTTTCTTTAAATCCAAATATTATACTCAGCATTTTAGGAATTCCCTATCCCAAATACAGGCAATTAAATTGTCTATAAGTTATTCAGAGCTTTAGAAAATGAAATGAAATAGGAGTTTGTACTTTGAAATGAATCCAAAAATGTGTACCATTTGTCAATGCTAGCCTCTGTCAAATAGTCCTTGTTGTCTTCTGGTTGTGCTGTTAACAGACGAAATAATCTGACACAGACTTCTCTAAGAAAGATATTCCCTTCCTAGGAGAAGTCTGGCCTTTCTCGGCAATTGGGACTCAAATTCTTGACCTTGAAGATGGGAGGGAGACCAGAATGCTTCTTGGTAGCATTTGAAAATGCCCCCAGAATAAATAAGGGGACATACTTGGGCATTGTATTGTTTTTACCAACATCTAGGACTAACTCAGAGCTGATAGCCAGAGACACTAGACTAAGAGAACACTGGTCTGCAATGTTAGAAACCCCTGGAGCTAATGCCCGAGGACAGGGCTCAGATGCAAGGTTTGCATCATTGGCCTGGCCTTCCTTTGGCATCATCACTCTGGATTGAGACAAGAACAAAAATGGTCAGCACCCTTTTCTTTTCAATTACTATTTATCCCAACCAACTGTCCTCATAATCTAGGGTCTCAAAGGTGAGGTTCTCTCCCACCCCCCCCCCCCATCATAAAAGTAGATAAAGCAAGGAAGGAAACAAATTTAACCAATTTACAGGACGGGATGAAAGAATGATGATCTCTTCTCAATCATTTTGGGATATTTGAACATTAACTCAAATGTATCTCTAATTGGTAGACTTTCAGGTAGTGTGAAGAAAACATTTGAGAGCAAGGGTCTATTCAGTAAAGCAGAGAGGTTGGGGTCACAAATCTTCTTACTCCCCAAACCACCCCACTTCCCTCCACATATCATTCTTGGCTGGGGTAAGGGATGTCCATTGGTGCCTCTGTCTTCCTCTTCCATCTGATTCTTGTCTGGTGTCTGTTTTGTCTTAACTTCATCCCTCAGTATATGTGATAGAAAAAAAGGGAAGTTGCCTATCAACAGTTCTACTTGGACATCCTAGAGGGCCTATGAATTACACTCTGGAAACATACTCTCTTACATCCATACCTGTTCCTCATCCTTTGGGACCTCTGTTGGTTATGGCATCATCACCTAGTTGGCCAAGTGAAAAGTCTGGGGATCCTTGGTTTCCTGGGAGGTAGTTAAGACATCATGAGGGGATGGGAGGTTTATGGAACACAGAGTGGGAGGAGGCGGGAATTTGGAAGAGAGGTTAATTTGGCTAGAGTGGGGAGAAGGGAGGGAAGAGGGGAAAAGGAGGCTGGTTCTCATGTGGGAGGAGAGCGAGGCACACTTTTTCCCCCAAGCGGGACTTTCATTTGATCGTCCAGACTTGAGAAACTTTCCCATTTCCTCTTCTCCTCAGCATCCACTGAGAGTGTTTTCTTACTGAAACACCCTAATGTATGAGATTATTTCAGAGAGAGAACGAGGTCATGCCACATGATCTCATCTCATATAGAGCACAGTCCAACAAGCAACCAAAATGTAATTATAACTAATTCATATATTTATCAACCTCTCTGTAGATAGTCAGAGGTGGGGCTGGGGTAGGGAAAGTACATTTTTTATGCGATAAAAAAGAGGGAAATGTTGTATAAATCCATTCTTCCCCTATCTTAATATTTTTCATATTCACCATTCTCTAATATCTTTTTAAACCTCTCCATCACTCTCAAATTCCAACCTCAATTCCCATTCTCCTCCCATAGAAACCTTCCAAGTTCTCTAGATAACTCGAGCTATTTACTTGCACCCAACTGCATCATAAGGCCAGGTGTGTGTGTGAGTGTTTGGGGAGGGCATTCGTTAGCTGTTGGAGTGATGAATGGAGGGATATGGGACAATTTACCCACAGTCTCTCTGCCTGCAATGTTCTTCTTGGAAATATATTCATGGCTCAGTCAAAAAAAAAAAAAAGCAAAACTTGAACATAAAGAAAAGATGTATGAGCAGTGTGTCCTGTCAATGCCCTGTGGGTTCATTGTTTAATAGACTCACACAGAATTATTTAGGGCAAAGTACTTTTTTGACTCTCTGTTTACTATTGATCAAAAGTCCAAGATTAGTGCAGTTATTTGTTAATTTATTCAACCCCCCAGGAGAGATCCAAACAATTTTGTGTCCATAGAAAGGATAACCCCAAAGAATTTAGTTTATTGCCGTGCCGGAAATTAGCCAGTTTTGTCTCTAATCCAACACTCTTTCTTAGCCTAACCCTCTGTTATTAAACTTCTCATAAATACTAGCTCCTCAAATGCTCTTCGAAACAGTCTTCATATCTTATTGATTCCCTTATTAATTATTGAGTAGAATGAATCTTTGATGTTTGTTCAGTTTTTATTTATGTGACAGTCACCTTTTGAATTTTTGAAAATTGTACTTTAACAACCCTCAGGGAGCCCTCGCTTCCTTCAGATACCTGCTCCACTGCCACCTACTTATGGAGGCTTTCTTTGACCATGCTGTAGAAAACAAGAACCGGGTACATGCTTGGCATTTCCTAGCCCCCATTCTTTGTTTTTTTTTTTTTTTTTTTTTTTTTCCCAGTAGCACCTAACTAAAAGATGGAAAAATGTACTAGGAAGTCTCATAGCCAAATTGAACTCAGAGTTAGGCATATGCCTTGGCTATACCCCTGAGTAAAGCACCTTTTAAAAATGCCTTTTTAAAAATCTCAACATCAGTAAAACTCAGTATTTTCCAGTACATGTTTCCCCCTGCTCAACAGTTAGAAAATGTCTAAGGAGTGATTGTCTTCCCTAAAACAACAAACTATCTTTGCTCAGCTTTCTGCCCTCAGGGAAAATTAGAGACCTCAGACTTGAGTTTCCACAGCTTCAGCAGTTGTAGACAGTAAGCTGATTAGCAGGAGACTTTACACCGATGGTAAAAATCCAGTGATAAATGCCCCACTGGAAATCTGTTTTTGGAAGTGAAAATCAATGGGAAATCCTTGAGGTTTCGCAACTTAGATAGCAGAGCTGGTAATATGCTAGCAAGATAGCTGAAGAAAAGCATAGAGCAAGCACATTTATTAGGACAGCCTTAGGAACATGCTGATGACATTCTATCCAGGTTCAGTAGGAATTATGAAAATTCTCAGGATACTACTCAGAGAAGTAGGAAGCATCCTCTATGCTAGACATTCCTGATCTACCAGTCAGAAAGTGGAGTGGATGGGGGCCTTTTCTAAAGAAAGGTCAGTTTATCAGATATTTGACTCAGTTTACCTCGACAGCAAGATTCCCAAAGAACACTTTCCTACTCTCCTCAGGACACCCCTTATTCACATTTCTATCAACTGTCTCCCCTCTCCCTGCCCTACTCAGATTTTAGCTCCTTACACTAAAACAGCTGAGGATTTCTGCCGTGTCACCGGAAGACCAGATAATGGGTGGTTAAATTTTCAGTGTCTCTCTCAGTATAAGAAGGCTCATGCTACAGTGTGTACTTGGCAGGCTGATGAATTAGAAACTTCTCTTTAGTAAGGTGAAGATAGCAAGCCTACCTGAAACTTATCTTTTCTGTCAAAAAAATACTAACAGTAACAGTAACTCTCTCTATATAGAGAGTGTAATGGTAGAGAGCGTGGGCCATGGAGTGAGATGGATTCCTCATCCCGGTGCCTACTAATTGTCTATTTCCTAAGCAAATGACTTAACCTCTGTATGTTTTAGTTTGCTCAACTATGCGATGAAGGTAGCAACAAGAAAAACAACAGCAGCAAACCATTTCAAGTGTTTACTAGGTGCTAAGCATTATTTCAGTGTTTTTCCTTTATTAACTAACTTAAGGCCTTCAACCACTCTATGAGGTGGGTGTTTCTCTTATGTGACCCCTGCCTCTACTCTGCCTCACATACCTTGAATCTCTGGATACATGTGAAGGATAATGACTTCTTTTATGGGCATTATTTTACTTAATCCTCAAGGCAATCTTACGAGGAAGGTATTCTTTTTGACTCACTTTATACTTGAAGAAACTGAGGCACAGAGACAGTAACTTACCCAAAGACAGTAAGTAGTGGTCTGGGAATTATAGTCAGTCAGACTCTAAACACCATGCTCTTAAATATGCATCATACTAGAGTTGCCCTATTTGTTATAGGGAGCTAAAACCAGCTCCAATCACATGTTTGAGAATGGGAAACATTTAAAAACGATAGCTGAACAGTTGCCTTTGGTGCTTGCATCAAAATAAACAGAACTGATAGACACAATCAAAACCTCTGGCTTTAATTTTGTTGTTGTTGGTTTTCCCCGACTTGGGTACAGGATTTTATGATGAAGTTTCCATGAGAAAATGGATCCTGTGGTCATGTAAAATAATCAACAAAAAGAATGTAGGAAAGGGTACTGGTAAGCCATCTGAGGAAATCACTAACAAGATGTTTGTCTCAATACTGACATGAAATTCCCCAAATGTACTATTTCACAATCTACAAGATGGCAATGTGCTGCCCCTAGAGGGCGCCAAAGTGATCATCACGCCTTTTTCTTCCTTTTTTTTTTTCAAACTATGTTTCTGTAGATCTGGCATTGACCCCTTGCATCTCTGAGGGTTTCTGAATGGTCCTTAAAGAGCCCCTGAGGGCCTTCCTCTGGTTTGGGGTGTGAGCCATGGTCACCCAGAAAGCTAAATGCAGCTGCTGGGTGATAAAAGCTCTGCGGTAAACTGACTTCCAGTTAACCGCAGGGCGACAGAGAGCGTCTAATGCAACCACAAAGTGGTTTGCTGGCACAGAACTTTTCCAACCTTTGGAATGAGATACCAGGGGATGTTGTTTAGTCTCCATCTTGGAAATCGTTCTTCGAGCAAGAGGAAAATGCTGATATCCACCAGTCTGAGATCAGTTGGGGGCACAGTCTTAGGTGGAGGCAGGGGACAAACATGTCTGTGTGATCTCACAAACCCTAAACCTGTAATCTTAAAGGAGAAATCTTACCCAGTTAATTACAAAATAGGCATGCCTATAAATGCTGGCGGGGATGGACAGACTCTGTAGTGTATCAGAACTCTTTGCAATACAACAGATTCATTTTACTAAAAATATTAAGAGAAACTAAAATTTAACACAGAATTATAAGTCCTTGGTGAGCTTCCAGAGTCTCAGGTACTCACACAAAACCTACACCACTGCTGTCAACTGGACAGGACTCCCTCTGACAGATGCCCTCTCAAGGTCACTGGAATTTGAACAGAACCACCAGTTTCTTGCAATCAGGCTGCCCCTTGGAGAACTACAGTTATGAAAATAATTGAGATTGACAGTGTTAAGACCTTGAGTTTTTTTTTTCAAATATTGTCACTGCTTATTCTTCAGCACTTCCTTTGAGTTGGAAATTGATGTACCTGATGGCTGGTATTGGCTGATGGGACTGAATTACATGAAAGCATGGCTTTCATCAGATTGCCCAATTTAGGGATTTCTTTCATTTCAAAGGCAAGGTTAATCACCTCTAGAAAATGTTAAGCAATTATCCGCTAATAATAGCAGGGAAGATGCTCCTAGAGCAGCCAATTCAAGGAGGTGGAAGGGAAGATTTGGGGGGAAGGGGAAAGACTTTTAGATTTGACTTAATGCTGAAAACGAAAACTATGTTAAGCTTTTAAAGACTTTAATGGAAGGAGAGACAAGACTGTTGCTTTGGCCTTTTAGCAGCCTTGGCCATTAGTTCATTCCATTTTTTTGAGGATTTGGAAGACAGACCTATTGATTCACATGCCATATGATTTCTACTATGTCTTCCTCTTCTAGCACTTATAACCTAGAATGGAAGTGGCCCAAGTTTCTGACAATCAGTGGGGTATAATAAAGGTGAAGAAAATTCTAGCCTGGGTTATTTATTTATTTATTTATTCATTTATTTATTTAAATCCTCACCAGAGGATATGTTTTTACTGATTTTAGGGAGAGAGGAAGTGGAGTGAGGGGAGAAAGAGGAAAATATAGATGTGGGAGAGAGACATCAATTGATTATCTCCCACATGCGCTCCACCTAGGTATAGAACCTGCAACCTATGTATGTGCCCTGACCAGGAATTGAGCTCACAACCTTTTGGTGTAGGGGACAATACTCCAGCCAACTGAGCCATCTGGCCAGGACTGGCATGGGTCTTTTAAATAGCACCCAGGAAGTTTCTGTGTTGTTCCATATTAAAGTATTCACAGTTTAGTATCATGCTCTCGGAGTTTGGGGATGAGTGGTGACTATCCATAAGTGTGGGCCCTGCCTGGACACACACACAAACACATAAACACACAAACACACAAGTGCTATTGTATATCTCTCTCTCTCATGCCAAATTTCAAGTCACTGAAGACTGATAAAGCTTCCAAATAGAATTGTCCACCATTTGCTTAGTTCTAGATCCTATGGCAGGTGGATACAGAGTGCTGAACAATCACCACTCTTTTTTTTTCAATCCTCACTTGAGGATATGTTTTTCATTGATTCTAGAGAGAGAGGAAAGGAGAGGAAGTGAGAGAGATAGAAACATCGATCTGAGAGAGAAGCATCTATCGGTTGTCTCTTACATGCGCCCTGGATGGGGATCGAACCTGCAATCTGTGTATGTGCCCTGACCAGAATCAAACTTGTGACACTTCAGTGCATGGAACGATACTCTAATCACTGAACAACACAGGCCAACTCTTTTCTTTATTGTTTTAATACAAGAAGTAAGACTGAATCTCATGTGGTTCATGCTAGATTAATGCATGCTAGACTCTCTTCCCTGCCATGCACACACAGTTCTCACACTGCTTCAGTATTCCTTAGCACCTAGGAGAAAAGCTGATCAGTAGACCCCTGGGGATGCTACACGGAGTGGGCATAGCCTGGTACCTAAGGGCAGCATTGAGATGCTTCTGTATCCCACTAGCTCTCGATAGAATAACAATTGTAAACCAGCGGTCACTGTGCCTTAATGCAGGTGATAACCCTTCTGAAACCAACCCTGGCAGGTGGCTGACTACTGTTCAAATAAAATCCTGTAGCCACATAAATGCATTTCAATTCTTTTCTCTCCAGAAAAAGCAATTTCCCGATTTCATGGGCTAACCATAAGATGATCTTAGAACCTCAAATTATAGCTCTTTAAAATCTCAATATTAATCTTATATATGCTTAGGCCTGAATAAGAGTTTACAGGATTTGATCTTTAAAATGAAACCCAGCATTTTAAAGATTCTGCAAGGGAGAGAATTATTTATTTTCTGTTATAAGCTTCGAGATACCTGGATTCTTATTTCTGATAAGTAGCAGACACTGTTATAATGTGAAGCCTATCTTGGACAGTTTAGGACCTGCTATTAAGGCCTACTTTGAACATTGAAAGTAAAGGCAAATAAGAATACATCATGCAACAGACCTGCCAACTAATTAATGCAAAAGGAAATGTAAAACTCTTTCTGATGGAGAGTGAAATTAGGTAAATTCATTTTATGGAAACCATGCAATCTCTACACACATGTGTTTCTTCTTTGCCGTATGTTAAGTTCCAAAGATATTCCGTGACTTAACTGGGCAAAGCTCAGCTGCCAACCATTGCCTTTTTATTATTTGTTTGTTTAAACCATGTTCTAGCAACTTTGGGCCTACCTGTCTTTGTTGATTCCAGTTATGAGATATCACGGAAATGTTAGATATTAGAACTGGAAAGAACTGTCGGAAACTTTGAGTGCCATCCTTTCATTTTACAAACAAGGACACAGAGACTTAGAGAAATGAAGTAACTTTCCTAAGGTCACACAGCTAGTTAATGACAAAACTGGGATGAGAACCTAGACTTCCTGACTGCCAGTCCAACTAAGTGAGGATCCAAATGTTAACCGTGACATGAGATCGTCCCTGAGATGCCACTGCTGGACTTCAGACAGAGCGAGCTGAACGCAACCTCAAAGCAAGGAACAAGGCAGGCAAAGAGGGAGATTAACTCTCCGAGGCCATCCTTCTTTGTTTCCTCTAAATGTTGGTTCTCTGGGGCAAAGCCCCATTGTCCTGATGGAACAAATGCCCCTCACACTTCAGATACTGAGCTCGGAGTGTTGTTAGGTCCATATGAGATGCCATGGGATTTATTACATTTAAACCTAATGTAAGTAAATATCCTAAAGTACAGCTGATTCTTGAATAACATGGGAGTTAGGGGCGCTGAACCCCACACAGATATTTTTTTTTTGCTGTGTATAACGTTTGACTCCTTAAAACTTAACTACAGTCAGCCCTTTGTATCCATGAATTCAACCAACCGTGGATCAAAAGCAGTATTTTCTACCCATATTTGTGAATCTGTTATTGGGAAACCATGGTTGGGAATGTAAAAGAAACACTATTTTTGATCCATTATTGATTGAATCTAGAGATAGAAAACCTGCGGATATGAAGGGCCAACTGTATTTACTGGGGGCGGGTTGGGGGAGGCATCTTTGTGGAAGTGGACCTGCACAGTTCAAACCCATGTTGTTCAAGGACAACTGTAAAATCTTTCTAGGCAAGTTTCTTAAGTGTTGCTATATAGACTTAGACTGTGCTTATAAATTGATGCAGGTCTGATGACTCTAGAGTACTCACCCATTCATTCATGTTCACATAGATTCATTCCACGACTGTTTATTGCGTGCATACTCCTGGTCAGGAGATGCAGTGGTGATCAGGAAAGGCATAGCCCCGGCTCCCTCAGAACTTATAATTTAGTGGGTGTGACAGACATTGAAATATAATTTACAGTAAATTATGGGGGAACACACCACAGCCTCACCAGGAACCAAATCCCTAGATTGACATTTTAGCTTGCTCCGTGGTTCTTGGCAAGGGTAGTTTGGAAAGTGGTGAGGACATTTTGGGTTGTTACAATGCTGGAAAGAAGCTACTGGCTTTTGGGTATCAGCAAGCAAGGTGGCTGGTTGTTTTGCCTTGTGCCCCCATTCCCCTCAACACAGGGAATTGTCTGGCATCATACTTTATTTGTAACAATCACAAAGATGAAATACTTTATTTTTCCCCTTTATTTCCTTTAAAATTAAACAATTATAGACTCTCACTCTGTTTTATAGATACACAGGAAGTATCTTTTGCCCAGCTTGAACATAAACAAAGTGTTCAAGGAATGCACACCTAATGTGAAGACTATGATTTGTTTTATTCCGAACTTAACAAGTTCTGTCCACAATTTTATAAAAGCATGCCACTGGTGGCAATACTGCCAATAAAACACAACTCTATCAGCTTACATTCAGAGCTGTCTCCGTCATGAAGATGGAGCGTAGAGGTGCATTGCAATACTACATTCTAAAATGTAAATTACTTTCTTTATATTACTCCATTATGTTAGCACAGTATAGACTTTTGGATCAATGAGTAACTATAGTTTATTTTATTTTTGAATTTCATTTCTGGTTCATTTGTGAAGGAAAGTGAACAAGATCTCAAAGACCAGATGGGACACCTTTCATGGTGTCCCTCAATTAACAAGCTTTGTGGCTCTGCCCATGAAATGGTTACTTGTCTAGGTAGGGTAAAGATGCTTCCAAATCTTCTCTTTCCCAGTTTTAAGGAGTCTGTGTTGAGAAGATTGACAAGTAACCTAGACTCCTGAAGGAGTGTAGAATGGTGACCGCTCATCTGTATGCAATGTTCAGGCTGCACAATCCTAAAAAGCATGTATCAATCTAGATTTGTAACTAGTGCGTAGAAGATATGCTGTGGGGCTAGAGTTACAAGAAAGAATTCAGATGGTGGCAGTGAGTCCAGGGAAACCCAGGAAGAGGTGGGGAGCCTATTTAGGAACTTCAAGCTTTAGGAACATCAGCCTTTTCTCCAGCTCTACCTGCAACTCCATTCTTCTGACTGAGGCCATGTAGGAGAGAGTCTGAATCAATGTTGGGAGCAGGTACTGGATTGTGGACCTAACAATGGTGCTCAGAGGACCTCAGTGTCCCTCAAACAACCATCACCTCTGGGAGTTCAGCATCTACAGGCGCCATGATGCTCACAGGCACTTTTCTGATAACCTCTTATTTCCTAACCTTCTTTGAAACTAAGATGTGGCATGTAGCTGGAAGGAAACTAGCTTCTTCATAGATGGAGATAGAAAGCAAGCCTTTGCTGGCTTAATTTTATTCTAGTTGCTTCACAAACTCAGTTAGTTGGTAGGTTAGAGTTGGATAAACAGGATCCAGGGTGAGTAGGTATTAATGAAAGCACGTAGCTCTGGGTGATGCCTTCTCAGGAATTCCTCACTGCACTTGAAAACAGTGCAGACTTGGTCCCTGAGAAATAATGTCCTGACATCTACAGTAGCTTTCACTTATCAAACCATCATGTTGCTTTCTTAAAAGAAGTCTGGTTGAAGAATTAAGCATACCTTAGAAGAGTTCTTTTTTTTTTTTAACCTTTGCAATCTTGACTCTCCAGAGATGAATGAGGGCCTTTCTGGTCACAGGTTGGAGCATCCTTAGAATATGTTAGGGGGACTCCTATCTCTGCTCTGAAAGTAAAGCTATAGCATGGCAATGTGCATCCGTTGGAATGTTTTTTACTTTTGAGGAGCAGCCCCTGTGTGTGAGGTCATCAGGTCTCCTGGTAGCTAAGATGACCAACTTGTTTTGCCAAGGCCTTTAAATTATCTCAAATGGCAACTAATTTTAGTTGAAATGGACTGAATCCAAATTTGAACCAGGGACTAAGAAGAGCAAGGCTCCATATCCCATTACAAGAGCCATTTAGATTCTCCATAATACTGTATATTAAATTCTTATAATAAGCCGCTCTGTGAGTCTTGGTGCTGGTTCAGTATTTTCATTGCAGTGATTACCCTATGGTGTGCTGGCCAGCTGAGGCTGGAGTCCTCTTTCCCTTGATATGTTTCCATAACATCTCTCATCGGCCCAGTGAAACTTGTTGTTAAGGGCAGAGCTAATCTATTGCAGCCTGCCTTGCTGCATCACGCCAAGAAACTTTGGTGTGTTTCTCTCAGCTATTTCCGTGAGGACACTTCACTTCTTTGGAAGGGTTTTAGCTTCATCGAGTTAGTGAGCAATCCAGCTGCAAAGAATAGCTCTTGCAAACAGCCTCCCCCACCCCTCCTAAAAGTGGGGCCCCTCGCCTAGACCGACACCCAAATGGAGGTGTTATTTCACACACTGAATTTTCATACGTGTACACATGTGAACATGGAAATATGTGTTTGTGGTTCCAAAAAGGAATTTGCGAGAACTTTTTAAAAAGTGCTGGGATTGACATATCGGGGAGTGGCATTGTTTTCTCATTTAATTCCACCTCCATGGCTCACCACTCCTGCTACCTGCTTATAGCTAGTAACTGTGCTGGGCATGGACAATAGAGAAAATGGTAAGGTGATTGGAGGCTAGTAGAGCACAGAACAAACAATTAAGGTAGATTTTGTGTGATATATGTAGAGGAGCCAAAACAAAACAAAACAAATTCCTGAATAATACCAATCAATTAGAGGATAATCCAACTGATCTTGCTTGAAATGGTAGGACCAAGGAAGTAAAACGTTTGTCAGCAGCCGGGCCCTTGGAGTGTCCCAGATTCGGGCTGTGCAATGAAGCAATCCCTCCACCTGCAAGAATGATGAGGACTGTGGGAGGGCACCTCTGCCTCCACCCCTGCCTCGGGCTTCCACGCCCTTCATCGGGCTTGCCCCCCACCCTTGTTTTCTCTGGCAGCTCATCTATGAGACCTTCACCATCCTCCGCGGTTCCTGCCTCTATGGTGATCCCCTGGCACCAGCTGCTTTTGGCCTCGTCGTCTCTCTTGGACCCATCTCCAGAACAACATTTGCTCCTCTGGCTTAGCCTTCTCCTCTCACCGATTATCTAGGCCTCCACCCCGGGCTGTCCTCCACCTGATCCCAGGTCCCTGAGCTCTAGGAGTAGGTGCCAGTTCAGTTCCAGCCACACCCTCGCTCAGTTCTCAGCAAGGCCAAGGCTTTTTGTTTTGTTTTGTTTTGTTTCCTTCTCAGATCCCACCCTCAACCTCTTCCTGACATTTTGAAAGGAAATTCAGTGCTCCGGACCTCAATAAAACAAACAAACTGACAAGTATATTAAAGAGTCAAAGTCTGGGTCAAAAATCAAAACATTAAAAAACTAAGCTCTAGAAAACTTTTCTTTTGTTATAGGACTTGTGCCTTCCCCCCACCCTGTCCCCAATGTGATAAGGGGAGTAGATACACGAGAGGCGTGAGGCCAACCAGAGCCCGCTGAGGGGTGCCCCAGTCACAACCCTATACCCAGAAGAGGTCTTCATTAACCAGGGAACTTGAGGCTTATGCTTTCAGTGCACATTCCACCCGCATTGTCAATAGACATAGAGTGTTGATTAGCCATATATATAATTTTATTTTCTAATCCCTGCATTGAAAAGTAACAAAAACAAAAAAATTAAATCTAATATTTTATTGAATCCAACATATCAAAAGCATTCTCATTGCAAAATACTGCATAAAAATTAGCAAACTAAATTAGTTCTAGAGACATGCTGTACAGTGTAGGGCCTATAGTCAATAGTACTGCAGTGGGAATTTAAAAAATTGTTAAGAGGTTAGAGCTCATGTGTTCTTATCACATCAAGGTAATAGACATGTATCACCTTCAAAAGCTGCTTCTGGAGACAGAAGCAGCTTTTGAAGGTGATACATGTCTATTACCCTGATTGTGGTCATGGTTCCCTGGATATACACATGTCCAAACTCATCAAATTGTGCACTTTAAATATGTGCAGTTCTTTGCATGTCGATTATATCTTAACAAAGCTGTTAAAAATGATTAATGAGACATGTTACATTCTTTTATTATCATATTAAGTCTTAGAAACATCCATTCAGATGCTGAATTTTCAATTAAGTATAATATAGCCCTACCAAAACATAGTGTTTCATAGAAAATTATTTTATGATGCTTCAGCTTCTTTATTTAAATTAATTAAAATAAAACATTTCTCAGTTGCCCTAGCTGTATTTCAAGTCCTCATGTAGCTAATGTATTTTACAGCTCAGCTTTATAAATAAAGGTGCTTACTCATAAACTATATCTCCCATCAGCTGGACAACATACAGAAACTATTCTCCCCAGTGAGCCAATGACAGTCACTGAATGGGAAGAAGGGGAGTGGGTCCCACCTTCACTCTCTTAGTTTCTCAAAGTCTCCACAAATGCCATCAATCTACAAATTATTTCCTGTAATTTTTAACTTTTTAAAGCTTAACTTTCTTCAAAGAAAAAAAAAGCAACTTAAATATAACACAGATGACATTTTCTAGTAAAATATGATTTTTTTACCCATAAACTTGCCATCTTGGCAACCCTATAAATTTGCCAATTAGTGTACGGAGAGTGGACAGAGCACAGGCTCCATAAACCTCTCCTGGATTATTAGTTCATGCCTTTGGTCTCTTTTCAGGATGAATTAGCTTTTGACATAAGATTTCATCCCCTCCCAGACTTCAGATCCTATCTGTTCATCACATACTTACTGAGAGCCTGCCACATGCCGTTCTCTGCTCCTTAATGCTTGGAATCACTACAGGAACTTCACATTTAACTTTTCCCAAACTAACTTCTTTATTCCCCCCTCTAAGATCTCCACTCCCAGCTTTCTCTTAAAGTCCCCCTTCCTTTCAAATGAAGACATTTTCATCTAAGTTTTTATTTGGATGCCCCCAAAGCACAGTGTGAAACAAAGACTTACGTGCAGGTGGCTTATTTGAGGGGTCATCCCAGGGGTAGGAGTGTGGAGTAGAGAAAATCCAGGAAAGGAGGTGAGGCCAATGAAGGGTGTTCTATTGACCTGATTAGGACCATTGGCAGCTGGAGTTCTGTCCTACAGGAGATCCTCAGGAATCTCAGATTTGTCCCTCCAAAAGGACAGCAGGCTGGGATATTTATCCACCAACTAGAATTCCTCCTTGGTGAATGTTACCCCCACTCCTGAGGTCATAAGTTCTCCCACATTTCTGGGCTATTTCTGTGCTAGAAATGTCCAAAGCCAGGAAGCAGAAAAACAGAGGCACTTTGCAGGTACTTGAAGTGGGATGCTGGCAGCTTGCAGAGGAATCACTCACCACAGCTGCAGCTGAAGTCACAGGTGGGCCAGTGGGATGTGGAACCAGGAGCCACCTGCCCACCCACCCAGTTGTGCAAGTCAAAAAGCTTAGAGCTATCCTCATATTTTCCCTTGAGTTTCACCCTCTTCTTTCCTCCTCCTCTTCGCTGTTCCCCCCTTTTCTCCTTTTTGTTGCCAAATCTGGATTGAGCCCACCTGTTAAATTTGTTCTCAAATTTATTTCTTCTAGTCTATATCAGTTACCGTATATCAGGGGTGGGGAACCTTTTCTGCCAAGGGCCATTTGGATATTTATAACATCATTCAAGACCATACAAAATCATCAACTTAAAAATTAGCCTGCTATATTTGGTCAAACAATTAATCAACTCACCCCTAATGCCTTGGCAGGGCCAAACTAAATGATTTTGTGGGCTGTATAAGGACATTCCCCACCCCTGCATATGAATGCAAACCTTCATCATCTCTAGTTTCCAATCATTTCCCGCCCCACTTTTGTGTTCATCCCTTCACCAAAGCTGTTTTTCTAAAATTGAATCCATTATTTTAGAGGCTCCTCATTGTTAACATCAGAGATGGCAGAGGTGCTTTTTCTTTTTAACAGGAAACCATTGCCTTAGAGTGTCTTGCTGGAAAGGTTTCTAAGGTATGCCTAAGCTCAGTGGGAAAAACTGGGATGACTAGTTCAGTGTTTCAAGGAATGCAGGAGGGGAGGGGAGCCCAGGTGCCAGGGGTCCCCAGGCACAGTCACATGGTACGTCTGGATGTGACTTTGTTAGATAACATGCCAGGACATCAGCACCTAACTCTGGTTTCTTTCGTTTCTCCCATCTCTTCCTGCCACTCTTCTCATGTCCTTCTCTGTAGTCTCTCTGTGGAATATTGTGCCATTTTATGAATTGGCCCTGCTCTTTCACATCTCTATGACTTTGCATTTGCTGTTCCCTCTGCCTTCAATGCCCAGCCTGGCTCATGCTCCATCACACCTCAAGGACCAAATGAAAACATATCTCACCGAGAAGCCATCTGTGACCTCTCCAACAAAAAGAGAAATATTGATCACTCCAGCGCCTGTGATCATCTGATTTCTTTTTAACTTTATTATATAATTTTTATAATCATATCTTAATGGAGTATCTGTGCCCTCACTCATCTATCATCAATGAAACAAACAAATATTAATTTTATTAATCCAGGTTAGCACTACATAATCCCCAACACGGAATTTTCTGGTGAAATATAGATTGTAGAATGGAGCTTAAATATGAGGGTAAATATGTCCTTCTATTCCAACCCTCTGAAATGGACACATCTGGCTGCACAGTACAGCCTCAGGAGGTGTACCTGGTCACTGGCCGGGCCAACAAGAAGGTGCCAATGCCTTCAGCCTGCAAAGAACTTACAGTGACAAAATACGAGCTGCTCCTCAGCCCAGGCCCTGAAGCAGCAGAAAGAAACCAATACTGACCATGAAAAGTAATGACAGTAACAATCCCAACATTTCTTTCATGTTTTTGATAACAAAAGTAAACTCATGTCTGAAAACAACAAAGCAGATGGACAGAGGGAATGTGGAAGGAAGTACAAGCAGGTTTTATATAAGAAGATGGCAATAGTGATGAGTGAGTTTTCTACGGAAACACAAGTTACAATACGTGTTAAATATCTGAGTAATCACTAAAAAGTAGAAAGTAGAATTACAAATTCAAAATCAGCTAATGGAAAAATGGATACAAGTAACCACAATCATTCCATTGGAAATGGGGAAAGATTTAAAGAAGAAACAAAGAGAAACCCTGGTAAATGAAAAACAAAACAAAAATAAAGTGAAAAGAAGTTAAAATGTATTATGAATCACAATAATGCAATTGGTAAATTTATCTATTTAGAGAAGGAAAACTTTATATTGAACTATCTAGCTCTAAGGTATTGATAAAAAATCCAATTAAGAAGAAATGACACTAAAAGGAAAATAAAAGGATATATATGGCATATATATATATATATACTAACCAAAAAAATCAGTTATTAGCAATATATTATCTGTCAAAATGGAAGTTAATGTTGGCTTTACTGTAGCTATTTAAGCAAGTGACTTATAGCTCTATATACCAATAAGGAAAGACCTCAACAACATAATATTTAATGAATAAAAGTTGCATAACAAATGAAAAACATGATATGATTTTTGTATGATTTAAAAACATGTACAAAGTTTTTTAATCATACAAAGGGCTATGTACATGAATATGTAAAAGTATTCCATTGTGTAAATGTACTACAGTTTTTTGGGGGAGGGAGTTAATGGGGGGAACATCTGTAATACTTTTAATAATAAAGATACATTTTAAAATATATATATACAAGTAACTTCCAAAGATTTTAAGGTTATACACCAATTTATAATAGTGATTATTTCAGAAATGGGGAATATCTTGAATAAGGGATACAGGTTACAGAGGACTTCTGTTTTCATTTGTAGTGTACTTCCTTTTAACATGTTTTCATAGGGGGAAAACTGGGAGCAAAATATTAATAATTTTAATTATCAATGGAGAGAGAATATTTTCCATTTAATTCTTTGTTCTTGTCTCTATTTTTTAAATTTCCAAAAAGAAAAGTGAGAGAGAAAGGGATGTGGGGTGGATAGCAGGAATAGATAATCTTTCCATCTATTATATTTTACTAGCACTAGAGGCCCGGTGCACAAAATTCATGTACAGGTATGGTCCCTAGGCCTGGCCAGTGATCAGGGCTGATCAGATTCCCTGCCTCCCCACCTCCTTCTTCCCTCACTCCCTCAGCAACCCACTCCCCCCACTGATCACTCGCCATGTTGCCCACCACTCACTGGTGGTCAGCACACATCATAGCGAGTGATTGAACTCCCGGTCTCACGGCCAAACTCCTGAGGGGACACTTTGTATATTAGCCTTTTATATATATAGATGATTACACAAAACACAAAGATAAGGAACCTAAATCCAGAATGCCAAGAAGACCTTGGAAGATTCACCAGTGGTCACATAAGTGACATTTTCCAATCTTCTCTATCATGACACAATACTTAAGAAAATAGTGAAAGCATTTTTGGTTGTTTAAATGTTTCCTTAAAGGGCTTCTTCATTCAAAGTCATGTGCTTAATTAAAAGAATCTTCAATATTGTAAGTTGCCAATGCACTGCTGTTTTCAGATTTCAAAGATCCAGGGGAATAATATTTCATAAGCCCATAAAAATTGTTAAAAGTCCATTACCATTTAATTACATTACACAAAGTTATGGCTCCCCACTTAGTGGCTGCTGTATGGGAGAAAGAGGGTTTTGGTACAGTCCAGAGTGGCCTAGTAAAGCAAGGACTACTACATTTTATTGCTCATGTAACTTCACTTACAAGACATATTTGCAATAAACCTCACAAAATGTTTCATGACCGTGTGTATAGGTGAAACTGAGAAAGTGGTTATAGTTGCTCCATTTTAAGTATCAGGAGCACATTGCTATGTTCGAACTCATCAACTGGAATATTCTGCTGCCTTTGAAATCATTCATCAGCTCTGTGTAATGACAAGCATTACCCAGAGTTTTCACCAAACAACTTAGATAATTAGTGGCCAGTAGTGTAACAATTTTCCACATTGCTCTTTTCATATAATATTATAAAACTATTGTCTTTTGCCCTAACCGGTTTGGGTCAGTGGATAGAGCGTCGGCCTGTGGACTGAAAGGTCCCAGGTTCGATTCTGGTTAAGGGCATGTACCTTGGTTGTGGGCACATCCCCAGTAGGAGGTGTGCAGGAAGAAGCTGATCGATGTTTCTCTCCCATCGATGTTACTGACTCTCTATCCCTCTCCCTTCCTCTCTGTAAAAAATCAATAAAATATATTAAAAAAACACAACTATTCATCTTTTATTAAGCAAGGTATTTTAATCAAGCAGCTAAGTATTTTTGAGTATCTACTGATTTTCCCCTTCTTCCTACTTCAGAGTAATTTAATTCCAGTTTTTTATATGTGTGCAGTGTGTGTGTGTGTGTGTGTGTGTGTGTGTGTGTGTACACAGACCTAACTCTTTTCAGTGGGAAGTTGTTTTATAAGGTCAAACTTATAATAGACAAAATGAGCCTTTGAAGACAGATTTTACTTTATGATTTTTCTAAACATCACTGAAATGGCACCTAAAAAGTACAAAATAGTACAAAATGACACCAAAAAAGCACAAAATAAAGTAAACCCATAACCGCTTGGGAGGGAATGGATAAGAATCATCAGCAGACAGGATATGTTGATAAATTTCTGCGATATCGAAAACAGGTGGACTGTGGGGAAGCCTCAGCCAGAAAGAGGAAGAAATTGGTGAAGGTGAAATCTAGTTCCCCAGCTGGACCCCAGATACATCCCAAGCTTGGTAATGGAGAGTAAAAATGCAGGAGTATAAAGTGGGGTATATATCTGAGTAGTACTTGCAGGTCTGCTGTGGAACACCTGATCCGCCTGCCTACTCATCCTCTATTTCCTTCACCTACCTCTGCACGAACATAGCAATTGACAGTGGCTGTTACCCGCAGGTCATAGCCACAGAAATTCTCTGAGGAAGTTAAACAAGTTTCCTGGACAATAAATAGGCTTTAGGTGTGAAATGTACCTATTCCACAATAAATCCTTCCTCACTTTGATGATGGTCACTCTACCAGTTCCCTCCTAGTGACAGAAGACTTACCCTGACCAGCGAACACAGCCCAAGAACAATCCTCCACTCAGTAGAGAGTTCTGTCAAAACATACTATGTCTCATTAGAGGGAGTCTGCACAAGCTACTAATATCATTCAATCTAAGTCCTTTATTCCAGACATGAACAGGGAACCAGATAACCAAGGAGAGTCAACAACACACAGAGAAGGACCGAGAAGCCACACACATAGCAACTAACCTTGGGAAAAATAGAGATAATTCAGGAAACTGAAGTTTTGAACAAATTGGGAAATCCTAGGACAAAAAAGATTTACTTGAATTTAAAACTATAATTGCCAATTTTCTCAGTAGAAGGCTGGAAGAAGTCTCATGAAAATTAACCAGAATTCAGAACAAAAAGACAAGAAAAGAAAATGTAGTATAAACACTCAGAGACACAGATGATTAATTCAGGAGATTAAGTAACTAAGAGGAATTCTAGAATCAAAGAGCAGAGAAAACAGAAGGGAGGAAATAATTTTTTAAATTTTGAAGGAAATTCTCCTGAGCTGCAGAAAGACATGAATCATTTTATTGAAAGGTAGCATAAAACCCCCAAGAAAAAAAAATAGCCATATTTGTGCATAGACTTTTGAAATCTTAAAACACCAATGATAAAAAGAAGTTATTTAGGGAATCTACAGAGTGAGGAAAAATGAAGCAGGCAATATGGAAAGGAATAAGAATCGGATGTGCATCAAACATTTTATTCAGAAATGCTGGATGCCAGAACTAGTGATGCAATGCCTTAGTTCTGAGAGATTATGTTAAACTTAGAATTTGATACTCAGTTAAATTATCAACCAAATTTAAAGACAATGTCATGGCATATTTAAACATGAATGGCCTAAGAAAATATTTCTTTTTTTCTGTAGAAGATGTTCCTTGAGGATGTGCTACTGGAGAACCAAAAGGAGATCCAAGAGAGAGAAAGGCATGAGAGTCAAGACCCAGTTGCTCTCACAGAGAAATATTTAAAAAGAATTCTTCCAATGATTACTAGGCCACAGACCTAGAAGGAAATCATTCAAAATTAGAGGAGGAAGCCAGAGAATTCTAGGCATAATGTCTTCAAGAAGAAAGCAAATTTACTGTAACAGCATGTTGAAAAAGCTAGTGTGCTGAGTGGTCATTAGAAGATTATTATCCTGGGAACTGTAATTGGAAACACTAAGAAAAAATTCTGTACAAGAAAGTCATGGTTTCAATATAAATAAAACTAAAAATGACACAATTTTAAGCAAATAATGGAATGTAATAAAAGAGAATTTATTTGCACGCAATGTTTGAGGTAGGTTCCTCTAAAAGCCCAGGTTGTGTGCCATAGGATTACCTTTTCTCCTCAAGTTCTGATCACACTATATATTTCTACAGTCATTCATACTTGCACCATCATAACATTATCAATGTTGTTTATAAACAGCCTTTAAAGTCATTTCATTGACAGACACAGAGGACTTACCTATAGATCCTAATCAAAATATATATTTTGTCAAGGTTGATATTTTAGAGTACTGGTCAGCTGACAGAAATTCAGAGATAGCAGAGATGTGACAGAGAGAAAAGAGAGAAGTTGCACACATTTATTTCTTAATCTTATATTTAACTTTATTGAAGAAGTAGCAATAGAGGCTTCAGTATATTACCTAAAGATAAAAATGATCCCAAAGAACTAAAATATAACTAGCATATTTCAATAGACGGAGGAGAAAAGGAGGCAGAGGTTATCTTGGGCAAACTCAACCCAAACCTTTCCAAGTGGTAGAGGTTATTTGGAGTTACAGAAATCACCTAGAGGAGATTAAGCATGAAACTCATAAAACTTACACTTCAGAGATGCTTACGCATCCAGGCCCCTTCCAAGGCCTGGAAATGTATACAGACTTTTGGATGAATTATTTCATTTTAAAAGAGTCCAATAGAGTGAACACCTTTCAGGCTCCACAAAACCCAAACCTGGCCCTGGAGGTGATAAAGAGATTGAAGAGGTTGAACAATTCATCTCTGAGGAAAGATTGGGGGAAAGGGAGTTGTGAGAAACTTTTGTCCTTAAAAATGATCGATGGAGAAAAAGAAGGAGACATATGTACTACTATTTGTAATACTTTAAACAATAAAAAAAAGTATTAAAGAAAAAAAAAAGACTCATCATCCTGGCTGGTGTGACTCAGGTTGAGCATAGACCTATGAATTAGGAGGTCACACTTTGATTCCAGGTCAGGGCACATACTTGGGTTTTGGGCTCTATCCCCAGTGTGTGCAGGAGGCTGCCGAATGATTCTCTCACCATTGATGTTTCTACCTCTCTTTCTCCCTTCCTTTCTCTGAAATCAATAAAAACATATTTAAAAAAATGATTCATCAATATCGTTTAAACTCTTGAATATGTATATATACATATAAGTTGTTTGGTAGTATGGTTTATTTTGAAGTATTCATTAGACTGTTTCCCCCTTTTCTGTGCTCATCATATTTCTACCCCAGAGCCCATCACTTTCCCTCCCTTCCCCTTCCACAGATTCCTTCCCTGAAATCTTCCATCCACCATCCTACACTAAACTTAAACAAGTCACCAACTTGGGAAACAAAACAAAAGCTGCAAATGCTTTTTTATTAATGTTAATAGACACAGTTCTAAGTGTAAGAAAATTAGGGTCCGATCAGCAGAACAAGTTATGTCTGTTTATTTTTTTAAATCTCTGGAGAGCAGGTTAAAAAAAATGCCCAGGTGCTAATGAAGAAAATGAGGGACAAGGACCTTCCTACATGAGAATAAGATGAAATACTGAAATGCATGTTCCATTGTCAGTTCCATTGGAGGTTGAATTAATGGCTATTTATCCTTCTTACATTTCTTGTACAATAGCCATGAAACAACTGTAGTCCCATGGAAGAGAGAGAGTTGCTTGAACACTCAGCAAGGTGGTGAAAGCATGAAGAGGTAGCCCCTAACCCTGAACAAAGTAAGTGTAGAGGAAGGAGAGTGGAGATACCTACTGTCCCAGTTGTAGAGGAAGGAGAGTGGAGACACCTACTGTCCCAGTTGTAAACATTAAATGTATTTGCTGTGAGCCTCTGAGGGGAAGAAGGCTGTATCTTAGCTACAATCTTCCCACCTCCCTAACAAACATTATGTATATATATATATATATATATATATATATATATATATATATATATATATATATGTTTTTGCACGAAGATGTGTGTGCGTGTGTGCGTGTGCGTGTGTGTGTGTGTGTAAGCCTTGTAGCGATTTATACTTCCACTGGCAATATATTAATTTCCTCCCTCCAGGTAATGCTATTTTTATTGTCAGTTATTTTCAGAGGCTGAATAATGAGAGGGTAAGAATATAGATTATATTCTGCTTCTTAGTCATCAAGTATCTTTGGAAGACCTCCTTCATCTCCTAAGGCCTCAGTTTCCTCACCTGAAAATTAAGTGAGGTGGGGTTAGGTCACTGGCCCTCAACATGTGTTTCCAGATCAATGGCATCCTCTGGAACTTGAGAGACATGCAAAATTTAGAGCTCCACCCCTGAGCAATGAATCAGAGACTCTGAAACTGAGGCCCATTAGTCTTGTTTGAACAAGCCCTCAAGGTGATTCTAATGCAACTAAAATTTAAGAAGTGCCAAATTGAATGACCTGTGAGCTCTGTTCTATTGCCAACAGCCTTGATGCATCATTTTTGAAGCAGATAGAACTAGAGGAATTTTCCATGTGGATCTTTTTGGCATGATTTTGGTGTACATCAGAATTGAACATGACATAGATGTTGCATCTGGCTTTTCAAACATTTTCAATAGCATCACATAAGATATGCCTGAATTTACTGCAGAAAGACAAGATCGCCAACAATGAGCAGAGATGATCAGAAGAAAGAAGGTGTGAAGAAGGGACTGTTGTGATATCAGATAAACCTGGGTTTGAATGATGGCACTCAGGCTTCCTAGCTGTGTGACCTTAAGGCTCAGTTTTTTATCTGCAAAATGAAGATAATAGTTAATTTAGACTAGGGGGTTCTAATGCCCTAGCAGCCTACATAATAAACAAACCAAAAGCTAAACCTGTAATGCTTCATGGTTAAGAAATCAAAACCTAGGACAACCTCTCACAAACAGCCAGCTAGTCTTTCTCAAATAAGGCAGCTGCTTAAGCTTCAGCCAATCAATTTCCATGCTTCGCCTCAGTGTTTTCTCTATAAAAAGCCTTGCTCCTCTCTCCTGTGTGTGGAGAGCTTCTAACTACTTCTGGTTTTGTGCTGCCTGATTTGAACAGATTTGCCATTGCTGAGGTGAAGATGGATATATATATATATATATATATATATATATATTTTTTTTTTTAAACCAAAAAGGATGGTGATGGAGCCTCATGGACCCTAAGTGTCATGTTCAGTTTACACAATCTGAGTAGTGGAACCTTATTGGAAGTTATTAAAGTTATTAAATCAGCTATGTATGCCTCATTATACTTCCTCATCCAGCCAGCCATTTGATAAAAGAAACTTCTGAAGTTGTTCTCTGTAATTCTTGGTTCTATTAGTTAGATAATTGTCAATTCAAGAACATTTTTTAAAAAGACTTTTTTCATTGATTTTTAGAGAGAGAGGAAGGGGGAGGGAGAGAGGTAAACCTTGATGTGAAAAACACTGATCAGCTGCCTCCTGTATTCCCAGGCATGTGCCCTGACTGGGAATCTAACTGGCAACCTTTCCAGGCACGGGACAATACCCAACCAACCGAGCCACATGGGCCAGGGCCTAGAACTTTATTTGTAATCCGTTTCTCCTGAAGAAACCAACTTAACTGCTCTGAATTTGGTTTTGCTAAACAAATATTTATTTAAGAGTGTCCAGGTGGTGAGCATTATGCTAGATGTTGTGTGTGCAAAGATGGGTGAGGGAAAGTCTCCACCCTGATCATTATATAATGCAATGAAACAACAGACATCTAAGCAGATAACGTCAGAAAGTATGTACAAAACACTATGGGCTTACCCAAATTGGACTTTCATTGGATACTATAAAAAGATTTCTTAGGCTCTGTCATACTTGACTATTTACTGTGGGATCATTAATAAATCAGAGTCAGAATTCCAAAGGTTAGTAAGGTTTGCTAAGAGTAGAAGAGGACACAGATGCTGAAGTAATTTCTCTGTTTCTCATTCTGTTTCATGAAAAAATTTAAAAAAAAATAGGTGATCCTCATTTGGAAACTGCAGAAGGGGAGACAGTTTTAATATCAAAAGTAAATTGTGAATTTTCTGTTGTTATTTTTAGAAATATGGCTTTTAGGATAATTGAATTTTTAAAGTCGGAATTGATTTTAAAAACCAGCTAGTTGAACTGCTTTATTTACCGAATGGGGGAACAGTTCCCAACTACTTTAAAATGTGTGTTTCAGGTTAGACATAGCACTTCTTTGTTCATATTTGAATGATTCATTCTAGTTACCAATTCACTAGTGAACATAATAACTCTTCTGTACCATAAGTATAATTCCCATTTTTAAAAATACTAGGAAATACAGAGAGGGTAAGTAATTTACCCAAGGCCACACAGCCAGACAGTGTTTGAGAAAGCAGAAATTGAAGTTCCTGACTTCAAATCCAAGAAACAGTTCATTAGGACATGAAACTTCCTTTTGAAAATAGTTATAAACACTGACAATTTTTTGATTTAACAAAACATGTAGTCACTGCTTTTTATACTCAGCCTTGGAAACTATGGGAATGAATTAGATTTCTTGCAAAAAATTTATTTTTTAATCTTCCCACATTCATTTGTTATTGTAGGGCTATTCATAAATGCTAGGCTGCTGGCATTGTGTGTGTTTTAAGAATGACTTGTTTGCTTTTTAAAAATATATCTAGAATAAAATTGGTTTATGCTCCTAGTGTGTGTAATAAAACTTGGGCTATATGGGATAAAGTACAGTGCCAAGAAGGCTTTTTTTTTATTGTTTGAAGTATTACAAATAGTAGTACATATGTCTCCTTTTTTTTTCCCCCATTGACCTCCCCCCCGAGCCTCCCCTACCCACCAGTACATGCCTTTACCTGCGCCCCCCCCCCGCCAGTGTCTTGTATCCATTGGTTATGCTTATATGCATGCGTACAAGTCCTTCAGTTGATCTCTTACAGCACCCCCCAACCTCCCCTGCCTTCCTGTTGTAGTTTGACAGTCTGTTCAATGCTTCTTTGCTTCTGTATCTATTTTTCCCCATTTCTTTCCTTTAAAAAATCTTGCCTCTGCAGACTAGAAATAAACATATAATAACAAAAAATGTTTGAGTCCCAATTTCAATGTCCAACAGTTCTGAGTCCCAGCTTCAATGTCAAACAGTTCCCTATGTGTACATGTCAGCAATGATATCTGGATGGTGGACACATGGTGGCAATGCAGGTCTGACCCTCTCTGGTTTGGTCCTAGGCAACCTGCTGTGACGCACAGCTGCTGACAGCTAGCGGGGCAAGGTGTCCTCAGCATCTTCCATCTCTGGACTGTTTCTCCTCTTGTCTTCGTGGTTGGAGCAGACCTGTCAATTCCTCTCTGTTGCAGGAATCCACATGGTCTTGGAGTTGTTTTCTGAAAATATACAAACATATTCTCGACCAAAAGTTAATAAAGGAATCTTTTCTATATAATTGATTTGGGATCCTTTTTATTTTTGCCCAAACGATTTTCCTTTGTCTTATTTAAGACATCATGTGTGTTTTTCATGGGTGTCTTGCTATTAGCATTCCAAGTGAAAATTAATTTTGTAAAGTAAAAATTTTCTAGATGTAATTTACTTCAAGAAGGCTTTATTGCTAGTTTTGCTGTGTATACCTTTGACCTTGTTCAAAATGATCTGACTCCAAGGTATTGAAATCTTGTAGGATAACATTTTTTACCTTTGTTTCTATTTCTTTCAATTCTGTGTATAGAAAGAGAGGGGGAAAAAGCTAAAAAGATAAAGAAAAAAGTGGTTTGTGACATCCAAATAAAATGAAAGGGCCCTGGAACCATGGCCAAATAGCAGCCAAGCATCGAGTACCTCCTTTCCTGGTCATTTTGTTACTGATACTGGATTAGTCACCAAATATTTGTCAGTAATACATGGAGATTATTGGGATTATTTTCCCCTCCTCTTGCATTTTCTTTCTTTCTGCCCTACTGCCACCCTTTCTTTACTCCCCATTTTCTGTCCTCTTCCACCATTTTCTTTCTCATTTTCTCCCTTCCTCCCTCTTCCTTCCCTGAACTTCTATTATATGCCAGAACCCTACCACACAAGGGGGAAGTAAAGATTTAAGACATATACACTGTTTGCAAACATCTCATCATCAAGTGTTGTAGTTTTCAAAAAGTTTTTTCAACTTGACACATGGAAAAGGCAGAAAGTTCACCAATCTTGTTATCACTTCTTATTAAAAAAAAAAAAGAAAATGATAACAAAAAATTAGAGGAAATAATATAATGCAAATTTTGCTTAACAATAAGTTTGCATACCCTGAGCCCAACTCCCTGAGTTTAAATCCTGATCTGTCCCTTATGAGTTATTTCATGTCCTAGTGTTTCTGTAAATGGGGATGTTAGTAATACTTATATTACTTGGCTGCTGGGAAGATTAAAGCTTACAGAAAAGTTCCTGAGGCATAGTAAGCATTATTAAGTGCTAGCTATTATTGGGGTTACTGTTATTAATAACATTAGTCACTTGAAAAAATAAAGTCTCTGCCCTTAAACTAGATCAAAGATTTTATTTTTCAGTTCACTGGGAGGATCATTATGATTCTGAGGGATGAGAATCATGTATTAATAATAATAAAAAAAGAACTAGTGTTAGAGATACTCGACTAGCAGAATGTTCAGGGCAAGCTTCAATGTGTGCATAGTAGACAGGAAGATAAAGATCTACCAAAAGTTATACTAGAGCTCCTCCAAGAGAGTGTAAGCCCCAAGAAAAGGGCACCAGAGAGGAGAAAACGTAGAAGGGATTCACTGGCAGAAAGCCAACTGGGGTTTCCATCTCAGAGGACTCTGGGTTCAGTCTCATAGTCTAGTGTTGTAGTTGTGTTTGCAGTGAGTGAAGTCTCCAGTTGTATCTGCAGTGGCAACCTTGGGGTCTCCTCACAGTCAAAGAGTAAGCTTACTCATCTACAAAAGCATAAAGCGTTCATTGTTCCCATCCTATCGGGCAACAGATGCCTGTGCAGAAGCCCATCTAATGCCAAGGTGTCATCCATGGGATGAGCACAAGGAATCAAAGCAAACTAATCTGAAACCCATGTTGCTTGCTGTGCAGTGAGTAATAAATCCTTTGTTTCTGACTCGTGATTTCATGTCTTATGCCAGCATCCACGAAACAGTAAAGAGCTAACGTGTTAGCTTCCCAGTAGAATGAAACGTCAGACCCTTCACAGACCATGGCAGAAAATAGCTCTGGAACACTGGGAGGTCTTCAATGCAAGGATTATGGAGGAGTTGTGTAAGTTATCAGCAGACACTCAACACATGTAACCTCTTCTTTTAAGAAACATGCACTATGGCTGGAGAAATGAAACACATGTTAATTCAAAACAAAAGGGAATATGACAGCTGCATTAGCCATCATTCTGGAGGCGTCATAGTTCGATTTTTCACTCATTCAAATCCGAAGTGAGCATATGTACTTCACTTCTTAATATTTTTAACCCTCCGTTCTTGGTCATTGTAGCTCTACAATCCTTGAATTCTATGGTATCAACTGAAAATAACCTAATGCAATTACCTCAGACTTGAGAAAGTCTTGCTAATGGAACCAAATAGTTGAAATCTACCATCCATGGCACCAATTACCACCACTATAATGATGATGATGATGGCTTCACTAATGGGTGTGGGCTATTTAAAGCCACTCTCTGGGCTTCATTTCCTTTTGACTGTGCCTGGATCTTCATTGTAATCAGTTGTCTCTGATACTTTTTGGGGGAACTTCTTTGGCTGACTTTTCTCCTTCCCTTCCTAACATTTAGAAATGTTAATCAATTTAATCAGATTATATGCCAATACAGAATATGCACTCTTTGCTCAAATCTCTTATTTATATAGAGCAAGAGCAGAGCTGACTTTTTAAATACTTTTGACAAACCAATGGAGTCACTGTCAGCCCGAAACACCCAAAATCACAAGTCTGGACACTAAGGTAAGAACTCCATCTGGACACCGATTCCATGAGTGGGACAGACCCCTGTGGGCTACGAGAACTCAGAGCTTCGACCATTCGATGATGGAGCTTGACTGTAGACAGGTCACTCTTGGAGCCCTTCTGGGAGCCCTGCTGGACTTGCACTCCACAGCACATGTACTGCCACACAGCTGCCCGGCTTCAGACCAACCTCTCCATCTGTGGATGCCTCCAGTGATGGGGACTTCCCTTGCTCTGGACCCTCGCTCTGGACTCTCGCTCTGGACTCTCGCTCTGCTCGCTTCTATAGCTTAAGCTCCCCCTCTCTGTGTGTAACCTGCGTTTGTTAGGAGGTCTCCCCTAATAAACCTGGCATCATGGAAAGCCACAAACATGTGTGAGTGACTTCTTTGGGGGATGCTGTCTGGCTAATGACACTGGATTCTTACACTTGAATAGTAAGAAAGAATTTTTTAGTGGAATAAATTTAAACTATAGAATTAATACATGCTTATGGCAAAAATAATTTTCAAGCACTCTTTCTTTGGCTTATTTCACTTAGTATAATACTCTCCAGATCCATCTGTTGTAGGTGGCCGGAAAGGCACCAAGGGTTAGACTGGACCTGGGGTCAGCAACCTCGGTACCTGAGTTCTGGCTAGGAAAGACTTCAGAGCCAGACTCAAACTGTAAGAGAATATTTATTTATAAAATCACAGAGGTGGAAGAAGTAATTCATAGAAGAAATGGGCTTAGGAAACAAGTTATAGAGGTAAAGGAAGGGCCCTTGGAGCTTGACAGTGAGGAAGCTAATAGTAACCTGCCTGGGGGGACAGCGAGGGGGAAAGGGAGAGGGGGGAAGTGCAGCCCTCCTCCCTGGAGGGCGAGTGCACAGCATCCTCCCTCCTAAGGGTTTAAGGGTGGATATTTTAGGGGAGGCAGCAGGGGAAGATCTCAATAGAATATTCAGCAGCTTTCCAGGTGTGTCCTTTCAGGGTCTAGGTCTCCACTGATTGATTGGTCGGCACCAGCGCAGGGGGTCATTATCCAATGCAGCTGGTCCTGAGGTCAGTCATGGAGTCCCTGGTCTGGTTTTGCTGCTTTTCTTGGCCCGGAGCTGAAATACAACTGAGGCCTAAACATTAGCTCTAGGGGGGAACTGTCAGGGGGCCCACACTGCATGACCCTGGGGGCAAGGTCCTGCCTCAATTACCCTTTGCTAGGCAGCTGAGGCTTTCCACCCTGGTGACCTCCATACCTGGCCCGTCATCCATGCTCTGCTCCTTACTGCCTACCACACATCCATGCTGTCACAAAAGGTAAGATTTCTTTCTTTTTTACGGCTATGTTCCATTGTGTAAAAGTACCGCAGCTTTTTTATCCATGGACGTTTGGCTGCTTCCACATCTTGGCTGTTGTAAATAACGCTGCAATAAACATAGTGGTGCATATATTCTTTTGAATCAGTGTTTCAGGTTTCTTCAGATATATTCCCAAAAGTGTAATCACTGGGTCAGAAGGCAGTTTCATTTTTAATTTTTTGAGGAAACTTCATACTGTTTTCCATAGTGGCTGCACCAGTCATTCCCACCAACAGTGCATGAGGGTTCCTTTTTCTCTACATCCTTGCCAACACTTGCTGTTTGTTGATTTATTGATGACAACCATTCTGACAGGTGTGAGGTGATATCTCATTGTGGTTTGAATTTGCATTTGTTGGATGAATAGTGACTGAGCATCTTTTCATATAGTCTATTCAAGCAGGGGTCCTCAAACTTTTTAAACAGGGGGCCAGTTCACGGTTGGAGGGCCGGACTATAGTTTAAAAAAAAAACTATGAACAAACTCCTGTGCGCACTGCGGGCCGGGGTGAGTCGGCTGCTAAGCAGGACAGGCAGCGGCACCCGGCGGGCCGGATAAATGTCCTCGGCGGGCCGCATGTGGCCCGTGGGCCGTAGTTTGAGGACCCCTGGTCTATTGGCTATCAGTATGTGCTCTTTGGAGACGTGTTTATTTAGGTCTTGTGCAAAAACTTTTTAGTTTGATGTTGTTCCACTTGTTTACTTTTTCTTTTATTTCCCTTGCCCAAGGAGACATATCAGAAAACAATATGGCTACGAGAAATGTCCAAAATCTTACTGCCTGTTTTTTTCTAGAATTTTTATGGTTTTGAGTCTTACATTTAAGCCTTTAATACATTTTGAGTTTATTCTTATGTATGGTGTAAGAAGGTGGTCTAATTTCATTTTTTTTGCAAGAATCTGTCCAATTTCCCCAACTTATGTTTTGCCTCTTTTGTGAATATTAATTGATCAAAAGGCGTGAGTTTATTTCTGAGCTCTCTGTTCTGTTCCGTTTTTTTATATGTCTGCTTTTATTCTAGTACCAGGCTGTTTTGATTACTATGGCTTTGTCGTATAATTTGGTATCAGGTTTTGTGATTTCTCCAACTCTGTTCTTCTTTCTCAAGATTAGCTGTGGCTATTTGGGGTGTTTTGTGGTTTCATATAAATTTTTGGAAAATTGGCTCTAGTTATGTAAAATATGCCATTTGTATCTAGATAGGAATTGCTTTGAATCTATAGATTGCTTTAGGTCAGTGGTCAGCAAACTGCGGCTCGTGAGATAGGGCACTGGGATAGGGCAGTGATCGGTAAACTCATTAGTCAACAGAGCCAAATATCAACAGTACAACGATTGAAATTTCTTTTGAGAGCCAAATTTTTTAAACTTAAACTTCTTCTAATGCCACTTCTTCAAAATAGACTCACCCAGGCCGTGGTATTTTGTGGAAGAGCCACACTCAAGGGGCCAAAGAGCCTCATGTGGCTCACGACCCGCAGTTTGCAGACCACGGGTAGGGGCTTAATCACAAGGAACAACAGCCTGTAATTATTGGAATCGAGAGTCTAGGTCAGTGGTCGGCAAACTCATTAGTCAACAGAGCGGCAAACCGCATGTGGCTCGCGAGCCGCAGTTTGCATAGTATGTACCATATGCTTTCACTTATATGTGGAATCTAGTTAACAAAATAAACTAATAAAATAGAAACAAACTCATAGATACAGAGAACAGACTGACAGCTGTCAGAGGGGAGTGATGTTGGGGGGACTGGGTGAAAAAGGTGAAGGGGTTAAGTAAAAAAAAAAAAAAAAAAACACCCAAAAAACAAAACAAAACAAAAAAACACAACAGTAACAACTCATAGACCCAGACAACAGTATGATAATTACCAAAATAAAAGAAGGGCTGGGGAGGTAAAAAAAAAAAAAAAAGGGGGGGGGTTATTATGTATTGGGGGTCAATGTTTTTATGTTACTTACTATGTATTGGGAGTAAATGTTGACAAAAAGAGACTTGGGGGTGGACACATAATACAATATACAGATAATGTATTATAGAATTGTAGACCTGAAACCTGTATTATTTTATTAACCAATGTCATGTCAGTGAATTCAATAAAAATTTAAAAATTTTTCAAACATTCTAAAAAGGTATTAAATGAAAAGGAAAAGTTTATTTACCCCTTCTAACACATTCTTTCTCCAAAATGTAACAACTCTTAACTGTTTTTTTTTTTGTAGTTTTCTAGACATTTTCTATTCAAATACAAGTAAATATTTTTGTCTATATTAAAATGTTAACATAGATAGGAGTAGGCAAAATATTTTTCTTCAAATTGCTTTCTTCCCTTTAAAATATTTATTGACCATCTTTCCAAGTATTCTCAAATATATCAACTTCATTATTTGTATCAGATATGTATTATTCCAGTGTTTGGTTTGTATATATACTGGAATAAGTACTAAACAAAAATGTGAACGTGTGTGTGTGTGTGTGTGTGTGTGTGTGTGTGTGTGTATTTCAGTGTCCCCTATGTAGGTAGAATTGCTGGGTCAAAGGATTTGTGCACTTTAGATTTGATTAATATTGCCAGGTTGTATTAAGCATTAATTTTATTTTTCCCTTTTCCTGGGTTAGGCTCTTTACCACAGCCCCTGTGATATAAGAATGTCCAAGCCTATAAAGAATTTTTATAAGATTTTATTTGAGCCAAACTGACAACAATTGCTGGGATTAAGATCTCAAATGCTGTGGAAAATGACAGTTTTGCAGTTTCTTTTATGCATTTGAGATTAAGAAGGGAAAGGAAGATTAGATGAGGATGGGAGAGAGCAAGGCTAGGATTGGATTACAGGGTAGTTAAGATTGTGTACTCTCTTGCAGGTGGTTACCCTTATTTCAAAGGTGTGTTAACCTAGATGCACAAAGACAATGGACAGGACTTACTAAAAAAGTTATATGCCTGGGGTGTGACTACCCACCTTGACCTGCCCAGTAAGGAATTTATGATCTGATCACCTATAAGGTTACTTTCCATAGAACCCCTTCTTTATTCACACCCCTAAGAAATGACAAACACATTGAAAAAAGCTAATATTCTTTATATTTGTATTGTCAGAGGGAGGCCACAAGGATGACAGAGACTATCATAAGAGAAACCTTGAAACACAAGGAAGAAATGGGGATTTGGCCTTAGAACAGAGGGGGCAGGGAAAAGGGAGAGAAATAGAAGGGTGGCTTTGGGGAAATTGGCATGTATTAAGTAAGTGGGTTGTGTTGCTAAAAGGTCTGTGGGGAAATTTTTAAAGGAGAAAACATGGTTTTATGTTACTTACACAGATAAAGTCACTTAAAAAGAAAATTAATCTGACTTCACATAGAGAATAGTAGATTGGTGTGTGCAGACTCACCTCAGTTGGAAGAACTTTCTTACAAGGACTTTCTTACAACAAAGACTGTTCATGGAGAGAACCAAGCTGCCTTAAGCCCATTGGGTGGTCTGAGAGGCTGGTGCCCGACCCTCAGCCAAGGCCCTTCCTGGCTTGGGCTGGAGGAGGCTGTGTTAAATGACCACTGAGACTCTATTATACTATCATTCCCTAAACTAACATTTGTTGTTCACTGTGTACCAGATATGCTAATAGAGGACTTTCTATGGGTTATCTTATTTAGCTTCACCATGCCTTTGTGAGGAAAATAAATATTATTATGTACAATATTCCCATTTAACAGGCAATAAAATTACAGTTGGAACTCTTTTTTGTTGTTGTTGTTGTTGTTTTTAATCTGATATTCTCCTCACCCCTGTTGCTTCTACTAGCATATCAAGTCTTTTGGTTTAAACACAGTGACTCAGACATCTGCCAGTCACAACATTCTTCAACAGGGACATATACTGAGAACATTTGCCTGATAATGTAGTTTGCAGGAATGCTCTGAGGGGAAGAGAAAGGGCTTTTCCATTTGAAACATAATAATCGATATGTACTGTCGCTGCGGATACCATGGTGACTGGGACCCAGTTCCTGCCTTCAAGGAGGTTTCAGATTAATGGGAGAAATAGGCACATTAACAGAAAATTACAATGTGGCAAGTGCTGGGCTTGGGGTTAACACAGATAGTGAACCTCCCTCCAAGTTTTGGGTGGCTCAAGGAGGACATTGGAGAATGTAAAGCTGAAAACCTTGCCTTCAAAGAGGAATAAGAATTCCCGAAGGTGGGAAGGAGGTGGGGTGGGCCTCGAGATGGGCATTAGAGGGAACAGGAAAGGCTGAAGCTAGGTGTGGTTGGCTGCCAGGGGTTAGTTTGGCTGGAGTAGTGTGGGAGGGGCCATAGCAGTCAGGTCAGAGCTGGAAAGCAGGGAGGGCCTAGCTAATGAGTTTGAACCTTGTCCTGAGGGCAATGCATCCTTAAATGTATATAATAACTTTATCATGTATTTATAAAAGTAAAATTATGGTTATACTTCTTTACCCCCAAGTACAACACCTTCATATTTGAGGTGGGTTTGAATTGGCTGCGTTTCATCTGAGGGGTGAGGGTACAGCCCTTTTTACATTTAGTTTAGGGAAGATGAGGAACTGGAGCTCATATTGACATTGACTTGGTCTCACCCAGCAAGCTTAAAAAATTAAGCTGAGAGCAAAGCCCCCACTGTCTCTCACAGATGAGGCTGGAGTTCAGGGGTGTGTGGCCGAGAGGGTGTGTGAGGAAGGAATGCTTTCACCCATTTGAGCTCTACAGTTGATCACCCAGTAAATCAGGGTTTAGTGTTCAGAAGGTTTGGAGAAGATGACAGGCAGATCAAGAAAGCATAGTCAGCTCTAGCCGGTTTGGCTCAGTGGATAGAGCGTCGGCCTGTGGACTGAAGGGTCCTGGGTTTGATTCCCGGTCAAGGGCACATGCTCAGGTTGTGGGCTCAACCCCCAGTAGGGGACATGCAGGAGGCAACTGATCAATGATTCCCTCTCATCGCTGATGTTTCTATCTCCCCCTCTCTCTTCCTCTCTGAAATCAATAAAATATATTTTTTAAAAAGATGTATTTAGCTTTAAAAACAAAAAGCATAGACATTTAGATACACAGCCTTGGGGAAACCTTTGGTCAGCCTCCCATTCCTTTTAGAAGCCTAGGGCAGTAGGCACAGACACTACATTCCAGGGCTGGGAGCCATTCATGTCAGTTACCCTACCTGAACAATGATATACTTCTTACATTATGCCTGGAGGCAAATTCTGGAAAGCCATCCCAGGATAGTTGCTCCATCCATGAAGTATTCTGCAGTATTTGAAATAAAGAAAACACAAAAAGGCTGGTAATCTGAGTTGTCATAGATAGGAAACACTTCTATCTATGCACTTCTATCTAAGCACAACCTGTAAATAATTCAAAAAATGCTCTGTCTTCCTTTCTCTCAAAGATTCTACTGACAGGAAAGATCGTTGCTTATCCTCGAACGGCTCCTAGTGAAGGATGTCAGATAATGCAACTATTTTCCCTTTTGCTAATCTTCTTATTTTACAATTTTCAATTTTACATGAAAAATACGTGGCATCTGGTGAAATTATCTCACCCTATCTGAGTTTAATTCCTTCCATCAGGGGACCCATGTAGACTTCCACTGACTTCACTAAAAATGCTACATGTGTGTCTTAGATCAAACAATGCCTCATGGGTTGATATATATCATAAAATAATTTTTCCACAGCCAGAACCGGTTTGGCTCAGTGGATAGAGCGTCAGCCTGCGGACTGAAGGGTCCCAGGTTCAATTCCGGTCAAGGGCATGTAACTTGGTTGCGGGCACATCCCCGGTGGGAGGTGTGCAGGAGGCAACTGATCGATGTTTCTCTCTCATCGATATTTCTGACTATCTATCCCTCTTCCTTCCTCTCTGTAAAAAATCAATAAAATATAAAAAAATAATAATTTTTCCACAGAGAAGCTTGCACATGAAATATTTATATGTTCCAGGGATGAAGATCCTTCTCAATCCTATGTGTGCTGGAGGGAATAGCAGCCCTCCTCCCTTCCCCCAGTCAAATCTTAAGCTTGTTGAATAATATAAGGGATTTGAAGGTATCAATTTCATAGAGAGCCAGAAGAGTTATGCCCTGTGAACATACACACAGGATGGTGAGGCCGTTTAAAAGACTCCAAAGAAGAATGTGGGGTGTGGGGACAAGGTTAAATTTACATAAGTTAAAAAGTGTGTATATACAGGGTATCTCCCAAAAATGTATACACACTTTAACAGCTGATAGCTAAATTTTGAAATGAAATGTATTTTAATAAGTACTGCCAGTATAATTATACAAAGTGTGTGTATACATTTTTGGGACACCCTCTATGTACATGCACACACACATACATTTATACATAAAAGAGACCACAAAAATAGACGTAAATGCAGGCAGTTAGAAGGTCGGCAGGTATGAAAGATGACAGAGAACTGGGCTAGGTGCAGCAAAAGTGAGCTTTTGTATAAAGTGATTCAAGGTATGAGCCCTGACTAATGGCTTTCTGTTCACCCTATGGTACCTAAGGGGAGAGAGACTTGTCACAGGATTGTAGGCATAGATCTAGATAATCCAGGTAGTGCGTCACATAAGGTATGGACAGGGTAGGTCAACCTGGAGCTGAGATGTGCTTGGAGGAAATCTAAAGGCCTAAGCTCTTTCCAGGAGGTAGGTGTTGGCTTGGGAGATAATGGAGATTCTAACTATAAGCGCTAATATTATGTGTCAGGTTAGAAATATAGCAAAATGAGTACCTGTAGCTCATCTGTTGGTTTATATTTTCATTCCTAAATGCTCCTTACTGCTTTAAAGTCCAATATATACTCAGAATGTCTGGTTCTAGAATATAGTGGTGTGTATCTATGAGGGCAGGATACAGAAGAGAAGAACCAAACTTGGACTCCAAATTTGCACACTAAAGAGAAGAACCAATATTTACATTATTAAGAAGGGCTTATTAGTATTAAAGTGCCACAAGCTGATGGCTTAAAACAATAGAAATTTGCTCTTTTATAGTTCTGAACACTAGATGTCTGAAATCAAGATGGCAGTGTCATTTGCTTCTAAGAGCACTGAGGGAGAATTGGCTCCATGCCTCTCTCCCAGCTTCTGGTGAGGTGGGGGGTGGGGATGGGCGGGGGAGGAATAGTTGGCATTCCTTGCCTTGTAGATGCATCACTCCACTCTCTATCTCCATCTTCACAGGGTATCTCCTCACGTCTCTGTGGCTTCCCATGGTGGCCTTCTAATAAGGACACCAGTCATGTAGGGTTAGGGCCCACCCTACTCTAGAATGACCTTATCTTAGCTACTTACATTTATAAAGTAACCAGAGGCCCAGTGCATGAAATTCTTCACTGTGGGGTGGGGGCATCCCTCAGCCCGGCCTGTGCCTTCTCCCAGTCTGGGAGCCCTCGGGGTATGTCCGACTGCCAGTTTAGGCCCACTCCCAGCTAAGCCAGTAGTCAGACAGCCTTAGCACTGCCACAGAGGTGGGAGAGGCTCCCGCCACCACCTCTGCACTAGCTAGCCATGAGCCCAGCTTCTGGCTGAGTGATGCTCCCCCTATGGGAGCGCACTGATCACCAGGGGGCAGCTCCTGTGTTGAGCTGAAATTGGCTCTCCGACATCCCCCAAGGGGTCTCGGATTGAGAGAGGGCACAGGCCAGGCCAACAGACCCCACTGGTGCACGATCAGGGCCGGGGAGGGATGCAGAAGATTGGCCTGCCAGGGAGGGACTGCAGGAGGGCTCCAGGGAATGTCCGGCCCATCTCACTCAGTCCCGATTGGCCGGACCCCAGCAACAAGCTAACCTACTGATTGAAGCATCTGTCCCCTGGTGGTCAGTGCACATCTTAGCGAGTGGTTAAGTGGACTTAGCATATTACACTTTGATTGGTTGAATGGATGACTGAACAACTAGACACATAGCATATTAAGCTTTTATTATATAGGATTATAAATAAGGTCACATTCTGAGGTACTGGGTTTGGGACTTCAACATATTTTTTAGGGGGATTCAATCTATAAAACAAGGTCAATGATGAACACAGGAACCTTTGGTAAGTTGTGTCATAGCTGACAGTTAGGAAAGCTCACATTTCTGTCTGTGCTGCCCTAATTTATATTTATATATATATTTTATAGTATTACAGATGGCTCCCATTTTCCCCTTTATATCCCTCCTCCCAGCCCCTTCCCAACCCCTCCCCAAGTCTTCACCACCCAATTTGAATCTGGAGCTATTCTGGTCTCCAATGAGCTACAGATGAATCAATATGTCTCCTATTATTTAGACTCAAAAAATGAAAGGAATGAGAAGAAACAATAAATTAATTATTGAGAGAAAAGAAAAAAAAGGCATGGGAATTATAAAAAATTAAGAAATTCTCACTTTTTTTTTTTTTTGCTATCACAGATGTTGTATCAGTTCAACCAAGCCTTAATATTCTACTTCAATTTATAGAACTTCAAAAACACAAAAACAAATACTCATCTGAAGGGTAGAAGAACAATTTTTATTTCTCAATAAAAATCATTGTAAACATTTCAAAAGCATGTTGTGCCATAATATGGAATTCAAAGCAAGTTTTAGAATTTCTGTTTTCCGTGAAAACCTAGCAGTTAAAGTGTCACAGTGATGAATGAGAATGGGCTCCATAATGGCTGTCTCACCATTACTAATTCACTCATTGGGTCTTAACAAAATATGCCAATGTCTCTTTCAAGAGGAGCCTAATCTTTCATTTCCTATACATGATTAGGCCTTAAATTGTGCCTGCAGGACCATGGATACAATATGTGCTATACTGTTGCCCTCAAGGGTTTAATATAAATGTAACATCATGCTGTGCACAAAGAATTTCACTGTGATTTAATAACCAACATATTTAGAGGGAGCCATTATTTAAAATAGCATAAGAATGCAAGAACCATTTGGTTAATTTGAATTGAGCCAATTGGGATCAACTACCTTGTCATCAGTTGTGCAGCAAAATATACATACATATATATATCAGAGATGAAAGGAAATGTGCAGGTCAAATGCAATGGGTTATTCCAAACTGTCACAACTAAAAGACAATGCTTTGCTTGAGTAGAGAGAAAGAAATAAGTAGACATTTTCTAAACCTTAAATATTAGAGTAAAATTAGGGCATTTGAACTGAAGTAATTGCTTTGGTCTAATGACTTCATTTCTGTCTTATACCTTGAGAAACAAGATGTCCAGAGTAATCCATTAAAAAATGGAGTGAGAAATGTACAAGACTACATGAAGGAAACCATAAATCTTTCCCAAGGACATAAAAGAAGACAAAGAAGTGAAGGAACATCATGTCCTCTTGGATGCAAATACTGTAAAGATGTCAAATTACTTCAAAGTAATTTATAAACTGTATATAATTTCAAAATTCAATTTGATATTTTATTGAAATTGACTAATTGTTTCTCAAATTTATCTGGAAGAGAACACTTGCAAGAATCCTATATAATAAAAGGCTAATATGCAAATTGACCAAATGGTAGAATGACCAGTCGCTATGACATGCACTGACCACCAGGGGGAAGATGCTCAATGCAGGAGCTACCCCCTGGTGGTCAGTGCATTCCCACAGGGGGAGCACCGCTCAGCCAGAAGCTGGGCTCATGGCTGGCAAGTGCAGCAGTGGTGGTGGGAGCCTCTTGATTTTTTACAGAGAGAAAGGGAGAGGGATAGACAGTTAGAAACATCGATGAGAGAGAAACATCGATCAGTTGCCTCTTGCACACCTCCTACTGGGGATGTGCCCGCAACCAAGGTACATGCCCTTGACCGGAATCGAACCTGGGACCCTACAGTCCACAGGCCGGTGCTCTATCCACTATGCCAAACTGGTCAGGGCAGTAATTAATCTTTTATACATATTAAGTGATTATGACAAAGGTGATACTTTGAATCAGTTGGAGAAATAATGCTATGGGGAAAACTGGTATTTTATTTGGAAAATACTATATTAAGATTCATCATCTAGCCCTGCTGGCATGGCTGAGAGGTTAAGCGTCGACCTATGGACAAAGAAGTCATGGTTCAATTCCCAGTCAGGGCACATGCCTGGGTTGCAGACTCGATCCCCATTGTTGGGCATGCAGGAGGCAGCCAATCAATGATTCTCTCTCATCAGTGATATTTCTATATCTCTCTCTCTCTTCCTTCCTCTCTAAAATCAATAAAAATATATTGGGGGGGGGAAGATTATCGTCTAGCTCACATCATTCACTTTAAAAATCTAGATGGATTACAAGTGTAAAATGTCAAACATAAGTTATAGAAGTATTAACAGAAAATGCAGCAATATTTTAAAAATAATTTGGGGAAAAGGCTTTCCTCCCGAACACAAAACCCAGAAGCTATATAATAAAAATGATAGGCTTAATTACATAACATTTTTAGAGTTCTGTATTCAACACATATAAAAATGCAAGACTGAGTTGGAGAAAACATCTGTATCCTATAACAGAGATTAATGCTCAGACTATATTAAGAGCTCATATAAGTCAAGAAGAAAAGATAAACAATCTAAGAGGAAAAAGGTAAGGTAAAAGTAAGCACTTTACAGTAAAACAAGTAATTCACAAAGAAGACTTTCAAACAACCAACAAACATGAAAATAGACTCCCTAGTTTACTACCAATCAGAGAAGTTTAAATTAAGCACTTCACCAGGTGTAACTTGGGTGCTTTGTACTGGATCTTTGCTACATACTTCCTGCTTCCTGACCTATGGCTTCTCTGATGCATGGATGCATGGACCTCTGGCACTTGTACACACAGACTCCAAAAATGCAGAGAAGTTCATACCTGTGGAATTATCCTTTACCATAGTGGGATGTGAACTGATGGATAAATGCTTTCCAATTATTTCCCCTGGGCAAGCCATTAAGATATTTATTTCATTAGATCCTTCAGAGAATTCCTCAGAATAGAGCTCCATTTTCCTATACTGGTGGCCAATTCACTAATGCATCATCCCATTGACTTTTTTTCTCCTTCCCTACTCTAGCTTACTCCTGCCTTTTTATTGCTACTTCCTAAAATCACATCCAAAATTTAGTACCTGATTTTAAGGGAACCAAGTCTATGCCAAACAGTAAAGCAAGGAAAGCTATGTCAGGAAGGGCTTTTCAGAATACTACCACCGAGGTTGGTCATCCATGGTTCAGAAACATATTTTTATTTATCCAAGTAATGTAAATTTGATCCATGGGGATTTATCCCCTATATACCATTAGTGAATCTCTAGTACATAACACAGCATCTAGCACAAAGTAGATGCTCAGTAAAGCACCATGAATGAATAAAATAATGAATTAAAGGTAGCCAATTTTAAAGCCCAAGTGCCAAGCTTACATCAATACATGTGTCAATCAGGAACTGCTATCCATTTATGAAAACAAATTGATCGGAATTAGAATAAAGTTAGGAAATATAAGAAATGACATAAAGCAAACACTGTTAATAAGTAGACCAACCTGTCATGAACAATAGTGTTTCTCTGAAAAAAAAAAAAAAAACCCAAAAAAAAACAACTATATAAACCTAGAATTTTCTTACTTTCAAATATGTTTTTTTGTTTTCGTTTTTTTTTTACTTTATCAACTTATCATACCATAGACCCTACATGGGTTCATGTAACTGACCCCAAATTGTGACATAAAGTCTACTGTTGAGTCCTGTATAACTGATTATTTTAGTTTAACAGCCCCATGGTTCACCCTCTGCTAAAGAGGATAGACTCTATTCTTTCAATTTTTCAAACTGTAAAACATAAAGAATGGGCAAAAGTCTACTGGACCACCTACCCTACCACCACACACATACACAAAAAAAAATCTTGAAAAATCTTTTCTTAAATTAATAATCATTGCTGAGGTTACAGTGTAAAAATCTTGATTCTTATATTTTGATTTAAATTCAACAAATAAACTAAAATAAATTTAAAACACACATTGAGGCTGATACTTAGAACATATTTGTAATTGGCCACAGGACCACCTAGGACACACAGGACCACCAGTGGCCCTGAGATCACAATTTGAGAACCATCTATCTACACCACAGCAAATGTACATTCTGGCAGAGAATGAGATGAAATAAACATGTTTCATATTTGTTAATTTAGTTTTCATCTTTTTAAAAACAAACTCTTTTTTTTCCTTTTTGATTGAGTTGCAAAGAGTCAGACTTAACAGTGTCACCTCCTCCAGTTCTGGGAAAACAGAATCTAGAAAAAGAAGAATAAGGCTAACAGTAGCCTTAACAATCCAGCTTCTAGGTGATTGCTGAATCTGATAGTAGTGAATGAATTGTTCCAGGGAGCTGGCTGGGACAACTTGATACACGGTTTTGAAGTGATGAGTTACTCTCCAGTAGGCGTGTTACTGAATTTCACAGACATTTGGTCATTAAAGTACACTGAAAATTAACTATTCTAACATCCATTCAGCCATTCTTTTTGACTTCACCCAGCTAAAAGTCTAGATTTCCCAGTACCCTCCCCCGATTCAGTTAGGTGTGCACCTGTGACTAAGGTCTGACTGATAAGATACATAAGTTCCTGTCGTGTGGGGGGAGTGGGGTGGGGGGGGCAATGGTAAGATATGTACACATATAATACCTTAATAAAAAAAATAAAAAATAAAAATAAATAAAAATAAATAAAATAAAAGGAGAAGGAGAGCATGAGAACTTCTTGGCCACCTCCTTCCTGCCCCCTTGAAATGTGGATGTAAAGATTGGAAGGCAAGGGCCACGAGGAGAGGTGCTCCTGGACCTTCAATGTGCTAAGGATGGTGGAGCAGCAAGTAAAAAGGAGCCGACACAAGTCAAACTGCCCCTAAAATGGGAGAGGGACTTCTATCTGGTCACTGCTGTTTGAGTTTTCCTGATCTGTGCAGTCATACATAATCTTAACTGACACAAAAGGGAAGCCAAGGACAGCTAGTTTGTCACTTGGGGAATATGGCTGCAGAGCAACTGTGCCACCTGCTTTCCTGCCTGTACTTTACCAAGGATCTGGGGGCTGGACGGAGAGAGAGCTCCCTGGGTTATGATTTTGGGAGCATGATGCAATCTTTTCTTCTTTCTTTAGCTCATGTGTCACTTTTTTGTAGGAGCCATTTTCACAAAGCATACTCAAGCTTTCTTTTCCCCTCCCTCTCTCCTCCCTTCCTTTCTTTCATCCTTCACTCCACTACTCTCTCTCCTTCTGAACTTCTTTACTATGCTTGGGAAAGTCATCTCCCTAGAAGTCTTAATGGGATGCAAAGAAACCCCAATATACCTGCTCCTATGCATCGGCCAATCAGATGTGTCCACCTAGGGTTTTGAACCTGGAACTAATGACACAGGAAGAAGGGATGGGAGAATCTCTCTGGAGACAGTTGCAAGGCTGGTAGCACCTCATTTGAGTTAGCTTATGTGATCCTATTCCCCAAAAGCAAAACAGCGTAACTAAAATACCCTACTGTGGGTCTGCAAATGTGCTAGAACTGGGAATATACAGATGTGCGTGAGAGGTGGGAGGAGGGAAGACTATCGCCTGGCCCATGCCTCACCTCACTGCCTCACCTCACCCCTACATGCCTACAGATCAGTGGTGAGGGGACAGAGAACAAATGGCAAGCCAATAATTATAATGACAGAAGTGTCCTCAGCACTGTCTCTGCTAGTGGGTCTTTAGCCCCTTCAGTTCAGCCATGTTCCTAGGTGTGAGTGTCCCCCACCTCTCAGGCTGCTTTTCCCTTTAAGTGTATGGGCATCTTGGGGTTCTGGGACTGAGGTGCTGGTGGGGAAGGGGTGTAAGGGTGGTGTCATCAGGTGCTGTCTGAGTGAACTTTGGAGGCATGTGTGGCAGTCACTCCTGATGACCTGGAAAGAAGAGAGGACATGGAGCCAGGCCTTCTCTCTGCTGCCGGGCAGGCTTGCCCTGAGTAAGGACAATGCTCAGGGTGGGGTGTTTTTCCTCTAGTCACTGCTGGGAGGTAAGTGGGCCATGACTCGAGACCTGTGAACTCCTGGGGCCTCTAAAAATGCCTCCCACAGTGACCCTTCAGAAAGACGTTCTCTCTGGGCCGCAGCTCCCTGCTTCTGCGGACACCTCCTGGGATCTGGAGGAATCCTCTGGTTGTCCCCTTAATTCTTGTCCTTTCCTCTGGTATTTGGGGGAAATCTCCCCCTGCCCCTCCTGTTTCCTTCTTGTGTACCCTCTATTATCTTTTCAGTCTTTTATAAAAGGTTTTGAAGATCTCTTAAAACCTGATTCAAATCTTAAACCATTGAAAAACATGCTTCCTTGACTCTAGGGTTGGGGGGGGGGGTTACTTTTCAAATCTTTTAAGGAGGTAGGGTTAATATTTGTATTTCACTCTAATGTAGCAAGAAATTCAAGAAAATAAAAAGAGCTCTCTCTCCTCTCTCTCTCTCTCTCTCTCTCTCTCTCTCTCTCTCTCTCTCTCTCTCCACTCACACACACACACACACATCCTAATATATAAAAACCCAGGGTCCATAATGACTGAAGGCTTGACCAACCCGAAGTCAGTCACAGTCACGCAGTCAGTGCTGGGTTGCTGTGGCGACCCAGCACTGACTGCCACTGCTGCTGGCGCAGCGACCCAGTACTGACTGCCAAGGGGGCTGCGGATCAGGCCTGGAGAGAGGCCTGGAGAGAGAAGCAGTGTCTGATCTGTAGCCTCTCTGGCAGCTGTTGATCAGCACTTGCCTCTCTCTTTCTCTCTGGGCCTGGCCAGCAGCTGCACCTCTCTTTCTCTCTGGGCCTCCACAGGGGCTGCTGATCAGCCCCACCTCTCTGATCAGGCCTGGAGATGCTGACTAGGATAGAAACTGACCAATCAGAACCAAATCTGGGTGAACTGTGAGGAGCCAATGGCTGCCTAGGAGGCAGAGCTTTTGACACTGACTGGCATAGAAACTGACCAATCAGAACCAAATCTGGGTGAAGTGCAAGGAGCCAATGGCTGCTTAGGAGGCAGAGCTTTTGATGCTGACTGGCATAGAAACCAACCAATCAGAACCTAATCTGGGTGAACTTCGAAGGCAGAACCTAAGGTGAGGGCTGAGGAGGGGTTTTAAGGGCAACAGCTGTTTGGTGGAAGGTGTAAGAAAGCAGTTCATTTTTTAATGACCAATTTTGCAGTATAGTGCATATTGCTGGCTATCAGTCCAAATATAGGGATTATGTATTTTTGTCTGCCAAGAGCACCTCCTCCTGCTGAAAAAGGCTCCCCCCCCCCCATTTAAGCAATTCTATCCTCTATAATCTATCTATACTAATAAAAAGGTAATATGCTAATTAGACTGGGTCGACCAGCCATCTTCTGGATGTCTGACTTCCTTCTGGACAAATCCATGGTGGTGGGCACCAAGGCAGAGATGGCAGTTGAGGGCAAGATCAGGCCAGCAGGGGAGGGCAGTTGGGGGCAAGATCAGGCTGGCAGGGGAGGGCCGTTGGGGGTGAGATCAGTTTGGCAGAGGAGGGCAGTTAGGCAGGCAGAGGCACTTAGGGGTGATCAGGCCAGCAGGGGAGAGCAGTTAGGGGTGAGATCAGGCCAATGGGGGAGGGCCGTTGGGGGTGAGATCAGGCCAGCAGGGGAGGGCAGTTAGGGGTGAGATCAGGCCGGCAGGGGAGAGCAGTTAGGGGTGAGATCAGGCCAATGGGGGAGGGCCGTTGGGGGTGAGATCAGGCCAGCAGGGGAGGGCAGTTGGAGGCAAGATCAGGATGGCAGGGGAGGGCAGTTAGGGGTGATCAGGCAGGCAGAGGCAGTTGGGAGTGAAATCAGTTCGGCAGGGGAGAGCAGTTAGGGGTGATCAGGCAGGCAGAGGCAGTTAGGGGTGAGATCAGGCCGGCAGGGGAGAGCAGTTAGGGGTGAGATCAGGCCAATGGGGGAGGGCCGTTGGGGGTGAGATCAGGCCAGCAGGGGAGGGCAGTTGGAGGCAAGATCAGGCCGGCAGGGGAGGGCAGTTGGGGGCAAGATCAGGCTGGCAGGGGAGGGCCGTTGGGGGTGAGATCAGTTTGGCAGAGGAGGGCAGTTAGGCAGGCAGAGGCACTTAGGGGTGATCAGGCCAGCAGGGGAGAGCAGTTAGGGGTGAGATCAGGCCAATGGGGGAGGGCCGTTGGGGGTGAGATCAGGCCAGCAGGGGAGGGCAGTTAGGGGTGAGATCAGGCCGGCAGGGGAGAGCAGTTAGGGGTGAGATCAGGCCAATGGGGGAGGGCCGTTGGGGGTGAGATCAGGCCAGCAGGGGAGGGCAGTTGGAGGCAAGATCAGGATGGCAGGGGAGGGCAGTTAGGGGTGATCAGGCAGGCAGAGGCAGTTGGGAGTGAAATCAGTTCGGCAGGGGAGAGCAGTTAGGGGCGATCAGGCAGGCAGGCAGGCAGGCAGAGGGGTTAGGAACAATCAGGCAGGCAGGCAGGTGAGTGGTTAGGAGCCAGCGGTCCCAGATTGTGAGAGGGAAGTCCGACTGCCATTTTAGGCTCAAGCCCTGTGGGATCAGGCCTAAACTGGCAGTCGGACATCCCCCAAGGGGTCCCCAATTGGAGAGGGTGCAGGCTGGGCTGAGGGACCCCCCTGCCCCATGCATAAATTTTGTGCACCAGGCCACTAGTGTGTGTGTGTGTGTGTGTATATATATATATATATATATATATATATATATATATATATATTCATTCAAACCCTGTCACAAGAACTACAGTAAGAAAAACTGCACTAAGAGAACCTGAAGGGCACCATATTGACCCCTGTAGAATGTGACAACTAAATCAAAGAATGAGCAGGGATTACAGACAAAACCAAAGTATCTAAAAAAGTTAATTCCAGGTACAGAAAATAGGAAACTATGGACATTATTTCCTCACAAGATCATAGTATCAACTTCTTTGGTTGAAAGCAAAGAAGCTGGAAGATATGGGTCCTGCCTTAATCAACTTTGTAATCTGATTTGAGAATGCAAAATATACACTCATTCAAACAAACAAACTCCATCACATGCACACAATAGCTAACTTTTATTAGGCATTTACTAAGCATTTAAAATATTATTCTGAATATAAAAGATGCTCTATTTTCTTTAATCTCCACAACAACTGAGGTGGATGACTTTATCTGTGTGTTTTTTTTTTTTCCTTGTGTTTTTCTTTTCTTACAAATGGGAGAACTAAGGCTAGAAAGATTAAGTCACTTGTCCACTATTACGTGGATGACAAATGTAGACACAATCTTAAAGCGACATGCTCAAGTGTGGCAGTTAATAAGGTAGCTTTAGAGAGCATTTGGTTTTATTTGACTTTCAGACCATGCTTCAGAGACTGCAGCCAGATGGAGAGCTTCAAGGGCCCAGGAGGAGCTGACTGGACACATAGGAGAAATTTTTGCTGTGAAAATGTGTCCACTTGGTTTGTGCTGAGTTCATTTACACCCTTGCTCTCCAGGCCACAAGGAGAGGTCACTGGGCGTGAAGGGCATAGGACCAAACTTTTAGAAACAGAAATGTGGTTCAGTTTTTAAGTTCAGTCCAGAAGGCACAGAACAAATTGTGCCACCAGGTTTTCTCCTTAATCCTATCCAAGATGGAGCAACTGCGGTAGAGTAAGATGTATTCTAACTGGGAAAAACTTTCTTTACACTGGCCTTGTAGAAGGACAGCTTTCAGGGGAACAAGAATGTGACCAAAGATTTTCTCCAGCACACCAGAAAATCATGCCCAGGAAGTGAGGGACTTAGGAAAAGTTAAAGGTGACTTCCATTTGGGGCACACTCTTTGCCCAAGGAAGCACCCTGGCAGGCTGGCCGGCCAGTCACATACAGAAATGTGGTGGAGCTGTGGAGGCTAAATGCCAGCCTCATGTGTGGTTTCTCTATTTATATACTAGAGGCCCGATGCACGAAATTCGTGCAAGGGGCGCAGCCCTCGCAGCCCTGGCTTGGTCCAGAAGGTAGTCTAGATGGTTGTTCTGCTCTGCAGTCTAATTAGCATATTAGCTTTTTATTATATAGGATTATTAGATCTCTATAATAACAACAACAACAACAAGCACAGCTGCTACTGTACAACACCTACTATGGTTACAAAGAGTCAGGGGGATGTAAAGCACAACATAGGAATTTAGACAATAATCTATAATAATAAAAGCATAATATGCTAATTAGACTGGACAGCTGAACGACCTTCTGGACGTCTTTCTGGACGACCTTCTGGATGAAGCCGGGTCTGCTGCGAGGGCCAAAGCAAGTGGCTGCGGCTGCGAGGGCCAAGCCCCTTGCATGAATTTTGTGCATTGGGCCTCTAGTATTGTAATAATTGTGTATGATGCCAGGTGGACAGTGGAAATATTGGGGGATGACTTTCTAAAGTATATGATTGTCTAACCACTATGCTTTTCACCTATGCTTAACACAAAATAATATGGAATGGAAAATGTAATTGAAATATAAAAATTAACCAGTTTTCATAAATTGACTCAATCTTTAAAACAAACTCTTGATAGTGGGTTCCATTATTATTCCCATTTTACAGATGGGAAAATTGAGGTATAAAGAATTAAATACTTTCACATGTTCACTCATCTAGCAAGAAGGAAGGACCAGAGATCTATCATAAGCAGTCTGGCTCCAAAGCACAGCTCTCAACCCTGCCTTTTCTGAAATACTTTTTTTGTGGGACTCCAGGAGCAAATTCAGTAATAATGAAAGTTCTTTTTCTTATAATTCAAATGGACTCAACTTCCCCTTCATGAAATTGGTGTAATATTATCCTATATAATAAAAGGGTAATATGCAAATTGACCCTAATAGCAGAATGGACCAGGAATGACCGGTCGCTATGATGTGCACTGACCACGAGGGGGCAGATGCTCAATGTAGGAGCTGCCCCCTGGTGATCAGGGTAATTCCAGAGGGGGAGCACCACTCAGCCAGAAGCTGGCTCATGGCTGGCAAGCGCAGTGGTGGTGGCCGGAGCCTCTCCCGACTCCACAGCAGCACTAAGGATGTCCAACTAATGGCTTAGGCCCACCAAGCCATTAGTTGGACATCTCCTGAAGGCTCCTAGGCTGCCAGAGGGATGTCTGACTGCCAGCTTAGGCCTTATCCACCAGGGAGCAGGCCTAAGCCAGCATGTGGACATCCCCCAAGGGGTCCCAGACTGCGAGAAGGCACAGGCCGGGCCTAGGGATCCCCTCTCCCACCCCTGAGTACACGAATTTTTGCGCACCGGACCGCTAGTGGTGATTATAATATAATCCATCATGGGATTTTGGGAACATTTAATATTTGTATAACACTTGGAGGCTCATTAGATGCTCAATAAAATATAGACAAAGAAACATTTACTTATTGATGATGGCAACAAAATGTGATGTTTCCTTTAAAGGTCTGTCTACTCCAGTGATTCCTTCTTAGTGATATTTCCTATGGTCCCATATTTCTAGCTCTCCCATGGAGGAGAAAATAAAATGGCTGAGTGAAACCTCCCACCCACATCAAGTCAGCCACTCATAATTAACTTCCCTAATCAAAGATAACCCCTTTCGTTATTAATCAACTTTTTATAGAACACTTAAGAGGAAAAAGAACCAAATGAAAATATTAAGCTGGAAGCAGTACAAACTAATTTGATAATATTGCCCTTACAACTGAGTAAAAAAAAAAATACAGAGAGCTCCCCTGGAAATATTTTTCCTGTCAAAATTTATGTCTTTCTAAAGGGTGTGTGCAATGGGGGTATTTTTCTTCATACACTCTTATGTGGATGTAATAAGCAAATGTTAGCTTTGTGTCTTTTTTGGCCCATTAAGAGTTATGCACCATGGCAATTTACAAACAAGAGGTTGACCAGGTAGACAAGGCCAAAAGAAGTTTGATGAATCTGGAGAAAATAGCAAATTATTTACAAAATATAATCTGGGAGCTGAAAGTACCATATCATTAGGGGATACAATCACTTTCTAGTAGCCACTGGTTCCATCAGACTGGCTATTGCCTTTAAGACCTGGGGTCATGGATTCACCCACCATTTGCAACAAAGCACCTCCAATATTTTTCAGGAGCAAAAGCACTTTTCAGTGGCTGCTCCCGAGTAGCTCATTGAAGTAAGAGCCAAGCATGTAAACGACCTCCTGAAAGAACTGGCAGGCTTGAGGAACATTGAGCCCCAAAGCACCAGTTGTTTGCAAGGCTCTCCTCCAGCCCAAGCCCGGGGAGGGGAGCCCAGCAAGCAGGGAGGCAGGCAGAGGTGGGCGGCTGTCTGCAGGCAGAGGGGGAAATGTTTAAACAGAGCCAGGCAGAAAGTGGAGAACAGACAAATCGCCATGTGGGGCTGCCCTAAGAGTGAATTCAGGAGGTACCTACTGGGCTCCCCAGAGAAAAAGATAGATGCTCAAGCCAGCCGCATTTCAACCTAAAAGCATCTTTTCCATTGGGGGTTAAAATCTTTGCTTCTTTGCAGAGTAGGCACATGCTCTCCTGCCCCCAATCCCCCTGGGCACGAGGGGTACAGAAAGTTTTACTTGGTAGGTAAGTTGTTTTTATGTGAAACCATTTTGGCAAAGGTGGGGATTTTTCACTTGGGTGTCAGTGGTGCCCTTCTGGTGTTTATAAAACGTAGCAAATGTACAGTTTGAAGTTATTTTAGGTAAAAACGGCAATTTTTTTTCGTAGAGTCAGGCACTCTAAGTTCTGTGTTTGAGACAAATTCTTAGATTTTCCAGTGTTGAGAAAACCATCACCTTGCTTCACATGATTGTCAAGTTGAGTTATGGCCCTGACATCCCCGGGCTCTCTAAGTGCACAAATGGAGGTCAATTATAAACAGCCAAAAGGAAGAAAATGTAATTTTCTGTCCTAGGAGTGGGGGCAGGGAGATAGCACAAATCCTTTCAAGGTGGAATTTCGGTTGGCAGCAGACTTCCTGGTAACATTCACTGCTCTTAGAGACTTGGTCACCCTGCTAGGAATACCCTTTGGGGACATCGCTGCCTTCACACTCTGTGCCTTAAACTCCGTGTCAAAGCTCTCTCCATCACCTCCACCTAAAATGTCCAGATGAATTTAACAGAGACATTTGTCTGACTCATTTTCATTGTCCCTCTGGTTTTTGTAACATCTTTCCTTCCACTTGGATTCCTTAAGTGGTCTCCTCTTCTACATTCTTGGTCTCTCTCTTCATTTTTTCCCAAAGCTGTTCAAAGTCACCCTCATTCCATTGTATTACTTCTATATTTGGCCTGGAGATGTTTTAGCACAGAGCTCAGCAAAATGCATGCCATCAAGACTAGAGCTGTCAATCTACTTCAAAAATTCTCTAGAGAATGACTTCATGACATTACTCAATAATATGGCTCAGAGCTTCTCACGCTCAGAAACACTTTTCTTCTCTCTCTGCTGAAATTGACTTCTTCATATGGATGAAAAAAATGGCTTCTCATCCCTCTTTCCCACCTGATTTATTTATTTTGAGAGTAATTAGGGTTCCTGATTAGCCTTTTTTTCCACATTAGATAATTCCATTTTTTCCCCTTTTCCCACTGTGAGATCCCTAATCAGAGTCCACCAGATGTTCAAGGCCAATCTGAGTGTGGGGGCCCTGTCCAAGTCTGCTGGATGATCAAGGCCACGTTGCCGTACGCAGGTGAAAAGCAAGGACACAGTGATTGTACTGTATGCACTGGGTAGGTGTACCTTTCTATAACCCAAATATTGATTCACTATTTGGCAAATAGCCTCTTTGGTCTAAGTTGATAGAAAGATTGTGTTACTGGCCAGCCAGGGAGCGGCTGGTTTGTGCTGGCTCATGTTTGCTACTGTATAGCAAGGGCTCCTATATTTACTGCAGCTGGTTAGTAAGGCCACTTTGAAGAACTGTTTTGTCTGATGCCTCCTTGTTAGCAATGGCTACTTAGTCTACAATAAAGTCTCTTTTAAATCCCTGACAACTTCTCATGTCTTCTCTAATACCCAGCGTCCACAGGGTACAGCCCCTGGCAGAGGACCTGTGCCCCACAGTTGGCATAGTCGAGCAGGATTCAGGAGTAAGTACTCCAACAGCCACACAATTCATTTCTTGCTTTAAGTTGTACAATGTGTTTCTAGAGAATCCAAGCAGATGTTAAATATAGGGTTTTACAGGCATAGGCTTTCTTATATCCTTGCATAATTTGTTAATCTGTATTCTTCTTTTTCAAAGAGGCCTTGGCATGGATTGCTACCATGGATTGATTCCCTTCTCCTTGGCAAAGGTGGAGATTTATCAGCATATTTGCTCCTCACAAAGGTCCTACAAGATATATATTAGTATCTCTATTTTTTTTAGGAGAATAAACATTCAGCATATTCAAATCACTTTACTTGGAACTCATGGCTAGAATGTAGAGAAGTGGGATTTACATCAGATCTGCCTACCTCCAGTATCTGCTTCCATACACTTGTAACTAATAAGAGTGATGCGTGATCAGAAATGTTTCTAAACAAGAACTCTCGGACCGGAGTTCAGCTGTGACCCTCTGTGCTTCGCCCGTATGCTCAGGTGAACTCACCTGGTATCTATCTCACATTGTATAGGTTTTTGTGTATAATGAGTTACTTGGCTGCCTTTTTCCCTGATTATATTTCTTCACTCCCTAATTGCCCATCTCACCAGTAAGTCTAATTAGATGCTACTATCTTTGCGGGCTTAACTTGTTTTAGCACAGAGCTCTGGAAAATCCATGCCCTTTGTACAAATTTCAAATACTACTGAAACATTTAGAAGGAAAATATAAAAGTCCTTCACTAACTTGGGTACCAGTGCAGTGGGTGGGTATCATTTTCCTATGCACTTAAATTATTTGTGGAAATGAGTAGGGAATAAACAAATAGCATACACTTTAACTTTCCAATCAAAACTAACCACAAAAGATTTGAGGGGGCCCAAAGCTGTTTCATTCACCTATTAAACAAGAAGCCAGGAATGTATCTTTGACCACTTGTTGAGCTTCTTTACTTTTGGTTACAAAAAAAAAAAAAAAAAAAAAATCTGCTTCTGCTGTTGCCTCTGGAATCTCTTGGATGCACTCTTTTCCAGGGTCATCCTTGGTTATCTCTCTGATCCTCTCTCACCACAACTCATCACCAGTGTCTGTGGGTTGGATGCTGGAGTTGGAGACCTAAGCCTTCCAGACAACATTAGGCAAACTCATGGGGGCATGTAACCCAGATTTCAAACAGAATGAAAATGGTCTCTGTATGAGAAAGTTTTTATCTGCTTTCATCTCCTCCTTTGCTTCTGCACCTTCTGTTTATTCTCTTTTTTTGTTTTGAGCCCTCCTCTGTGGATTGTACCCATCATGCACACACTTGCGTGAATTCTTGAATTATCTTTGGACTGCTCTCATTTTCTTTGTTACATGACCTTTACCCCTGCCTCCATTTTTTTTTTTTTTTTTTTTTTTTTTGCAATTGCAGAATCTAGGTTTTAATAGGAGGCCTACAATCACTAGTTCATTAAATTTATGAAATATTCAACATTGTCACAATGTTTGCTTCTCAATCTTTTTATCTATAAATACTTTTTCATTACTTATACCCTTTTGAGGAGATGTGTTTTGTTTTAGTTTTTCCACATTCTTACTCAAATTTGAACAAGTTTTTTGTGACCTATGTATTGTGCCATTAAAGAGTGTTTGGCTACTCTAAAATCTTTTTGCTACTTAGACTTCCTTCTCATGAATGGCTTCCATTTCTTTGCTTTATTATTTGATCTTACTTTTTTCTTCATGATCATTAATTCTATCTATTTTAAAAAATAATTTCTTCCGTCTTTGTAGCCTATGTTGTTTCTCCCTGCCTGTTGAATGTCATGTACAGACAGTCCTTGGGTTACATCGGACTTGACATACGTCATTTTCTGGTTATGTTGCAATCTCCCATTTATTTATATAAAAAAAAGTTCCATCATTTTGACATATGTACATACGTGCTTTATGTTTTTTATTATTTATTTACCGCAAGTAAAGGTCAGGAATTGTTATATTTCTTTTAAATATTTTTTACTGTTTAACTTCATTACTGCTGTGTATGTGCTCCATGTGAGTGACATAGGTGCTTATGTAGGTGGGTTCCGACTTATGGCAAAAATCGTATTATGTTGCACAGTAGGAACGGATCTCCGACGTAACCCGAGGACCTACTGTAATCAGAATGTCATAAAAAGAATGATACATAACTAGTGTTTTATGTATGAATGCACATATATATACATGTATATGTACATGTATATGTATATAGATGATATAGATATAGATATAGATGACATTCTCAAAGATATATATATATATATATATGTATATATATATATATATATATATATTTGCCATACTCAAAGAATGTTTCACTGAATATTTCTCTGGCAGGGGGCTCTAAATAGGATCCTTGTATTTTTAGCTCAGTTAGAGGTAGAACCTATAGTTTGGTTATATATAGTTTGTGTAAAGACAGCATCTGTGTAAAAATTATATAATGGTGAACCGAGAACAGAACACTGAGAGTGTAGAAACTCTGTGTCTGTTATTGCCCTGATATCAATAACCAGGAAATAAATTACTATTGTAATTTGCTGATTATAAAGTTATATCATGGCATTAGACCAATATAGTTTACTGACTGTTTTGAGCTACATATGTAAATTATTGAAATATTTAATTTAATAGACAGCTCATAATCTGAATGAAATACTGAGGTTGAACAATTGAATATTATTAATTCATTCCTAGTCCATTTGCAGGAGTTTAGGCCTCTGTCTAAGAACATATATTGGGTAATTAAGTTAAATACAATGTATGCCCTTTATGTGCTTTACTATCTAATTCTACACATGTATAATATATACCAAGAAGAGGGATATATGAGTATGATGGCAAGAATTCTAAGTATGCTTTAATATCTCCATCAAAGCATAATGTCCTCCTACATACTATACATAGATTGTAGTGTGTGTGTGTGTATGTGCGTGTGTGTGTGTGTGTGTGTAACTTGAAAGTACCTGAGAATGACGTGGAGACCAGTTACAGAGCAGTAGTTTTCACCCTAATGGATTAAATGATCCTTAAAGATGGTGTCCTGTTTGAGGTTAGTGGGTGGGGGGTCAAGAGAGATGGGACTCTCCAGGGTACTTCTCATCTTTTATCATCCTCATCCATCAAAGCCGCTGTGCCACTTTTTCCATTCCTTTTTGCCCCTGGGTTCTGGTACTGCTCAACATGAGCAACCTGTTGATTCTGGACTGCTAAGTCCTCCTGGCTGGCATCTGAGGCTGCAGGGTGACCTAACCGTGGGAGACAGACAGAATTGTTTCCAATGTACACCTAAGGAGGCCCTCAGCAAAGCAAACATTGATTTTGGAGGAGTATTTTTTTTCTCTATTTGCTTGCTGCCAGGAGCCTCTAAATAGGATCCCTATTTTTTTTCCCTATTAATATTAACCCATTTAGAGGCTGAATGATAAATTTCAAGCCAGTAAGTCCTGCAGGATGTTGTAAGACGCCATCACCTCCCCCAAACAGAGCAACACCTAGCAAGGATTCAGTAGGTGATTGAACAGGAACTAAAACCTTGGAGGCTGCCCTGTGAGCCTGGGTGGCCTCTGGTTTACTGCTGGTTCACTGGGTTCCTCCTGCCTCAATGGGCCAACTCCCAGCATTATAAATCATATAGATGTGAACTTCTTCCTGAAGTAACTTGTTTGCTTTATTTATTTGGAAAATTTCGGTAACTGCTCTCTCAACAGCCTGGCTGTTGAACTTGCCATAACTGAGGCTTACTCAAGAATGTTTGGTCTTAACACTGTGTGGTTTCCTTTAGTGACTCCCGAGCCACATTTTGAAGAGAGACGTGCTGGTACTAAAGTATGGTGAATTCCCTTCCAGGTAACCCAGGGGCACCTCAGAATACCTTGGGTTTTGAGACAGAGTGGGTGGCAGTGGTGAAGTGGAACCTCTCCCTAAACAAACCAGGCCCACATGACTGTAAACATACCCACACCCACATACACCTTGATGTTTTAGGGGTGGAATATGCACAAATGAATACCGTTTTAAATGGGAGATTTAGACAGAATAATTTTTAATATTTTTCATGTCGAGGTTGTCATGCAAGTCTCTCCCTTCTGAAAGAGACCTATTCCACTTCCTTTTGGAGTATTGCATGTCTTAAAAAGTATATTTGAATAAAATAAAATAAGTACCTACAAAATGAATAAAATCATTCATTGGGAGCAGAGATGTGAGTTTATATTCGGGGCTCCCAAGCCAAACTGTCAGAAAAGACCACATTCTTCTTTGTAATTTGCCTACCAGCTTTCTGGTGGAGAGCAGAGGAGGATGAGGGCTGGAGGTGGGGGCACTGGGGGCTTCACTTATGGATGTGTCTGAAATGCAGTGGCCACTTATATGACTTCAATACCTGGGATAAGTAGGAAAATGAGGACATTTTGGCAAACCTTTTAAGTCTGTGAAAAATTTCCTTTTGCTTTGTAAACTAAAGCATTAGTGTAACCTAACCAGGAAAATCTGTTTTTAACTTCATGTGGATGCATAGTGGCTTTATTTGGCCATGGATTTGGGGGCTTTTCCATGTTCTAAATTGCATTAGAAAAAAGGGAGTGAGGGAGAAGAATGCATTGTTCAAGAAATGTGTGCTTCCCCATGCACGGAGAAGGCGGCTATTCCCAAGAATGTTGTAGGAACATCCCTTTCATGAGCATTTACAGTTCAAGCTAAGGGGGCTCTGGTGCCCTTCTCCTCATCCTCACCCCTCTGCATCCCTAACAGCCTGCAGTTTTTTAGACGGCCTGTTTATATTATACTCTCAAAGACTGAGCATCTTTATATCCCTTCCCCAACTCTTTTAAAATGCATGTTGCTGTCCAAAATGCTATGTTCTAATAGCCAAGAGCAGAATATGGAGAGAAGTAGGAATGCCAGCTTTGGTTTTATGGGGCACTCCTGAATTCCTTGGGGGGAAGATTGTATTATGCAATCCTATCTAATAAAGAGGTAATATGCAAATTGACTATCACTCCAACACACAAGATGGCCACCCCCATGTGGTCAAAGATGGCTGCCCCCATGTGGACACAAGATGACCAGCAGGAGAGGGCAGTTGTGGACGATCAAGCCAGCAGGAGAGGGCAGTTGGGGGGGACCAGGCCTGCAGGGGAGGGCTGTTAGGGGCAACCAGGCTGGCAAGGGAGGGAAGTTAGGGGCAATCGGGCTGGCAGGGGAGCAGTTAGGTGTTGATCAGGCTTGCAGGGGAGTGGTAGGGGGTGATCAGGCTGGCAGGCAGAAATGGTTAGGGACAATCAGGAAGGCAGGCAGGCGAGCAGTTGGAAGCCAGCAGTCCTGGATTGTGAGAGGGATGTCTGACTGCCCGTTTAGGCCCGATCCCACTGGACGGGCAGTCGGACATCCCTTGAGGGGTCCCAGATTGGAGAGGGTGCAGGCTGGGCTTAGGGACACCCCCCCTCCATGCACGAATTTCGTGCACTGGGCCTCTAGTATATTTATAGTTTTGAATGCACATGGAATGACAATAGGAGGCAGGGTATGGCAGAAAGAACAAGGATTTTCAAAAAGACAGGGGATTATAGCATAGAGACAGTGTGGCAGTCCAATCAAGAGCCTTGGCTTCCATCACTTATACCCACATGACTCAGTGCAGATGGATAGGTGACTTGTGTGAAAAGTGACTTTTCTTTTGTACTATTCCTTGGGTATCCATGTATGTATGTGTTGTCTAAGGCTAGGACTTTCTTTCAGAAAATGGCTGCACTTTCCAAATCTTCCAACTACTAATAACATAATTAAGGAGTTATACAGAGTAGAAATAGGGGCTTAAAGAAATAGAATCTTAATTTAAATAAGAGAGAGAAACAGAAAGGCTTCTTAGACAAGTGAGAACTGTAATCTGTTTAAAAACACTGACACATCTGTTCTCAGTAGAGGCAGAGATATAAAACACCTTAAAACTGTGTGAGTAACACTGTACTGTGCATAAGAATCATCCTGAAATCTTGTTAAACACAGATTCTTAGGTTCTTACCTTTGTTTCTCATTCAGAAGGTCAGCAGGCAGGGGTGATACTTTGCCTATTCTGCCAGCTCCCAGATGAATCTAACTCAGGGGTGGGCAAACTTTTTGACTCGAGGGCCACAATGGGTTCTTAAACTGGACTGGAGGGCCGGAACAAAAGCATGGATGGAGTGTTTGTGTGAACTAATATAAATTCCAAGTAAAGGAGCGGAGGGGAGAGCAAGAGAACCGGATAGAACAGCCGGATCCGGCCCACGGGCCGTAGTTTGCCCAAGGCTGATCTAACTGCTGTGGGTTCCTGATTCACACTCTCCATGGCATTTCCTAAAACATTGCTTTTGTTCAAGGAAATGGAAGGAGGGGTGAAGGAAGGAGGTAGTAGGTCAACAGTGGGGCTTAGGTAGGTATTTATTTAGGTGGGTAACTCAGACTCACCCCACAGGTACACAGATTTGACAGAGAGGCCTGATTTTAGCACAATCCATGTCTGAGGCTGGAAGATTCTCCAAATGAATTGTCCTACATAGTGATTGTGCTTGGGGAATTGTAGTTGAGCACTGGACTATAAATGTAAATAGACAGCACCCTTCATGGGCTCTTCTGTAGCCAAGAGTGGGCGGTGGGGGTGGGGGGGAGGATCTTCCCATGGCTCCCAGCTGTAATGGGCATGTTGAGTGCAGGACGACTTGTGAATGAAGGCACCACATGGCAGCCACAGGCAATAGTGATGTGATCTCTAGTTTCCTCCCTGCTTTGCAGTGCTTTTGGAAGAGAATTATTTGCATAACGTGAGCCCCAAAGTTCTTAGACAATTTGGGAATGGTTAGGAAGAGGAAGAGTCTTGGAGGAAGGACTCTTTTCCTGTTAATAAGTTTGGGGATGGGGGAGGAAGTTGAGCTATTAGTTGGAATTCAAAATGACCTTATTTGCACCCTGAGTTTATGGAGAGTTACATACTGATGTTAAAAGGTATTGCTATGTCAGTCACCTAGGAGATTGGGCACCATGGAAGAAGAGAAAAGAATCAAGAGGCAAGCATGAGAAAACTTCTTCAGCAGTGTTTATAGATAAAGCTATAGATCTCCAAGCAACAGTATTGTTCCCTTCTGGAAACCGTTTCCCATTGTAGGATGAATTCATCAGGTGATTTCAGCTTTATGGTACTTTCCATTATGACCAGCCTTCAGGCTTAGTCTGCATACTCGTCAGCAGTTTTGCCAATCTCTACGATAGGCCAGCTGGATTTTTTATTAGGATTTCATTAAATCTTTAGATTGGTTCAGGGAGAATCCATATCTTAATGACCAGGACTCTTTCAGTCAGTTAACAAAGCATATTTCTCTATGTATTAAGTTCTTTAATTTTCCTCAGTTATCTAGTAGTTTTCATAGTATAAAGTTCTTTCAACTTTTTTCACTAGATTTATTTTAGGTGTTTGATGCGTTTTTATGCTTTTGTAAATGGCATTCCTTTTAAATTTCATTTTCAGGTTTTTTTTTTGTTGGTTGGTTTGTTGTTTTTTTGTACTGGCGTACAGAAATCCAATTGATTTGAGTTACATCATAGAACCTGACTCCATGTTTTGATGGTTGTCTCCTGACTTCTTCGAAGCCCTCTCTTCCTACTTCCCTCTGCTCCATATCTGGGCAGAATTGGTCAGAAAGCCCAAGCAAGCCCCTCCCTTTGCTCCTGTGGGATATTCAAACTGGCAAATCCCCAGGCCTCCCTCTGGACCTTAGGAACTGGAGACACTGTAAAGACCCAACCCACTCTCTCTACTTCCCTCAAGCCTGCCTGAACTTGCTTGTACCCTCCACATTCTCCCTAGGAATCTCCTTTGTGAATATTACAATTTCTTTCAAATTCTCTAGGCATCTGGAAAGTCATCAGGCTCACTATTGTACCTATTAATTGGGAGGGCTTATGCCCTACCTTTCTGGAGCAAACAAAGCAACCTTCCTTTATTCACTAATTATTTCTAATAGTTGGTAAATTACTTTGAAATTTCTATATGTACAATGAAATCACCTCTGAATAATGTTTTACTAGTTATTTTTCATTCTCTTTCTTTAAAATATTTATGTTTTTTTATTGTTTAAAGTATTACATGTCTCCTTTTTTCCAGATTGACCCCCCACCACCACTCTCACCCTCGAGGGCAAACCCCCACCGTCCCAGTGTCTGTGTCCATTGGTTATGCTAATATACATGCACACAAGTCCTTTGGTTGATCTCTAATTTTCCTCCCCACCCCCCACCCCGCTACTCCCCTGCCTTCTCTCTGAGTGAGGTTGGATGATCTGTTCAGTGCTACTTGTCTCTGGATCTATTTATGTGTGTTTTTTTAAAATTGGAAACTTCAATGTTGAATTTTGAATAGAACTGGTAGTTGTGGATATCTTGTTTTTTTTGCCACTCTTAGAGGGGAAAAATGTCCATATTTTTTCATGTTATGCTGGCTATTTAGATTTTATTTCACAGGTACCTTTTAACAGGTTAAGGAAATTCCTGGCTATTTCTAGCATATTGAGCATTTTTCTCTTACACAATAAATGGATTTTGAATTTTATCAAATATATTTTCTGTATTCATTGAAGTGATCATGTGGTTTATTTTCCTTGTTCACTTATGAGGTGAAATACACTGGTTAATTTTCAAATCAATCTCACTTAGTTTTATGTATTACCCTTTTTATATAAATAATATTAAATATTGTATTAATAAGAAATATTAGCTCATATTTTTATTTCTTGTAAGTTCTTTCCAGGTTTTTGTATCGGGGTTTTGCTGGTTCATAAAGTGAATTGGGAGTTGTTAAGAATTTTTCTATTCTTTGGATGGATTTATGTAAGATTAATATTATTACCTCTTTAGTAAGAAGAAGGCACCAGTGAAATTATCTGCACTTGAAGTATTTATGAGCTTTTTAAAAATAATTGATTTGATTTATTTAATATATTTAGAACTGTACAGATTTTCTTTTTTTTTTCTGGGCGACTTTTTGGTAAATTGTATTTTTCAAGAAATTGTGCACTGTATTTATGTTGTCAAGTTTATTGGCATAAAGTTGTTTATAACATCCTCTTATCCTTTTGATGTGAATGAAATCTGTTGAGATGTCTTTTATCCCTCATATTAGTCATTTGTCTTCTCTCTCTCTTGCTGTGTTAACCAGTGCTACCTATTTGTTCCAAGAACCAAAGCCAGGGTTTTGTTAATTTTTCTATTTTATTGATTTCAACACTTATTTTTATTACTTTTATCCTCTACTTTCTTTGACTTATTTGCTCCCCCTTTCCTAGGTTCTAGAATTAGAAGTATAGGTCATTGATTTTAAATCTTTCTTCTTTTCTAATATTTGTACTGAAAGCATTATTTTTGCTATATTCTACAAAAATGAATATGTTGTGGTTTTGTTATCATTCAGTTCTATATAGTTTTTAATTTACCTTGTGATTTCTTTTTAAATATGTGGGGTTATTTAGACGCATGTTCCTAATTTCCAACCATTTCAATTTAATTGCATATTAATAAGAGAACACAGCCTTTATAATTTCAATCCTTTGAAATGTATTGATATTGAAATTTGTTGAAACTTGCTTAATAGCCCCAAATAAACTCTATTTTTTATTTTTAAGCAACTTTATTTATTTATTTATTTTTAGAGAGAGTGGAATGGAGTGGGGAGAGACAGAAACATTGATGAGAGAGACACACATCAATTGGTTGCCTTTTGCAGGTGCCCCAACCAGGGCCGGGGATTGAGCCTGCAACTGAGGTATGTGCCCTTGACCAGAATTGGACCCAGGACACTTCAGTCCTCAGGCTGATGCTCTATCCACTGAGCCAAACTGGCTAGTGCACCAAATAAGCTTTAAAATAACACCTACTTTCTGTATTTATTTGTTCAGTTGTTGAATGTAATATTCTGTATTTAAGTCAAGTGGGTTAATTGTTTTCTTCAAATCTTTTGTACCTTTACTGATATTTTTGTGTGCTTGTTATATTAGCTATTGAGATGTTGTCAAGACCTGTGAAGGGTCTGAGATTTTTTCTTATTATAATCCAAGTTAGTTGGACACAGTTTCATACACAGGTTTATTGGTCATTTAGATTTTCTCTTCTGTAACCTGCTTGTACATATTCTTTGCTCATTCTCTATTGCGTGGTTTGTCTTAAAAAAATAGTTTATAAGATAGTGTTTGGATTTATATTGACTAATGTTCCTTTAACACATATATGTGCTACAGGGTAGCTTTTTCTGACCCATGATTTATTTTAACTATTCTGATGATATCTTTTATTGAAAAAAAAAGTTTTAAATTTTAATTTAGTCCTTTATTTAGATTTTCCTTCATGATTGGTGTTTTCTGTTTTCCCTTTAGAAAATTTCTTCTTATTCTTCAATATTTTTCTAAAACTTTAAAGTTTGCTTTTAATATTGTCTGAAATCTGCCTAGAACTAATTTTTGTATATGGTATGAGTCATCTGAGGGTTTTCTTCTATGTTTCACCACTTTTAATATTTTTGAGTAATCTCTCTCTCTCTCTCTCTCTCCCTCTCTCTCCCTCTCTCTCTCTCTCATCATTCATAATGACTGTGCCTTTGTGAAAATTGAGTTTTCATGTTTGCACAAGTCTGTTTGGAACTCCATTTTCTGTTGTATTGGCCTATTTGTCTATCCTTTTTCCTTTAGCTACTATCTTAATTACCAGATATCTATGATAGTTTTTAATATCTAATAGATATTTTTACATTTGTTCTTAAATATCTGTTTTCAATTATTCTTGTCTATGCCTTTCCATATGAATTTTTGGATCATCTTGTCAGGTTTTACACAAAACATCAACTTACTAGTACTAGACTTGCATTAATATTCTAGATTAATTTGAGAGAAAACTGATATCCTTAAGTTTTATCATATAGGGCCATTGCATAGATCTCCATTTATTCAGCTTGATATGTTCTTTAATAATTTTATTTGAACATTTCTTCAAAAGGTTTTGCATATTTTTAAAAAATTATTTCTAAGAATATTGTACTTTTGTTGCTAATACAAAATTTTTCTACCTTATTTTCTATTGTAATTTCTGATATATAGTTATTTATTTTTACATGTTGCTAATTTATCTAGATATTATGCTAAATCACCATATAAGTTTAATACTTTTTATGGACATTCCATTGGGTTTTCTATATAGATATTATCAGCAAAGAATAATAATCTTGTCTTTTAAATTATGTCTTTTTAAAATATAGCATAATGGTGAAGAGAAGCCAGAATAGCATATCTTGTTCTTTATATAGTGGAAATAATTCTAAAGTTCTAACACTTTAAATTAAGAAAGAAGGAAGCTGAAGTTCCTTTCAGTGTGTGTGTAAAATATTTTTATTATGAATGTCTACCTAAATGAGTATTTTCTTTCTTTTACTGATGAATGCATATATTGAGAGATCCTATGTCTTATATCTTTCAATCTATTAGTGAATAATAATATTAGACATTGTGATGTTGAATTATCTAAGAACTAGAGGCCCAGCACACGAAATTTGTGCACAGTACGGTCCCTAGGCCTGGCCTGCGATCAGGACCATCTTCCCCAGCTGCTGGCAGCCAGCCCTGTGCCCCCCCAATCACCAGTGCCCACTTGCTGGCCCTGTCCCCCACTGCTGGTCACCCTATGTGCATGGGGCAACTGGCAGGGTGGGGTCCTTGGCCTGGCCTCACCCCCCACCCCTGGTTCCCTGTTTGCCATTGGGCAATCGGAGCCTGCTGGCTGGCTGGGGGGGAGGAACCGAGAGGTTGGCTGTTCCTACCCGTTTGCTGGCCCCGGCCCTTACCACCAGTCGCCCTCTGTGTGTGGGGGAACCGGTGGGGTGGGGACCTTGGCCTGGCACCGCTCACATCCACTGCCACCCATCCTTGGTTCCCCATTCCCCATTGGGCAATCGGAACCTACTGGCCAGGAGAAGGGACCGAGAGGTTGGCCGGCAGGCCCTGATCTGGCAATTGGGGCCTGCAGGCTGGGCAGCTCCTGCATTGAGCATCTGCCCCCTGGTGGTCAGTGCTCGTCATAGTGACCGGTCATTCCACCGTTCAGTTGATTTGCATATTACCCTTTTATAATATAGCATTCCTGGGATAAACCTCACTTGGTTTAAATGTATTTTTTTATGCACTGCCAAAATCAGTTCTTTAGTATTCTATTCAATATCTTCACATCTATAGTCATAAATGAATTAGCCTATAACTTCCTTTTCTTGGACTGAAATTATCTGACTTTGGCATAAAGTTTATTTTAATCTTATAAAATGAAAATAGCTTTTCCAATGTTTCTATTTTTTAAAATAAATCTACATATGGTAATTACTCATTTCTTGAAAATTTGATCCAAGTCATCTCTGAAGTTATTTGGTTCTGATTCCTTTGGGATAAGGTAACTTTTATTTTCTTTAAATGTTTTTGTCTTACTGGGTTTAATCTTTCTTCTTGAGTTAGTTTTCAAAAACTATCCTTTTCATATAAATTTTAACATAATTTTAATAGTATCTATTATAATTTTTGAAATCTATTTTTCTTCAGAAAATTTTCCAAATGCATTTTTATTCCATATTTTTAGAAAAGAAGGACACATAGATCCAAAATATACATTACTCAGTGCAACCACTCATCTTTCTCATTATTCTGCATTTGAGGTCAAAACTATTCTTTAATCATCTTGTCTTTTGATTGACATCTTTATGAGAAAGACTGAGTCCAATTTGATGGTTTACATTAATCATGGTTTTACAATAATCATGACTTTGTATCTAAATACAGGATTTCTTCAGCTAAATAATATATTCTTGACAAATTTAGAGAATTTTTTATGACACCATATAATCATATTTTCATGAAACAGTTTTCAGACAATGTGTTAGTTATAATTAATTGAACCATAAACTATGTGGAAATGAGACATGATCTGGAGAGTGAAAGATGAGAGTGATAAGGTAATGCTAAATGCCAGCCAGTATTTAAACAAAATGAGCAGTCTTAAGGAAAAAAGTGACATCTTCTCAATTAATCTTCCATTACCAGACATAATAAACATGTCAAAATTAATCTGGAATCTGTTTTGCTGAGAAACCAGTAAAAACCAATATGGCTAAGTTAGCAGACACTGATTTAAACAATTGGCCAATTTATTCCTTGGCCAAAAGAAATGGTTCTTCCTTTCTCTGAAATGCCTATAGTTCAAATGTCTTCATAACCATGAAATGTCTGCTTTTTCTTAGACATTTTATACCATTCTTCACATTCTCTAGAAAGCATATTGCTAGGTTGCTGTCCTCCCAACATCAAGACAAGATTATCTCTTTATCTTAAAATTATGACATCCATCTCATCAAGATTCCTAATCTGAAAAATATCATCAATTATTTTGACTCTGACACAAAGACCAGGATTATATGGAACTGATTTGCTTACAGTCTCTGAGAATTCCCTGAGTGGCACACACATTATTTGATAGTACATGAAAGCAGATTAGTAAAAACAAGTTAGAAACCTCTTCATATAACACTTTGGGGTATAAACTATCAAAATCAAATGTAGGTTTGGTTAGATGACCTTTGAGAACCTTTCCTATTCTAATAAGTCTATGATTTTTTAATTCTAACAGATAGCAAACTCCAATTTACTCTCAAAAAGAAAGGGTGAGGAACATTGCACTATCATTTTCCTGCCTAATGACTAAGTTTCTGCTTTATACAGTGGCATTATGGTTATTATTATTATTATTAGTTCAATCACATTATTGTTTTAAAGAAAAGTGCATTTAAGAATGTTTTTTATTCATGTGTTTTACCTTTATTATCTTACTAAAGGCCCGGTGCACAAAATTCGTGCATGGGGGGGGGGGGTGTCCCTCAGCCCAGCCTGCACCCTCTCCAATCTGGGATCCCTCTCACAATCCAGGACTGCTGGCTCTCAACTGCTCACCTGCCTGCCTGCCTGATCACCCCCTAACCACTCCTCTGCCAGCATGATCGATGCCTAACTGCTCCCCTGCTGGCCCAATTGCCCCTAACTGCCCTCCCCTGCAGGCCAGGTCCCCTACAACTGCCCTCCCCTGCAGGCCTGGTCCCTCCCAACTGCCCTCCCCTGCTGGCCCGGTCACCCCTAACTGCCTCCCTTGCCAGCCTGATTGCCCCTAACTGCCCTCCCCTGCAGTCCTGGTTGCCCCCAACTGCCCTCCCCTGCTGGCCCGGTCACCCCTAACTGCCCTCCCTTGCTAGCCTGGTTACCCTTAACTGCCCTCCCCTGCAGGCCTGGTCTCCTCCTCCCCAACTGTCCTCTTCTGCAGGCCTGGTCCCTCCCAACTGCCCTCCCCTGCTGGCCATCTTGTGGCAGCCATCTTTGACCACATGGGGATGGCCATCTTGTGTGTTGGATTGATGGTCAATTTGCATATTACATCTTTATTATATAGGATTTATATCTTCCTATGATTTTGGCCCCTATTTTTTTTTTATTGTTTAAAATATTACATATATTAGTACATATATCTCCTTTTTTTCCCCCATTGACCTTCCCCAGCCTCCCCTACTCCTTGTCGCATGCCCTCATCCCACCCCCCAGTGTCTTGTGTCCATCAGTGTGCTTATATACCTTTTTTAAATATATTTTTTATTGATTTCAGAGAGGAAGGAAGAGATAGAAACATCAATTATGAGAGAGAACCATTGATCAGCTGCCTCCTGCACGCCCCACACTGGGGATCGAGCCCACAACCTGGGCATGTGCCCTTACCAGGAATCCCAATTGTGACCTCCTGGTTCATAGGTCAGTGCTCAACCACTGAGCCACGCCGGCCAGGCTTGGTCCCTATTCTTCATATTTGTTCCCCTTTAAATTATTTTTGCTTCCATTAGAAGCCTTTCTCATTATTGTTTTCCTTTTTGTTGTTTGTTTACTTTCATTTTGGTGACTTTACTTAAGAGGTGAAACAGCATTATTAGCTTTTACTAATGCCTGTAATATAGTGTTTCTATAGGAAGGTGTGCTGTGGGTAAAAAACCTCAGTAGAATTGGTGTGTTCTTTCTGGATAATAGTAAAGTCCTATCTCCTCTGGTTGATACTAGTACTTACCTTATACGATCATTGAGAATAAATGGGGTAACATGTAAAGCATATAATTGCCATCAAGGCTAGGTTTTAATAAATCATCTGTACAAACAGTGACACTCCTGGCTTCTTCAGTTAGCCCACAGATTTGAGAATCCCGTGAGTGTGTGCTGATACATTCAGTCAGAAACAAAATTGTATCTTTCCACTCTTTCTCTAAATCCTTAGACATTTCTGCACCATATTCTTTAGTTTTTCTTCTGATATAAGTGAGCAAATCCTTACATTTCCTTTAGGGCCTGACCCCTTCCTCCACCTTCCCCCACCCCTCCCCTACCCCGCCTTTGATTTTCAAATTGGTCTTCTGAGGAATGCTAGCATCTGACTCAGTTTGGGTGTAGAGGCTGTGATAGGCAGGGAGATTAGGCTCTGAGAGAAGCTACATTCCCTTAGGAATAACTATCTCCAGGCAGATCAGTAGGTGTCTTCTAGCTGGGAAGGATCCATTTCATTTGGCAGAGTTAGGACTTAGGGATTGGAGATGCTCTCTGTCTTCCATATCTGATAAAATTTTGTAATTCTACTTCTCGGGATCTCATTGGTTCTCAATGTCCTAACTTTCACAGCCTTCAAATGAGAGCTTGACTGAGGTAGAAAATTAAAATTTCATTGTAGCTTAGGTATTTCAAGGTTTGTCTCTGCCTCTGAGTTTTGACTACATCAGCCCTGTGGCCATTAGGGATGGATTTGTCAGGACAGTCATATTAAACTTCCTAATTCTCTGCTTATTCTCAGGACTCAGGACTGAAAACCCTAATTCTGTAACTGAAAAAAAAAAAATGTTCCTTGGGATTTGTGGAAGCTTCAACCCTTCCCACAATCCTTGTCTTTCATGTGCCATATGTATTATGCAAATTTTATTCCAGGTGAACACAGGTAATACTGTGTTTCCTTAGATTATCAATAGCCTGTCATTTAATGCTATCCAGATCGTCACTGCTCAAAACTAACCAGCAGAGACATAAAAATCTCAGATTTTCAACCTTAAAATCTCCTGCCCACAGCCAGTTCTGGTACCAAATACTGCATCTGCCAAGGTTTATTTTCAAATAACAGAAATCTCTCTAGCTAGTTTCAGGGGTGGGGGGGGGTGGGAGGATATAATACAGGAAATTGGATCCTTCCAAAATAATTAGATAATCTAGAAAAGCAGTTTTTAGGCTCGGCTTCTAGGAAGGACTCCCAGAATAGTGCACTATTTGCCTGCCAAGGGGCTGTTACCTCTGCCGTGATTAATGAACTGGGGTATCAGGAAACTGCTGCCACAACTGTTGCTCTAGGACTTCACTGCTGCAACCATGGTTCATGCCAGCAAATCAGACGGCCCATGTTCTTCTTCTAAGGTCCATGAAGGCTGATGACTGCGCACTGGGCAGAGAAGCAAATACTGTGTCACCATGCTTACAGGCAGAAGGAGTAGAAGTGTGGCCTCCACCTCACTTCTACCTTCTAACTCTCAATAATGTACTTAGACTTATATACATGCTAATACATTTAGGCCCATGGCATTTTTAAATGATTGATGCAGAGCAAAAGATCAAAGTTTATTTAAATGCTCCCATAAAATGGACACTTAACATTGTTTTGATTTTATACTAGTGTCAACATGCTGAAATTAACCTCTTTATACAGATCACCTTAGGTACACCCAGCAAAGGAACAAACCAAGTGTAATTTCTGAATCACAGGGCATGCTCATCTGGCTTTCAGTAGATACTACTGAATTGTTAATTTGCCTTCCTGAGTGGCCATACCGATTTACTCTCTCACCATGATGCCTAGCAAATCCTGAACAAATTTCATAATTCTGTTTCTTGGAGTTTTAGTTTCTTTCAACAGATGATACAAATTCTTGCCAACATTTGATATTATCAAACTTGTTAAAGTTTGCTAATTTGCTAGTAATGGTAAAACATCCACCTTATTGTTTGAATTTGTATAATCCTGATTATATGTGAGATTAAGCTTAGAAGATCCATGAGAATTAACTGAAAAACGAACTAAAAGAGTTTAGCAAGGTAATTAGCTTACAAAAATAAATCAACTTATATACTAGCAATAACCAATAAGAATTATAATGGCCTGGCAGGTGTGGGCTCAGTGTTGAGCACCTATGCACTAGGAGGCCACTGATTCCATTCTCAGTCAGGGCACATGCCTGGGTTGCCTGCTTGACCCCAAGTAGGGGGCATGCAGGAGGCAGCCAATCAATGTTTCTCTCTCATCGATGTTTCTATCTCTCTCTACCTCTCCCTTCCTCCCTCTGATATAAATAAATAAATATAGGCAGTCCTCGGGTTATGTAGGACTCGACGTATGTTGTTTCGTGGTTATGTCACCATCTCCCATTTACAGTATTTATAAAAAAGAAAAAAAAAGTTCCCTTATTTCGACATATGTACATATGTGCTTTATGTTTTTTATTATTTATTTACCACAAGTAAAGGTCAGGAATTGTTATATTTCTTTTAAATTTTGTTTACTGTTTCACTTCATTACTGCTGTGCATGTGCTCCATGTGAGTGACATGGGTGCTTATGTAGGTGGGTTCCGACTTACGGCGAAAATCACGTTACCTTGCGCCATTGGAATGGATCTCCGACGTAACCCGAGGACTGCCTGTAAGCATATTAAAAAATAAATTATAATGGTTAATATAACAGAAAATTTACTGCCTATTTTACTTAAATTGTATCCAAATAGTGAATATTTTGGCTCTATCTTTCTAATTTTTTAAACTTATTTTTATTTTAGATCTAAATACATACAGGAACACTCATGATATTGAATTGAATGGAACTCTTTAGTTTGTTATAATAAAATTTCAACTCCTAAAAAAAAATTGCTTAAATGCTGCTGGCTGGATTTCTGAAATGTTTGTCTTCATGGAACTTCCCTCTTCATAATGAAAGACATGATTTAGAGATCATTTTCTTGATAATGAGCCCCAACTTGTGTGTCTCTGAGCTTTCTCTTTCCAAAGAGACAATTTTCTTTTTGTTGAAGTTGATTCAACAAGTGATTCTACCTAAAGGTTTCTAGAAATTGGATTTCCTTTTTCTCTTCATTTCATTCTTTCTTTTTCTTTTCTTTTTCTTCTTTGTGTGTGTGCTTTTAAAAAATAACAATTGAATGAAAGTCATAGAAATACGGACTGACCAATTGAGCATTTCTATTACTATTAGTTGTTTCTGCATTTTAGTTGCTCACATGGCCTATAGTTTACCAAACTATATTGTAAGAATTATTATTTATTGCTGTTGGTGGAAATAGCAAAATTTATAGGCAGGAACATAGAGTTCAACCTCATCTTTCACCACTTATTATTTATTGAGCCAGTTACCTACATTTTTCTTGTCTTGACTCAACCTTTAAAAGATACTAAAAACATCTTTCCTGCTGAATGATGTGGACTGAACAGACGATGTCTTTCTGTTCAGGTTCTATGGTAAGTTCATTTTTTTCTAACTTTCTTTACAATCACTTTTAACACTGATGACTTCCCAATCTAAGTTTCTGGCATTGATTTCCCTACAGCTGGGGTGGAGAACTTTTTTTCTGTCAAGGGCCATTTGGATATTTATAACATTAATTGCGGGTCATACAAAATTATCAACTTAAAAATTAGCCTGCTATATTTGATTAAACATTTATAACTCATCCTAATGCCTTGGCAGGGCCAGACCAAGTGATTTTGGGGGCCTTATACAGCCCAGGGGCTGGACGTTCCTGACCCCTGCCCTACAGAAATCCAACTCAGATTTCCCAATCTCTGCTGAAATCTCCATTTGAGTGAAGGACAAACACCTCAAAAATACTTTGTTCAATAATTGACACATTGTGTTATTCCTTAAACTTTATTTCTTTGCTGTGCTCTCAATCTTTATGTACATAAAGATTGGATATATACAATCTTTATATGCAAGCGTTCACTTGGCACCTGATGAACAAATGATTTTATTAATATGAAATATTTTCTTTATCTCTCAGTTAAGAAATGCTACTCCAAGCTGTGGCAAAACTGTTTTTAAGAGTTTTCTCATATGTTTTGGGAAGGTTTTTTCTTTTTTCCTGAATTTGCCTTGAGAGAGATTCTCTCAGCTTTGTTGACTTGCAGTTGTTAACATCAGCCCTTTCTGTGAATGAATCAATGGGTCAGAAATGCAGGATATATAAATTATGAACTGGATAGTTTGCTAATTTCTCTTAGGCCAAGTTTGTCTCTGATGGTGTTCTCTTCTGTGGAGTAAATTTGTCACATGTGTAACAACAATCTATTTCACACAATTGTTCTCTTCTCAACTCTATTTGTTCACTATAGGTGATACTATCTACTTTCTAGAAGTTCCCAAATGATTTCTGTGGTATGGATCACTTTCTGATTTCTAGACCAACATGACCAAATGCTGACTTGGACACTTACACTCAGATGTCCCATCGATATCTAAGTTTGCTCATTATTTCTTCTTCCCCACTTACCCACATACAAAAGCCAGAGCTTTCTTGTCAACCTTTACGTCTTTGAATAATCCACTCTCTATATTAAATCAATCACCAAGTTCTAGTCATCTTTCTTACTCTAGGTGAAGGCCACTTTTCACCATTCTCACTGATATTAAATTAATTTAGGTCATCATCTCATCTCTCCTAGATTCTGGCAGTTATCATCTAACTGCTCTCCCTGCCTCTAGTCTGACTCACCTTCAATCCTGCCTCCAGAACAATAAAAAAGCCAAATCTGATCAAGTTATTTCCCTGCTCAAAACACCCAAATCCTTCAGATGATTTATTAGAGGCTTTGTGTTGTGTCTTTAGCTTATCTTCAAAGCCACATCATCACCACCACCTTCTACATTTTACTAGAACCAATTAGTTCTCCAAATATTAGTGCTCCCTCTCAGCATTGGGGCTCTGCAAGGCTGTTTCATCTTGGGAAACTCTGCTGATTCCCCTCCTTTCATCTTTTAGATTTGTCTACTTCCTTTGATTTCAGTTTTCTCTGACCAGCATTTTTGACCCCAAGACTTGTGTTTCCCCATTCATGCACTATAAGCACCGTTTAATCAGCCTGTATTTTAGCATGTATCATGCTGTAGTGTAACAAATTGTGATGACTTTGAACTTGAATGTCTCTTTTATCAAATTATAGGGGCCTCAAGGATAAGGAGGAGATTGTATTTTGCTCATTTTGTGAACCCAGTGCCTAGGACTTTGTCTGGCACACAGTATTCATTAACTATTCACTACATAAAAAATTAATAAGGATTACCTAAAACATCTGGAAAATATAAAATAGTATATGTAAAATTTCAAGCAGTGGTAATAACGAGTACGTTTTAGAAAGAAATAAAATTATTATTTATTAGATATTGCCACTCTTGCTAATTTTAAACTAAATCCACAAAAGAACATGTCATTTTGAAGTTTTCTACAAACACTGAATTTCATAAACTTTTTCTCTTAAAGGAGATTTCTAGACTTTAATTCCAACCAGAAATAAAAAGTTAGCTTTTTAGTGTTCAAAATGAAAAATTAAATATGCAAAGAAACTCTGTCATAATATCTGCGTCAGAACACACAGATTCTGTTGATTTTCAGAAAGATGGATTCTGAGGCCTTTTTACAATATATTTTAGTGGAATTATTAAATGAGAGAAGAGTCATCATTTTTTCCTTTAAAAAGTACTATTTTGTTTATGTTCTCAGTCAAGATTCAGTATTTTTCTTTTCAGATATTTTTATTTCATGTGTTGCTTACGTTCCAATTAATTTCCCCCCAATAACATATCAAATTATCTGTTTTATCTTGAGTATAACATACAAGTGGAATATGGCTTTTTTATTGACTAGTATCTGAAGTTTTTGAAAAGGATTTGGAAGCACTCATCAATAAGAAAATGAGTAAATATTCCCTGAAATAAGTGAAATCACTCAGAATATAAATCTGACATCTCAAATCTATATATGAGTCTCTGAAAACAAAGCAAATTAAAAAAAATAACAACAGAACAATCAATAAACAAAAGGAAAGTCACAAAATGCTGTCCTTGCCCAATTACCATACAGGGAACCTTACTTACAGATATGCTCTGTTCTTAAGCCCAGAGCATCCACTCAGCTTCTTGGTGCTTTATTCTAACACGACAGAAACTAAAAGAAACTAGCAGAAGAAAAGGCATAGTTCATGAAGCAGAATAGTTTTTAAATTTATTGGCCTTTATAGTGAAAAGGGTAGTTATTACACAAAAACATAGGAGTAGGACACCATACAAGACCAAGATTTAGGGAAGAACAAATCGTAGAAATTTAAAGCACAAAAGAGAAAAAAAATTGAAGTTTGAAACATAAATTTGAGAAAATTTCATAAAAATAGAACAAAAAGGCATGGAGATGAAAAAAAAAAGGTCTGATTTAAAATATGTAGAATTGATGCAGGTATAAGAATATTTGTATCTCCATGCATCTTTCTCAGGAAGCTACTCCAGGTATTGCTTCAACAAGACAAAGGCCCAAATCAAGACAGAGAAATATGGAATCTGGGGAACAGAAAACCTCATTATCTGTCAGGCATGAAAGGAATTCCCAGGATAAAGGTGAAGGGGAATTCCAGATATAAGTACATCAGAACTTCTGTGTGACTGGTCCACATAGATCAAGACAAAGGGATCCAAAAGAGAATCTCTAAGGAAAAAATATTATGTATGCTTTTAAATGACTAGCAGAGCAGTAGATTTGTTTGTACCAGCATCCCCACAAACATGTGAGTTGCACTATGACCTTACAACAGCTATGATGTCATTAGGGAATGGGAATTTTTCAGCTCCATTATAATTTTATGAGACCACTGTGGTATATGTGGTCTGTTGACCAAAACACCATTATGTGGTGCATTATTGTATTGGAATTAAGCCATACACATTGTAGGACAATCTGGGAGTGTTAGGTCTAGATGGGTCAATAGAAGAATCAGAGAATTAAGTGACTAGCCAGCCCTCCTAAAGTCATGGTACAGGTGGGCAAGTTGGAGCTTGTAGGAAAATCTGAGAAACCAAGTACATCCAGCCACTGAAGTGGGTCCTTAAGAAGGGAGGTTGTGGAGAGATCTAAGGGAAGTTATTCTATGTAGATACCTCATCTGATGATGGGCCTGATGTCACTATTGGTCAGAAGATCCAGCAATCTAAAAGAACTGGATGAGGAGCAGAAGAAAGCAAACCCAACATGAACCTACCAGGCACCTCTGTTTGTCTGTCATAATTCTGTCCATAATGAAAACTAGTTCTCAGTGTTTCATCTCCACATTTCAGATCCTGCACAAGTTTCTCTTTTAGCTGACTCTAATCTGGAACAATGTGGAAAAATGAATTCTGGAAAACAAGTCCCAGATTCGTAAAATTAACAGAGCAATTCAACATAGGTAGGTAGGAGAGGTTAAAAAAGTGAATAAAGAACAATCATAGGCAACTATTAACTCCTAACTTCAGGATAAGAAACTTAAATATATATATATATATATATATATATATATATATATATATATATATATGTACAGGCAGTCCTCGGGTTACGTTGGACTCGACGTATGTCGTTTTGTGGTTACATCGACATCTCCCATCCTATATAATAAAAGGGTAATATGCAAATTGACCCTAACAGGGGAAAGACCAGGAATGACCAGTTGCTATGATGGGCACTGACCACCAGGGAGCAGATGCTCAACGCAGGAGCTGCCCCCTGGTGGTCAGTGCACTCCCACAGGGGGAGCTCTGCACAGCCACAAGCCAGGCTGACAGCTGCAAGTGCAGCAGCGGTGGCAGGACCCTCTCCCATCTCCTCAGCAGCGCTAAGGATGTCCAACTGCAGCTTAGGCCCACTCCCTGGGGAGTAGGGAGAGGGCCTAAGCCAGCAGGTGGATATTCCCCAAAGGGTCCTGGACTTTGAGAGGGTGCAGGCCAGGCTGAGGAGACCCCCTCTCCGAGTGCATGAATTTTCATGCACCGGGCCTCTAGTTTATTTATAAAAAAAACACACAAAAGTTCTGTCATTTCAATGTATGTATATATGTGCTTTATGATTTTATTATCTATTTATCACAAGTAAAGGTCAGGAATTATTATCTTTCTTTTAAATTTTTTTTTACTCTTTCACTTCATTACTGCTGTGTATGTGCTCCATGTGAGTGACATAGGTGCTTACGTAGGTGGGTTCTGACTTACGGTGAAAATCGTGTTACGTCGTGCCGTAGGAATGGATCTCCGATGTAACCTGAGGACCTACTGAGTATTATATATACACACAGAGTATTTCACATGGCTCATCTCAATATAATATTTACATAATCTTCATAAAACTATCTGATATATTGATTGAAACACAAATCATAGCTACACTGAATAAATAAGAGGGAGGAGGAGATTTGTGTGGAGAATAAAGTAGAAAGCAAGATTTAAGACTTCTAAATCCTTATAGTACACAATAGGAATTTAGAGTATAACAAGTAAAACTAAAATTTCTTTTTAAAAAATTAAGAGATAATAGCCTTATCATGTTATATATCCTTAAGCATATAAATGCAAGGGAACAGCTAAAATAACTTAAGTGGTTTTTGTGGTGAGCAGGGGTGGGAAAGGAGACTACTTTTTGCTTGTTTTCATAAGGCACAGAGAACAATTGGACTTTTTAAACTATGCATTGGTAGTAATGTAATAAATATGGAACATGTATAAAATAAGCACTATATTAGAAGGGTAATGCTATAATAATCTACATGTGAGCTGAGTTAGTCCAATAAGAAATTTGTAGGAAAACTTTAAGATATAATCAGTGGAAAGGGTCAGTACTCAAATCAGGGAAGGAATATCATAAGAAACAATAGGAATTAATAAAAATGTTATAGGTAATAAAGCACTTCAGGTTCTTCAGGACAAAATCATTAAACTTTTAGGGGAAACTTAACAATTTCATCCAACCAATGAATAAAATCCATTTAGAATTCACCAAGTTAACTGGTTGAAGTGTTGTTACTTTGTAAAACAATGGTAGTGGAATATGTTCAATTATAACTTAACTAGAGGCCCAGTGCACAAAATTTGTGCATGGGGGGGGGTGTCCCTCAGCCCAGCCTGCACCATCTCCAATCTGGGACACCTTGGGGGATGTCTGACTGCCGGTTTAGGCCCGATCCTGTAGGGATCAGGCCTAAACCGTCAGTCGGACATTTCCTCTCACAATCCCAGACTGCTGACTCCTAACCACTCACCTGCCTGCCTGCCTGATTGCCCCTAACCACTCTGCCTGCCAGCCTGATAGCCCCCTAACCACTCCCCTGCCAGCCTAATTGATGCCTAACTGCTCCCTGCTGGCATGATTGTCCCCAACTGCCCTCCCCTGCAGGCCCAATCACCCCCAACTGCCTTCCCCTGCGGAGCTGAGCAGACTGGGGAACTCTGGCTGGATGAGGCGGGGCTGAGAGGACTGGGGGACTCCAGCTGGATGAGGTGGGGCTGAGGGGACTGGGCGCTGCCATCTTGTGGCTGTGGACACCACCATCTTGTGAGGGCGTGGCAGTCAATTAGCATATTCCCTCTTTATTGGCTGTGGGTGCCACAATTTGTGAGGGCGTGATGGTCAATTAGCATATTACCTCTTTATTAGCTAGGATTAAAATTTTTTTGTGGTTCTGTTAATAGCTCATTACAGAAAATTTAAATTTGAATTACTTAATTGCCTTAGAGCAGTAGCTAGCACACAATGAGCTAATAAATTGATTTGTTCTGTTTGTAATTTTGAGGGTAACTTTACTAACATGGAACACACTATGTTTTAATTAAACTCAACTAACCACTTAGAGAATCCTTCTCATAGTGAGAATTTCAGATATGCAAACAAATTCTTGAGATATATGTCATTGAAATAACTATAGGTTTAGCCCAAACAGTGATATTTGAGGCTAATGTTTTAAGATAAATGTTCCAATTAATAAAATAATTGTTCTAGGCTGAGTTTAGTCTAATATTAAAATATTCAAGAGAACTGTAATAAAGGGTTAGAATATGCTCTGAGATGACAAAGTTGTTTCCACTTAAGGACATTTAAAAATTCACTGATCACGCCGAAACCGGTTTGGCTCAGTGGATAGAGCGTCGGCCTGCGGACTCAAGGGTCCCAGGTTCGATTCCGGTCAAGGGCATGTACCTTGGTTGCGGGCACATCCCCAGTAGGGGGCGTGCAAGAGGCAGCTGATCGATGTTTCTCTCTCATCGATGTTTCTAACTCTCTATCCCTCTCCCTTCCTCTCTGTATAAAAATCAATAAAATATATTTTAAAAAAAATTCACTGATCAGGAAAAAGTTACTATCATAATCTTATGTAGCCTTTTCTCAACCATTTAATTAATAAACAATATGATAACTGAGGGACAATTTCAGATTGTGCACTATGAATTCTGAGTCAATATGAGTATTTTAGGATTCTAGTCATTGGAACAACATTCCTAGAAACACATTAGAACTTACTCTTGCTTGAAATCCTTGAAGATAATATTTATAAGGATATGGACGCTTAAATTCCACAAAGTTATATCCTTGTACCTTCTTATTAAGGGTAAAAATGTAACCTAATCTGGGGTGGGGGGAGGTTGAAAGGTGGGAAAGGGAGAACACAATATATATTCACAGAGAGAACTAAAGTATACAGATAAGATAGAGAAAGAAAGAATGGCTGTGTGACTCCTGATGGATATCCCATTTCTTGTTCTTGATTCTTAAGAAGCCAGTCTGTATTTCCTGCCCTTAAATTTCAGATACCCAAATATCTTTCCAATATATCCCACCCAGCAACACCTGTGCTAGAGTGATCAACCATATCAATTTTCATGGAACTGTCCCAATTTTAGTACAAATAGCTTTGCATTCTGGGAAACATCTCAATTCCAGGTACTAGTGGTCACTCTGATCTGTGTGAGATTTGGAAACTGCCAACTAGGAAAGCCTTGATTAAAGCAGGCACTTGAAGCTACACGAAGTTGATGAATGTCTACTAATATTGTACCTGAAACTTCTCTTATGCATCTTCCCTTTTGCTGGTTCTACTATTTACAACTGAGGACATGGTGTAGCTATGGCAGGAATGTCACCATAAGCAGAAATGGGTTAATTGTAAGTAAATAAAGCCGTTCAGATTGGGATGAATCATGTTGAGAGGAATTATTCTCAATGGACTAATCATTAGAGTCTGTTGCAATTTTCAATATCTTCTAAGTTATAATCTTAGGTCACAATTATTTTAATAGTGCAAATTTTATCAAGCAATTCACTGTACTGAAATAATGCTCTTTTTCTTTCCACACACCTATAATAAATGTGCTTTGCTCTCTCTCTCCCTCTCTCTCTCTCTCTCTCTCTCTCTCTCTCTCTCTCTCTATATATATATATATATATATATATATATATATATATTTAATTGGGGAAGTTGTGCTTTTAAATTTGTTTTCTGCTCTCAGAATTATTTGACTATAAATATTTGCAACTAATATAGTATAATAACTGTATAATCTGCAAGAGAGACCAATAAATGCAAGAGAGGTCAAGGTCATACAACAGCTGAAAAGATGATTATTTAAGAAATAACAGCAGCACCAGCCTGAGCAGCAGCAGACAGACCACCTAGAGAGGCTACCTCTCAACTCTGGCTCCTCCCACCCACACCCAGTTTAGGGAAAGAAATGATGACAGCCTCCTTAAGAGGCACAGCCCTCACCAATTAAAATACTGTCAGCAGCTTTGCAGATGATCTCAGAGAAGCCTCTTAGCCTATGAAACACTTACCTCACGCCTAATATGTTTAGCTTTCCACATCTTTATTAGGGTCACCAGAAAATAAAGAGCAGTGGGAGCCTAAAAAATATGATCTAATGTGGATATCTTGTATCCATATAGGTCTTTTATAAACATTTTATTTGATCTTCTCAACAAACTGTGAGAAAGACAATGGAGTTATAATTATTCTACTATGTTGATCAGAAATCAAGAAATTTCTGTTGTCTTGCTCGATTAGTACCACTGTTTTATTACTATTGATTAACGTGCATTGACTAATTATATGTTAGGCACTGTGAGTTTAGCACTTTCAGTAGATTATCTCATTTACCTTCACTGACATTTCTACTTCTTTCTATTAACTTTGTCTGAACTTTGGGTGGTAAAAGATGCTTTGTATTGACCTCGTAAATCCCAACAATTGGCAAAGAACAATCAATGGACATGTACCTTCTCAGTATATATCAATATCGTATCAGAATTATATGATGTTGATATGCTGGCTCCCTCATTAGAAAGACCAACCGATCAATTTCCAGTACATTATATGTCTATATCAAGTCCTTAAAATATGCTCAATAAATCATTGTTGACTTAAAAAAATAAATGAATGGGCTTTAGTTCTTCTCATTTGTAATATCAGGTGATAGGATTAATTTCTCAAATTCCAACTAGGATCATCCTGAGCATCTATGAGTGATGGGTGGGGTTTAAAAAATGAAAGAAAATTACACACCAGTGAAGATAGAGGAACAGGGACTGAATTAACTGGCCTACTTTACACAGATAAAAAACTGGTGAATATATATGAAAGAGGGATTTTCAGATAATAGACAACTGGTGGTAACTGTGATCTGTAAGAAAATAGAAACAGCTTACAGGTTCCAGAGTCAAGGCAATATATTAGTAAAAATTCCTTAGAGAAACAAAACCAATGGGATGTGTATGTAAATAGAAAGAGATTTATAAGGAATTGGCTCATGCAACTATGGGATGCTGGAAAGTCCAAAATCTATAGTGTGTACCTGCAGGCTTAAGATCCAGGAAAGCTGATGTTCAGTTCCAGTACAAAGGCTGGCAGGTGACCCAGGAGAGATGATGGTGAAGATGAAATCTGAAGGCACTCACTCTCCTAGAGAATTCCCTTTTGCTTGCGGAGGCTAGTCTGTTGTATCTAGGCATTCAACTGATCAGATGAGGCCCACCTACATTATGGAGAGCAATCAACTTTACACAAGGTCCACCAGTTTATTAATTTAAACATTTTTAGGTTGATTATTTTTAAAGAGAGAGCTAGACACAGAGAGATCAATTTGTTGTTCCACTCATCCACACATTCATTGGTTGCCTCTTGTGTGTGCCCCGACAGAAGATTGAACCTGCAACCTGGCTCATCAGTACAACAATCCAACCAGCTAAATTATCTAGCTAGGGAAAAACTTACCAATTTAAATGTTAATCTCATTTCAAAACATCCTCCAAGTTGGGAAACCTACAGATGGTGAACCTACACAGAGCTTGATGATCCTTTTCAATTGAAGAGACAGATCATAGAATTGGTAGAGACCAAGTCAATTAATCTGTGGGGAAGAGAACTGGAGAGGAGGGAGCTGCATAAAAAGAGAAATAGAGGTCCTATACCAGGTGTACCAGTTAATAATGCGGATTTTTGTCAAAGTATGTAGAAGTAAAAAAGCATGACGACAATAGTACAAAAGCCAGGATGAGGAAATGAAGATACAGTATTGTAAGACTCTTATACTCTCTGTAAAGGGGTACAATATTATTTAAAATTAGACTCTGACAACTTAAAGATGTATATTTTAAATCTAACTGCACCACCAAAACCAAACAAATGAATGACAATATATAGCTAATAAACCAATATGAAGATAAGATAAAATCTTTTAAAAATGTAATTAAATCCAAGCAAAGCAAGATAGTAGATAAAAGGAAACAGAGAAGATGGGGCAGAGAAAACAAATAGCTACACTATGATGGACTCAAACCCAACATTATTAATAACTAGAGGCCTGGTGCACAAAATTCATGCACAGGGGGGGTGTCCCTCAGCCAAGCCTGCACTCTCTCCAATCTGGGACCCCTCGAGGGATGTCCAACTGCCCGTTTAGGCCCAATCCCGGTGGCATCGGGTCTAAACGGGCAGTCGGACATCCCTCTCACAATCCAGGACTGCTGGCTCCCAACCACTTGCCTGCCTGCCTGCCTGCCTGCCTGATTGTCCCTAACCGCTTCTGCCTGCCAGCCTGATCACCCCCTAACCATTCCCCTGCCAGCCTGATTGATGCCTAATTACTCCCCTGCCAGCCTGTTTGCCCTTAACTGCCCTTCCCTGCAGGCCTGGTCACCCCTAACTGCCCTCCCCTGCAGGCCTGGTCCCTTACAACTGCTCTCCCCTGCAGGCCTGGTCACCCCCAACTTCCCTCCTCTGCCAGCCAGGTCACCCCTAACTGCCCTCCCCTGCAGGCTTGATTGCCCCCAACTGCCCTCCCTTGCAGGCCTGGTCCCTCCCAACTGCCCTCCCCTGCTGCCATCTTATGGCGGCCATCTTGTGTCCACATGGGGGCAACCATCTCTGACCACATGGGGGCAGCCATCTTGTGTGTTGGAGTGGTCAATTTGCATATTACTCTTTTATTAGATAGGATTATATAAAATGTAAATGATTTAAACACTTCAATTAAGTGTATATTATACACCTGAAACCAATATAATGTTATATATAACATACCACAAAAAAGGCGAAAATTGTCAGATAAGATAAAAAAGAAAAACCTGAATAAAGTGCTGTCTACAAAAGACATACTTTATAGAAAGGCACAGAATAGGTTAAACATGGAGGAAAAGACAAGATATCTCATGAAAAAAAAAAATCTAGAGAGAGCTTGAATGGCTATATTAATGAATGCAAAGTGGATTTCAAAAGAAGAAATATTATTAGAAATGAACTGATATTTAGCAAGGAGAGGGTATAGAGTTAATCATAATACAAATCTTAAATGTATATGCCACTACTAACAGACAAAGGAGCCAAAAACACACAATGGAGAAAAGAAAGCCTCTTCACTTAACGGTGCTGAGGAAATTAGAAAGTCACATGCAAAAGAATGAAACTAGATTACAGGTTGCCCTCATTTACAAAAATTAATTCAAAATGGATCAAGGACCTAAATGTAAGATCTGAAACAATAAATTACATAGAATAAAACATAGGTACTAAACTTATGGACCTTGGTCTTAGAGAACATTTCATGAATTTGACCCCAAAATCAAGGGAGTGATGGCAAAAATAAAAATAAATGGGACTATATTAAACTTAAATGCTTTTGCACAGCAAAAGAAACCACCAACAAAACAAAAGTCAGTGAACTAAATGGGAGAAGAGAGTTAATATCCAAAATATATAAAGAACTCCTACAACCCAACACCAAAGAAACAATCCAATAAAAAAAATAGGCAGAAGACCTGAACAGACACCTCTCCCAAGAAGACATACAAATGACCAACTGATATATGAAAAGACTAGAGGCCCAGTGCATGAAATTCATGCACTAGGGGGGAGCAGGGGGGCATCCCTCAGCCCAGCCTGTGACTTCTCGCAGTCTGGGACCCCTTGCTCCTTACCGCCCGCCTGCAGTGGAGGTGGGAGAGGCTCCCGCCACCGCTGCTGTGTTTGCCAGCCATGAGCCCGACTTCTGGCTGAGCGGCACTCCCCCTGAGAGAGCGCACTAACCATCAGGGGGCAGCACCTGCATTGAGTGTCTGCCCCCTGGTGGTCAGTGCATGTCATAGCAACCAGTCGTTCCACTGTTCGGTCGATTTGCATATTAGGGTTTTATTATATAGGATGTTCAATTTCACTAGCTAACAGGGAAATGCAAATCATAGCTACTATGAGATACTATCTCAAACCTGCTAGAATGGCTATTATCAATAAGACAGGTAATAAGTGTTGGAAATGTTGTAGAAAAAAGGAACCCATCCACTCCTGATGGGAATGTACTGGTACAACCACTATAGAAAACAGTATTGCAGTTCCTCAAAATAATAAAGAATATAGTTACCATATGACTCAGCGATTCCTCTTCTAGGAATCTACGCAAAAAACTCAAAAACATTTACTTGCAAAGATATATGTATCCCTGTGTTCATTGCAACATTACACATGGTGGCCAAGATGTAGAGACAAAGTGTCCTTTGATGGAGAATTGTATAAAGGAGATGTGGTACATTTATACTATGGAATACTACTCAGCCTTAAGAAAAGATGAAATACTGCCATTTGCAGTATGGATGGACCTTGAGAATATTATGCTAAACGAAATAAGTCAGTCAGAAAAACCTAAGAACCATATGATTTCACTCATATGTGGGCTATAACTGAAATTCAGCCACAGACAACAGTATGGTGTTTACCAGAGGGAAGGGGTTTGTTAAAGGGAAAGGGGTGACGGAAGGTGATTTGACTGTGGATGATGGGCACACAATGCAATATATAGATCATATGTCATAGAAATGTATACTTGAAACCTATATGATCATCTTAACCAATGTCACCCCAATAAAAAGATGAATGTTAATCTTTCCCTCAAAAAAAAAAAAGAAAAACAATCAAATTACTATTTTAGGTATCAATTTCTGTGGTTGAATGTTGTATTAATGAGTGAAAAGTTTGATCAGTATGATCCTCTCTCTATAAAACCGTAAGTGATTATAGCAGCCCTCACTGATATTTTTTCCCTGTAATTTAGCAACTAATTTTATGGTTGTATAGTTATAGTAATCATTATTGCATTACGTATTATCTTTACCTCTTTAACTAGATTTCACACCTTTGAAGTACAGAGATTATATAATTATGATATTTCTTTCTCATGAGGCTTAAGTAAATCCTCTGCACAGTGAAAGAAAGAAAGAAAAAGAAAGAAAGAAAGAAGGAAGGAAGGAAGGAAGGAAGGAAGGAAGGAAGGAAGGAAGGAAGAAAGAAAGAAAGAAAGAAAGAAAGAAAGAAAGAAAGAAAGAAAGAAAGAAAGAAAGAAAGAAAGAAAGAAAGAAAAGAGGGAGGGAGGGAGGGAGGGAGGGAGGGAGGGAGGGAGGGAGGGAGGGAGGGAGGGAGGGAGGGAGGAAGAAAAAGAAAGGAAAGCATGTGAGGCAATAACTGATAGAACTTCCAGTCCTTGGCAACTCGTGTTGCTTAGGTTTTGCCATTTCTGTAATGTCATATGAGTGGAATTATAGACTCTGCAGCCTTTTGTGTCTGGCTTCTTTGACTTCGCACAAGCATCTGGGATTTGTCCACATTATGTGTGTTGGTAGTTGATCCCCTCTTAATGCTAAGTGGTATTCTTGAAGTGCTTCTTCTTGAGAGACCATATAGGCTAACATTATTGATAAGTGCCTTCATGGGTGACATATGAGAAGAATAAGATTTTGATGAGTAGAGAGGATTTGTTTAGATCAAATATTCCTAATTAGTGTACTGAGTTTCAGATGTGTTCTACAAAACGATTAGAGGTATATAGGATATCAGTCCTCCCACTCAGAGTGCCTGATGGGACCACAAACCATCCACTTATCCATCAGTGTCAGATAATTATCATCCTTTATGAAGTGCAAATATTGTGAAGTCGAAGGATAGAATAAAGGGAAAATGAGGTACATGAAAAGCAAATGAGAATAATATCCAGAATAGAGGAGAGAGAGACAATTTGTGATGTGCAATCATGAGAAAGCTCAGATAAGTCAAGAGTTGTGAGACTGTAGAACATCTAGAACAGTCACTGTACAAATATAATGCCTATTTATAATATCAACTGTTCAAAAAAGAAAAAAAAGGAAGTAAAGAAGAAAATAAAGGAAAGAAAAGAAAAAACTAGGAAACTATACAGCATGTCTTTTAAATAAAAATAATAGTTTCTAAATTCTTAAATCTATCATTTTCAGTCCAGTGTTCTTGTCTCCTTACTTTTCTGTAGAGTTTTATCAATTAGTTCTTTGAGAATAGCGAGAATAGTATTTTTTTTTATTTAATGTCCTTAGACCTATTTTAACTGTGGTTAAGGCAATGTTATGAAGAATTAATTAAAATACCTGAGAATGTGTATTCTCAGCTCCTCAGCTTAGATCAAGATCCTTAAGTTTTGCTCAGCCAGCTTGGCTTAGTAGTTGAGTGTCGACCTAGGAACCAGGAGGTCATGGTTCGATTTCTAATCAGGGCATATGCCAGGTTGCAGGCTTAATCCCCAGTGTGGGGCATGCAGGAGGCAGCCAATCAATGATTCTCTCTCATCATTGATGTTTTTATCTCTCTATCCCCCTCCTTTCATCTCTGAAATTAATAAAAATATTACCCCCAAAATCCTTAAGTTTTGATGAGGGGAAGAAGATCTGGACAGAAAGACAGAAAATAAGCTCCTTATGCACATCTCTGAACTAGACTTTCATTGTCTTATGCCCTCCCCTCTGCCCAAAGTAACCTCCAGGAATTGAGTATGGGCAAACTCTCAAGCTCTCTGCTCCATCATGGCATGGGAGAGAAGTGAAACAGCTGCATGGTGTGTCTAAGGGGGATAGAGCTTAGGAATCCACTCCCCCAAAGATGTGGCATAGCCAAATATTTTACCATGGTTAATGGTAAGATGTGATACTGAGAACTGGAAGACATGGCAGTCTCATGGTCAGGATAAGAAAACACTCTCAGTGGATGGGAATTCAGACATCTCACTGAATGCAAAAATGGAGAAAGAGTAATATTGAGGAACTAGATTCAATAATGTCTATATCATAAGATGATGGATACCTCTCCTGGCCTGACCTGAACTCCATCAGCACAACTGGAATATACCAGGACTTGTGTACCATCCTAGGGAGGAGTCATAGGGAAAAATTTGAATTTACCAATGATAAATCTTATATTACTGGATTTAACTGGAATTGATAAAGATTACATTTCCTAGCACCAGGCACAATGGGGAGTCAAAGTAGGTATTCAATTGATTTACAAAAAATTAAGTTAAAGTTTTGTACATCTAAAAAGATTTCTTAAAATTCTCTGCACTTTGTACCTCTACTCTGAGAAGTCAATTAAGTTACCAACGTGAAGACATTAAGAAGAGAGATTTATGGGTTATAATTCTAAAATTTCTACCAGCTCCTGTGGTGTTTTGCCTCAATTTCTCTATTTGTAAAAGCAAATTTGGCATGTTTCCTTCTCATAATACATAATGGTACCTGGGTAAGGACACCATGTGGTTTCAATTTTTCAGAGTGCTGGTTCAGTGTGTAAGTTTCATCGTCTGTCTTAAAGATGAGGAATTTTAAGTATGAGCTTCCCTGGACTTGGCATTCATTGTGATAGTTTATGCTTCCTTGGTGCCTTATAATAAGGGAATGTATTCCTGTAACCTTGGGAGAAATGTATATTCAAGGTAGAGGCTTATGTGGAAAAAAAAAAAAAAGCCTTTGATTTTAGTTTTTAGAAAATAGCATGATGCACTGCCTCACCTTTGTAATGTGAACACCCTAAATGTGCTGAGTCCTCAGGGTTGAAAAACACTAAATTGGCCCACGTGGGCACCTGCAATTAAAAGCTGCTAATGTCTAACATACAGCAGATGCTTCACTTGACTTGGTTAGAATTGGCCTCTAGTTTGATGGGGAAAGGTTTCCTTGTACAGAATGTTCCCTGCCTCCATTCAAAGAGGGAGGCCAGCCAGAGGAACTGGCTGTTTGTTTTGAGCTCATGTAAAAGGAGCTCATGAGTAGATACCTCCTGCTGTAGGCCAAGCCTGGCAAAGAGGTCATCTTTGTTGCAAGTGGCTGAGGAATTGCCTCCCCTGCTGATGATTGGGGATATTTTTAGCTACAAGCTGAAACTTTTCATTCTTGAAAATGTTTTCATTTCCACCCAAAGAGGCAAACTGCATGAGTCGAGGGGAATAAAAACAAAATAGGAGGCATAAGCACTAATAGGAGCCGTGTGTCCATGTAAAAAGAAACCCGATGAAATTGCTTCCCCTGGTGCTGACAACCTGGTGCTGGCACCGGAGTGGTTCTAATAGCTGCAGGCTATAAGAATCATTTCCATAGTGCAGCTCATAATGATAATGTAAATTTCACTTAAGTACACATGATTACAGAAAATTGCACAGAATTGCAACAGACTTTGTGCTATACTGTTTATGGAGCAATATAGATTTACCAACTTTTTCCCCCTAAATTCAAGGGAAGACAAACTGTTTTGACTCCAGGAAAGGATAAAGTTCTACAGCATTGTGTTAATGTGTATTAACATTCTAACTCAGGCTTGCCACACATGTGCTGCATACTAACGAGGTGGGATTCTATCACATTTATCAACTCCCTTTGAATGAAGTGTTCTATAAAATCTTTATAAAGTCACCAAGAGTCCTCACTCATATGTGTGTTCATGGCAGATGGAAACTCTTCAAAGGTACTTATGGTTGAAGCTTTGCATGAAGATGAAATTAGAGGAGCCATGAGCTCCTCTAACACCACGTTTCTGGAGGCACTTCGTCATCCCACCACATATAACTGTGGTGTGTGTACATGCTGAGCACTGCTCCCCTCTTGCATGTTTCTAAAGAACAAGCACTTGTTTTCTCATTGATTGTTTTTCTCATTGAGCTTAAGCTCTGTACCTTACACCTGGTAGGTCTTCAGTAATTATTTGTCCGATTAAACTGAAACCCAGTGGGATGATTTTTTGTATTAAAAACACAGAAACACCCGTGGCATCAACTATTATTGAAATCCTATTATATGATCCCCAGGACCGGACAGTCTCAGGTGTGGCGGAAGGAGCTGTCAGGTAATGTAATGCGCCTGTGGCGTGTGTTCACGGAGCTGGCAGGGAACACCTGAAAAGGGAAGGAAAGGAGCTCACCTTATCAAGAGGGATAACTTCCCATTCGCTCATTTAATCCTCACAGCAACTCTCTGGGGAAAATACCTTAATTTGCAATTTACAGAGGAGGATACTGAAATTGAGAGAGGTTAAATGTATTTCTCTGTCTAGCTCATGCAGCTAGAATTTGGTCCCACATCTATCTAAATCCCTATCCTAAGTGTCTTCCCCCACCGTGCAATGTGCCCTGAAGAAGAGGAACGCCTTACCTGTGCCCAAGGGCAGGACCAGGTTTCCATTTCCATTCTAATTTATTTTTCCCCAGATGCCATTAACCCAGCTGTCTTCAGAGAGAGGAGCATAAGACTGATAACCATATTTCAGCCAATAATCACAAAACAATCCCACTGACTTCTTTCTGTCTATTGAAGACTGATTCATATTATAGGTGATTTCTGGGAGTCATAGTGGCCTGTGGCTCATAGCTGGTTGACTCTTGCCTTTCCTTCTGTACTGCTTCGGGATTATGGTGAATAGCAGTGCTCAATGGTCACAGTAGCAACCAGTGGTGCTGGAGTTAGGCAGCAAGCTTCTCTGGGTTTGATGGCATTGAGCACTCAGGAAGAAGTGGAAAATGGGGAAGGAATATTAGATAGATTATGCATAGGATCCTGTGTAGTAAAGAAAGATGACTTCTTGGCCAAGAGTTGTGCTTTTAAAAAAATAAAAAGAAAAAGAATAAATGCAAAGGGAATGCTTTTCTACTACTCCACGCAGCACATCCCATTGCTCACCGATATATGTTTATATGAAAAAAATATATATAATAATAAATAATCATATAAGAATAAAAACTCTGTTTCACCTACTCACAACTGTAAACCTGCTTTTGCCCCACCCTTTATGTAGTAGCTAGCACGTTCATTTTCCAGGTACAGAAACAAAAGGTCTCGTGTAATTCTACTATAACTAGCTGAAATTAAGATGTCATGAATGAATATTTATAAATATCTCTAGGCCTTCCCGCTAGCATGATAATCAGACTTGGAGCCCTTAAGAGAATCTGGGATCTTTGAAAATGCTTTCCCACTGTATTTGTTGCTCACATTTGGTGCCATATGAGACAGAGTGTGCCTGAGATGCGCTGGGACTTTTGCAGCATTTGGCTTTCAGACAGCATTCCCCAGGTATGTATGACCATTGCCAACAATTAAGACTGTGGGTTGTTTTAACTAAAATCTCTGACACTACATATTGATTTAGAGTAAGTACAAATTTGAGGTATGAAAACAGGATCCATGGATTTCCTCTTCACAACCATAGTGGACACTTTATTCCCTCCTATATGCATAAAGAACCAGTGGAGGGGGCCAAGGATAGGTGGAGGCGACCAGGTGGAGGTGCAGCAGAGGGGAGTGGTTCCAGCCTGCCAGCGACCTATAACCCTGTGCTCCTTGGCGCATTCACGCCCTTCAAGGCTTTCCTTCACAGCATATTGAAGTTTTCAAGTGTGAGGCGATCATTTTGGGAAACTTGAAAACAATAGTCTGAGGAGTTGAGATTTCAAAAATTAAAAACGTTTACTGTTTTATCAGCGACATTCTTCAGTGAAACTGGCTTTTACTTGTTTGTTTACTTAGTTGCCATTGTGTAAAGGTGAGCACCACAACTACTAGCACGTTTTGGTGTCATTGCTTTAATTCATGCTAAGGCACTAGCAGTTTTATCCACCGTGGCCTTTGCAACATGTCATTTTGTTTGTAAATGTCAACCCAATGAAAAGGCAAATCATGCCTTAGGATTACCATGGAAGTTGTTTTTTACCATGTAGACTTCTGAAAAGGTCTTGGGAGCCTCAGAGGAGCCAGACTACACTTTGAGAACAGTGTTCTATAACAATTAAATATGAAAATAGGGTTACATTCTTTTCACCAAATATGTTTTCAGTATATATCCTGCAAAGACTGACACTGGTCCATCAAATAGAAATATATGACGCAGTCTTTATCTTCAAGGAACTTGCCACTTGAGGAGAGGCTCACTTGAGCTATACTTTAACTTAAAGCCACATTACCTTAAAAACTTCATAACCCTCTTCAAAAGCATTTCTTAGTTTAATGAGTTTATGCAGCAAAAACCAATGAGGTGAACACATATAAGCAGTTGGTGCGGTTTTTGAGACACTCACAGATGTGATGTTTAGGCAGACAGCCCCCATAGAGGTGACACAGTGCAATAACGTTTGAAAGGTAGGTCTGTGCAGGGTACATGAGACCTCCCGGGGAGGAATCAGTGGCACCCGGATTGACTGAACTCTCTGGAAATGCTTCTTCCCCAAGGAGAGAAGGGATAGCTCGGCAAACCAACCATTTGTTGTAGACTTATCCCCAGAATGTCCTCTCTCCCTTGACGCCACCAATGGTACTCAGTCTCTCCCTTTATTCCCACCTGATGATTTAGCTGTAACTCATTCTTTGTCCCAGCAATGAAAAGAACAGTATATTTTTGTCTTTCTCAGTAACCTGATCTTATGCACATATAAGCACCAGACAAAATAAGTGGAATTGAACTTCCAAAACTATATTAAGCTCCATTACAATCTTTCAACAGAAAATACCTTCTTCTCTGTATTCTTTTAAACACCACTGAATAGCTGTGGGGCCGTGGGACACAGTTATTAACATCAACAAAATAAAGGTCATCATTTGATTCTTTCCACCTCAATGTTTTTAAAATCAGGACATTTAGATTTCACCTGGCAGAAGATAAACTAAATATTAAAAGGCTCTTTATTTCAAATTTGATGTCTTATTTGGTTTTATATAATTCTAGCATTTCTGTCTTTATTAACGTCTTACATTTTGTTATCTTCCTGGTAAAGGCAGTTAATTGTTTCAAGACTACTGTCAATTGATTCTGATAACAAATATCTGTACAAAAATATGTGTATATACATGAATGACAAGATGACTCAGGACAGTTACAATGTGAAGCATAACAAGTTGCTCCTGTGTGGCTGATTTTTATGGGTAGGGACTTTTGATTTGCCTTACCCTAAGAAGGAAGATATCAATATCACAAAGTCACCAATTTAACTGGACAATGTTATTTCCAGGTCTCCCAAAGAAGTTGATTCTTTAGGAGACTCCAATGTTCTTCACTGCTAAGGGATTGTCTCCCGTTAGTTTTGAGATATACATGGGTGGGGAAATTCCCTTAATTGTTTCTTATCTATCTTCCATTCTGAATAAAGAGACATCTAAGATTCTGTTACTCCTGCCAGCACTTTGTATCTCAAGTCAACTTTTTAAAAAACAGTACAGGCAGATGGTGGACAGAGGAAATGCTTACTTCAGTACTATGAGCCAATCTTTTTGCTCCTTCTTTATACATTTATATTCCCCACCCAACTCCCTTTCTCAAGGGACTGACCAACATCATTCACAGAAAAATAAGACTTTGAATTGTTGAATTTGGCTTATTCTGCTCTCTAGAAGGTATGATAATTTTATTCCTAAAATGAAAGAGACAAGCTTTATAAGCCAGAACACACAGGGGAAATCCACTTTCCTTGAAAAGTCTGGCATCTTTTAACCTGGCACTTAAGGAAGTTCTACAAAAGGTCTAATTTCCATTTCTACACAGTGTCAGAGAAATGTAAAGTGAGTTCAAAGCCGTAGCTGTATAGAACACCTGGGCCATTAAGAAATGAAGAGTATGTACCCAACTTGTCCACTGCTCAGATGTCCTTGGGAACTTCTTCTGCTTACCTGGTATTCTCTCTGCATTAGATCTGGTAAAATATAACATATATTTTTGAGACAACCCCAACTCAAACCTTTATCTTTGTGTGATAACTTGAGAAAACTGGCTGATTTCTCTTGTCTACCAATACCAACATTTTTTTCCCCCAGAAAATTATTTCACTTTTTATTTTGCAATATGGCACTGTTGTGGGGCTTTCTCCAACTGGATTGGGTATATTATTATAGTACTAGAAGCTTGGTGCACGAAATTTGTGCATTTGGCGGGGGAGGGGTCCCTCAGCCTGGCCTACACCCTCTCACAGTCCAGGAGCCGCCGCTGCCCTCGTCAGCCATGAGCCCGGCTTCTGGCTGAGCAGCACTCCCCCTGTGGGAGTGCACTGACCACCAGGGGGCAGCTCCTGCATTGAGCATCTGCCCCCTGGTGGTCAGTGCGTGTCATAGCAACCAGTCGTTCGCTGTTGGGCCAAAACCAGCTCTCTGACATTCCCCAAGGGGTCCCAGATTGCGAGAGGGTACAGGCCAGGCCGAAGGACCCTACCAGTGCATGATCGGGTCTGGGGAGGGGCTGCTGGAGGGCTACAGAGTGTGTCTGGCCTGTCTCACTCAGTCCTGATCTGCTGGACCCCAGCAGCAAGCTAACCTACCGATTGGAGCGTCTGCCCCCTAGTGGTCAGTGTACGTCTAGCGACTGGTTGACCAGTTGACTGTCTGCCCCCTGGTGGTCAGTGCACGTCATATCGAGCAGTTGAGCAGCCTTAGCATATCATTAGCATATTACACTTTGATTGATTGAACAGCCAACTGGATGACCAGACACTTAGCATATTAGGCTTTTATTATATAGGATATTCAAATAGGAGAAAATAGATGCTACTAATTATTTTACAATGTTATAGCACTTCAAAGATTGTTGAAATATTCTAAACATATTGAATCATAAAAAAGTTTCTCAAAACATCATTAACTTTTTCTACAAATACTCTGAAAATGTTGGTGATATTTGATAAAGCAACCTCTATATCTATCCAATCAAACATCTTTGTACATTGGCCTAAAAAATTTAATATTTCAAAGTTTATTTGCATGCTGTACTAAATAACATGTGTAGAGATCCCTTACTCAAAGCCACCTAATACAAGGTACTAATACCAAAACATACATTAAATATCTGTCACTTAATGTTTTGGAACTATGACGAAGGTCAAAATATCAGACATATAAAAACAAAATCAGCTTGGTAGGCAATTGTACTGAGAGGCTATGAATGTTCGTTGAATAACTGAGGCAATTGTTCTTAGTAGCATCCTTTTGCAGGGGTGCTAAAGCTCAATGAAGATTCACATCTCAAATTCATTAAAACTTTATTTTGTGTAGATACATGATTGTGGTAGTGTCTAAATAACACCAATGCAACAAGTTAAAATGTGAGCACTTTACTACCAAGCACCTGGTTTGATGGATGTTCTTTAAGTGAATTGACTGCTTTGGCTTGTTTGGCCAACTTCTTTTTTAATGTACACACTGTTCTAGGAGAAAAGAAGTTCCACTTATTTCCTTTGGCACTTATCAGGCAAATAAGTTCCTGTAGTCAAGTTCTCAAGTAATAGAACAACTAATAAATCTAACCTGGAGACTCTTCTTAGGATACCAATGATCTCTGAGTGTTTAAATCTCATTTTTATCCACTCAGTTTACAGAAAACTTAGTTGTGTGTGTGTGTTTTTTTTTAATTCATAAATTCTTACTGTTCTTGGCTGTATATGGATAGGATTTGTTCCTCATTAAAATGTCAGAGTCTCAAAAAATAAAATAGGATTTCAAGGAATTGAACATTCACTATCCTACCAGTTTGATTAGTTGCTTTTTAAACCTCATTTACCCTTCCTTGACTGCTTAGGCAAGAATTCTCAGTCTTCCTGATTGATTCACTAACCAATCAGATCAATTCAGAAGCCAACTTTTCATTCTAAATAGGCATTATAACAGAGTAATCTCTCTTTTATCTTGCTGTTCCCAAACAAAGAAGTGGCAAACTCAGGATGTACAAAACTCATCTTGTTGGAGTCATAATCATATATATATATATATATATATATATATATATATATATATATATATCTCACAAAACAAAACTGAGTTCTGAGAAATAAAATGCACTTGTTAGGTTCTCTGCCTTCACCACAGTCACTGCCCTATGGAGTTCTATCATTACAATGACATAGAATATTTTGTTGACATAGTCATTCTACAAAACAGCAATTCCCTTTATCCATACATTAGGGAGAAAAAATCCCATATATGAGCTTACCAGTTCTTTCAATGGAAGGGCCAAGTGGTTTGGATAAAACAAGATCTTAGCTGAACCTTTGCCTTAAACTGAAATTGAACCTGAATCTTGTTTAAGGTTCAAAAAGTTGAGTTAACTTTTCCCCTTTATTTTAATTTTTGTGCATCTCTGCACTTCCTGATTTTGGTTGGGAATAGAAACCAAAATACCGCAAGAAAAGCTATTCTTGTTATATTTCCAGCCTTTCAAAGCCAAAAAGCACTAGAAATCTCATGAAGAAAACAGTTCCCACCTAATTTCTAGCCCCAAAAGGTTCAGATAAGTTTGAATAAACTTTGGATGATGTTGCATCTATTCCTTGAAGAATATCTAAGGCAGTGATAAAAAGCTCTAGGATAGAAGATGGGAAGGAAATAAAATGACAACAAATTGTCTGTTTTTTAGTTTGTGTTGCCATTTACAAAATACTCTTCACATTTAGATTATTATCTTTAAACTATTTTAAATGTAATCGCCATAAACTGTCTTAAATAACTTCACTTGTTACCACACCAAGGATCTGTGGGAATAAGTCATAATGTATAATTATAATGTTTCTCAAGCTTAATTGCATAACTGTCCACTGGATCATTCAATGTCATGTGATATCTACTTTATTCAACAAGTACTGATTGAGTGCTTACTATGTGTGGAGTGCCATATTAAGTGCTGGGGAACTGACGATGAGTAAGGTATATACAGTACTTTTTCTCAAGCATTCAGAATCTGGTGAGGGAGACAGGCACATTAACTAGAGGGATCTAACAAGGTTTGCTAAGGGCTGTGATAGGGATAGGCAGGTAGGATGTGGGGAACTTGTAGATTAGTCCCTAACTTGGCTTGGGTGCTCATAGAAGATCTGCTGAAAAAACTGAGGTCTCTAGGAGGATGTAGTGAGCAGGATGAAGAATGCTTTCTCTGGATTAAAGTCTTTTCTTCACTCTTACTTTTCCATGGATAACTAGTCTGAAGCAGGACTCGGCCACGTGAAAGGCCAAAAAGAAATGATGGGGTCGTGAAGGCAAAACAGAGACTTGAAACTCCAGATAGGAGATTGGAGAGGGCAAGGGTCCATCTGGGGGAGATGGAGAAGCACAGTGTTAGCAACATCTGGCAGCAGGCAATAACAAGACATGCATTCAGGCAGATGCTGGGGAGGGTGGAGGTTCCTGCTCTAAGGAAGACTGACCTAGGGACATACATCCAGCTTCCCTTTGGACTCTGCAGGACTCTGCAGGAACAGGATTGTTATTATGATTATTGCTATTATTATTTAATGCAGTCTAGAGTTACAGAAAACCACAAGTTTTGGAGTCAGACAGACACAATTTTAATTCCTGGATCCACATCTTATAAGTTCTGTGGCTTTGGATAATTTACTTAACTTCACTTAGCCTCTGTGCAAAGGGGATGGTGATATCTTGTCCTGGGGTTAATGTAAGAATCAAATGGGCTCTGTTATGTGAGCGGGGCTGTGATGCTCTCCAGGAAATAGCAATGCCAGTAAATGGTCATTTCCTTCTCTCTTGTTCCAAGGCCCACCCTTTGGCTTTTGCACAGAATTTCCCTCTGAGAGCAAAGTACGCAACTTACCTACTCTCTAGCTGTCTCTCCTTAGGAATAGAGTTTTCTCTCCTTTTCCACTGTAGAATTTGCTCTTAGGGATTCACAGTTGTTTCCATTCCCCCAAACACCACTTTAGAAATGAAGGAAAAGGCTCAGACAGGTTAAATAATTTGCCCAGGGGTGCAACTGATAATTTATGATGTTAGCTTCAGACCTGAGCCCATCTGTCAAAGTCTGCATTCTTTCCAGCCATTCTCTCCCTGTACCTGTATAACATATAAGAGGTACCCTTTATCGGAAAACTGATTTTGTAGTTTGGTGTCTGTGCAGCAAGCCAGATTTCAGGAGCACTCACACTGAGAGGTCCAAGTTTGGGAGAGGTTTCCATACATTTCTTTATCCTGCCAAAGAAATGAAAACAGGATAAAGAAAATCTTCATAATCTTTACTAACAACCGGGAGAGTTGAGAGCTAAACAATCCCCTACTTTTTTAGTCAAGTGAGTACTTCTTTCTTTGAAGATAAATGCTTATCTGTTTAAAGATATTCTATATAAGCTCGTTCAGGTATTAAAAATATGCAAGGAAAACAATCCATCAGTCAGTATTCTTGCCAAAAAAAAGAAGAAAAAAAGGCTCGACCTCAATACAGACAGCTCATATGTTGACCACCGGGGCAGATCTGAAATTTAAGTCTGTCTGAATTCATTGCATTAATTTGCAGTTTTTGCCCTAGATTTCTCAGATCATTTATGGAGAAGGAGAGAGTTTATCATCAATATCACCAGGGTTTGCCATTTTCTTCTCATAGTAGATGAGTACATTGTCACAGGAAAAATACTTAATTATCTATGATTTTGTGGTTAAAAGGCTGCCACAATAGAGAGACATATTCTTAAACAAATAGTATGGAATATATCTTTAATCTTCTTTACATATTAATATTGCCTATATTTTTTTAAATTATCTTTCTCTTCTGAAAGAACTCATTCTCTAAGTAAAGACACACACGGCTGTGTGTTTGCCAGAAACTGAATTTCAGGTTTTCCCAGGGGAGGATGACCACAAATGGCACTCACCAATCTGAATTAAAATACTCATCTATAGCTGGTGTTTGAGGTTGAGCCATATACAAATAGAATTAGGGCCAGGCTTTACCGAGATGATTCAAGAGAAGTGGCCTGAGATCTGCACTGGGCAGGGACTCCCATCTACAGTGGCCTTCCTTGGTTTTGTGGTGTCCCAAGCAGAATGTTTTGTGGACAGAGGGGAGATGATGAAAGAGTTAGGGGAGGGAATTGCTCTATGAAGTCTCAGATCTCCATATTCTTTTTTCCTACCGCATTGGCCTGTGTTGACCTAACTTAAAACAATGATTTCCTCTATTTCATGGGAATATTTAGAGAGAATAATAATGAAAGGTGCCTGTTATGGGTTGAATTGTGTCCCTTCAAAATTCATCTATTGAAGTCTTAAGCCCCATACCTCACAATGTGACCTTATTTGGAGGAAAGCTCTTTACAGAGGTAAAGTTGAAGTGAGGTCATTAGGATAGGCCCTTATCCAGTATGGCTGGTATCCTTTTAAAAAGGGGAATTTGGGCTCAGAAATAGGCACAGAAGGAAGATAGTGTGAAGACAGAGAGAAAATAGTCATCTGCAAGCCACAGAGAAGAGTAAGGAACATTCTTCCTTATATCCTTCAGAAGGAATCAGTTCTTCCAACAGCTTGATCTTGGACTTCTGACCTTCAGAACTGTGAGACAATACATTTCTGTTGTTTAATCCACCTAGTCTGTGGTGCTTTGTTATGGCAGTCCTAACCAAACAAATGAAATATCATTTGCTGCACACTTTTTATAATGAGTCAAGTGCTACCTTACCTGCTTCATATGCATTACCTTCCTAATTATCATAAAAAACCTTTAAGGTATACTGTTACTAACCTCATTTATAGATGGAGAAACAGGCTCAGAAAGGCTAAGTATCTAGCCAAGAATACATAACTGGAAGTGATAAACCTTTGCACCTCTCTGCTGTACCTGCTTGATATAGAGCTTCTGAAACATAGAACTAGGAATAAGAAGACATACTGGCAGTTTGCTTCTCCTGAAGAGAAACCATAGCTCTAGACCGAAAGGTGTGGTGGAGAGAACCCCATGTTCTTTATTGCATCCAATTGGAGTAGAACTTCTATGATGCTGCGGGTAAGGGAGAGGGCAGGTTGTGGCTGAAATGTCAGACTCTCCCTGCTTTACCAAGAGTGAATTAAATGTCTTGAATAAATGTTTCTCCATTTGATGAACACCCTTAGGACAGTTTTCAGAGACTTTAAATCATTATTTTTATAATTTTCATCATTTATGGTTGTTTTGCTGGGGAGCAGATCCACAGAGCTCCTTATGCCTTATAATGCCATTCTGAACTATTGTTCTTTTTAAGAATCATCTTATTTTGGCTTGATTAACTACATATTCCATGGAATTTGTTCTATAGCATTTTCATATATATAGTACATAAAGTATTTTCATACACATAATCTTATTTATACATGAGGAAATTAAAGATCTTAGAAGTTAAGTAGGTTGCCTCTGGTTCCACTGCTTATTGGTGGCACAGTGGAGAGCTGGAGTTGAGATCACCTAAATGGAGTTCAGTGTTCTTCACAAGGCACCATATTGCCTTATACATATTCTCAAATATTACACTTTCCACAAAAGTTTGAGTAAACTTGTTGATTCCTTTTTTTCTCCTTCAATTCTCTGAGCAGCCGGATGCAGGCTGATAGTTACTCTAATGTGCTTCATGTAAATAGGCTAGTTTGATACCTGTTTCTTGAGCGAACAGTCAAATTCAGTAAAGATGATGGAGATTCAGTGAACCTAAAGGCAACCAAATGCCTTTAATTTCTTTGGATTGTGAGAATAGGCAGCAGCAAAATTCTGTCATTGGGAGAAAGCATTCTTTGGAGTATAATGATACACCCATCTGCTTGAATGTACAGTGACTGTTGCCCTCATCTATTTGGTTGGTTAAAAAAAAAATGAACAAGCAGGTAAATACAAATATGAAAAGGTAGGTGTAGGTGTTTATTAGGCAATTATAGATTTCAAGTGACAAGAGATGGAGGCTACCCTATGTAATTAGGAGGTATATTTTCAGCTCTTCCTCCCCGCTTCTTTTTTGTTGTTTTTTTTTTTTCTTTTCTTTTTTTTTTTTCATAAGGGCAAGGAGGGAATGAAAGTCTAGGCAAACTGGAAGAGGAGAATCAGAAGTCTTGCATACTACAGACAGAACAATTGTTACTTTTGAAATCCAAACTCTCCTTAGAGTTTAGAGCTTAAAGGGCAATTGACTGAAATGAAAACAACTTTGCTTAAAAACAAGTGGTTATTCATTTTTAAATGCTGAGCAAATTTGACTTCAACTCTTTTGAGACTAAGCTTAGACATGTGGGCCAATTTGGATGTATTAGAAACCTGGTCAAGGTCTTTGGTCTTTATCAAAAGAGATCAATTTAAAGAGTTTCACTCCCTCTATTTCACTCTATCTTTGAACAAGGGAGGGTGGTAGTAGTGGTGAGAAATGGAGGTTTGACCAGACTTTGATGGCTAATAAAAAGTTCAAATAGGTTTTGAGTCTTTTTATAAAGGATCAGATTGAGTTTTGTTTGTCAAGGTCAGGAGAAGTATTTGTCTTTTTATTAAAACCTCATGGGATTGAAACTCAGAATCTGTGAGTGGAAACTTGGGACAAATAGGAGGTTCCTTTAATATCCCACATCACACAATCATAAGATAACTATTTAGGCATTGTATCTTCTACGCTATATCAATTCAACACAAAAATACCTCTGTACAAAGCTTTTGTTTTTCCAGACACAGAGATAAATAGGAATATGTAGTTGAGAAAAATTATGAAATGAATGAGATTGGTCTTTCATATGTTCAGCTAAATTTTCTATACTTAGCCACTCAGTGTGCTTGGTTTTCTCCACTTGCTCCATAAGAATTGCATTCTACTCTTTTCCACTTTTCTCTGGGCCCAGGAGATGGACATAGCTGGAATTCATCAGCTGGATTCTTACTGTTTGACTTTCACTTGCATCTGGCCAATGAGAGCCATTGGCAAGAGGTCAGAGGGTAGAAGGAGTCTGGAATAGTTTCCCTTCAATGAACTCTCTTCCAGGCCAGGGGTTGATGGCACTGATTCTGTCAATAGCCGTCTTCTACAGCCTTGGCTATCGGCCACAGCTCTATCTGCAATTCCCTTGCCCTTTCAGGGCTATAGGCCTCCTGAGGTTGCTGGCCTCCTAGTGTTTCTCCTCATATTCTTTTCCTTGTACCTGACATCACCCCTGTAGAAAGTCTGTCCATTAAATTCTACTCAACTACCCTGTGTGAGTGTCCCATTTATTTCCTGTCAGGCTTGGATAATATACCACCCAAATGGTATCTTGTCCTACAGATATAAAAAGTGATCCAGTATTGGTTGCACTGTTCTTGAAACCTGTCTCCTATCATTCACCCTCTATTTTATAATTGTTCAGTTTTCATGTATGTGTAGAGTGGTTTTAGAATGCCTAGCTCTTACTCTCATTAGAAACAACTTTATCAACTAAAGTACAGTGCTTGTGCACACTTTCTTTTACCTTTAGTCTTACAGCCTTCCTTTATTTAAGTTACTTAGGTCTTGCAAATTGTAACTAATATTTTAAATTTTCATTTAAAAAATATTTTTGGGTGCCAACTCTGAGTCAGGCATGAAGTCTAGTGGGAGAGATAAAATAGTACATCTAGCCCTTACTTCATGACTAATTCATTCCCGAAAACCCTGCCATTAAGTCCAAAGTTGCTAAATGAAGAAACGATTTCCATCTATTTTAATACACAATTATCTCTTTCTTCTTAACCCAAAGTGCACAATTTTCACAGATAGAAAAATTCAGTATTTCAAAATTTTAAACAAGTTTATAGAAGCAAACATTATATATAAACAAGTTTATATAACTTTGAAAGTGAGCAAGTGAAGTTTGCAGAGAAAGTGTACTATTCTAAAGACAGCTTGTCCTTGCCAAAGTAAAAACAAAAAACCCTTGGTGGCACATAGTGACTGGTACGGAGGACCACAAGGAGTAGGTCTTGGGAAGATGCCATGAGTCGGATGATCCTCTGTCACACACATATTTTATTGAACAGTTAAGCTCTAAAAATTTAATCTCTCTACGTAATATTTTTTTCACCAGATCCTTCAACTTTTGGATGATTATGATTTTCTTGCATTCAAATCACACTTAAAATTATTGCACAGAAAATTACCTTTAGGGGAAAATAAAGGCAAAACGTGAGAGCATGTCAAGGCAGCTAGCAATAGCTCTCACACACAACAGGCTTAAGAGCCTTAGAAGATGATACCTCTTTTTTCTTTTCCTGGTATAATTCACATAATATAAAATTAATCATTTTAAATTGAACAATTGAGTGGTGTTTAGTACATTTACAATGTTGTATAACTGCTACCTTTTTCTTGTTCCAACATACTTTCATCACTCCAAACGGAAACCTTGCATTCATTAGGCAGTTATTTCTGTTTCCCTTTCTCTCCTCCCGCCCTAGCTTCTGGCAACCACCATTCAGCTTTTGTCCCTGTGGATTTACCTATTCTGGATATTTCATATACATAAATGGAATCATATAACAGGAGACTTTTTGTGTCAGGCTTCTTTCACTTAGGGCAATGTTTTTGAGATTCATTGTGTATCAGATCTTTATTCCTTTTTATGGCCAAATAATATCCCATTGTATGTATATACCACAATTTGTTTATTCACTCATCCACCGATGGACATTTGGGCTGTTTTCTTCTTTGGCTATTGTGAATTGTTATGCTGTGAACATGCACATACATATACTTGTTTCAATATCTGTTTTCAACTCTTTGGGATATACACCCAGGAGTAGAATTTCTGGCTCATACACTCATTCTATCTTTAACTTTTGGAGGAATTGCCAAACTGTTTTCCACGGTGGCTGAGCCATTTTACATTTCTGCCAGCAATGCACAAGCATTCCAATTTCTCTGTAATTTTGACAACATGTTATTTTTCATTATAGCCATCCTAGTGGATGTGAAGTGGTATTTTATTATGGTTTTCATTAGCATTTCCCCAATGACTAATGATGTTGAGCAATTTTTCATGATATTGTTGGCCATTTGTCTGTCTTCTTTGGAGAAATGTTTGAGTATTGTCTCAGCCCATTCAAGCTGCTATAACAAAAACACCATGAATTGGGTGGCTTATAAACAACAAATGTTTATTTCTCACCATTCTGGAGGCAGGGAAGTTTAAGATCCTGTGCTAGCAGATTTGGTGTCTGGTGAGAGCCACTTCCTAGATGGCCATCTTTATTTGTAACCTAGGGATTTGATGAGATTTAGTTTTCTTTTTGTTTGTTTGCTCATTTGTTTTACAAGAATACTTCTTAGCGTGGAATTGGATATTGCAATTTCTTGCAAAACTAAATATGCATTTACTTGATAACCCGACTTTGAGGAATTTCCCCTAAAGGAGAACCTCTTAAAATAACAAATAGCATATGTAGGATGTACATTCCCAACAGCCAAATATTGGTAACAACCTAAATGACCATGTGTAGAAAATCAGTTGACTACACTATTGAACATTCACATGATAGTACCATGTAGCCATTAAAAAATAGAATGAAAATCACTATGAACTGATATGGAATTATTTTCAAGATCTATGAAGTAAAAAAAATAAAGGATCAAAATAGTAGATACACTATACTACATTTTATGTAAGAAAGAGGAATATTTACACATATATTTATATACTTGTGTGCTTATTTTTACAAAAAAAGAAATAAAAGGCTAATAAACCATAAATTAAAGAAAATATTATTATCTCTAGGGCAGAAACAGGATGAGAGAGTAAGGAAATGGAAAGCATCTCAGAATATACTTTTAAAAAAATATGTTTTTAATTGATTTCATCAGAGGAAGGGAGAGGGAAAGAGAGATAGAAACATCAATGATAAGAATCATCAATCAGCTGCCTCCTGCATGCCCTCTACTGGGGATGGAGTTCAAAACCAGGGCATGTGCCTGATTGGGAATTGAACCAGGACCTCCTGGTTCATAGGTCATATGTCGACTCAAACTTTTTTATGATATAAAATTTAAACTTTTGTATTGTGTAAATGCTTTACATATGTGAACATGCCATAATGTATACTTAACAATAAAATAAAATAAATAATAGGCGGAGGAAAAATGGCAGCGGAACAGACAGACGTGTTCCGAGCCTTGTCCCAGAGCAGAAAGAAAGAACAGCTGAGGGTCGCACGAGGAGTGTTTGTTGGCAAGTTAAGGGACAGCTAAACTCCAGAAGAAGGTGGGGGACTGCTAGACGGGGTTCCCCTGACCTGGCAGCCCCCACTGCGGCTGGGTCCCCTCCCAGAGCTACGGGCTTTGACGAGGAGTCTGCGCCATCTTGAACCAGAAAGTGGAGCTTATCGGAAGCCTGAGAATCCACAACTGCGGCACCCACGGAACAGCTGCGAGCCCCAGAACACCGGTCCCCAATTGGCGCAAACACATGGGTTCAGAGGAGCTCAACACTCCACCACGGAAAGGTCAGATTTCGCCTGGGATAAGGTGAGGTCTCTGGTCCCGGCGGGAGAGAGGAACGCGCGTTTTGCGGGAGCTGGAGGGCCAGGTAAGTCTGTGCCTAGAAAAATCCGTGACTGTTGGAGCTAGTGTGATCTGTGAATGTGGAAGGGGGTCCTCAGAGCTGCTAACAGAAGGGCTCTCTAAAAAGCAACCCATTTTGATCTGACGTGCAGGGACACCCTAAGAATTTCAAAGGTGTGCCGGCTGCCTAGACTTGCACGCAGCCCCGGAGTTCACACACTTGGGCTTTTTCCTCTTCAAATCCTTGCTTCTGATTACTAAGCCCAATACATAGGATCACCCAGTTGGGGACACCCTGGGAGACTGTAGGGGAAAGTTGTTTTTCTGGAACCTGGGGATCGGAGCGGGGAGTGACCATCGGAGAGCCAGCTCTGAGGCAGCCCACTCCCACAAACCGGTAGTGAGTGCCACAGGGAAAGAAGGCTCTAACACTGCCTAGAGAGGCCATAGATAGACCTGGAAGTCAATCCAGAAACACTGCCACCCAGGGACTGAATCACAAATTGACTCTTGTGTAATCAAAAATAAAGGAATAGGAGAAATTAAGACACACCGCCTGCTTAAAATCAGGTCTGGCTTACAACACTAAAGAGCAGTGGAACGCAGGGAACTGCAATACTGTCTGGACTGAGAAACAGGTGTGCCAAACAGAACAACAGAGGAAGTGAATGACCTTCACTACTCCACATTTTATTTTTATTTTTTTATTTTCATTTTTTGCATCTTTTACTCAAGAAACTAATTTTTTTCCTCACTTGATTTTACCTTTTTAATTATTACATTTTTATTTTCAATCCGTATTATTACTACTGCTATTTTATCTTTTTTTTTTTAAAGTGTCATTTTATTTTCTCTTCATTTTATTTTGGGATTAGTATTCTACATTCTATTTTCATCTTTCCTTTAGCATTGTTTTACTCTATCTCAACTCTACCTTTATGCCATCACTCTCTTCCCAACCTTCCCCTTTTCGGTGTCCTGTTTATCTTACCCCTTTCCTGCTTTAGATTTTCCCTATTCTTTCTGTTTACCCCTTGTTAAAATTTCACCCTACTTACATATCTAATCTCCAATCCCCTGCTCCAAGTCCATACACACCTCTCTCTTGGCTGTCTTAACTATCCAAAAAATTGTTTTTCTCTCTGTCCTTCTGTTGTTGTTCGCTTGAATGTTGATTATATCGAATTTTTATGCTTTTTTGTGAGATTGTTTTGCTTATTCTTCTTTTGTTTGTTTTTTGCTTCTGTTTTCCCTTGCCTCACTCAATATTAGTTGGTGTTGTAGTTTGTATTAATCCCCAGGTACTTGTTGCTGGCATTTGCTGGGATTACTGATTGTTCTATTGGAGTTTTATCCCCATATATATAGTTTGTTCCCCTTTCTCTCTTAGTCTCTTTCTTGTCTCTCTTACTTTTTTTTTCCTTTTCCCAATTTCATTTTGACACTCCTTTTTTTCCCCTTTCTTTCTTTTTCCTCTTCTTCTTTCTCTCCTATTCCCTAATTTGCCTTTCTCTGGTGGTCACCTTTATTGGAGGTTATTAATATCGTGAATACATTTCTGTTCAGTGAATTGTGTGTTGTACCTGGTAGTGCTGTATTTTGTGCCTTTAAATCAATGCAGGAGAGAGAGAACTACATAACCAGACATCCAGAGAAGAGAGACCATGGGGAGACAAAGAAACAGCCCACATATGAAAGAAAAGCAGGCATCACCAGAAAAGGAAGTAAACGAAATGGAGGCAAGCAACCTTCCAGAGAAAGAATTCAGAGAAATGGTCATAAGGTGGCTGAAAAGAATGGAAGACAAATTTGACAATATGAGCCAGAACCAAGAGGAAATGAAGAAGAACCAAGAATAAATGAAAAATGGCATCGCTGCTGTAAAGAACTCAATAGAAAGCATCAAGAGTAGACTAGAAGAAGCAGAGGACTGCATCAGTGAGCTAGAAGACAAGATGGGAAAAAATACCCAAGTAGATCAACTTCTAGAAAAAAAAATTAAAAGGCAGGAGGAGAGCCTAAGGGAACTTTGGGACAACACGAAACAAAACAACGTCTGCATAATAGGGGTTCCAGAAGGAAAGGAAGCTGAGCAAGGAATAGAAAACCTCTTTGAAGAAATAATGACAGAAAATTTCTCTGATATAGGGAAGAAAAAACCCACACAAATCCAAGAAGCTCACAGAGTCCCAAGCAAAATGAACCCCGAAAGACAGACGCCAAGGCACATTATAATTAAATTGGCAAACACCAACGACAAAGTAAGAATCTTAAAAGCGGCGAGAGAGACAGAAAGTTACATACAAAGGAACCCCCATCAGACTAGCAACTGATTTCTCAACAGAAACTCATCAGGCCAGAAGGGAATGGAATGAAATATACAAAGTCATGCAAAGGAAGGGTCTGAATCCAAGAATACTGTACCCAGCAAGGCTATCAATCAAAATTGAAGGTGAAATCAGGAGCTTCACAGACAAAAAAAAAAAAAAAAAAAAAAAAAAAAAAAAAAAAAAAAAACAACTAAGGGAATTTATTATCACCAAACCAGCAATGCGAGAAATGCTAAAGGGTCTGCTATGAAAAAAAAAGAAATAGGAAGGTAAGAAGGAACACAGGGGTAAATAATAAAAATGGTTACAAATGAGTACCTATCAATAATAACTTTAAATGTAAATGGATTAAAGACATAGGGAAACGGATTGGATAAGAAAACAAGACCCATATATCTGCTGTCTACAAGAAACCCACCTCAGAAAAAAAGACACACACAGACTGAGGGTGAAGGGATGGAAAAAGGTTTTCCAGGAAAATGGAACTGAAAATAAAGCTGGGGTAGCAATACTTATATCTGACAAATTAGATCTCAAAGTGAAGGATATAACAAGTGATAAGGAAGGCCACTTCATAATACTAAAGGGAGCAATCCAACAAGAAGAAATATCTCTGGTAAACATATACGCACCCAATACAGGAGCACCTAAATACATAAAAAAAACTCCTGGAGGATATCAAGGGAGAGATTGACAGCAATACTATCATAGTAGGAGACTTTAATACCCCACTATCACCATTGGACAAATCCTCTAAACAAAAAATCAGCAAAGAAACATCAATCCTAAATGACTCACTAGACCAGATGGAATTAATTGACATCTTCAGAACATTTCACCCCAAAGCCACAGAATATACATTCTTCTCAAGTGCACATGGGTCATTTTCAAATGTAGACCATATGTTGGGACATAGGCAAAGTCTCTTCAAATTCAAGAAGATAGAAATCATATCAAGCATCTTCTCAGAACACAGTGGCATAAAACTGGAAATCAACTACAATAAAAACAACCCAAAGAAATCAAACACATGGAGACTAAACAGCATGCTATTAAACAATGACTGGGTTACCAGAGAGATCAAGGAAGAAATAAAAAAACATCATGGCAACAAATGACAATGAAAACACTACAATCTAAAATCTATGGGACACAGCGAAAGCAGTCTTGAGAGGGAAGTTCATAGCTCTACAAGCCTACTGCAAAAAACAAGAAACAATGGTAATAAATTACCTAACCATACAACTGAAAGAGTTAGAAAAAGAGCAACAAGAAAAGCCCAGTGTAAGCAGAAGGAAGGAAATAATAAAGATCAGAGCGGAGATAAACGACATTGAGACCAAAGAAACAATACAAAAGATCAACAAAACCAAGAGCTGGTTCTTTGATAGGATAAACAAGATTGATGAACCTCTAGCCAGGCTCACCAAGAAGCAAAGAGAGAGGACCCAAATAAACAAAATCAGAAATAAAAGAGGTGAAATAACAACAGATCCCGCCGAAATACAAAGGATTGTTAAAAAATACTACGAACAACTCTATTCCAACAAACTGGACAATTTGGAGGGAATGGACATATTCCTAGAAAAATATAACCTTCCAAAACTCAATCAGGAAGAATCTAAACAGCTCAATATGCCAGTAACTATGGAAGAAATGGAAGCAGTCATCAAAGAGCTTCCGGCAAACAAAAGCCCGGGGCCAGACGTCTTCACAGGAGAGTTTTACCAAACATTCAAGGAAGAACTAAAACCTATCCTCCTCAGACTATTCCAAAAAATTCAAAAGGAAGGAACACTTCCAAGCTCCTTCTATGAAGCCAACATCACCCTAATACCAAAACCAGATAAAGACAACACAATGAAGGAGAATTACAGGCCAATATCCCTCATGAATGTAGATGCCAAAATCCTCAACAAAATTTTAGCAAATCGGATCCAGCAGTACATCAGAAAGATCATACACCATGACCAAGTAGGGTTTATCCCAGGAATGCAAGGATGGTACAATATCTGCAAATCAATAAATGTGATACATCACATAAACAAATTGAGAGATAAAAATCACATAGTCATATCAATTGATGCAGAAAAAGCATTTGACAAAATCCAACACCCTTTCTTGATAAAAACTCTCAACAAGGTGGGAATAGAAGGATCATACCTCAACATAATAAAAGCTATATATGATAAACCCACAGCTAACATCATACTCAATGGGCAAAAACTAAACCCATTTCCCCTAAGAACAGGAACAAGACAGGGATGCCCACTCTTACCACTCCTGTTTGACATAGTACTGGAAGTATTAGCCATTGCAATTAGACAAGAAGAAGAAATAAAAGGCATCCAAATTGGCAAAGAAGAAGTAAAGCTGTCCTTATTTGCAGATGACATGATATTGTACATAAAAAACCTGAAAGACTCCATCAAAAAACTAACAGACTTAATAAATGAATTCGGCAATGTAGCAGGATACAAAATTAACGCCAAGAAATCTATGGCATTTCTATAGACCAATAGTGAACTTACAGAAAGAGACACTAAAAAAGCAATCCCATTTACCATCGCACCAAAAAAATTAAGATACTTAGGAATAAACCTAACCAAGGAGGTAAAAGACCTATACGCGAAAAACTGCAGGACACTGAAAAAAGAGATAGAGGAAGATGTAAACAGATGGAAGTACATACCATGTTCATGGATTGGTAGAATCAACATCATTAAAATGTCCATACTACCCAAAGCAATCTATAGATTCAATGCACTCCCCATTAAAATACCAATGGCATATTTCACAGACCTGGAAAGAACTCTCCAAAAATTCATTTGGAATAAAAAAAAAAAGACCCCGAATAGCCACAGCAATCCTGAGAAAGAAGAATAAAGTAGGAGGGATCTCAATACCAGATTTCAAGCTGTATTACAAAGCCACTGTCCTCAAAACAGCCTGGTACTGGCACAAGAACAGACATATAGATCAATGGAATAGAATAGAGAATCCAGATATCGACCCAAACCACTATGCGCAATTAATATTTGACAAAGGAGGCATGAGCATACAATGGAGTCAAGACCATCTCTTCAATAAATGGTGTTGGGAAAATTGGACAGATACATGCAAAAAAATGAAACTAGGTCACCAGCTTACACCATACACAAAAATAAACTCAAAATGGATACAGGACTTAAATATAAGATGAGAAACCATAAAAATACTAGAGGAATCCACAGGCAGCAAAATCTCAGACATATGCCGAAAGAACTTTTTCACTGATACTGCCCCTAGGGCATCAGAAGCCAAAGAGAAAATAAACAAATGGGACTACATCAAAATAAAAAGCTTTTTCACAGCAAAAGAAACCATCAACAAAACAACAAGAAACCCCACTGTATGGGAGAACATATTTGCAAATGTTATCACTGATAAAGGTTTAATCTCCAACATCTACAGGCAGCTTATACAACTTAATAAAAGGAAGATAAATGATCCAATAAAAAAATGGGCAACAAACCTAAATAGAATCTTTTCGAAAGAAGACAGAAGGAAGGCCAAGAGACACATGAAAACATGCCCAAAGTCACTAATTATCTGAGAGATGCAAATCAAAATGACAATGCGATACCATCTCACACCTGTCAGAATGGCTATCATCAACAAATCAACCAACGACAAGTGTTGGTGAGGATGCGGAGAAAAAGGAACCCTCGTGCACTGCTGGTGGGAATGCAGACTGGAGCAGCCACTGTGGAGAACAGTATGGAGTTTCCTCAAAAAACTGAAAATGAAACTCCCATTTGACCCAGTAATCCCACTCCTAGGAATATATCCTAAGAAACTAGAAACACCAATCAGAAAGGATATATGCACCCCTATGTTCATAGCAGCACAATTTACAATAGCTAAGATTTGGAAACAGCCTAGGTGCCCGTCAACAGATGACTGGATCAGAAAACAATGGTACATCTACACAAGGGAATACTATGCTGCCATAAAAAAGAAGGAATTATTACCATTTGTAGGCACCTGGATGGAATTAGAGAACATTATGCTAAGTGAAATAAGCCAGTCAATGAAAGAAAAATACCACATGATCTCACTCATTTGGGGATAATGAAAAACATTATAAACTGATGAACAAAAAGATAGATACAGAGGCAGTAAAGCATCAAACAGACTGTCAAATTACAGTGGGAAGTTTAGGGAGAGGTGGGGGAAATAAGAGATCAACCGAAGGACTTATATGCATGCATATAAGAGTAACCAACAGATGCAAAACATTGAGGGCATGTATGGGAGTGGGGTGGGGGGGGCAATGGTAAGATATGTATACATATAATACCTTAATAAAATAAATAAAAAATAAATAAAATAAATAATATATCATGAGAAATGATTTTTCATTACTATATACAACTTTCTTTCATATCCATCCTTTCAGAGTATGGTCAGAACACATAATTTTACAACCAATGTGTCTTTCAGTGTGGATTCACCTACCCACACAAAAAAAACACAAATAAACAAACAAAAAAAACTATCACTTTAACTTTAGCTTAAAGCTATGTAATAAAAGAATAGCCTTAGGTTACATTTTGTGTATGTGTGATTGTAACCATCATGCAATCAATTTGATCAGCCTCAGACTACCCTAAATTGATATTTTGACAGATGGTGGTGTCTTGCATTTTGATTTTATCAAGACTGATTTGACATTCCTGAGGCTCTGCTTTGAAAGAGAACCTTAAAATCACATAATTAAGAGTATGTGTAAAAAAATCAACTTGATCAAAGACTCTAAAACCTCATATCCAAAATAATATTTGGGGGGTCTCAAAACAAAGATTATGTGTAAATGGAGGCATTTCTTATCATCCAAATGAGCAAGATGTTCCTTTACCAACCTACAGGAGAAAATGTCCTACAACAAAATGAATATTTCAAGCAAAATGAGTGTTGCATTTCTCTAGATTGTCAGGTCTATTTGTGTTAGGAAGACATTATTCTACAGTTTTTGGAAGCTTTTAAAAAAAGTATTCTCAGATCATTTGAGCAGGCAGCTAACGGGAGTAGTTTTTTCTGTATAGGTGAGTGTGTGTGTGTGTGTGTGTGTGTGTGTGTGTGTGTGTGTGTGTGGCGGTGGGTGGCGGGGGATGAAAAGCTTAACAGTGATACCACAGAGTGCATCTGGGAGGCCACACCAGAGAGGAGAAAAAACTGCTCCGATGAGGGGAAAATATAGTGTGGATATTGCTGACTGAGATGTTTTGAAATGTGATTGAAGGGCTTAGGTGGTGGAACAAGCAGTTGTCGAATATGCTTCAGAGGTGTCAAATTATTTCTCCTCAGCTGCAAGAATCAGCACTTCAGTGCCAGAAGGTTGTAGACTTTGGCAGATGTCTTATCCACTGCTGGCATATGTGACCCACAATAGGAGAGAATTTTTCAGTGGTGTTATGTAAAATTATAATATTTGGTTTCTGATTTTAAAAGACGAGTGTGTCTGTTTGTCATTATTCAACATATAAGAAATCAGTGGAATGTGGGCCTGAGGTCTCAGAGGATTAAGAAGATACCAGGGCTTTCATATCCAGGAGCTTTAGGTGAACTGGGGCCCGGTAGGCGGCATCACTGATAGTTTCTGTTCTCATGATAGTTGCAGCTTCTGACACTCCTTATAACTTCTTTTCAAAGCTTCCTAAAGCTTGGCTTCCTTGGGATGGCACTGTGGTAGTTCTCTCAGTCCATTTCTCTTCTGTCTTCCTTGTATTTTAAATCTGCATTTTCCTGCTCCTAGATTTTGTATCTGGTCATATAAATTTTATCATAAAAAATACATCTCCAGTTAATAGTCCTGGGATTTTAGAGTATGCTCTCATATCAAATGTAAATAATGATAATTTTTGTCTTCTTTTCAAAGCTATATCTCTCTTTGCTGCCTTATTTCTTTAAGGGTTTAGTGAACAGGCTAAATAGTTGAAAAATTTGAAATTGCATCCTATTTCTGATGCAATGTAACCCTCTATTCTCTGCTGTGCCCAATAATTACCTAGAGGTACAGAGAACCATAGAATGGTTCATTGGACCCTAGTAATACCACATCAGCTCCTGCAGTTAGCCTAGAGCAGTGGTTCTCAACCTTTCTAATGCCGCGACCCTTTAATACAGTTCCTCATGTTGTGGTGACCCCCAACCATAAAATTATTTTCGTTGCTACTTCATAACTGTGATTTTGCTACTGTTATGAATTGTCATGTAAATATCTGTGTTTTCCGATGGTCTTAGGCTCTACAGCAGTGGTTCACGACCCACAGGTTGAGAACCGCTAGCAGGGTCGCCTAAGACCATCGGAAAACACAGATATTTACATTACGATTCATAACAGTAGCAAAATCACAGTTATGAAGTAGCAACGAAAATAATTTTATGGTTGGGGGTCACCACAACATGAGGAACTGTATTAAAGGGTCGCGGCATTAGAAAGGTTGGAAACCACTGGCCTAGAGGGAAGGGAAAAGTTTGGAAAAATCATCAGAGAGATTCACTTCCTATTGTTTGAAACTCCTGAGTTGTTAAAGACATTCCCAAATGATTCAGAGGGAATCTTCCCTGGGAGGAAGGAGTTTCTGGAAGAAATGCTAAGGTGGCTCAGCATGAAGTGCTGAAGCAGAGACAGAAGGTAAAGGGCACCCTCCACCCTGGTGCCAGGCCTCCATGAAATTCATTGGCTAAACCTCCTCTTTGCTCACTCAAACCTCCTTACTTCATCTGGCCTGAACTCCTCATTACAGATTTACTTATGACTATTTGTTGGTCACTTTGAAACTGATGATTTGCTTCCTAGACTTGTCTCACCAGAAATATTGGCTCTTTTTCTCTCTTTAGGAACAGATTATAAAAAAATAAAATAAAAAAATAAATAAATATGAAACTTTTGTTCAGAGAGAACCATTCATTTTATATTTTAGTTATAGTTTATATTCAATATTAGTGTCAGGTGTACATCATAGTGGTTAGACAGTAATAAAGTTTACAAAGTTTTCCCCCTGATATTTCTGATACTCACCTGGCACCATGCATAGTTATTATAGTATTATTGAGTATAGTCCCTATGCTGTACTTTATTTTCCCGTGACTATTTTGTAAACTACCAATCTGTACTTCCCAATCCCTTCACCTTTTTCACCCAGTCGCCCAACTGCTCTGCCCACTGGCAACCATCATTCTGTTCTCTGTGCCTATGAGTCTATTTCTGTCTTGTTTGCTTGTTTATATTGTTCATTATTTGATCAGGACCTTCACTTCCCCAGGAAGGGAATGTAGACAGATGGTGTTTAGGAACAGAACCTCAGAGTACTTTTGATTTATTAATATCATATTTAGATTTGAATCCATTTTAATTAGGGGTATTGATCTATAGTAACTTTTTAAGAGTTCTACCATTGTCAATTTTTCTGGCTTTCTTTTTTTACTTTTTTTATTAATTTCTTTATTGATTAAGGTATCACATATTTGTCCTCATTCCCCCATTCCCATCCCAAACCCCTCCCCACACATGCCCCCACCCCGCTGTTGTCTGTGACCACTGGTTACGCTTATATGCATGCATACAAGTCCTTTGGTTGATCTCTCCCCCTTACCCCCACCCTCCCCTACCTTCCCTCTGAGGTTTGACAGTCTGATCGATGCTTCCCTGTCTCCGGGTCTGTTTTTGTTCATCAGTTTATGTTGTTCATTATTTCCCCTAGATGAGTGAGATCATGTGATACTAGAAATACACTTATAAGAACCGAAAATGAGACAAGCAATAATGGTTATGCTGCGAGGCAAATGAATCAGTCTGTAGTGAGTTTCTTTCTGGGCCAACAGTTCTTTTGAGTCCCAATTTCAAGGTCAAACAGTTCCTTATGTGTACATGTCAGCAATAAGTGAATTGTATTTTTCATCTTTTTTATGGCTTAGAATAACTTAAACAGTATTTAAATGATGTGGTAGGTAGTGTTGGTGTTTGCAAAACACCAACTTTGGGGTCTAGGGAAGGCGATGCCCTAGTTTGTAGCAAACACCAATTTCTATGATGTAAATACTCCCACTATGGCTACCAATGTGATGTCACTGCAGTCCACATTGGAAAGAGTAGTCACAATTAGCTCTCTTCCACTTGTGCTAGGAAGTTCCAGCACACTATAGGAATTCTCTATTCTTTAATGATAGGAGTTGTGAAATAAGCCACCTTCTTTGTCTGGATGTATTAGGATATTAGAATATTGTGGCAAAGACTTGCTAGTTGTTCACTACAGCCTTTCCCCTTCTCTCCCTGGAACACAGAGAATGTAGCCTCATGTGCCCAGTCCCTTACCTGGGGCCTAAGACTAGGTTCTGGCCCAGAAAATGTGGGCAGAATTTATGTAAGTCACTTGTAACATGGACCCATAATAAAATCTCCTATCTGATCCTTCTTATTTTCTCTCTTCCATTGTCTTCCTGCCAAGTGTAGACGTCAGTAGAAGGTCACTGGGGTCCACATGGTCAAAGGGTCTGTGTCCCTGAAATACGGCTAGGGGGAGTCAATAACACCTGTTCAGATTTAATATAAATGAGAACTAAACTTCTATTTACTAACCCACAGGGGTTTGGCTTTTATCTCTTTGAGTAGTTAGCTTATATACTATCAATAGAACAACCATTCATTTATTTCAACTAGCTTCCAGGAAATCGATCCTTTTATGTTTGTAGTTATCCATGGCTTGATTTTAGTAATTAATGGTTTTCTGGAAAATCATCTAATTCTTCTATAAGGTTTATAAACTTGTGGCCATAAAATTGGACGTATTTGCTTAAAATTTTATTTGTGTTTATGCCTTGTTTTTATCCAATTTCAGTTATATTATTGTGTCTTATTGGTCTTTTGAAGACTTTATTTTCATTTTTACTTTCCATCTGTTTCATTCTTTTCAAAGAAGCTGCTTTAGGTATGTCTGTGCTTTCATGAAATATGGTGGTTTGTACCCACTATATTACTTTATTATTTTAATTTTAGTTCTTTTATCACTTAGATTTTCCTCTTTTTCTTATTTTGTAGTTGTTAAAATATTTCTTTCTATTTTCCCATTATTAATTTAGAAGTTCTGTTGTGCTTTTCAATTTCACTGATAATTACCTTCTCATTCCTCTGATGGTCTCTGTAGCCCCTGCAGGATTTCACGCCTATCTGCATTTGTAATTTTATCTTGTGTTAATCCCTCTGTTTCACTCACATCATGTTCCAGTTACATGACCTTAGAATTGGTCCTAGAACAAAATTTATGAGGGAGAAGATGTGTGCCTAAAAGCCCATGCAGTTGCTATTATCTAGCTTGAAATGCTGCTTTTTAGGCTTTACCTGAATCTTTTGTCTTATCCTTCTCATAAATGCTGTTCTCAGAGAGGCCTTTCTTGGCCATCCTATGCATTGCAGCTTCTCTGCCCAAATATTTTCGACGACAAAATCAAATTTATTTCCCTCATGGCATTTTTAAAAATCTGCAATTTTTTGTTCAAAGGAACAAAGTAACTTTGTTTGTTTGTTTGTTTATAATTGTCCACAGAACCAAATCTGTCTTATTTGTTTTGTATATCCAGTGTTTATTACAGTGTCTGGCATAAAGTAGATGCTCAATAGTATAACTGGTTGTTGTATAAATGAATTAATCTCTTCAGTCATTAACTCAGGAATTCTGGGAGGTTCTCAAATTTATGTTTCAATTTACTGATTTAATGCAGATTTTAATTTTGTTAATGAAATTGAGGTTTCTTTACATTCTGTAAAAAAAAATTAAAAACCCTCAGGTAGGTGCTCCTCCATGTGTCGTTATTTCAATCTATTTGCCTTCTATGGACCAGGTTCTTGATGTACATTTTCTGGGGTTTCCCTTTCCCTTGCTTGCTCTGTGGAAGCAAGCATTCATGTTGGAGAACCTGACATGGTACGAACATCCAGTAGCTATGAAAAGCTGAGAGTGACCTCTGGCCAAGAGACAGCAAGTAGCTGAAGCCCTTAATCCTACAATCACAAGAAACCAAATCTTGCCAATAACCTGAGTGAGCTTAGACATGGATCCTTCCCCAGCTAAGCCTTAGATGAGAGCGCAGCTCTTGCTTGATTGCAGTCTTGTGAGACAATGAGCAGAGGGCATACCCAAGCCATGCCTGGACTCTTAACCCACAGAAGCTGTGAGATAGTAAAAAGTGTGCTGGTTTAAGCCACTAAGTTTGTGGTAATATTGTTACACAGCAATGAATAACTAATACACAATGCTCTTTATTTTTATGTATTTTGAAATATTTGTAATACATTATTTTTAACATATTTTTCACTTTAAGGCTCTATTTACCTTATATTTTTTATAGGCTCCACCTATTAATTTTGTTTGCTAATTTTTGGGGGGAGAAGAAGGCAAGGATTTGCTCTCAGTGTGGATGAATGCTCTAAACTAGTTAGTTCTCAGTTCCTCTCAATGTTAGAAGCTCTGTCTATTCCCACTCCAGCCCATCTCCTGACATTAAGGTTGGTTTTTACCACCTGCTAAGTAGGATATCCAGTAGGCAGCCATGCATTATGACTCTACAGGTCTTCTGTAGGGATCTTCTCTTGCTCAGATTGCTTGGTCATGTGACTAAGCTAGAGATTCAGATGCAATTTACAATGTTCCTTTGAACAATAGAGCACATCAAAGACTTCACCCACAGCACCTGCTATGACCAGTTTGATTTCTCTTTCCATGCCTTCTTACAATACTTTTTCTTAGGTGACTAAATTATCTCAGGATATAAAATTTCTGCACCTGTGCACTCTACCCAACTTCTTGCAATAACGTCCAGGAATGTTAGTTTCTAAATGGAGGTAACAAAAGAAGGTTGATGATTTTGAAGAAGAGCTGAATGAAATGAGAGAGCAAAGAATGGCACTGAGTTTGCCTGAGCCATAAGTCTAAGCATTTGTCGAATGGGCTCCTGTCTTCCTTAGTAGTGCACCCTGTGAGTTGGGGCAAAGCTTTTGTTACCTTTTTGGGGACTCCTGTTTAGTTCTGATTCAGAGGGTGGAGTATCCTATCTAATAAAAGAGTAATATGCAAATTGACCACACCTCCGCTACACCCACAAGCCATGCCCACCAGCCACGTCCACCAGCCAATCAGGAGGGAATATGCAAATAAACCCAACCAAGATGGCTGCAGCCACAGAGAGCAGGAGGGAGGCTTGCGTTTCCCCGGCAAAGGAGGAAGCCAAGTTTTTCGCCTGTCCTTTTCAGCCCAGGCCTCCACTCTAGGCTACAAAGTTTCAATTATAGAAGATAGATAAATCCCAACAGAAATGGCGGCAGCCACGGAGCTGGAGAGAGCAGGAGGCTAGGGTTGCCCACAGCAACAGAGGAAGCCAAGCTTCTGCAGCCCTGGCCTGCTTTGGCCTCTACTTAAGGCTACAAAGTTTCAATTATAGAAGATACATAAATCCCAATAGAAATGGCTGCCACCATGGAGCGAGCAGAAGGCTTGGCTCTGCTCCAGGCTACAAAGTTTCAATTGTAGAAGATAAATAAATCCCAGATACCAGGGCCTCTGCTTGGGTTGCCAAGGGATGTGGCCAGCCTGCAAAGCACCACAGGCCCTTCGCCCAGGCTGCCCCACACCCCAAGGGAACCCCCACCCTGATCCAGGACACCCTTCAGGGCAAACCAGCTGGCCCCCACCTGTGCACCAGGCCTCTATCCTATCTAATAAAAGAGTAATATGCATATTGACCATCACTCTAACACACAAGATGGCTGCCCCATGTGGTCAAAGATCCTGCCCCCATATGGACACAAGATGGCCACCACAAGATGGCCACCAGGGGCAGGAAGTTGGGAGGAACCAGGCCTACAAGGGAGAGCAGTTGTGGGTGATCAGGCCAGCAGGGGAGGGCAGTTGGGAGGGACCAGGCCTGCAAGGGAGGGCAGTTGGGGGCAATCAAGCCTACTGGGAGGGCAGTTATGGGTGACCCGGCTGGCAGAGGAGGGAAGTTGGGGGTGACCAGGCCTGCAGGGAAGGGCAGTTGGGGGGGGGGACCCAGGCCTGCAGGGGAGAGCAGTTGGGGGGTACCAGGCCTGCAGGGGAGGGCAGTTAGGGATGACCAGGCCTTCAGGGGAAGGCAGTTAGAAACAAACAGGCTGGCAGTGGAGCAGTTAGGCATCAATCAGGCTGTCAGGGGAGTGGTTAGGGGGTGATCAGGCTGGCAGGCAGAAGCAGTTAGGGGCAATCAGGAAGGCAAGCAGGTGAGCAGTTGGGAGCCAGCAGTCCTGGATTGTGAGAGGGATATCTAACTGCCTGTTTCGGGCCTAAACGGTCAGTTGGACATCCCTCGAGGGGTCCCAGATTGGAGAGGGTGCAGGCTGGGCTGAGGGACACCCCCCCCCGTGCACGAATTTCATGCACCAGGCCTCTAGTTTATAATAATAAAAGCATAATATGCTAATTAGACCAGACAGCCAAATGACCTTCCAGTCATTCTTCTGGACGAAGCTGCAGTGGCGGGGGCAAGGCAGAGGTAGTTAGGGGCGATAAGGCAGACAGGTGAGCAGTTAGGAGCAATCAGGCAGGCAGGCAAGTGGTTAGGGGTGATCAGGCAGGCAGAGTGGTAGGGGCAATCAAACAGGCAGGCAGGCGAGCAGTTAGGGGCAATCAGGCAGCCAGGCAGGTGAGAAGTTAGGGGCAATCAGGCAGGCAGGCAAAGTGGTTAGGGGCAATCAGGCAGGCAGGCAGGCAAGTGGTTAGGGGCAATCAGAAGGCAGGCAGAGTAGTTAGGGGTGATCAGGCAGGCAGGCAGTGGCAGTTAGGGGTGATCAGGCAGGCAGGCAGAGGTGGTTAGGGGCAATCAGGCAGGCAGGCAAGTAGTTAAGGGTGATCAGACAGGCAGGCAGTGGCAGTTAGGGACAATCAGGCAGGCAGGCGAGCAATTAGGAGCCAGTGGTCTCGGATTGTGAGGGGGGTGTCCACAGGAATCGGGCCTAAACTGGTGGTTGGACATCTCCCGAGGGGTCCTGGATTGCAAGAGGGTGCATGCCAGGCTGAGGGGACCACTCCCCCCCACCTCCCCCACCCCCCCACCGCCGTGCACGAATTTCATGCACCGGGCCTCTAGTATGTTGTAAAATTCAAGCACATTCATTTTATTTCATCCTCATGGGTGATTCATCAGTGGAAATTTTTTCTGCACTGTGAGCTATGGTGTTTCCTTGTTTTTACTTACAGTACTATCATCCCTTTGTCTTTTTGTTTAAATTCATAGATACCTTAATTTAATGGGTAATTTAGAAAAGCTGTATTATACATAGTGTCTGCTACAATTTTAACTTTTAAATCATTGTCCCCTTTTTGGTTTTAATGAAAGGCTGTGGGTTTGGGTGAGGACAGTGACCTTTTAGATACATCTTGTACTGAATCCAGGTTTCTGTCTATAACTTTTTAAATTTAAGAAAGATGGGAAGGAAATGGCATTCCCTGAATATTGAATATCTCATATATGCCAGATATGGCACAAGGGATTTTCACATACAATTTTGCATTTAATTCTGACAAAAACCCATTGAGTAGGTGTGTTTTGTTTTTTTTCCATTTGAATGAGGAAATTACCTTAGAAAGTATAAAAACTGTTTCATAAATGCATATGTTGCTAATATTTAACCCAAAGTCTTTTGACTTCAAGTGTCATAGTCAGGAAAGTCAATGTCCCAATTATGTGAACAACCTTGAGTCATTTCATCTGCTCTCACATTGACCGGGTATGGCAACCACTTTCCCCTCTGTGTAGTGGGGTTTATGAGTACCCTGGGTCTTTGAATTGGGATTATACAAATGGAATGGGCTGGACAGTGCTGCTGACCACATCACTGGCTCAGATGAGTGTCACTTACATGAGCTCCTTGTAACCTGGATATCTCCCAATAGCATCTCCTCCATTGGACACAGAAAGGCCGTCGGCCAAGTTATCTTTCTTGGTGCCAAGGTATTTTAGCTGATCTGAATTTCAGAGAATAGCTGGCTTGATTGGATGGAGATGTCTTTCTGATCTTCCCATGTCTGTATGGGCTCTGCCACCTCACTGTACAGCATGTCCAGTTTCTGATTCCACACGGCTTCTCACTCCCACTCCAGCACAATTGCTTTACCTTCTGAGGCTCAAATGAGGAGTCCTCCTGGATTCTCTTGTTCTCCTCTTTCAGTAATTGTATAATTAAGGTTCAATCCCACCTTTGTTCTGTTAGGGTTCTTTGAGTCTCAGTCACTTTTCTGTCTTGGTAACAACTAAAACCTGTCCTCCTTTTCCAGACACATTTAAAATATATATTTAAATTGAACCACATCTTAGCTATATGTTTTCTGCCATTTGTAGGGAAAATATTGTTTCTTAAAATACCAAAGTCTGTCAATCTAAAGCTTTTTGCAATGTCTCTATCTGATGCCTTAGCTATATGTACTATCCCTCTGTCAGCACATTTTTAAAGGTGAAGGCACCATTTGTATTGGCTTTCTTTTATAGTTTTTTGGCCTTTATTTTAATGAGAATTTCAGCAGCTTTTTCCTCTGCCCTTGTCCTAGTGCAGGTTATATCTACAGTATGGTAGAGACCCTCATTTCTGTTATTTTTTCCGTAACAAAGTCCTCTTCTTTTCTGTGGGTAAAGCTGCAATATAGATCTCTAAAATTCATGTGAGTAATTGACACATGGTAGACCAAAGGCAGACAAGCCACCCAATTTTTGGATCAGTCCTGCCTTGGCCCAGGATGAAGGTCAATACTTTGTATTCCAAGACAAAAAACTTCTAATGATTTACAGAACTGGCTGAGAAACAGCAGGGGCTATCGCATTATTCAACCCATTAATGCAATGGGTTGGTGAACTTTTCTGTAAAGGGATGGATAGTAAATATCTTAGGCCTGTGGACCATATGGTCTATTGCAACCACTCAACTCTGCCATTGCTGTATGAAAGCAGTCATAGACAATATGTAAATGAATACACTTAGCTGTGTTCCAATAAAACTTTTTTTTTTTTTTTTTTTTTACAAAACCAAAAGCCAGCCCATATTTGGCCTGTGGGCCATGGCTTGCCCATCCCTGTACTGGTGCCTGGACAACTGTGACACAGACGCTGTCCTGAAGTGAACTTTCAAAAGAATTAAAGAACACAGTCAAGGTCAAAGATGTTTGCTCCTCCCTGAAGCCAAAGCCTCAAAGCATGCACCCTGGCTCCATCAAATGCCTCTAAGCATTTTTGATGTTATTGTTTTCTTTAAATTTTGTTTTGTGCTTTTTTTCCCCCTGCAAATTCCTTTCCCTGTCTTCTTTTCCTCAAAATTCATGGTCCACTGCACCAGATTTTTGGGGTCATGGCTGGAGAGAGCAATAAAAACATCTTTTTTTTCTTGATCCAAGGTCTGAATTAACTGAGAAATAAAATAAGGAAGTTGACATGTGGAGGTCAACATGTTAGTTTTTTACTATGAAAGGCCTGATTGGAGGCTGTGGTTTATAACTGCAGGTAAGTGTTCCAAATATTGAGTCCCAAACAGGCATTCTTGCAACCTAGAACTCCTGCTTCCTGCAGGCAGTGTGCAGTCAAGAGAAAGGAAGAGAGGAAACTCTGATTATTTTTTCTGTCCACATTGACCATCCAGGTAAGTCATTCCACTAGCAGGGACAGGATGGAGGGGCAAACCAAGAGAGTCTAGGAGTGCTGTGCCAACTGGGGTTTCCTCCAAAGGGCGAAGAACCATTACCCACAAACAATGTCTTCTCAAGCTATGAGTTTGAAAGGACCATTTTGTGTTGAGATAAATGAGGCAACTGGGGAAGCCAGCAGGATTTTTAGGCCAAATGACATCCATAGAACTATTTAAATTTCCAGGTTTTAAACAGTGGTCTTGTTCTGTTGCTCCACAGCGGATGTGGAAAAGTCAAGAACATCCTCAAAGTAGTTTATCTGATGAAGTTCCAGGTTTCTTATCTTCAGAATAATTTCTTCTGCAATTACCCAGAGCCTTGAGGGCACCTCTTATGGGTCTGTGGCATCATGCCTAGAAACCCTTTCTCTTTCCCTCTACCACACCTAACACAGTGCTGGTCAAATAGAAGTCCTCAAAAAGTATTGTTTAAACTAATGAGTAAGTACAACCTTCCAAGGTCTTGATTTCTCACCCTCACCATGTTGCTTAAACAATTAATAATAAATCTCTCCTTCACAGTATATGTCAGTCTCTTAAAGGATTCTGCTTTTTACTTCTTGGACATTTAGATTAGTCTTACTATCCTGGTTTTCTAACTAATTGCTCTTGAGAGAGGAAAAAAAAGTGCCATAGTAATGCCAGTATCTAAAGCATAGTGCATAGTCAGAGGTAAAGGTATCCCTGAAAACTGACGGCAATCCTATCTAATAAAAGAGTAATATGCAAATTGATTGTACCTCTGCTACACCAGCAAGCCACGCCCACAAGCCAATCAGGAGTGAATATGCAAATAAACCAAACCAAGATGGCTATGGCCACAGAGAGCAGGAGGGAGGCTTGGGTTTCCCAGGCAATGGAGGAAGCCAAGCTTTCCACCTGCCCTTGTTGGCCCTGGCATGCACTCCAGGCTACAAAGTTTCAATTATAGAAGATAAATAAATCCCAACAGAAATGGTGGCAGCCACAGAGCTGGAGAGAGCAGGAGGCTAGGGTTGCCCCTGGCGATGGAGGAAGCCAAGCTTCTGCAGCCCTGGCCTGCTTTGGCCTCCGCTTAAGGCTACAAAGTTTCGATTATAGAAGATAAATAAATCCCAACAAAAATGGCTGCCGCCATGGAGCGAGCAGAAGGCTTGGCTCTGCTCCAGGCTACAAAGTTTCAATTGTAGAAGATAAATAAATCCCAGATACCAGGGCCTCTGCTTGGGTTGCTGGGGAGATGTGGCCGGCCTGCAAACCACCACAGGCCCTTCGCCCAGGCTGCCCCACACCCCAAGGGAACCCCCACCCTGATCCAGGACACCCTTCAGGGCAAACCAACTGGTCCCCACTCGTGCACCAGAGCTCTATCCTATCTAATAAAAGAATAATATGCATATTGACCATCACTCTAACACACAAGATGGCTGCCCCCATGTGGTCAAAGATCCTGCCCCCATGTGGACACAAGATAGCCGCCACAAGATGGCCAGCAGGGGAGGGCAGTTGGGAGGGACCAGACCTGCAAGGGAAGGCAGTTGGGGGCGATCAAGCCTGCAGGGGAGGGTAGTTAGGGGTGACCAGGCCTTCAGGGGAGGGCAGTTGGGGGTGACTGGGTCTGCAGGGAAGGGCAGTTGGGGGGGGGGACCCAGGCCTGCAGGGGAGAGCAGTTGGGGGGTACCAGGCCTGCAGGGGAGGGCAGTTAAGGGTGACCAGGCCTTCAGAGGAGGGCAGTTAGTGACAAACAGGCTGGCAGGGGAACAGTTAGGCATCAATCAGGCTGTCAGGGGAGTGGTTAGGGGTTGATCAGGCTGGCAGGCAGAAGCAGTTAGGGGCGATCAGGAAGGAAGGCAGGTGAGCAGTTGGGAGCCAGCGGTCCCGGATTGGAGAGGGTGCTGGCTGGGCTGAGGAACACCCCCCCATGCATGAATTTCATGCACTGAGCCTCTAGTTTCTGTAATAAAGAGGCATCTGCTAATTTGTTGCTCATTTATATTTAGAATTTGATGTTGTCTCTGAGCCCTTAATGAGGTCAGGAAAGCATACAGGCTCCTTTAAAAGGGGAAAATAAAATAAAATAAATAAGTTTCATATTTTCCTTGGTATGTTGCTTAAGAAGGTTACTGTAGGAAATGTAAATAGACCACAGGAAGCTTTTAGAAACTCAGTTTCTTGATTGGAAAAATGGAAATTCTGTTTTTTTTGTGTGTGTGGAAATAAAGTAATTCTATGAAAATACAAAATGCAGTTGGTTATCATTTGAAAAGGGTTAGTCTTTTGGATTAGGGTTTTTTTATTTTTATTTTTTTTTATATAGTACAAATCTGGCACAGGTCATTCCAAGTATATTTTTGAAAGCAAAATAAATGGGAAACTGTTTTCTCTCTTCATTAATGTCTTGCTCTGTTCTATTTGTGGAATGCCAAGGGAAGGAGCACACAGTTTCCCTGGATCGTTTTCAGAGAGAGAAGGATGAATAGGGTGAGGGAGTTTACCCGAAAGAAAAGGATTGCTCAACCAGAAGAAATAACGCTTCCCCAGGCGTAGGGCACAGTTAGGTCCTCTAACTGTGAGAAATGACACCTTTTCTAGCCTTCCAGGACCATTCCTCTTCAATGAAAGTAACTTTTTAAAAAATCTGGGAAGTGGAGGAGATTTTTTTTATTTGTTTGTTTACAACCTATAAAGTCTTCATGACCCTTCCAGACTTGGGAAGTTATTCTTTTGGATTATTCTTTTAGTATCCCTTCCACACATTACCTTTCCTGTTTTCCTCTATCCACCTTGAGCTTTGTACCATCTCTTACTGAAATTCAACGTAACTCCTTTTTTTTTCTTTGAATAAACTTTAGTGTGAAAACTGTAATATCCTGAAGAAGTTATTTATAAATAGGTACTCATTTTTTATCAGTATTTTCTGATCAATGACTGCATACCAGGGCCTGGAGATACTGTGTAGAATGAGTCAAAAGTCATCTCTGTCCTCATGGATCTTACTGATTTTCTAGAGCATCTAGAACAGGCGTCAGCAAATTAGAGCTCCTAGACAAATCTGTTCTAAATTCTTGTTAACACCTGGGATTTTCCTTCTTCTTCATTTCAGCAAATTTTTTATGTATGAAGTAGTAATGCATTTATTTGTGATTTGCACCTTTTTCATGAATAATTGTATCAGTTATCTACCGCCACAATAATGCTGCATAACAAGGAACCACAAAATGTCATTGATATTCCCTGGTAAGCATGTGTTGATCCCACGTTTGGAGTCCACTAGGAGCTGGTTTGGCAGCGCCACTGTTCTTGGCTGGGATTGTTCACATGCCTGGAGGTGTCAGGTGGCTGTCAGATGATCTAGGCTGGCTGCAACTGGAGCATTTGGGGTTACTCATCTCTACTCAGTTGCCAGCAAACTAGTCTCAGCATTCTCATGGAAATAGCACAGGTGCAAAAGCAAACAAGCCCAGTTGTTGCAAGTGCTTTTTCAACCTTTGTTTTCATGACATTTGTTAATATCCCATTGCTCAAAGTGAGTCACAGCCTAGCTCAGATTCAAAGTCAGTGAGTACCACAAGTTACACGGCAAAGGGTATGAAGACAGGGATGGGAGAAGTGAGCCATTTTTTGTGATCTATTGTACTTAAGAAGTTGAGTAACTTTCAGATGTTATTGAGCATTCAGTTATCCTCTTTTGTGACATGGCTGCTCAAGTGTTTCCACATTTTCCTTCTGGGTTGTCAGTCCTCTTCTTACTGATTTACAGATCTTTAAACTTCTAGATATGGGACTTTTTTGGATACATACATTGTGAATAATGTCTTCATTCTATGAATTGCCTGTTTATCCCTCAATGATATCTTTTGAAAAATAGAACTTCTTAATTTTAATATAGTCAGTTTATAATTTTTTCTTTCTGTTGAATACATTCTGTATCTATTAAAGATTCTGTATCTTCCTGGCTGGCTTGGCTCAGTGGTTGAATGCCAACCTACGAACCAGGAGCTTATAGTTTGATTCCTAGTCAGGGCACATGCCTGGGTTGCGGGCTCGAGCCCCAGTAGGGGTTGTGCGGAGGCAGCCAATCAATGATTCTCTCTCATCATTGATGTTTCTATCTCTCCCTCAATGTTTCTCTCTGAAATCAATAAAAATGTATTTTTTAAAAAAGTTTGAGATGTTTACTTCTGTCTTTTTCTAATAATTTTTGTTATCTCTTATACATAGATCACAATTCACCCAGAACTTATATTTGTAAATAGATTGAGATAGAAGTCAAAATGTATTGTTCCCTTATGGTTATCTAATTAACCATGTAGCATTCATTACCAAATAAAAAACATCCTTTTCTTACTGCGTTATATTCTCACCTTTGTCATAAATCTGGTGGCCATAGATGGGCCAGTCTGTTTTTGTATTCTCTTTGTACCATCTTGAAAATGTTATAGCCTCATTTTGGCTACTCTTTGGGAATGATCAAATCCTGTGTCTGTGCCTGGAGAAATGTGGCAAAGAGATGCATGAGCCTGCAGGTTTCAGCTGAAGTGAAGTTTTAGCAGAGAAATTGGATTTGAAACAGTGCAAAAGTTTGTTTCATACAACTTATTGACTGGCTAGGGATTTGAATAAACATGTCATGAGGAAACCTATTTTTTTCTGGTTCAGTGTATTTGGCAAACTATTTTTGAAATGTTTGTAACTCAAAAGCATTTTTCTTTTTAATCCACAAAGCTTTAACTATGACGTTTATTCCTAGAGTGACATCTTATGTCTATTACAGTTTTTGATAGTTTTTAATAGCAGAAATTAGGTAGGCACCAGTGTATAAAAGATTTGCTTCCTGCCCTGGCAGGGTGCACTCAGTGGTTAGATTGTTGGCCCACAGATTGAAGGGTTACAGGTTCGATTACTAGTCAAGGACACGTAACTCATTTGCAGGTTTGATGCCCAGCCCTGGTGGGGGTGTATGTGGGAGGCAACCTTCTCTCTCTCTCTCTCTCTCTCTCTCTCTCTCTCTCTCTCTCTCTCTCTCTCTCTCTCCCCCTCCCTCTCTTCCCCTCCTTTCTCATTTCCACACACTCTCTCTCTAAAAAAAAGAATGTAAAAAATATCCTCGGGTGAGGATTAACAACAATAAAAAATATATATTTGCTTTCTTTCTCTTTTCCTTTGCCCAAGGAGAATTATATAATAGAATAATTATTGTTTTGTATAAGAATAGAAATTTTCTTATTCGTAGAATAGTGAGAAATGTGAGCTCTAACTTTCCAGATGGAGAATCAAGGATGGAGATTGACACTCTAAATTTTCTAGATTATTTGAAACTGCAGTCTAATGGGCCAGAAAGAGAAATCTCCATCATGATATGTCTGAGATAATGATTCTCATTCAGGCCAAAAACCAAAAGCTTTTGCTACTGTATGTTGTCTGCCAGGAGTGACTATAAACCAGATAGAGTACAGTATAAATCTAGAGTAAATTACAATTTTTAAAATTGATCAGTTACTTGAGTATTTTATAGAAAAAGGAACGGTTGGAAATGCAGGTGCCTGGTTTTAGTTGTAAATGAATAAATATGTAGATGTTTCAGTAAGAAGAGCTGGGGCAGTCTTGAAGGTCCCCATCTGACTCATCTGGGAGACATTTTTCTTGCTATCATTTATCATAAGTTTTCTTTCTCTTTTATTTTTTAAATATATTTTTATTGCTTTCAGAGAGGAAGAGAGAGGGAGAGATAGAAACATCGATGATAGGGGAGAATCATGGATCAGCTGCCTCCTGCACACTCTACTTTGGGCATCGAGCAGGAAACTCAGGCATGTGACCTGACCAGGAATCAAACTGTGACTTCCTGGTTCATAGGTCCACACTTGATCATTGAGCCACATCAGCCAAGTTCTCTCTTTTTTTAAATATATGGATGGTATGTTTTAAAATATTTTAACAAACCCAGAAAAATAAATTTAAGTTCTGTTGCAGATGAGGAACTATGAAAACTGTGTAAAAGGGAGACAGTATACAAGGCTGAATACAATTTAGAAAATGACTTTTAAAAATCATTTCCTCTTTGTGCCTCAATTCAAGAAAAGGGAGGGGGAGGCTATTTATCTGGTAGCTTAGTGTTTATCCTCTTTACCCATAAAAGAAGAAACATTCCTTTATTGTCATACTAGAGGCCCAGTGCATGAATTCATGCATGGGTGGGTTCTGGCCAGCCTGGCCCTAATCAGGGCAGATTGGGGCTGGGCTTGTCGGGAGGATGAGATGACAGGAAATTGGCCAGCCAGCCCACCTGGATCAGGGCCTGATCAGGGCCCTTGATCAGGGCTGAGCTGGCTGGGGGAAGGGGCCACAAGCGAATGACCAGTGGGCCGATTGGAGGTGGGGCCGGCCATGGGGAGGGGCTGTGGGTGATGGGCCAGCCAGCCCCGTCCCTGAATGGGGTGGGGATGCTGATCAGGGGCCAGTGGCCTGGGGGAGGGGCCATGGGTGGTTGGCCAGCAGGCCCTGCCCCTGATTTGGGTTGGGGGGGCTGATCTGGGGTGGGGCCAGGCAGAGGGAGGGGCTGCAGGAGATTGGCTGGCCAGCCCCACCCCCTATTGGGGTGGGGGTGTGTGATCAGGGGCGGGCCAGCCAGGGGGAGGGGCTGGGGGCCTATCATGGTGGTGGGCTGATGATCAGGGTGGGAGAGTCTGATCAGGGGCAGGCCGGCAGCGGGGAGGGGCTGTGAGGTTGGCCACCAGTCCCACCCCCTGATCAGTCTGGTTTGTCACCACAGCGGGTGTCATAGCAACCAGTTGTTAGGTTGTTATGGCCAAGAGGTGCTCCATGCACCTCCTGGTGACCGGTCGTTTGGTCATTTTGGTCGTGACGCCTCTTGGCCTATTATTACGATGATTTATTTAGTAACTGTGCTCAACTGGTGTTTAGTGGTCATTGTTGATTGGTAATTGAATAAATTCTGCTTTGAATCATTTCTCAAAAATTGTATGTGTATATGTTGCATCTGTCTAAATTGGTTACCAGCTTTCAGAACATAGGAACTGTATCTTTATCACTTTTAAATTCTCTTCTATGTTTAGCATGCTACTGAGTAGAAAACAGTTATTAAAAACTATGTAGAAAGTTAGAATTCCAGTAATCAGAGAGTTAAGAAATCTTAGTGTTTTTTCTTCTTTTTCAAGATCTGCTTATATTCAATACCAAGAGAAGAGACATATCGATATGGTGTAAAGTTATGAGGACTTAGATTAGAAGTATAGGAAGCAGCAGTATTAGCTGGACAGAAGAGGCTGGGTAGTCATTAGAGGAGACTTAAAATAATTAGTAAAACAATAAAATGGGAGACTGGAAATAGGATCCTTTGGAATCCAAGGAAATAAAAGAACATCCAATGATGTCAATGTCACAGAGAGGTCAAGTTGAGGGAGGCTCAAAACTGATCCTAAAATTTGGTAAGTAGAAGGTCAATTATAACTTCAGGGAAAGCCATTTCAATAGAATGGCCATCAGTAGTGAAGTCAGCAGCAGTGAGCTAAGGAGTGAGTAAGACAGGGCATGGGGAAACATGAGTAAAAACATTCAGGAACTTTTAAGTGTTTTGGAGAACAATTAGTGTTTCAAGAGTCCAGAGAAAGAAAAGACTAAAGAAACGTCATGGAGAAGGTGTGAGGAAGGGAAGGGAAATTCATGATTCACTGGGAAAAGAGCATAAATAATTGCTTGATGTTAAAATGGCACATTTAGGAGTGACATCAAGTCAAGGAGGGGAAAGATAATAGAAAATCATGATAGAAACTCTATGACATGACAGTTGGTTGAGTGTAGGGAAGTTGAGAGATGGGTGATTTGGAAATTTCAAGCTTAAGTTATTAGCAATAGATGTACCATAAACAAAACAAGTAGATTTCACAGGAGGCAGATGAGTTTAATCCAAAATCTATTGAACATGAAGTGCAAATGAAACCTCTTGGTGTGAATGTCAAGATGGCAGTTGGAATTGTAGGCTAGAGAGTTGACTACACCAACCAGTCACTGTCCCAGTGCTTGATTAGAAAGACATCTAGAGTTTGACAATATATCCTCTAATTCATATTGTAACATCATTATTATTGCTATTGTTTATCAACTGATCCCAAAGCATCTTTTCGGATCTATATCACTAATAGCCCTTATTGATAGTTCCTCTAATAGTCATCTACTACACAAAAAGCACCTCTTCTATTGTGGCATGAAAAGCACTTGACATAGTGCCTAGTCACAAGTACTCAATTAAACATTATGTCCTCTGACCCTCATGAGCTACTTTCTCAGGTGAAATCTGACTTACTCTTCCTATCAGGTCTTGTTGCTACAGTAACAGATTACCATAAATTTAGATGCTTAGCACAATACAACTTTATTTTCTCAGAATTCTGGAGATCAGAAGTTCAAAATGGGTCTCACTGGGCTAAAGTCAAGGTTAAAATATCAATCTGCTAAAATCAGGGATGCATTGCTGTCTGGAGGGAGAATCTGTTTCTTTGCCTTTTCTAGCTTCTAGAGGCTTCCCACATCCCCTTGTTTCTTGGTCCCCTTCCATCTTTAAAATCAGCAATAGCAGTCTTTCTTATATAGCATCACACTGAATCTTTTCTGCTTCCACTTTTGAGGAAGCTTGTGGTTACATTAGGCCAACTCATAATCCATGATAATTTCCCCATCTCCAGGTCAGCTGATTAGCAATCTTAATTTAATCTACACCCTTAACTCTATATTTTCATGTAACATCATCTATTTACAGGTTTGGGGATTAGGATGTAAGTATATTTGGAAGGTATTATTCTGCCTACCACACCCTTAAAGGTCATACATAGGTGTTACCTCTCCTGTGAAGCACAGGTGACTCCACCAAATAAATTGAATTATGTCCTTCTCAAAATTCCTTCCACACATAGTGGCTACTTCTAATTACAGCTCTTCACACATTGTGCAGTGATTATATGTATAACAGTCTGACTCTGTCACTCCAGGGGAGGCAGACATTTGTGTCTGGCAAAGAGCAAGCACTAAATGAAAAACTGCTGAACTGACCACTGTGGAGTGGAGAAGGTAGATAGAATATTGGTAGGGTTCTATTAGCAGGGTGAACGGTTTAAGATAGGAAAGTAAATTTCATTCAGGGCCATGTGGTGAAAGGATAGGAATATATGAATGAGACAAGGTTGAGAAGTCCATCTCAATGAAACAGGCACCATTCACTGACAATATGCAATGGCTGGAATATGTACAATTTTGTCTCACACTATACTGCAATTTAGGAGTAGCTTATTTATGAAATCTTATCTCTTTAGGAAGAGAGCCTAAAAGGAAAGGAAGGCTGTGTGTAATAACGTCATAAGGTGATGCCATTACTGACACAAAATCTGGAAACTGGTGTTTCTTCGTGTATGGGAAACTAACAAAAACAAATGAGTAATAACAATAAGAGAGAACCATCCTCACTTATTCATCACTTTCCAGGGAGATTGCTGCTTTGATTTAGATGATAAGATTAGTTTTATTTCTTTCTTCGTCTGTGTCCCTAGGGTGGAGAAGGTCAAAGTTGGGTTGTATGAGTGTGACGCATGTTTCCTTCAGGCAACAATCAATTTCCTTTTTCCAATTCTGTACTCCCCACACACCCACTGATAAATAGTGTAGTCTCCCAAGGGGAACCACTCACCAGGAAGGGAGTGCCTGGTTCACATCTGACCAGTCCTGTTCCCAGGTCTGGTGGTGGTTGACCCGCTGAAAAATTAATAAACTGTGCCCCAGTTTATAACTGTCTTTGTTATTAGAATGAATCAATTTTCCAGGGCTTAGTAGAAGTCTAATAAATATAATGCATCTCAAAACATGGCAAGGACCAGCCCTTGATCTCAGCCAGCCCAGGAGGATATAACCCTCTCTGCGGTCTGTCTGGACATGTGACTGTCTGTGAGTGCTAATGCGATGGTTGCTTTCTGACTCACACAGTTCCGCAGCTTAGGTGATGGTATGCTTCCATGGGCAGGCAGTAGGACAGGAAAGTGAATTTCCTAAATCATCAGGGAAGATGGTGAAAATGGAAGTTTAGAGAGATTAACCTGACACTGCTTTGCACAAAAGATTATAGGGTTTGGAGTCTGTAAAAATGCTACCTGAGTGGGTCAGCTTCTGGACTGGGAAACAAAGAGATGGAGGTGTTAAGACATTATGAAGGAAGCAACAACCTAGAATGAGACTTTGATTTTGCTTATGGACACCAAAGTGAGGCTAATCTAACAGAATCTGTACTTACGAGATATTTAATAAAAGTTTTGGTGGTCTCTGAATTAAAGGTGTAAAATAATATAGATATCATTTTCTTTCTTGAAAAAGGAAAAGAAGTCAGGAAATTTTAAAAAAAGATTTATTACTATAAATTTATAGAAAAATTAGCACTCAGACATACTTTTGAACTATGAGAACAGTACCATTGTTTTAAGCCTTAGCAGTCATTGCATTTTTGTGAATTAGTAATCATTTATAAATAATTTCAAGAGGCAAGTACAGAGCTAAATATTCTCTAAAATATAATGCTCAAATTAGTAGAAAAAGATAACAGCATGTTGAAAAATTCAATTGGCTACCACGAAAGACCAACTTGAAGTGATAGGTAGGCACAAAGTCTCTTCCTACGTTCTTCTAACTGCCTAGAATCATGCAAGAAATATTTTGCAAAGCCACATGGAATTCTAACCAAGACCTAGGAAGCATGGTTTGTAGGTGAAATCCGAGCAGGTTCTTAGAGACTTTGATGGTACCATACCATGTACTATCTTCAAGAGACTTGCACTTCATTTACAATCAAGGTCACATTAAATTTTGTGTAAATACTCTTTGGCTGGCCCCCACATCCAATACTCTTTCCTAAAGTCATATGAACACAAAAGTAAAGCAAAGATAAATAAATAAAATTCATAAAGAACAAGAACCTCGTTGTCTGGCCTGGCAAATTTACCTGAAGCTGTTCTCTCTCTCTTACATACACACACATACTTTTTAAAAAAAAAACCCTTAATTGAAAAATTGAGCCTTCAGGAGCCAAAACATACACAGCAAGGCTAAAGATGTTTGGGCATTGGCATCTCCAAGAACCTGGCACTTGTGACTGCTGCAGCTAGTTTTCGCACCGAGGCTGCTTTTGATTTATTGCTGTCATAAAACAGAAATAGGTGTAGCACTATGATGATTTGCGATTTGTTCCTAACTCAAAGGGCTCTGGTGGCCTCTTAATCTTATTATAACAATTCAAATTAGGAAAATGGAACCAACTTGGCAGGACTCATTCCTTCGGGTCACACAGAAATTATGGGGGGTTTCCCTCCACTGTGTGGGGTTTGAGGGATGGGAGAGACTGTGGTGATAGGGAGAAGGGGAGAATGTTCCCACCGATGCCCTTGCTCTAGAACAGTGGTTGGCAAACTGCAGCTCGCGAGCCACATGCGGCTCTTTGGCCCCTTGAGTGTGGCTCTTCCACAAAATACCACAGCCTGGGCGAGTCTATTTTGAAGAAGTGGCATTAGAAGAAGTTTAAGTTTAAAAAATTTGGCTCTCAAAAGAAATTTTAATCATTATACTGTTGATATTTGGCTCTGTTGTCTAATGCGTTTACTGACCACTGCTCTAGAACAATCAACATAGAGTCAGAGGGGTGGAGTATTAGGTATTCCGGATTCTCCAAATGCAACTAAAAACATTCTTACAAAAATCAGTTCAGTTCCCATATCTCTGGCTCCTCTTTACATTTTTCACTCTGCTGTGGGGGTGCCAGTGAGGCAGGTTTCCTGCCAACACTGACAACAATCTCCATGCTGACTTGATGGGGCAATAGGGAGAGAACGACTCAGAGGGGCCGCCCAGGACCTCAGCCTGAGTGAGTAATTGGGAAGGCTCCCCACCAGTGTGTTAATACTTAGAAACATAGAACTGAATGTCAACACTTTGCCTCTCCGGAGAGCACTCAGATCTAAGCATGGAGGCTGCGGGCAACACCATGCCAGCCTGGAGTTCAGAAAGGAAAGTGTATGTTATCTGTTTTAAATCACTTGTCAAAAGTGAGTTTTTCTTGAACTCCTTTCTTTGGGAAGAAAAAATGTAGAAGGAAAAAATGTAGAAGGACCTTTGGCATCAACTGCATTGCCTTGACACTGAGTCGGGCTATGACCACTGAAATGGCGCATCCCATACCAGAATGACTAACATGTCCATTACTCAAAACAAAGGATTTAGAGATAGAAAACTGGGTGGGAGTCCTCATTCTGCAGTTCTAATCCTTAGCCTCCCTTAAAGCTTCTCTAAAGTCCAGTTTTCTCATTGACAATAGGGAGTATAATCTTTGTCTACCTAACAGGTTTGTCATAAGGAAGAGTGATGCTAGTCCATGTTAGGAAATGGTGTGTGTGTGTGTGTGTGTGTGTGTGTGTGTGTGTGTGTGTGTGTGTTGGAAATGGAGAGGAGCTTTTGCACTGTGCAAAGTAGCATGGATTTAGTGGAGTTGGAAAGGGGCCCTATGCCTACTGCAGAGTTAAATCAATAGTCATGTTTGATTTTAGTCCCAGGTAGAATGTTAACTGTCATCTGAAGAGTCAGAGACATTAAATCCCTTGGCAACATCACTGTGAATAAATAATTTTTTAGGGTCTCACTCCACAGATTTCTCTGCAAAAGAGAAGTTAAGTTGTAAGAAAGAGACATAGCTCTGATGGAAAACAATAACAATGGTCCTGGATGGCCTCCCTCTACAGTGATTCTCTATGATGGGTTGCACAAAGACCTCTCTCCAACTTTGATCATGTCCCTCACCTCCCCAAGATAAAGTGGCTTAACTGTGCTTAGTTTAGTAGAGAGTGCACTCTGTCAGAAGCCAGGATTACACAGGTCTAGTCATGACTTTGCCAATTACTTTGTGAAAATTATTTTACCTCTCTGAGCCTGTTTCCTAGTCTATCAGATGCGATGGGCCAGAGTTATGATTAGCTGGATGAGAGGGTGAACTAGTGTTTAAGTTTCTTCTCAGTTCAGACAATTCTGATGATGATGTCCTAATGCATGGATGGTCAAATGAAACAGCTAGATAGATCATGCTTAGTCTAGTCGGAGAATAATAAAAAACAGCTACCAATTACTTAGTTATTTCTATGTGCATGAGCCTTTTCTAAGCAACTTACATACTTTTCTCATTTCCTCCTCACAACCTTGTGAAATGAGTGGCTTTGCTACACATAATTTATGGATGTGGAGAGCAAGGTATGGAGTGGGTTTGGTTTTCCCAAATAACACCTCTAGGAATTAGTAGATGCAACATTTGAGCCTGAGTTGTTTGGCTCCAAAGTTCATGGGCTTTAGCTTCAAACTACAGTGGCTTTTTGCAACATCGTTTTTAGAAGAATTTGAAATCCTCTATAGGAAATAATTCTATGATTAATTATTCATGTTTGCCAAGAACTTCGAAGTATAGAGTACAGGGCACTCACTCTGAATGCCTGCGGATCCTGGTTACAGCATGAATCCTCCAGCATCCCTGGATGATAAAAAACAGAGGAATATTTGCATTTTTTTAATACAATGCTTAGATACATTTGCTCAGACCTCCTAGCAGGCTAAGACAGACTGGTGGCAGATGTAACCACGCCTTTCATTGAAAAGACAGAGACGTATAACATAAGCCTCTCCCCAACTGAGATCAATAACTTCAACATCTATTTCCCCACCCCTCATTTCCTTGTTTGCTGACCTCAGAATTTCCTGTCTTTGGAGGTGATCCAAAGTAGCAATCCCTCTGCAGAAAAAGGGTGGGATCTTTTCTTTAATGGAAATGAACAGTGATATTCAGGTTGGATGTCCCAAATGATAGGGAGGAATTTGCAGATGTGAAAATGTCTTCTAGGCTTGCATTTCCACAGGACCTGAATTTATGTATGGAGAAACAAACATATCTTGTTGTCCATTTCCAGATGGTTTGAATATTTTCTTCAGTGGGTAGAGACACTTCACATATTGCTGGTGAATAGAAGAAAACTTAGTTCATGTTAGAGAATTAGTCTAACTTTAATCTTGGATCATCTGTCATCTTGGAGTAAGTTAATGTTTCTATAGAGGACAAAATGAGTGTATTTTATTTTTTAAATGTATTTTATTAATTTCAGAGAGGAAAGGAGAGGGAGAGAGAAATAGAAACACCAAAAATGAGAGAGAATCATTAATTGGCTGCCTCCTGAATGCCCCACACTGGGGATCAAGCCCACAATCCAGGCATGTGCCCTGACCAGGAATTGAAACATGACCTCCTGTTCATAGGTGGACTCTGAACCACTCAGCCACGCTGGTCAGGCCAAAATGAATATATTTTAAACAGACTTTAAAAACAAACAAAATTATTAACCAGCAGATCTGGGGTTTGCTTAGTTATATAAGGGTCTGTTTTCTCAGGAAATGTCTTTAAGACCAAAAAAAAGGACTAAGGCAAATTCAATGTAGAGAAACTCTATTTTGGTAGACATCCATTGTTTCTTCAATTTGTTTCTTTTTTCCTCTCAAGTGCTAACTATATGCACACATCTCCTCCATCAGACCCAAAGTTTCTCAAGGGCAAGAGCTATCTCTGATACCTCTTGAGGTCCCTAGGGTCCAGCTCAATGCCTCACACATAAACACTATCTGTGACAACAATTACCGCAAAATGCTCTGTAACCAACCACACTCAAACTCAGCATCAAACAAAATGTAGCATTTATACTTCCAAGCATGGTTCTGAGGTTAACTGTGGACCAAAAGATCTCCACTTGGAGATTCCTTTCAAGCCGTGAGTCCCCTTGGCTTGGGTCCTTGCTCTAGGTTGTGCTCCGGGCTGTTTCTGGAACCCAAGCTGAAGGGGCAGCAGGTAATCAGAAAAAAAAAATCCCAGGAGCAGAGACAGGAGCACCAGACTCTACTGCACACACACATTTCCATCTTTTTTTTTTTTTAAATCCTCACTCGAGGATATGTTTTTATTGATTTTTACAGAGAGTGGAAGGAAGGGAGAGAAACATCGATATGAGAGAAATATTGATCGGTTGCCTTCTGTACCCACTCCGACAGGGAATTGAACCCACAACCTTTTGGTGTAGGGGATAACACCCTAACCACCTAAGCCCACTGGCCAGGGCACACATTTCAAACTTTTGATACTGTTATGTCCACTAATATTTTATTGGCCAAACCAAGTCACATGATCAAGCTCAACATTAATTAAGTGGGGAAATATACTCCCTGTTTAGTGGAAGAAACTTCAGAATCACATGGCAAAGGCGTGGATACAGAATAGAACAAAAAACTGGAAATATTAAGCAATCTACCACAATAGGTACTCAATAGAAACTTAGAGAATGAATGAGTCCATGTTTCTGCCCTGTCTCTTTATAGTTCCAACTAATAACTATATCAAATGCTCTGGGTTTTTTTCCTTAGAATAGTATTAGTAGTTAGTTAATATTAAATAATTGCAAGTTCGGAAATTATTCCAGTGTGATCTGACCCAGAGGGACTTACTGAGGTAGGACTGTGAGCTCTGCAAATATTCTTTCTGGCAGTATATAGCATTTCTTTTCATGATCCAGGCCCGGGCCAAGAAGAAAAAAAAAAGAGTCAAAAATAGAAAAGATTTATAGAAATCCCCTTTAGTATCTGAGCTCGTAAACATGTGGGGTTTGCTGTTTTCAGTCCCTTTATTTGAAGGTGATGGTTTGAACCAGGCAGTTTCACTCACCTATCCCCATCCTAAGCATAATAGATATCCTTTGCAAGACAGTGGGTGCCCAGCTAGGACTCTAAGAGCAAAAGCCCTCCAGGAAGTTGCTGCCCTGCTGGGACCCTAACCTTCCTTCCAGAACCACTGCAAGACTTCTGCCAGGCTGCTAGGAGGCTGACACACCTGCTTTGAATATCAGTTTGCCTGTGCCTCTGGATTTCCAGGTGGTGATTTTTATTGCTTTCCAATGCATGAAATTTGAACTTGGATTTTCCCTGATGTCAGATTAGCAAAAGCACCTTAACAGTGAGCTTTTTAAATAAAGCAGCTATTTCTGGTGGTTACCTCATATTTTAAGAGCCCATTAGAACTATATAGAGAGTTTGCTAAAAGGCAGGGAGAAGAGTGTTAGACATTTAAAGTTTCAACTGGTCATCTTTCTATTAAAATATTAGGTGTAGACTGGCTTACATACTCTTTCATGTTGCAAACCACTCATGTAAAGGTAGAATAATAAGCCACAAAGGCCAGAGATGAAGTTTCCTTGTCTACTTTTTCAAAGAAACTTGGGACTTTTGTGTTGGGGGATGGGTATGGAGAAAAACAGTTCTGGGTCGCACAGGACCTTGCTGGTGGCTTCAGTGTGAGGTCATTTCACACGGCAAGTCATTGAGCACAACTCGATCCTTGTAAACCCATAAGCTATTTTAGCAAACACGAGTAATTACAAACACAACACCACACAGGTTGAGATTTTACATGGTACCTCATTTCACCGAGGCTGAAATGTAAAGCAAATAAAATAAAACTCTGCCCACTTGCCATGCAAATTGGTTGCCTGGGGTATAATTATCTGATTAGTCCTTGCAAACCCTTCCCTATATGTGCAAATTTGATTTAGAGGCCTCTCACAAGACCCTCGCTAACCACTTTGTGTAAACATTGCCTCTACTGCGCAGAGTCCAACACTGAGATGATTTTGCAGATTTATTAAGGCTGTTACATGTATGAAGCAAAGGGAACTTGTGGGAATAAGCGATGCAGTTATACACACACAAATGCTTATTGCCCACTTCTCTTCTAGGAAGACAGGCATTTGAATCACTAGCATATCCTAATCTGTCACAAAAGTCTTTCCTGCAGAAAATCCAAAGCGTTTCTGGCACTTCCTTAAAACTTTATTTTAAATCAGTAGATTTCTAAGATTTTTATTTCTATCTCTGTGAAGCAATAATACTGATTTGAAAAACCATTTTAATAATGCCTTGTCAATAGGATGGGAACGTGATTATGGCCAGGTGATGCGTTAGCGTTTGTTGAATCCAAGAGTTTTGTTTTGTAGCTAAGAAAATAAAAGTTCAGAGAGATGAGGGCCTGTTCAGGCAACAGAACACCCAGACTAAATTCCAGATCAGCTACCCTTCCCCCAAGCTCCCCCGCCATCAAATGCTCTGCTCACCAGGCTGTCGCTCACAGTAAAACCATAGTGCAATTTGTGTTGGATTTTATTGGTCTGCAAACTGAAACTGAGAAGCATACAATGGATACAAAGAATTTGTTTTTGCCCCTTCCTTAAGCATAAGAAGTTAAGACTATAAGGACATTCTGCAGCTCTACTATTGAATGTGGTAGCCACTGGCCACATGATGCTATTTATGTTTAAATAAAATAAAAATTTAAAAATCAGATGCTCAGCTGCACTAGCCAGATTTCAAATGCTCAGTTACCGCATGGATGTACCCAGTGCCAACTGTATTGAAGAGCACAGAATATAGAATTTGTCCACCATCACAGAGAGTTCTATTGGATAGTTCTGGTCTATCATCAGGAAATGAAGTTTTGTGCTTTTCAATCTCTGACTTAGGCTATGGCTGGGAACATTTTCAGAGTTATTAGGGAGCTGAAAAACTCCTCCCTGAGGAAGTCCCGTGTCTTAGTTTGTGGCTGCTACAACAAGCACTGTAGACCAGCTGGCTTATAAATAACAGAAATTTATTTTTATAGTTCTGGAGACTAGGAAGTCCAAGTTCAAGATGCAAGCAAATTCCTTGCCTGGTGAGACCTCTTTCTAGTTCATAGATAGTCTTCATCTCACTGTGTCTTCACAAAGCAGAAGGGACAAGGGAGCTCTCTAGTGCATCTTTTATAAGGGCACTAATCCCACTCATGGGGGCTCCCCTCATGAACTAATTACCTCCCAAAGACCCCATCTCCTAATACTATCACATTGTGGGTTAGGATTTTAACATATAAATTTTAGGGGGATATAAACATTCAGTCCATAGCATCCTAGTTTCTGTCTTTGTGTCACAACCTTAATACCATCTGCTTGAGTTTTCAGGCTTTTCATGTTCTTGTCAATATTTCTTTCTCCAACAAACAAGCACACATTTTCACTCAGATTTCTAAAGAGGAGAAATTAGATACTACACTTTCTTGGAAACATACCTTCAGATTATTAAATAAGATTCATCACTTTCATGTTTACCTTTTGGAAAAATAACCAGTGCATTTAAACATGAATCATTTTTAGAGTTGTGGATTAAAGTTTATTACAAAGTGTGGGATCACAAGAAACTATATTTTAATGTCATTTTACTGATGAAATAAATGCTTTGGACCCACAAAGTCCAATGAGAATGTGTTTCTATCAATATTGCATATTGCAAATACCAAATGTCACTGGATACATTAGTATTTCTAGATAAAGAAGTTTTTTTTTAATGATTTGGGTTTCTAGAACCAAATCATTGTTGCAATGATTTATCCCCCCTAACAACTTCAAATGTGTTGATCTTTCAATTTTTAGAAGAGAAAATAATTCCCCTGTGCTCTGATCTACTAGAGTAAAAGTCTTTGTAAGGTAAGAGAAATTAAAATAGTGACAAAAGTTACATGAGAACTTCCAGGACATTGGAGTATTACAAAAAAAAAAATAATTAAATACTGTATAGTTATTGGGTGGAGGAAATGAAGACATTGTCCTATTTGGAGGCGGTATGCATAGGTCAGGCTCCAAAGTCTATCCTACTGCTTAGATAGATTCCAAAACCCAATCCTACCATTTTCTAACTATGTGACTTTGAGGAGTTTAATTAACATCCCTGAGACTAGTCTAGGGCAGTCTGTAAGGGGGATGCCACCAACGATGAGCCAAATTAGTGAAACTAGTTTGCAGGTTATCATTGCCTCCTTGTGTTTCTGGGCCCTAGATTTTATTTATTTATTTATTTACTTTTATTTTTAAAAATATTTATTGTTGAAAGTATTACATAGGTCCTCCTCTCCCCCCATTAACTTCTTCCAGCCCATCCACCCGCCCACAGGCCCTCACCACCCCATTGTCTGTGTCCAAGGGTTGTGCATATGTGCCTACAAGTTCATTGGTTGTTCTCTTCCCACACACCCTCCCCTGCCTTCTCTCTGAGGTTCAACAGTCTGTTCATGCTTCTGTGTCTCTGGGTCTGCTTTTGATAGCAGTTCATTTGGTCCATTAGATACCACATATGAGTGAGATCATGTGATACTTATCTTTCTCTGACTGGCTTATTTCACTCAGCATAATTCTTGATTCATTTCCCTTTTCTGTCTACTTCATTCTTCCAGCTCACCATCTGCAAAGCAGCACCTCCTACTTGTGGATCTGGAGGTCAGTGCTATACACATGCAGCTTAAAATTCCCCACTGCCCTAGGAGACCTCCAGCATTTCCTTCCTGGACAACAATGAATGTCTACCCTTCTGATGAAGGTGGTCCTTCAGGATCTGCCCTGATGGATATCTTGAATGGATATCCTAATGAACTAGCTCAGTTTCACACAGCTGCAGGGTAGTTCTGACTGCTGGATCAGCTCTGACAGCCTGTCTTTTCCCCTTTGTTCCGAAGACCTGAAGATTAATGGAAACTTCACCTAGTTAACCTGTTGCCCATGGCTTGGCCTAAAGAGGATGCCATAAATGTGAACTGAAGTGATGACGCTCAAAATTGTCTGATCTGTTACTCTTTACAGAGTTAATTATAGTGATTTGTATTGGGCACTCTGGGAAGTGGAAGTCATTTAAAACATGGTCCTTCCGAGAAGAAACTTACAATTTATTTTGGGAGGTACATCATGTAGTTGAAAAATTTATTTCAATAATAAGGATAGGCTTCTGGATTCCATAGCTGTTGTGGAAAGGTTCCAAAAACTGGCCTACACGAAATTTCCACCAGCTTGCTAGGTGCCAATATTTCCTTCCTGCATTATTAAAACTTCTTTATGTGTTTGTGGCTATGGGAGATTCATGCCAACCCAGGAGAAGGCCTGGTTCCCAGGAGATAAGCGGACTTTTATGATTGTAAGGAAGGGAGGGAATGTAGCTAGTCTTCCTGGCACCAGAGGGGAGAAGAGTGAGAAACAAAGATATTCTCTTATTAATGTCAGCAAGGCTGTCCAAATCACCAAGGCGAATGCTCTTAAATTGATGACTGCAATGATCATTTATTAATGTTTTCGTTTATTAACATTTGTAGTTTATAAAAAATAAATGTATTTTCCTTGTTGGTTATTTGTGGGTGGCCAGTATGGTTATGTTTTCTGGTGGAGAAGGTCACTGAATTCGTTTCAAATTTCTGACTCTAGAGACAGACCCCAGGAACTGATCCTGCCAGGCTGGGAGAGGCAGCTCAGGTGCTCCCCCAGGTGGCTGAAATATGAAGCCCTGATGTGCCAAAGACACCCTATTGGTAGGACAGACAGTGTGCATAAAAGGAGATTACCCCCATTGCAATCCTTAGGCAACCTTTACCAGAGGATCAGGGCCCTGGGGATAGCATTATGCTATAAAATGAAGGGAACTTAGTGTAAATTCAAGAAAGAAAAAAAAATTGAGCAAGAAAGAACAAGTTACACAAAACCCCACATTACAAAGTCTAGGTTTCTGTATTATCCTTTCTATAGTCAGGATCTGGGACCTGACTTTCGAGTGGAGTTCCCAGGTCCTGTTCCATGCCAGTTCCAGCCTGGGAACACTCCTTTCTGCTCCCTCCCGGGCCCCTCCCCTCTCTTACACACAGAAAAATGGAAGAGAGGTTAGGGGAAAGGATGATGTCATCCTATGTGTGAAAGTTTGCATGATTGCTGTAGTATTTTCTGGACTGTATTTTCCACAGCAGTTTTCTTAATGGCAGAATGATGTCAACAAGTACAAATCTCCCATGTGGGCTGCCTTTGGGTTAGAGGGCCATAGAGGAGTTAACCTTGTACAAGTTACTGTGTGTTATGCAATGAGTTGATTTCAATCATCCTGTGGGTCCCAGATCTTGCAGTTTTTCCTTCCTCACTAGGTAGGTTTAGGAAAATTAACAATGACATGTGAACTGATTGTCCAATGCAGAGCTTCATATGTAGTTGTGTTTGATTGCAGAGCTTTTATTAACTCTCTTGCTTGGTTCAAAATATGGAAGAATGCTTTGATTAATGCAGGTGAGGGCACACATTTTTCTTTTGGCCTTAGGCTATAATGACTGGGTATGGGGTTGGTATTGAACAATCCATTCAGCTTTTAAAGGGGGCAGTGATTAGGGCAACTTCTTACAGAAGTGGCTAAGGGCAGGCCAGGTAATGGTAGACACCTGCTTATATGTTAATGGTGGGAAGCAGTAACCCATGAAGATCACCATGACATTGGCAGAAGTAATCCTTGTGATTCGGGTGTGAATTGAAGGTGAAATTTGGGATAACAGAATCAGGGCTCCTTGGTAAGCCCACCCCTCTACACTTGAAAATTCCTTCTCTAATGATAACTGACCAAAGGGTATATTGTTTTACTGAGGATGCTAGAGGACTAGAGAAGTCTGTGATGTAATGTTAGGAGATAGAAAAGCATCAAACAATTTCAGAGAGATCAAGTGAATAGTAGGAAATAAAGTCTGAAAGAGGACCAGGACCAGATTTTGAATGATTTTAAATGCTGATGTAAGGAGTTTTAATTGTAACTGTAACTTAGGACTTCTAAGCTAACAGACCATCCAGGTGGCTAGTTCAGTGTAGTAGAAAGAGCATAGGAATTGGGAAAAGATGTATCAGATTTGAATCCCAAATCTTAAATTGATTGACTGAAACCTTTTGCAAATTATGTTTCTCCTCCAAATTTTAACATCTATAAAAGGATTACTTGTCATTATTATATAAATACAATAAGTACAACATGTGACTTACAAAATCACTCCATAGATATTAACTATAATTATTAAGTTTAATCATATACTAGTAGTGATTGAATGATAGGGAGTAGATAGCAATCAATGATAACTTTAATTTCAAGAAGACTGAGAAAATGGTATTACAATGGATATCAAGCAACACCAAGTGTATTGGTTTTCTATGCTGCATAACAATTTTTTCAGCTTAAAACAACAGGTAAGCATTTATTATCTCACAGTTTCTATGGGACAGTAGCCTGGGCATGTCTTCTCTGGGTTCTCTGCTTAGGGTTGCATAGGCTGTTACCAGCACATCAGCTGGGCAGTGTTTTCTCTGCGGGCTCTGCTGGGGGAAAATCCACTTCTAAGTTCATTCAGGTTGTTGGCAGTATTCATTCCTTTGGGGCTATATAACTAAGGACTCTTGTGTTTGCTGGCTGTCACTTGGAAGGGGCCCTCAGATCCTGGAGCCCACCCACATTTGTTTGCCATGTGATATATTTCAACATGATTGCCTACTTTTTTATCAAGCCAGCATGGAAACCCTCTAGCTCCAGTCTGCTGAGCTGGGGGTCACCTAACATAATACCATCACAGGAGCAACATCCTATCACCTTTCTCAGATTCTGTTGGTTAAAAGCAAATCACAGGTGCTGCCCACATCAAAGAGAGGGGCTTCACTCCAAGACATGGACACCAGGAGGTGAGAGATCATTCAGGGCAATCTTGGGGTCTGTTTAAACATTGAGTGAGCAGGAAAATCAGAAGGAAAAAACAATTTTGACCTTAGGATAAAAGTTTGACCTTCGATACCTTCTGTTGAAGACTGGAGCAAGAGCAGCAAGCAATACAACCCAACAAACACTTGGAAGTAGGAAATCAGAATTTCAAAGAAAGTTGGGGCAGACTATGAATCAGGTAGTTACCCAATGTAAATAATCACTGAGACTGCAGGAGCCAAGACAATTTCTGGGGATGAGAGGATACCGAAGGATAGAAGAGTGAGCACTGAGCCTTAGCTTAGATCTCTGCAATGTGGGAGGAAGAGATATGAGGCAGACAGTAGAGTGAACCGTTACTGGAGAATAATAGTAATAAATGACAGCAATAAATAATAATATAATATCAACAAAACTATTATTTAATGGGAAAATCTTCCTAATGTGCCAGGACTCCTCAAAGAGCACTACATGTTCATATAACTCTCACAAAGCCCTGATAAGTAGGTACTAATACTATCCCCATTTTATAGAAGTGGAAGCTGAGGCACAGGGAATTTAAGTAGCTTGTGTGAGGTCACAGAGCCAGGCTGACATTAGAACCTGGCATTTGACTACTAGAGAAGACAACTGTCAGGACAACTTCAGAGAGGCCCAGGCTTCACACATGAGTAGAGATTCACCTTGTCAGGATGGGTGAGGCTAGAAATCAAAATTGGCTCCAGGGGCTAAGTGGACTCTGTTAAAAACGGTGTCAATAGAGCAATGGCAGGGCAAAAAGAGAATGGGGGAAAAGAGACTAGAGGTTTTAACCACTGCGGGCTTACCCACTACCCTCAGAAAAAGGGAGGTGACCTCTAAGATTTCACTAATTTAATTGCTCTTCACATGTTAATAAAAGTAACCAAGTCCAATGAAAGAATATCACTGCTTTGGATAATACATCAATGAAGATTTGATTTAGTTCTCTTGAATACTGAGATTAAATGCAGCTTGACTAATAAAGTATAAATTATTAATTATTAACATAACAATTCATGCTAAAAGATATGGTCCCCACTGTCATTAAATTTGCAGACCCAGTCAACCCATGTGATGGTTAGTTTTATATGTCAACTTGATTGGGTTATGAGGTACTCAGATATTTAGTCAAACATTATTCTGAGTGTTTCTGGGAGGGTGTTTTTGATGAGATTAACATTTCAATTGATAGAATGGGTAGAGCAGGCTGTACTCCTTAATGTGAGTGGGCCTCATCTAATCAGTCAAAGACCTAAATGGAACAAAAGGCTGCCTTTCCCCTGAATAAAAGGGAATCCCTTTGGCCTGCTGGCCGTCAGACCTGAACTGAGACAACTGCAGATTTTGAACCTGCCAGACTCCATAATTGAATGAGCCAATTCCGTATAATAAGTCTCTTTCTTTATATATCCTTTGGTTCTGCATCTTTGGAGAACCCTGGCTAATACAGCACACCATGTTGACATTTTGCGATTTCCTGGGTATGGGTAAGTGGTGGTGCTCAGAATTGTAGAGATCAAATTATGTATACATATTTGTCTTCATGGGCTTTTTTTTTTCTTTACATCACATCACGTGTCTTTTTCTATATTATACAGTGATTGGAAAATAATATTGAATACTGTGCATTTCATAATGTGGATATGCCATTTCTCTATTATTAAACTTCAGGTTATTTTCAGAGTTTTTTGCTAACGTACATAAAGCTTCAATGAACATCTGTGCATGCAACATTTGCCACTCACTTCTGATTATTTTCTTGTGGTAAATTCCTAGAAAGGGAATTTTAGGTCTGGTTTAGGCTCTGGCCAGCAGTGCCTGGGAGTATCTAGGTGACCTGAGCAATATACCAGACTATAGAAACTAAAGAGCCCCTCAAATATGAAGGATGATTAGTTCAGGTTCAAGGAAGTGACTTAAAGATATTTACCTGTCCCTCCTACTCATCAGAATCTATTAGAAATGGAGCCCTATGGGACCAGACTTGTAGATCCATTTCTACCACCTTGCTCAGAGGTTAACTCTGTCTGCCTTGAAGAAAGGCTCTGAGTCAGAACTCCCTTTTTTCAAAAATGGTTCCCTTTCTTCTCCTTTATAAGGTCATTGAGCCATACAAGACCACTCCAGTCCTCCCCTTGAGCAAGATTGTACTTAAGAACCCTCTGGATCTTTCTCTTATGCTTATCAAAGCGACTAATGGTCAGTATCTTTCTAGAGTTTGAATGACATGATGATTGTGTCTTTATTAATCAGCAACCAAGTTATCAATGATGAATTAGATATTCTTCTCTTAGGAGTATTTGCATTTCAAAGTAATATTACTTAAGAAACTGATCTTAAATCTAAAGAAACAAATCTTTACAGATGGTATTTCACAAGCTATATGGTGATCTGGTTGGGATCTAGGGATGGTTTTTGTTGAGAAACCCATAAAATGTCATCAAAGAAATAAAAGCCTTATGTAGTAGCAAATGAGAGGGTCTTGGGTTACAGTCATAATAGTTCACATTCATTTGTAAACACCTTCTAATACTTAAAATACGGTGCTTTATATATGGTATGTAATTTAAAATTCAACAGCCCACCACATAGCTACAAGATAATAACAGGGGAAACTGAGGGCAAGGGGAGAGGAAGTATATAGAAACTCTCTGCACTTTCTGCTGAACTTTTCTATAAACCTAAAATAAAGTCTACTGATGAAAATATAAAGTTCAGCAACACTGTGAAGTAGGAATTTTCATCTGTATTTCATGGTGGACAAAGCAGAGACACAGAACAGAGCTAAAGGCAAACCCAGATCTGTGTCTAAAGACTGAGCTCATGATCCTACTTGCAGAAGGAGAGCCCCAAATATACCTATTTATACTTTTGCTTCCCATTCACCTTTAAGGACCTTAGACAAATTTGTACCTGAGTTAGGAAGGGAGAAAAAATGAACCAATCAACCAACAAAACAACATTCCGAAAATGTCAGCATGTGGACCTACAAGGGAAATGTACAAACTGAGAGAACCCAAATCTCCTTGTCTAGTCTTCCCTTTCAATGGCGAAAACATGACAGTGTTTTAGAGACAATGTTTCATCACTTGGAGTCGGTTCTAAACTAATCAAGTGACTCCACCTTTGGTATAGAGATTTCCCTCTGCCAAGAATAAAGAAAACCATTCTTCTCTGAGCCCGAGAGTATAATCAGTGGAGAAGATGCCGGCAATTCTGATGAAAGATCCACCATCGGTGTTTGTGATGGCAGGGAGGTGCAGAGATCTTCCGAGAGCCTGAGATACTTTCAGCAGGCATGGGGCCTTTGAGGCAAGACCATTTGCCCAGAAAACTGCCTGCTCTTTCGGCTTGGTAACCATGGAGTCTAGCCAGAAGAGATTTTGGCTCATACTCATCCTTTCTGAATTCTTCTGAAGAGTAAAAGAGAGAGAGAAGGGGGGATCCCCCCTTTTATGTAAACTAAAGTAAATAAAAATATATGCTTATGGAGGTTGAAAACCTTGGATAAGTATAGAGGTCTGATTGAATGGATAGAAAGCTAGTTATTTGATAAATGTAAAAACATACATACACACAAAATCTTTTTTTACTTATTAAAATGGATTGAGACCTCATGGTTCTAAAGCCAGAGCATATGATTTTAGGTTACCTTCTCTGGTCTGGCACCTTCCTTCTGTTGGCAATCAGTTTGGCGTGCAGGGTGAGATTTTTGAAGAGAGGTCTGAGTTTGATTAACTGTGCCTTTATGAATAACATCCTCAGAGAATTCCAGTCCGTGTTCAGATTCCTGAGTGCGGCAGCCACGGAGCACTAGTGTATGGCTAAGCTGTTCCTTGTAACAGAAGATTCTGACAGGTCATAACTCTTCCAACCTACAGCAGTCATCACCGTTTTTTTGCAGGATGAAATTCCTAATATTTTTATTTTCCTCACTCTTCAGCTGATTTGTCAGTTTACTGAGAAGCACCAAATCCATTTTGATCTGTAGTTTGCTCCCTTCTGGGAAGTGGCCAATCAGACCTAGACTTAGGATGTTCTCAGAGGATCAAGAGGTACCTAATTAGAGGGTGAAGAGAAATAGAAGAGAAGGGGAAATCCCTAATAATTATGCACAGCTGATGTATTTCCTACTAGTACAGTCTCAGAGTCTCCCTTTGGTGACAGTTGCTGTCTGTGGATTCCTTAGATCATGGAGAATCAGCTCTGGTAGCATGCCTGTGCCACGCCCATGGCGAATCCAGCCACTGAATGAACGACCTTTCCTGGTTGGTCTCTTTGCCAGTTGGTAAAATGCATTTGAGTGGAAAAATCAAATGGCAACTAATGTTTTTTCCTCTCAACAGAGACCGCCAAAGGGGAAAAAAGAGCCATTAATCTTTCCTGTGTTAATTAAGAACACTGGATGTCATTATGTAACCATTTTCTTTGGAGTCACACTACTCATTTGAATCCCAGGTCAAGTCTGTTGAAATTGTAATGGTAGAAGGCGTTATCATGTCACAGGGTACCATATTACAGCATGATTGCTTTTCATTCTACATGGTGCATAAAGCAAAATAAATTTTGACTAACCAATGGTGTGAGTTATAATTGGTATATGAGTATATATTTTTATGAAAAGAAAATGTTTCAATTACAATATACTATGTTGGTAATTGAGTAAATTTTCTCTTCATTGTGCTATTAAAGATGCAAGATATTCTTATTATGTTCTGATTTGCTACCTCTTTTCTGCAGAAGAGGCAAAAATCTCATTGCTATCCTGTCATATGCATGTGTGTTTTGGAGGGTAAAAAGAAGTTTATTCTTTTTTTTAACTCAGCAATTTCTCTAAGAAAATTATTTCTAGAAGAGCAGTCATCTTTATAGAGTTCACTAAAGTGGAGTAACCCACAGTTGCTAAGCAGTTGTCAAGTAGATGAGTTTATTTACAATTCCACTCAGCCTTCTTTCCTTTTAGGAGCTTCCCTCTTACCCTAACTTCCACACCAGCACAATATCTCCAATCAGCTTTTTTGGACACTACCTCTTGCTCTGCACCTTTCCTATTATCTAATTTTCCCTCCATACCCTCATCAAACTACAGAATTTATTCCTTCAGAAACAGCAGGCAAAAAGAAAGAAAAAAGATTTCATTCAGCCGAAACCGGTTTGGCTCAGTGGATAGAGCGTCAGCCTGTGGACTGAAGGGTCCCGGGTTCGATTCCGGTCAAGGGCGTGTACCTTGGTTGCGGGCACATCCCCAGTGGGAGGTGTGCAGGAGGTAGCTGATCGATGTTTCTCTCTCATCGATGTTTCTGACTCTCTATCCCTCTCCCTTCCTCTCTCTGTGAAAAATAAAAAAAATAAAAAAAAAAGATTTCAGCCCCAGACATCTCACCAGCAACAGTGAATAAAGACCTTTAGATTTCTATATGAAACTTATTTTCAACTCAGAATTTCACTTGTAGTCAAACTCAATCAAATGAAAGGCTATAATAAAAGTCTTTTTCAGAAAGCAAGGCAAGGTCTCCAACTGTTTATCTTCCAAAGATCCTTTCTTAGAAAGTTAATTAGATATGTATGCCTGTTAAAATGGCTATGCACCCAATTCACACTGTGTATGTTTGGGGGGGGGGTTCCGCACCCCTCCAAGTAATTCTTAAACATCAGCTGGGTGTCCTACAATTCAACTCAGTTTTGACACTATCTACTTGAATATGGCATCAGATACCACAGGTTAAAAGTTCAGGTCTACAAGACTTCCCTTCTCTACCCCCAGTTGCAAGCTCAGGTTGTTACTTGCACTTCTGACTAACCAGCTATAAATTGGAGGACCCCACAGCCCCTTCCTTGGGTTTGATTAATTTGCTAGAGCAGCTCACTAGATTACTGATTTATTGCAGATTTCCAACTTACTGTAAAGCATATTAAAAGATAAGAATCAATAGCTGAATGAAGAGATACATAGGGCGAGGTCTTGTACAAAGGAGCTTCTGTCCTCATAGAGTTCTGGCCCCAGCATGGTGTCATGTGGAAGTCCTCTGGAACCTCCACCTAAAAGTCCTCCAAGCACCCTCCCTTTGGGTTTTTGTGAAAGCTTCATTACATTGGCCATTGGTGATTGATTGAGCCTCCAGCCTCTCTTCCTTCCCTGGAAATCAGGGGGTGGGACTGAAAATTTCAACCCTCTGTTCATGGTTGGTTCCCCTGGCAACCAGCTTCCATCCTTAGGTGCTTTCTAAAACTCACCTCATTAATATAAACCCAGTTGTGGTGGAAAGGGACTTGTGCTGAATAATAGGATGCCCATTTCACCTTCATGGCTCTGAAGCAATTTCAGGAACTGAAGATAAGAGATCAAATATTACAACAAAAGATGCCCCCATTATTCTTAGGATATTCCAAGGGTTTGGGGAGCTCTGTGCTAGAAGTAAGATGAACAAGGAATGAAGAACAAATCTATATATTTGTTATATATTATTTATTATATAGATAATATATATTTCTCATTATAAATCACATTATCAGCCCTATAAAACAAAGAAGTAAATCAATAAAAGCAAAATGGTTTCCAGGAACCACTGAGTTAAAAGAATAGAGTGGCATCTTATCCCAGATTTGAAGCAGCCCTAGCAAATCCAGATTGGAACAGAGGACTAGAGATGTCTAACTATGGTGGAAACAATTTGAGTTTCTGATAGAGGTAAAATACAGGTTATAAAAACAAAGACAATTCATTCCAATTTGATTTCAGGATCATTTTTATTTAAGTGGCTTGAGGATTATTATATTGGACTATAATATATATGACATATAATAAAAATGTAAACATAGCACACTATGCTCTCAGCGTTGAATAATTTTTATATGGGCATGATGTAAAGGCTATTCATTGTTTTTCAATTTTTAGAATCAATTTATAAACAAAGTACAGAAGACAATTGTATTATAGAATGATATATAAATATTTTTATTTTAGAGAGAGGAGATGTGGAACAAGTAGTGGGGTACTAATGTCTTCATTTCACAAAATGGGAAGTTGAGGAGAACCTCAACTTCATGCTTGAAAAAAGGCACTAAAAACTTAAGCAATGCTTCTTGAAGTTGCAAAGTAACCAATGGCGGATCTGAGGGCTGTGGTATTACTCTTATCTGGAGTAAGTAGTGTCAGTCAGGATTCTTAACGGTAAGCAACAGAAACCAGCTCTGGCTGACTCAAGAAGAAACTGAAAACCTCCCTTGGAGGACTGGAGAAATTGGGGCTTGGTGGTCAGGAGCAATTTTAAAAAGCCACAGAGCAGAAGTCATCTAGAAGCAGAATTCCTGTTGACTGAGCACAAGGCAGGATAGTTTGTATTTCAAACACATCTAGCATGGGAGGCTGGGTGCTCTGATTAGACACTGCTACCCAGGAACTTAATCTCACCATCAATATGCCTCTGAGTGTTCATACCACTACCTGAGAAGAACAGAAGGTCTGGGCTTTCCGAATGCTACTGTTTTCTGGTACAGTACAGACCCTGGTGCCTGGTGGGGATGCGTGGGGTAGTGAAGTCATCCTTGTGTTGACCAGGTGAGGGTCCTGGGAGTAAAAGAACTGCCTGTGCTATGCTTCTGCTTTTCCAGTTTGAACCCCAGAGCTATGGCATGAGCTCACTAGCCTGTCACCAGGGAACACCACTCTTCTGTCACCCATCTTGGGGTCAGCCACAGCCTGGGAGGGGAAGGTGCAAACTCTCTTTCTCCAGGGCTAGGATTATGTCACCTCTTTTATCACCACCAGGGTGTGTCTCCTGAAGCTGGCAAGGAAGGCAATAAATGTAGTTCAAGTGTGTCATTTTAACATCTCAAACAAGTACTTAATTTAATTCTTTCACTTTGTGATGCTTTTGAGCTTTATTCTTTTTTTTTTTTTTTAATTTGAGAGCATAACATCAGCACTGGATGTCTAGAGAGACACTTGACCTTGAGCAGGTCATTTAACCTTTCTGGAACTCAAGTTTCCTTATAAAATAGATGAGCTTTCCTCTAAAATTCTTCTCATTTAACATTCTATGCTTCTATGACTGAGTTCAGTAGGTCCATTTAATATTCCTGTGTTTTATTTGCAATTATTTTCCTCTTTATGAGAGATATTTTCGATAGTTTCAAGTTTTAGGAAAAATATCTCACACACCAGAGCTGACCTTGGGTAGCTCAGGGTCTGCTGGGAAGTTAGGTGTGACCCTCAACAATTGTAACAGAAGGTAGAATCTGGTGCGTTTTGATTTGGGGGATGAGATGCCTACTTAGATAAGGTAATTTTTAAATTTATTATTTGAATGACGAAATTAATCTGTACAGAGACAAAGAGCTTTATTAAAATATCAATGACAGGATATGAGGCCCCAAACAGCAGCATTTTATTTAAACATTTTCACAGAAAGTTTTTATGTGCAGCCAGAGTTGAGAACTACTGCTTTTTACAATTTATTAAAAAGTTGAGAAATAATTTAGCTATAGTCACTATACATTCTACAAGCAAATTTGGGCTACATAGTTTAACAAAATAGTTTTCTGACTTGTGAATTTAGTTACATGGAAAAAAATGTTCTGGCAAACAATTGCTTAAAATGAATACTTCTTAAGCTTTTTGGTCTCTTGACCCATTATGTTCTTAAATATTATTAAGGATGCAAAGAGCTTTTGTGTATGTAGGTTATATCTAAGGATGTTTATTCTTTACTGGTTTAGACATTAAAAATGAAGAAATTGAAACACATATTAATTCATTTAAAAAGAACATGAACAAGGCCCATTACATGCTAACACCAAGAGCATAGTTTTATGAACAATAACAAAGTATATTCTCAAAAACAATTTTGTGAGAGGAGAGGCACTTCCACATTTTTGTAAATCTCTTCAGCTGGGTTCTTGCCCTGCTCTGCATTCAATTGGCTGTGATATCTCACAGGATATAGCCTCTGAAAACCTCCACGGGACCCTCCAGAGAGAATGAGAGAGACCAAGGCAAATGAAGTCTTAGCATTATCATGAAAATAGGTTCAGTGACTTCAATGAAGAGTCTCAGTGATCACCACTATTGAAATCTTTATGTTCATTCTCATAATGGTTCTGTCATTTAATAAAAATGAAGCAATTGAGGCCTGGGAAGGCAAGGAACTTGCCCAGGATCACATGATGGTGACAACAGGGCTGGGATTTGTTTCCAGGTGGTGGGCTGCCGAGTGGGAGCTGTGCCACTGCACATGTCCCCTCTCAACAGTTCACAGAGTACTTAATGGCCACTTTATTTCTTCACTCGTCTACTGGTGATGTTGATTGGCATTGTTTCCCTTAAACTTGTTTGAAGAACTTAATAAACTCAAGAATAGTTGTTCTTAATTTTTTTCAAATATATCAAGGCAACTTTATAATTCCTATTTTAAAAAACCTTTATTGTTGGAAGTATTACATAATATCCCTTCCCATTGACCCCTTCTAGCCCGCCCCACCCCTTGTACCCCCTCCCCCTGCCCCAGGCCTTCACCACACAATTGTCTGTGTCCATGGGTTATGCATATGTGCATATAAATTCTTTGGCTGATCTCTTCCCACCCACCTCCACCTTTCCTTTGAGATTTGATAGTCTGTTCCATGCTTTTATGTGCCTGGATCTCTTTTGTTCCGCACTTTATTTTGATTATTAGATTCCATATGTAAGTGAGATCACGTGATACTTGTCATTTGGATTTAGGAAGAGAATAGTCATAGTATACATAGTACACATAATGACAAGATACTTCTTAACTCTGTTTAAAAATAATTGATTTGTTTTAGAGAGAGAGGAAAGGAGAGGGAGAGAGAAACACTGATTGGCTGCCTCCTGCACACCCCCTACTGGGGATGGAGCCCACAACCTAGGCATGTGCCCTGACTGGGAATCAGAGCCAAAACTCTTCAGTGCACAGGAAGACACCCAACCAATTAAGTTACATGGGCCAGGCCTATTCCTTAACTCTTTATTGGTTTGGTTTGCACAGTGAACTGGTACCTGACATGGTCTTGAGGGACTCTTCATATAGTTGAATGTAACATCTTCTGTTTAACCCTTTGAATGAGAGGAGAACACAGCTATTATGAAGCCCTTCAGATTTTAGAATTATCAAGGAGATGGATTTCTTGGGACAAAATGGGAAGGAAAAGATAGAGATTAATTCCGATCAATTAGAGCCATCTTAATAAACTCTTAAGATAATTTCATAACATGAAGGCATCCAGATTTTTAAAAGACATTCACAAAGTCAGTGTTGCATAGCAAAAAAGGAAAACATCACAAAGGGAATGGCCTTGGGCCTCAGTCCTGAGAGCAGAGGCACCTACAAAATCTGACCAGATTTAGTCTAAACTAGATTTTAAAAGGGTTAAAAGATGTTCACTAATCCCAAAGAGACTATTTAAATAAAGCAAGAGAATCAGTGCCATCAACTACATTCAAACAGTCCCTGGCCTTGCCAGTCAGTTTACTAAGCAACTCACCTGCACCCTTTTCTTGGGTCCCTGAGGTTAAATCTACTTCATTCACTAGGGACCCACTTCAAGTTTTCTCCTGTCAAGTTCTTATTGGAGATTCAATTCTTGTAGTACAGGATGGTACTTACCCTCTGTATAACCCGTTTTTCCTTGTACCCTCTACCCCTATCCCCTTGCTGACTCCAAATTGTATGCAAAATAGTTTGTGAATATTCTATCCAGGGAATGCATATATAAATAGACAATTATAAAAAAAAAACAGAAATAGAAAGAGTGAAAAAGAATATTGGATACCATACTTATGCTTATACTCAGTGAATAGCAGAGAAATGCCAAAGAAATAATTTTACCTATCATACTGGCAAAAAAAAAAAGGCAAAAATTGACACTGCTGGACAAAGTAAATTGATACAGCTATCTAGAAGGCAGGTTGGAAATAGATGACAAAAGTCCTGGAAAATTAAAACCTTTTATCTCAGAAGTTCCACTTCTAGTATTTGTTCTCCGAAAGAATTGAAGAAGGTAACAAAGTTGTAAAGTTGTATGTATGGACTAAAATATTCACTATGACATTTTAAAGAGGTTGAAAATTCAAGAACTTGCTGGGCCAGACAGGTTATAGAAATTGCTGAAGAGGCTGAATGTTTGACCACAGCAAGTAGCAAACTATTAAGTTGAAAGGCTCAGAGATTCTTAAAAGCATTAAGGACCAAATTAAACATCAGTTTTACACAAATTTTTATAATGGTCAAAGCCTAGAAACAATCTAAATGCCTGAAACTCTGTGAATATTAACCAAGTTATAGTACAACCACTCAATAGAACATTCCTTGTGCATAAAGTGGGAATACAATGCCCTACAATTGTATGCTTACATGACATGTCCTTAAATTACCTACCAGATGGTAGGTGTCAATAAGAGTTAGTTTTTCTTCTTTTAAATATGCATTCTCCTAGAGAGAGGTGTCTCTTCCGGTTACAAGCCACAGAAACACCACCCTCCTTTAAGTAAAAAAAAAAAAAAAAAAAGACACATTTATAGATTCACATAATTGGGAACATCAAGTGTGGATGGATCTAGACCTTCAAAAAATACAGGTTTCTCTCTCTCTCTCTCAACCTAGCTCTGTTTCTCATCCTATTGCTTTTATTCTCAGGCAGATATTTCCCATGCTGTGGTGAGAAGTTCAGGTGCAAACCCTACCCAGTTGCAACCTCTGAAATTATGTATCTTCTTCAATGGCTCTACAAATTCCTAAGTATAGGTCTTTGTTGGCCCAGCATTTGGTCGTGTGTCCTCCCTGAATCAATCACTATGACTCAGGTTGTGTTAAGAAGCCAAACCTGACACTGGGGGATCTTATTCCTAAGTCCATGTGCTGACAGTGGGGGAATTAAAAAAAAAATCAGAATGTTGTATCCAGGAGAAGGGAGACAGGATGCTGGGCAGAAACAGCAGTTGTTCACTGTAGCAGATGTCAAATCCTATCTTTACCCCCCTAATGCATTCATTGTCTTGAACATACGCATGCACATGGTAGGGTTTCAATGAGCAGCTGTTCTACTCATGTTTAAAAATTGCCAGGAGCCTATAGGAGTGTCCCTTACAATTTTTTTTTCTCCTTAGGTGGGTGTCATTAATACAGGTGTGCAAACCCAACTATTAACAACAAACCCCATCTGGGTTCCCTTGTTTATCCCTACAGCGCTATTGCAAATTATCGCCATGAGAATATAGGTGTTCTTTCAAGTGTATTATTATCTTCACCACCTGCTTGTTGTGCAATATGTAATAATAAACACCATCATAATGGAAGTCACAATCTGTAGTGGATGCTCATAGCAGTCTATCCAAATAGAGATAAACAGTTAAAGATGGAAACATATTTTTATATGAACACATTTAAAACAAATCACAGAGTCATCTTTTAACAAGGACAGGCCAACTAATTATTAGGCAAACATAACTACATACATGTTCAATATCATAAAGGAAAATCATATTCCTTATAGAGAATGCCCAAGGCAATATTTTTTTTTCTTCCTTTCTGGAACATAACTTCATTCTGTGGTGTATTTTTCTAGCGGTGTAATGAGCCAATTTTAGGGGAGATGAAAGCAGGGAGGATGACAGGATTGGCTTTGAGGACTTCATTCCTGCAGATTTCCATCACTTCTACCATGGCATTCCTCTTGTTAACCTCAAAAGACCATGCATGATCCAGTGGGGGTGGATATTTTTGCCCCATTGCATATCCCTCATAATGAGCCATTTGTGTCATGAATTTCTCACCCCATCCTCCCACCCAGTATGATTTAATGTCTTCTTTAAGTGCTAACCTTAGCCACCCTTATTGTGTGCAGGAGCAAGGAATGCCCCTTTCTGGCATTTACTGAAATTAAAGTCTGTTAGACTTTAGACACTGGGCTCTGCCTTTTGGAAACAAAAAGCAAATAAACATATGTACAAAGCTCAACCAAAAACCCCAGGAGTATTCTATGTGCTGAAAGAAAGCCCCTCTGAGCCTCCTACCCCATGCCCAGGCTTCCTCCCCTCCGCCTCCTCCCCGCCACCCCTGGCAAATAGTATAGCACATTTTTTTTTGTGAAGCAGTTTTCCTGAGCAAACATGTTTGCATCAGTCAGTTTAGTTCCCTGGAAAAAAAGGCTGTTTTTCAATTGCTCTCCTTCAGGGCCTGCATTTGGGGAAATCCTTGCTCCAGCTTTCTTCTCCCTGGGTGCTTGCAAAGTGCAGCATGAGAGAAACAATGGCGCAGGGACCTGCAGGCTTAGAAAAGTCAGGGGCAGGGAAGTAACTTACATTCTGTTTCCAGGCAGGCGGGAGCTCTAGAGTTCTTTATCTCACTCCCACCTAAGGGCACTTGTTAGAGGAAAGTGTGTCCACTTAGACCTGGGACCTGGCACCATGTCTGAACACCAATCTCAACCCATCCATTCACTCAGTAACTCATTCATTCATTTTTTAAAAGAAAAACAGCCCCAGTTAAATGACCACTGTGAACCTCTATGCTTTGGGTTGCCGTGAGGTATGAATACCTGATCAGAGCACTCAGCACAGAGCCTGGCACCTAAGGCAGCTTTCAGAACAAAGTAATTCCTGAGAATCCTGTTTGTTAAGAGTAGAAAGAAAAACATGACTCCAAATACAAAGGCGGTTGAGATCTTTCCTGCATGTTCTATTTGCCCTGTCCAAGAAGGTAGTCACTAGCCTTAATTAAAGCTAACTAAAATTAGACATTCAATTCTTTATTCATTTGCCACAAGTCAAGTGCTCAACAGCCACCTATAACCTTAGTGACTAGCAAATGAAGGCAGATACTGAGCATTACCATCGTCACAGAAAGTTCTACTGGGCAGCAGTGTTTCAGTTTCATTCTCCATATTGGACTATGCATACTTCTCTTGCTTAACGGTGTCCCAGAAAATACTCATTGGTCTCCTTCTATGCCCACAGCCTATGTTGTGTTCTGTGGAGTTACAAAAATGAATATCCCTGCCTTTAGAGACTGTATGCTTACCATCTAAAAGGAAAGGGAAGACGCACTCATAATTAACGACAATAGATGCAGTTTATTGGTGGCTCAATATTTATTAGTATGTGCAGTACACAGGACTAATAGTGATGGATCGCTACATGAATGATAGATCTCTACAAGAAAGAAGCTTCCATTAAGGAGAAAAACTGTAGGGGTTTCTGAATTCTAGGATGGAAGCAGAAATCAGTCCATGTGAGGAGTTCCTAAGTTCTGAAAGCTTTATCATCTTTAGAAAACTTTATTTATAATCATGCAGATATAAAGCAAGTACCTATCCATTCTTCCTAGGGAAGTTCTGAATGGGAAAACTAGCAAAATACCTATGCTTAAGAATAGTAAGTCTTTTGTTGAATAATGGAAAAAACAACTTTCAGTGTGAGCTAAGTGCATCACTGCTGAGATTATTAAAACGCCAACTCATGTTTTTATTTCTCTGCATTGGTAGCTGGATACTACTTAAATGCTTAGAGATGTGGACTCGGGGAGAAGGGTCATACAAAGAGGATTCTTGGGAGAGAAGACAAATGGACTTTCTACATGGCAGCAGTCAGAGGGGCTGGACAGGGGCAGCCACAGAACTTCGTAGGGACAGTAAGGCTGGTGGGAGAAATAATGAGTGCTCATCACTTTTTCCTTTCCTCTTTCCTATTGTAGTTTCTTCACATTATCCTCTGGCATTAGTACATTTGTCAACATGATTCCCCCCTGTGTGCTGTGCTTTTGAAGAAAAAATTGAGGGGTGCCTGTCATAGACTATTTGCTTTGGGGCTGTAAGGAGCTGAGCCTCAGTCACAAGTGAGCATGCCGTGTAGAGAGAGATGCTGGGGCAGGACCCAGAGTTCACTTTGAAGTTCATCCTATATAACAAAAGGCAAATTGTCCCCTCAACTGGAAGTTTGACCAGGGAGTGGAGCTGGCCGGCCAACCACCCATGGCCCCTCCCTCTGGCCAGCCCCACCTCCATCGCCCCTTCTTCCCCCCCCTACCCTGATCAGGGGTGGGAATGGCCTACCAACTGCCCCCAGCCCCTCCCCCTGGCCGGCCCAGCCCTATCGGCCTCAACTGGGGCGGGCCAGAAGACCCCACCCATGCACAAATTCATACACCCGGCCTCTAGTATTTTTATAACATAATAGGTTGGCATTTTAATATGAGAGAGTGGTTATTGTCAGCCACAGTTTGATCACTTGCAAAGCAGGAAATGAGGCCATGCCACCCTAGGGAAATCCTTTTAGACATTTTGAGATGAGATATATATATATATATATATATATATATATATATATATATATATGGAGAAGATAATTTTAATTGGATTGAATGAAAAGATTTTTATGGTGACTTTTGTGTTTGTTAGTAAAGGCCTTCCACGAATGACCTTAATTTCACCAGTTTCCAAATAATTGCACTCTTATCAAGATGTGGAAGGCATAGAAATGCTCTCTGTCCCATTGTGGAGTTCACAGTCTACTGAGGGAGTCAGAGGGTGCCCCCCATATTACTTCTCATCCACAGTCACAGAAACCCCTCTGTAGCTAAACACACTGTCATCTGTAAAAACACTTCATTTATCAGTTCTTTTTTAGCATCCAGTGCCCCTAACTTCTGGCTAGCAAAATATCAAAGAAATAGGCATGTGTAATATCTGGGTGTGTCTTAGAATGATGCCCCCTTTTTGTTTCATTTCCTCTTCCTATTGGCATAATGAGGATTTGGTGAGGAGCCATTTGGACCGTGAACAAAGCGGAATACCCCAGGAATGATGGAGCAGCAGCTAGGAGAAGCTTGGGTCCTGCTAATATTGTAGAGCAGAGCTTCTTTATCAGTCGGAATTTATAGGTGAAAAGAGAAAATAAGCGTCAATCTTCTTCAAGCTGTATTTCTTGGGGTCCTTGCTCCATCAAGCCCAACTAATCACATAGCAAAATCTATCACTGGAAAAGGAACTAGTACATATTAAGCCTTTGGTATTATTACTATTTAAAAATACTAGTGGAGTTAATTTTAATCATTATATAGAATAGTCTAATCATACATTAAAACAATAATAAAATTAAATCTTGGTTGAAAATATATATAGATATGTAATAGTCTTTCAAATACTCATCCCATAAAGCTCTTTTCAAAATATACATATATTTTTATTGATTTCAGAGAGGAAGGGAGAGAGAGAGAAATAGAAACATCAATGATGAGAGAGAATCATTGATTGGCTGTCTCCTGAAAGCCCCCTACTGGGGACCGAGCTCACAACCCGGCATGTGCCCTTGACTGAAATCAAACCTGGGACCCTTCAGTCCACAGGTCAACGCTCTATCCCCTGAGCCAAACCAGCCAGGGCGCCATAAAACTCTTGAAGTGCCCACAAACAGCTAAATGGTTTAAAGTTTCACAAATGGAATATACCTAAGCTTCTTCCACAAGGAAATCACTGCCTTGCCATTTTAAGACACAAATTAGGAAATACCTAAAAGAATCCTTTCTCATCCATGTGATTCAGAAGTCAGCTTGGGTCAGCTTGCCCTTAAGAAGTGTTGTCTTCCCAAGATTTCTTTAATTGGTAAGGTGTTTGGTTTCTTTTAGTTACATCTGGCTCTGGTTTCTGGCATCTGCCAATGTTGTCCAATCCGCATCCTGCAGTTGGGTAGTTATCTCTTCCCTTCACAACCCCTTCTGTTTGATTTCCTCCCTCCCAAGTGCACTCGCACGTGACAGCCGTGTGTGATAACTAGAGGTCCAGTGGCAATGGTGGAAGGATCTGGAACAATTCAGCAGTTCTTCCAAACTGTACATTTGGAGACTTCCAAGTTCTCCAAATTTCCTCTTGGTCATTTTTTTTTTTTTTTTTTTTTTTTTTTTGTAACAGATTCCAGCCATCCAACCCTTGTGTGCTCTTTATTTCATTCTCTTTTTTGTTTTCCTCAACTTGACTTACAGTTGCCTTCTTGGACAGAGTAGTCTAGTTTTCTCATTGTCATGGTATCTAATCCATTTTCTCAGGGCTGCACTTTCCTTCCCTAAGTATTTTGTCAGACTATTTCCCTAAAAGTGACAGTAAACTCTGGTGACTACTGACTACATTTGGACCCATCAGCTATTCTCATGGGGGAAACAAAATTTACCTTATTTTGTTGTTAGAGAGTTACTTTTTTTGGTCTATGATACTATAGCTTAAATTTCAGACAAGTTTTATGATGCTCTAACTTAAAAAAATTATATTAGAATTCAATTTGGTATACTGAAATCTTAAACTGCTATTGTGTTGTCTTAATATTATTGCTTTTCTTCCAAGTATGATCATGCTTGTCTTATCTCCTTCCTCGGGATCATATCCATGAGGATGATAGGAGGTCTTCAAGATCTTCATCTCTGGTGTGCTACTGTAATTCCAGACTGGTTTCTTTCACCTCTCATGTCCCCGGGAATAGTTCTTTATTCCTCATCTGTTACTAATCATTAGCTTGTCTTTCCATTCCATTGTGTTCAATTTACCTACTCCTTATTAAGCCTTGACTCCATACACTAAGACAAATGCATTTATTACCACCACAAAATTCTTTTAAGCATTTTTGATACATATTCTGTCCATTGCCTCCATGTCTCCTACAGTTACCAGTACAAAATTCCCTCAAAAAACATTTGTTGCATTAAAAAGAATATAAGAAGTATTTCTTCTGGTTGCTAAAAAATATATTTAAAATATCAGTTCTCAACTTGTGGAGGAATCCAATTTGTTCTTTGTAGCAGATTCCCAGAGAATTCAAGGTCAGATCCAGGGAGTTTCTGGTTACAGAATTCTGTTCAAGATAATATCCATTTTTCTCTGCTAGTCAAATTTAGGTGTTTATCTAAGTATTTTATGTTCTCATTAGAACTTGCAAGATTGATTATATTTTTCTCCTCTTTTTTAATTGACCTTCCAGTGCAATAATTTTCAACTTTTTCCATCTCATGACACACATAAACTAATTACTAAAATTCTGCGACACACCAAAAAATATTTTTTTGCTGATCTGACAAAAAAATAGGTATAATTTTCATTCATTCACACCAGATGGCTATTGTTGTGTTAGCTGTTATCATTTTTTAAAAAATTTGACAATCTAAGGGTAAAGAGCTCAGTGCCCCTGACTACAAGGTCAGGTATTGCATGTTTTAAAAATTCTTGTGGCACACCAGTTGAAAATCACTGCTCAAGAGGAAAAGGTCAGATGTAGAATAGTATGTTCAGACTGAATTTTGAACATGTTCAAAGGACAGTTGATATTGCTCATTTTTTTCCTTTGCCCATCCCCTTACCCCAGTGACTGTAGGACCCTGTTGGCTCCTTGTGTTCTCTCTTGGGTTCTATCATTTTAGATTTAGAATTTCGGAGAAGAGAGAATATTAAAGGGAAGATTTTATTTTCCATGTTCTGATACATGCAGATAATTTTAAATGCTTTAAAAGATTTTATAAATGGGTTATTAAAAGTAAGTACTTAATTAGTAATGGGTGTTTCCATATATTTACTTTTCAGGGTAAGAATTAAAAAATATATATCCTGTCAAGTCCTTTACTAAGAAACACCCCCACACCCAGTGGTACCTTTGGAGACTAAAGCACATGTCATTGCGCCCATAAGTACTGAAAGCTACTCTGTCGGTCTGCAGGCCAATCATGGACAGCACAGGGGGTGAGCAAGAGTGCTGTAGGTGAAGGTAAAGGAATGATCACGCATGGATATGTCCTCATTTTTGAGGCAAGGAATAGCACAGCTCCATTCTGCACTGCAGGGTTTGTAGAAACCTTTACAGGAAGGCCTTTGAGTGTCAGACTGTGGGCACTAACGTCGGTTACTTAGTCCTCCTTGCTCCAGTCAGTCTTTTCTGAGGGATTTAGCTGGCATCAGTCTCCTTTTCTTCTGAATTTCTATAGTTGTTTTAGTCTACCACATAATCTAAACCTCAATTATATGCTTCTTTAGGTTAATGTTGTTATAATTGTGTAGTGCTAGAAGCTTTCATGGCATTGGAAGAACAGAAAGGCTTAATATTAAATGCTGGCTTACTATTGACTATGCAATTGGCTTTACCCAAATCATATTCTCTCTGAACCTGTTTCTTGTATGAACAATGGGAATGAAAACTTACTTTGCTGGGTTTTGGGACTTATTTTCTAAAAAGCATCTTTTGTTAAGTATTCCCTGAATAAATATTAGCTACTATTGTAAGTTGTCATATATTTTTATCTCCTCCAATATAAATGTAAGTGGTATATTCAGAAAATGTGTATCAAAAATTGTGAAGAGTCTGAAATTTTATTCTCAAGCTAACAATTTAGTCTACCACAGTTTTATGGATGCTAATAGAAGGCATGACACTCCTGGGTCCGAGACAAGACAATTTAGTGCTGAGAGCAATAGCAGTAGACAGAATATCAGCATTTTCATACTAATTTTTCAAGCCCAAATTCCCACTGTGAAGAGGGCCAGACAGTACCTGTAAATACAGTGAGTTGCTTTATAAGACAATAGTTAAGGAACCAAGTTCTTTTTAAAGAGAAGTATATCTGCCATATACTCCAGAGGGAGCCAGTTTCCAAAATGGTAAAGAAACCCATCCTTTGTTCTGAAAGACATTAACTATATCTTTCAAGACTGTTTGCTATACAAAAACACTTAAAAATATAGTTGTGAGTAAAGAGAAAGTTTGTGTCTTATTCATAAGACATACGAAAATGTCAGAGACTCACCCTCGCTGGTGTTGCTCAGTGGTTGAGCATCACCTTATGAGCTAGGAGGTCATGGTTCAATTCCCTGTCAGAGCACATGCCCGGGCTGTGGGCTTGATCTCCAGTGTGGGGCATGCAGGAGGCAACCGATCAATGATTCTCTCTCATCATTGATTTTTCTCTCTCTCTCCCTCTCTCTTCCTCTCTGAAATAAAACAAACAAACAAACATTTTTAAAAAATGTCAGAGACTCATGGAAAAGTTATCTTCCAACAATATGATTTATAGGCTATAAGCAAAATACAACTTTGTTTCACTCAGTGCATTTCAGTTATAATACTTGGGATTGGACTTACTATCCTATAGTAAACAACTAGAAAGCCAAAAAATACACGTGACAATGGTTTCATACATTGAACAGCAGACAACAGATCACTCTGATCCTGAGAGAAGAGAAGTGAGTGAGGGGAGCCCCACAACTGCTTGGCTCTCTGCTGAGAGGCGTGTCTGGGCCTCAGTAATGATGAGAGCATTCCAAACCAAGCATGGCAGACTTGCTGAGTGAAGAAAGTAGGAAAAAAGTTCAGGGAAGCTGAAGTGCCTGGCATTTTTAAGGAAGACTAGCCAAGAAAAGGGAGCTACATAGAAAGAAAGCCCCCCAAATCTTCCTAAGTCTTTTTAGATGGGAGATAACTATTATGCATATGCACAGGGTGGAACCCGTGAGGCTAGACCATGAAAGGATTGGGGAGCTTTAAGTTAAGTAGTTTATAGAGTTCACCCAGATGAGAGAGACATTCAAGTTTTAACCGCCCAGAATAGCAAGTCCTTGTTAAACACCTGAGCTATAAGTAAAGACCCAGAAAAGCCGTGCTGTAATGGTGGGCCTATCCTGTCATTAGATCCAAGCTATTCTAGACTTCCATTTCAAAAACTTGAAAACAAGCCTCAAAAGAATACATTGGTGCACTAGCTGGTTTGGCTCAATGGATAGAGCATCAGCCTATGAACTGAAGGGTCCCAGGTTTGATTCTAGTTAAGGGCATGTCCTTCGGTTGCAGGCTCCTCCCTGGCCCCAGCCTTGGTTGGGACACTTGCAGGAGGCAACCAATCAATGTGTTTCTCTCACATCAATATTTCTCTCTGTCTTTCCCTCTCTCTCTCTCTTCCACTCTCTCTAAAAATCAATGGAAAAATATCCCTGGGTGAGGATTAAAAAAAAATAAAAAGAATACATTGATCACAGTATCTTACTGTTGCTGAAACAAAAGTGAATAGCTTTTAGAGAATACAATAAAATCCAGCACTTGAACACATAAAAATCACAATCTAATAAAAATTCACTATACATACATAGAAGCAGAAAAATATGACACGATAGCAAGAAAAAAAATAGAAATAATGTAACACATCACCAGTCAATAGAAACGTTGCCAGAAATGACAAAGATGATGGAATTAACAGAAGAGAACTTTAAAGTATCTAATATATTACCAAAAAAGCCTCAAGAGTTTAAAAGAAGGCATAGCATAATAAATGGAAAAGTGGAAAACATAAAAAAGTTCCAAATGGAACATTGAGAAATGAAAAATAAATACCTCAAATTAAAATTTTACTGCAAGGGATTAAAAGCAATTTAGAAATTATGAAATAAATGATTGGTGAAATTGAAACTGTATTAGTAGAACTATCCAAAATAAAGTAAAAAGGGGGGAAAAGGACTAAAACTTTTAACAGAGCCTCTGTGATCTGTGGGAGACAGCACATGTAATTGGAAACTAAAAAGAGAGGGTGGAGAAGAAATATTTTAACAAGCAACAGTTAAAATTTTTCCAAATTTAATGAAAATTAGAAACCTATAGATCTAAGATTCTCAACAAACCCAAGCAAGATACATACAGAATTTGGAAAATTACTATTAAAGAAAAACTGTAGAAACTACCAAACAAAGTACAAGACACAATATGTACAGAAAAATAAGGATAAGAATTGGAGCACATTTCTTGCCTGAAACTATGCAAAACAGAAGACAATAGATTTACATATTTAAAATGATGGTGGGGAAATAAAGTTAATCTGGAATTCTATATCCAGCAATATTATATTTTAATAATTAAAGGTAAAATAAATAATTTCACAGATTTAAAAATGTTGGGATCATCATCCCCAGTAGACCTGTACTATAAAACATATTAAACAAAAATGCTTCAGGTAGAAAAATAATTGTACTAGCTGGAAATTTATATCTATACCAACAAAAGCAGTAGAAATAGTAAATAAGTAGGTAAATGTAAAACATTTTTTTCTCATTTTAAAAATTTCTTAAAAATGTAATTGACTAAAGCAAAAATATTAAAATGGAATTGTGGCATTTACAGATAACAGTAAATTGGAAATTTTTTACAGAACTCACCACCATACATGGTCATGCAGCCCTATGCAGAAGGAGAAAGCTGGATTTGGATGGCATCCTAAAGTCACTGATTTTACAGTCTATAACATTGTCAATTAAAAAGAATAAATTCCCTTTGGCAAACAACAGGTCAAACAACAGGTGACTTATGACTAAAGCTGTGAAAATAATAATAATAAAAGCTGTGAAATAATGCCAATAGATTGCAACCAATCTTATTAGTAATTTTTGATGTTATAATTTTAATTAAACACTTTTTACATACAGGGTAAGTATCAGCATCAAATGGGTAAAATGCATAATCTAAACTACATTTCTCTTTTGTTTCTTAGCCTTTGTGTATTTTAAAGACTGAAATAATGAAATGGTCACAGGTAGATTATAAAAATACATGAGAGAAATTAAAATAACTTAAATAATTGTAAAGGGAATGTTACTACTTACAAAAATACCTTCATTTATATTAGAATATGTTTTTAATCCACATAAGTGGAGCAAATACTATCATATTTTGGGTGTGAAATGGACATACTCTGACAATGATGGTTTTCCCAAATCCACATGTAATAACCCATTCAGTGGATATGTTTGGTTTCATATTCCACAAATTTTTACATCCTAAATAATTCATTGGTTCTCCAAGACAGAGATTCATAGCCATTTAAAATTGACATTTGAAAACTAATTCTATATTTTTGAAATATTATATAGGGTTTAATTAAATCCAACAAGATTTTTTTAAAGACACCTACTACATGAGAGATACTAGAATTACAAAGAAAATAAGATATGGTCCTTGCCTTCAAGAAACTGACTGTAAGAGGGGAAACAGGTGCATATACACTCTTATTGCATCTAATGGTAAGAAAAAAGAAAATAGGAGGTGAGGGGAACATGGGGAAAATAGACAATTTTGGCAAATAAGGTTTTTGTAGAAGGCTTTGCAGAGGATATGACATTTAAAATGGACACTTGAGACTAAGAAGAATGTCACGGCAGTAAAATATACAATTTTCCTTCATTGAGGCTTGAAAATCTTGTATGAAAATGAATTCTAATGAAAGAAAACTATTTTATCACCTCTATAAGGGAAAACATAGCTATAAGTAAACAGTCTCTTTTACCTCAAAGTGAATTTGTTAAACACCTACCATTGACGTGGTTTAGAGAATATCCCTTTCTTCTTATGCTCCATTTGTGAACTCAAGGAGCTAGGAGCTGCAGTGAATGTTTTAACTGGTTTAGAGAAGAATTCCCTTTATTAATAGAGACAGTATCAAATGTATAAAGAAGAAAGCCTTTCGGGATTGGAATCTTGTTTCAGGATGAAATATAGTCAAACTATAAGAAAGGAAGAATGTCTTGAGAAGGCACAGAGTCACCATACTTCAGAAAGAGCTCAGAGGGATCATTCTTATTAGAAGAAATAAGAATCTGCTGAATTAAAATGTCATGACCTTAAGTAAAATGTTTACACTGGCATAACCTGCTTTGTCTGGAGGACACACAGTATCCCTAGGCAATAATGTCCTAAGAAGACCAGTCTTTTCTCATACCCATTTTCTCCTGACACATACAAGACTCTCCTTCAGTGCTTAATCAAGTCCAAAGACCCAGCACTGATTGCTGACTTGTAGTCACATGAGATTAAAGTTGGGTTCCTTTGGGGCTGGAGGAATCCGTATTCACTGCCCAGACTAGGTGATCCATATTTCCTGTCCTACTGTAATTGTGACCAGGGGACACCACTAAAACCCACAGTCTAGCCTGGCTGGCATTGCTCAATGGACTTTTGAACCAAGAGGTCATGGTTCGATTCCCAGTCAGGGCACATGCCCAGGTTGTGGGCTCGATCCCCAGTCGAGGGTATGCAGGAGGCAGCCGATCGATGATTCTCTCTAATCCTTGATGTTTCTATATCTCTTTCCCTCTCCCTTCCTCTCTGGAATCAATAAAAAATATATTTAAAAAAACCAATCACAGTCTAAACAAAGTCCCCTCCCACCTGTTGCTGGAACCATTGATAAAGCCAGAGCTTGTTGTTGCCTCCTCCTAAAATCCTAGTAGTCCTGCATCTTCAACTACAAGCTCAGAAAGTCCTTGGCACCCACTTGCCGTAGCTGTGAATGCTGAAACCACAGCTTGGTGTGGTGCCTGCTGTGACCGTGGCTGCCCTCAGAAATGTGGCTTGATAGCAGTCTTGTGCTCTGGTCCCTGCTGCTGAAATACTTCTCTGCTCAGAATGTAGGAGTTTCTTACAGTGTTTATTTGTTTTTTGTTTTTTGTTTTTTCAAAGTTACATTTGATTATAAAATTTAATGTAAATTTTTTTTATTGTTTTTGTTTTTGTTTTTGTTTAAAATTTTTATTTTTTTAATTGTTTGAAGTATTACAAATAGTAGTACATGTCTCCTTTTTTTTTTTCCTTTCCCATTGACCTTCCCCCAGCCTCCCCTTCCCCCCAGTACATGCCCTTACCTGCCCCCTCCCCCCAGTGTTTTTTATCCATTGGTTATGCTTATATGCATGCGTACAAGTCCTTCGGTTGATCTCTTACAGACACCCCCCCCCCCCCCCCCCCGCAACCTCCTCTGCCTTCCCACTGTAGTTTGACAGTGTTTAGAAGGTGGCTCCTTTTCTCTGTGGATCACTGGGTTCCGGACATTCTGAGCCAAAATTGTCCTGGGTTCTATGGATTCATTAGCACAGTCACTTCCCCAGAAGTTGATTCTAGAATGTCTGGATCCCAGGTGTTGGCTTAGGCCAGTGGTCAGCAAACTCAGTCAACAGAGCCAAATATCAACAGTACAACAATTGAAATTTCTTTTGAGAGCTAAATTTTTTAAACTTAAACTTCTTCTAACGCCACATCTTCAAAATAAATAGACTCGCCCAGGCCGTGGTATTTTGTGGAAGAGCCACACTCAAGGGGCCAAAGAGCCATATGTAGCTCGTGAGCCGCAGTTTGCCAACCACGAGCTTAGGCAGCTGTTTTCTTCCCAGTCCTTGGATACCAGGTATCTCCTGGTACACCATCACAATAGATTCTGCCTCAGGTGAATTTTGTCTCAGTAACTTCATTTCCCTTTCTGCTTGACCCTTAAACTGGGCCATGTCAGGTTGAGCTATATGTTCCAATTTATTTGGATTTCAAAGACAAGGGTCGAAGTCCATTTTCTCCTCAGAATGCCCTATTACCTTATGTAAATTAAATTAGCTACATCTAACTTCCAAACTATATAAAAGTGGGTATGTCAGGATTTAGAGGCCATCTACATCTTTTATACAGTATACTACAGAGCTGGTTTCTATAAATCTCTAATGAATTACAAGCTATTTTAAAAATAACTGTGTGGAGTGTGTGTGTGTGTGTGTGTGTGTTAGCACTGAAAAGGAGAGAGGGGTCGGCTCAAGGCTCTGCATTTTGGCTGCATCACTAACTGATATTGACTTTGGATGATTCACCTAAACATTTCTGTGCCTCACTTCCCTCATGTGAAAAACATGAGGGGTGGAGCTACATGGTTGCTCAGGTTACTTCCAGCTGTAGATAATTCTATAATTCTTTGCGATGATCTAAACTTCATTTGCAGGCAAACACACCCTTGTATGTTATTTCGGAAGCTTCATTCCTGACCAGTAGGTTCATTTTTGGTCATCAGCTTGATTTAGCCAACTCCTGATTACCCACTCACAGATGCTTGCAGATTACCCCTGGGTGGTCTGGCTCTTCATAAGCAATAGGCTAGATTGGGGGCTGCCCCAGGGCCACTATAGGCAGATTTATCCAACTACAGAGCCAGGACCCAGCAAGCCTCCACATGTGGGCGGGGCCCGAGGCAGGGTACCCCTCAGCTATGCTTTAGAATGTTCATGTCAAACTGCCTAAAAGTATTTTCACAAACACATATTCCTATGACAACCTAACAAAAATGAATTGAAAGAAGAGCGAAAGCTCCACTAAATTCCTCTAAGCCCTGGACAGGGGCTGCTTTGCAAGACTGTCACAAGACCAGAGACAAGGGTGTAGCCCTCTCGTAAGGTTACCCCGCACTATTTGTGTTTTCCTGAGGTATGGTGCTCATGTCAAATCAGAAACGAATCCAAGCCTTCCCTCTCAGACACAATGTGAGTGTTTTGGGAGGTTCCAAACAACTCTGGTTTGTTTTTCAATTTTAATAAGCTCAGTACTTCCTGGGTTTGGCCAGGCCAGACGCACCGCGGGACGTTTCCAGCCTGAAACCAGAAAGCGTGCAGGCACTCACAGAGGAGCCTGATGCAGCGAGCTTTCCATCCCCCGTGCCAGACCTAAAAGCATCCCGTGCGGTTAGCTGACTCGTGGTTATACCTACCCAGAGCGCATAATATATGAAGGGAGATTGTACGTATTGGCCGTGTCGTGGGGCTTATGTGTAAGCTAGCCCTCAGATGTGAGCTGCTCCTCATAATATTTCTAGGAAGGAAGGGAGACTGGCCTTTTCATTAAGTAGATGAATGTGAACATTTCTTGACAGCAAGGACAATGTTTCCATGTTCAATTTACTATTAAAAGAACTCCAATAATAATTGCTGTTGATGAGGAGGAAATTGAGGCACTGACATTTTGAATAATCCAGTTCAGTGTTGTGAGTCAGCTATCCACAATATTCATTTCAACAACTCTTTAATTGAATGCTACTGCCTGAGTACCAGGATAATTATAGACACTGTGGAGGATTAGGAACTTGTAAAATTTGAGGGTTTTGAAAATGAACTGGTCATCCAGGAAACCACGACACAATATCTGGCCTCAAAGAGGTTACACTCCGGCTTGGGTGACAGTGTTAACGCTCAGGAATTCCATGGCAAAATAAAAGGTGTAGGACATGTGCCTCCTGTAGCCGCTGATCTACTTCCCTTCACACCTAAGCTCATTGGCAGAGATGTTTGTACTGACAGTCTCCATTGAATTCCCAGCTTCTGGGAGAAACAGACAAACCCTCTCACAGTTAAGTCCAAATGGGCATCTGACTTGCCCCTGGGGAGCATTTGACACTCTGGACAACTCCCTTCTGCAAACTCTCCACATGTCCAACATTAAATATATTGCCTCTTCTTTCTTCTCCATCACCCCACAGTCCCCTAAACAGATACTCTTTCTGCATTTCCCATCTTAGAAAAGAACATCACTATCACTATTTACCTAATTAGTCAAATGAGGAATGGTGGTAGGTGGGGATCAATTACTTAGCTTTTCCTTTTTTCATCTTCATGCCTGATCACTTACAAAATCTTAAACCGTTTTCTTTATTAATATCATATGTATCCGTTCCTCTGACTCTCAGTTCTATTGCCTGGGCTCAAACCCTTATCATATGCCACCTCTATTATTGAAGACTCTGTTATTAATTTAGCTTCTGGCTTTTGGACTCATTCTCTGTCAATCCATCCTGCATGCTTCTATCCAATTTAACTTTTTCCACCCAAAAAATTGTAACCAAGATATTTCCACATTTAAATTTGACTCCATGTTCCTGTACGAAAAACTCAAAGTCCATAGTGTGACATGCGGAAGCATTCATAATTTGGGCCTCGTTTATGTTGTCACCTTCTCTTGTACCCTCATCATTCTCAATGACTTGTGGTTCTGGGACAGAATAAGTACTAATTCACACCTCTGTGTTCTGTTTATCTTGGCCAAAACTCACTTAACTTTCTATTCCCCACCAATTTTATTAATCTACTTGTCCAAACTTCTACCATAGTACCTACCAAGCTACTGGTATACAACTTTTACAAAGGCAAGGATTTTTTAAAAATTAGTAAACAAAACCAAACCAACAAGACATGTTTGGGAAACTACAAAGAGTTTCACCTGGTTGAGCTCAAGGCCTTGGTGGCCCTCAAAGGTATGGAACATGAAATGAAATAGTCATTTATAGATTTTTATTGGGAAAGTTACTAGAAACTTATTCCAGTATAAGATGCATTGAAAAAAGACCATATTTATTAGGACCTAAACAAAGGCAGGCAATGTGGTGAAAAGGAGGAAGAGGAATGATTTTGGATGTATTATACAATAGAATTATTAAGTCTGATGGCTCTAGATTTTATCCATTGATTTAGTGATTATTCAGTACTAAACATTGTTGCAGCTCCTAGAAATACAAAATAATTATAAGACTGTGTATGGTGTAAGATGACTAGAAGACAAATCAGGGTGATCATTTCATAAGTTATATGAATATAATCACTCTATTGTACACCTGAAACTAATAGAATATTATATGTCTACTATAATTGAAAAATAAAGAAAATATTTTTTTAAAAATTAAAAACTATAAAACAATGTTCTCACTCATATAGAAACTCATTATAATGTAATATAAAGTACAGAAGTAGACTTGAATATAGATAAAAGTTTAGTGAGTAAATGTTGAATTCTTTAATATGTAGTTTTACAGCAACTGGCTAAACATTTGGGGCAATCATATATAATGTTATATTTCCCTACTAACTCATCAAATTGAGTTCCAAATAAGTTGAATGTAAAATGTGAAATAATTAAAACAATAAAGTAATCATAAGTTAGTATATATATTATACATTATGAACCTTTCATCCTATCTAATAAAGAGGGAATATGCTAATTGACCATCACTCCATCACAAAGATGGCTGCACCCACAGCTGAGGCCAAGTTCCCATAAGGAGCCTTAACGAGCAATCAGCAGGCACCTGAGGCTACACCCTCCCCCACCCCCATGGGACTTGACAGGGGACCTCAGGCCGCGCCCCCCACCCTGCAGGGCTTGACAGGAAACCTTAAGGTGCACTTCCCGTCCTGGTGCTGGGTTGGGGGACCTCAGGCCATGCCTCCCATCCTGGTGCCGGGCCAGGGGACCTGAGGCTATGCCCCCTGTCTGGCAAGGCTTGACAAGGGTGGGACTGGCCTGGTCTGGATCTAGCCCAATGGGGGGAGGAGGGTGGCTGGGTCTGGGTCTCACATGATTTTGAGGTGCATGTGGATGGGCGGGGACTTGACTCTGGGTCCCGTGGTGAGCCCCAGACTCTGACAGGAGGAAGGTTTTCATATACATTTTACTAATTTTCTTTCATCTCTGTCACTTCTATTATAGAGAAAGGGCAAATAGCAATATTAAATTATTTCCTCTAATTAATCCCCTTTTAATGTGCATGAATTTCGTGCACCGGGTCACTAGTGTGTGTGTGTATATATATATATATATATATATATATATATATATATATATTACCTTGCACCTTTTTAAACAGAACACCAAAGGTATAAACCATACAAAGTAGAACAATAAATTTTACTATATTGAATTGAATTTGAGAAATCTGTTTATAACAAAAATTCAGCAAGAGAAAAATAGCTACAACATAAAGGTAGATAAAGAATTAATATGATATAGAAACTTTCCTATAATATTACACACTTGCTTTCATTTGGCTTGTTCCAGAGGCTACCAGAAGAAAAGCTAGAGGATGTGTTTGATTATACATGTATGTAAAAGAAAACCATGAATCTTTACTCATTTTATGAGTGCTCAAATAGTGGTAACAACTTTGTCCCAGAGAATTCTAGAAACTCAGAGGCAGATATTGGGGATCCCCATTATGCTCTTTCAGAGAAAGAAAAAAATCACTCAAGACTAATCAGACATTTCTACTCTGAAGTTTTCTACTGAGATACTTTTGTTTCTAGACACTCAGTTTTAGGAGCCAAATAATTTCCATCCATCAAAGAAGCAATTAATGAGAACTTATTATGTCTAAGGAACTATGCTGGATACAGTCCTTTGATCAGTCAGTACAAATTTCTCTTCAAAGATGAAGAAGGCAATGCCCTTGCCCTTAAGAATTTCACAGACAGACACATGAAGAAGAAATAACACTTAGAGTGTGATCTGTATTTTACTGATACTGAATGCATTTGAATTATCCCATGATCCCAACCTAGCTGGGTTAACACATTGTGAAGGACACTGGAGAGAGAACATTTAATAGCTATAGCACAAGCTCTCCTTTCTAGTTAGAGGGAGCCTTGGTCTGTGGGGCTGTCAGCACAACACCTTCTAAAATGTCACATTCCCTTTCCATGATGTTTAAGAGGCAAAGGGGTGTGGATTTAAGAGAAGAAGAAAGTGATGCTTATTAGTTTGAATAAGATCATCTGAGTCTCTACAGGATTCTTAAAGGAGTAAAAAGACCCACTACAGGCCTAAATGGACCAAACACTTCAGTGAATGAATGAATATAAAGGATGTTATCATATTTTCCTTAAGTAGATTTTTACATGATAAACCCAGACTTCCGAATTGCAAGAAGATTATCAACTTCTCCATGTGGGTATCTCATTGCCACCCCAAAGTTCACATGTTTAAGCCCATCCATGCATTGCCAACTTCTCTTCTTGGTTTCCATCCATCAAGTTTGCTCCTTCTCCCCACCTCTGATTTTCAAATGTCCTCTGAGCCTTCTTGTTTTAGGATGCCTCTTCCTAATCCTTTGTGAAGGTTTATTTGGGGCTGGATGAACTTTGTGTCCTGGCTTTGACCAGCTTTCTGCAGCTTCTTCACCTCACACCTCCTCACCCTCACCCCTGCCCCATTCCCAGTCTACCACATAATCGCCAAGATCATGTTCTACAAACACCTACTTTGAAATTTTCCTCTTTTTCCCTTCATTCAAAATTTCCCTCAAGACTTACCTCTTTTCCAGATGAACTCTCAGAATTTTGGGTGAAATAAAGTAAAACAAAGCTAAACAAATGAACAGACAAAAACAAATAGCCATTCAGGGGTCTCCTACAAATTTATCAAACTAAAACAGAGTTCTAAGCTCTACCTTCTTCCTGATTTGGCTTCATAGCTAAATGCTCTGTGTAGACCTGTAAAGAGTGATTAAGCATACATACGGTGCTTCCGCTCTACTGCCTCCCCACCCCCTTCCAAATCAGAGGTAAGCTAAGGACACAGACTCTGGGATGCTTGTGGGTTCTTTCTGACCCTCAGTGATTATTAAGTGGCATCTTTGAGATGGGGTTTTTCCCCCCTGCCTAGTGGTTTATGTGATTAAGTGCTCTACTACATAATTCTTGTAACTCCAACTGCCTAACCTATTTTTGCTATTTATGTATACTCTTTTTTTTATTTTTCTGCAAAAACTAAAAGAGAAGTATCTGAAAAGTAGGTAGAGATTTGTTCTTCCTTTCCTCCTCTCTCTTTTAAAGATTTGACAAAATATTAGAAGGTCTCAGGAGGGTATTGTACTGAGAGAGCAGTACTTTTGTGAGTAAATGAAGGAAGACAGTCTGCACCCCCTCTACCAGGGAATTAGGTAGAGTTTTCAAAGTTTGCATGTGTTTGATGATCTACTCTAATAGGAGGAAAGGAAAGGAAGGAAGGGGAGGAGGAAATGAGGAGTGAGAAGAAGGAAGAGAAAGAGATGAAAAAGGAGGAGGAGGCAAGGAAGCAGTTGTGTATTGAATAAACCGGAGTTAGCCTAACATCTTCCTTCAGATTTTGGCCTCTGGGTTGCAAATGCCGTCAATTTCCCATCTTTCCTAGGCCACATTATTGCTTCACACAATACCTAGTACTTTTATATTTTGAATTAAAAACAAAACAAAACAGTGATGCTAAATATTTTGACATTGAGCTTTGCAAAACAATAAAAGATACTAGAACATTTTTTTCCACAACAGTAAATTTGTGTGCTTCCCTGCACAATTTAAAGGTGGTTTAGTTTCAAAGGGGTAAGTGTTCAAAAATGAACATGTCCAATCCAAAATAGTCTTAAAAATATACAGTACTGCTTGTAAGAAAAAGACTTCTTCCAGGTGGTATATTTTGCTTGAACACAGAAAGAAAATCTAGCATGGCCTCACTCTGTTGGCTTTGTTTTTCTGAGGTTATTGAAGAAAAGAGAGGTTTGCCAAAACTAAACAAAATACAGAACCATTTCTTTGAACCTGAGAACTCTCCAATGCCCAAACATGATTAAAAACCCTCTTGGTTAAGCCCTTTTGATCAGCGTGCCTGTCGTAAAACCTGTTCTGAATCCCTGGCAATTTTATGGTCTTATCTGTGTGGTCCTTTTCTATAGAGAACATTCAGCATGATGTCCTGCTAGACCTCAGCCAGCTGCTTATGGAAGATGTGTTACGGACAGCTCAGTGCTTACTGAGAATGAGGCCACTAATGTGACCACGTCCCCCAGCAAACCCAAGCAAACGTGCCTTCTGGTCTCTCTACAAAAGAGACTTTCTGAGAAAAGGGAAAGCACAGGAAGAAAACGAAGTGAATGACTTCAGAACAGCATAAAGAAATATGCAGACAACTGCGTGGCCTTTTCAGAGTTTTCTTTATTAAAGACTCTAATTGAATTTCATTGACTGAAGTTGAGAGCCATGTCTAGAGCACACTGCAGATCTGTTACTCTCCCATTCTATTTATGTCTATGAAGTAGATCATTGTAATGAATACAGATGGGCAATAAGTACAAAGTTACTGCATAATTTTTCAAAATTTTATGATTGCTTTTCCTACTTCCTCTTAGAAGAATGGCCCTTCTGTGTAGCCTGTAGAGCATTCACTATATCTTTGGTATATTTTTACCATTTTGGCAGATTTTCATTTATTAGAGACACACTAGAAGTGGTGTGTAAACAATCCCCAGAATGAAACTGATTTGTAAGACATGGACGACCTGAAGCAGTATTAAGTTACCTCTGAGATTAGTTGGTGAATGCAAATGCATATGTATTCCCACCCCGGCTCTGCTTCTTTCCCTCCCTGCCTGCATCTAGATTGGCAAAGATTGGGACTTGGGGACTGGAGGCAAAACCAAATTAAAGCCACCCACCAGCCCATAACAAACAGAACAGAAAATGTCAGTCTTGTGATGAGATGTGTAAGCAGATGGAAAGTTTCTCTACGGGTTTGCGTTTCTAAACCAGGCTTCGGCAAGGGTTCAAAGCTGCCAGTTGTGGGTAAACAAACATAGCTTTACAAGATGAAGTATGCTAATGGCTGCCCCAGCCTCTGTGAATGCCCTGGATGGAAAATGATTACCTCTTCACTTTGTTCAGTTCCTATTGCTTTTACTTTATTACTCTTCTCTCTTAGCTTGAACTCCTCTCCAGATATCATCACAATGGGAAAGTTGTCTGATGAGACAATCCTAGGGCCTGCCTAACTGGGCCTACTTCTACGGCTAGTCTTCGTCATGTTGTGTCCAGGACAGTGGTCTTTGTCTCTCCACTCTTTTTTCCAGTTTAAGTTTCACATTGACTTTGAACTCACACCTAAAGTGATTTTGATCAACTGTACATTCACTGCTTTAGACCTGAGCATAATGGATGAGGGTTTTATGTACTATAGAAGCAGCTAAGAGGAAGTGGTTGACTGCCTGAGAGTATGGTAAAAGCTTCAAGGGAGAACATTTGCACCGATGCTTGAAGGACAGTTGAGGCTGCAGAGACCAGAAGCTAGGATATTATACTTGATGGAAAAATATATGCTTCTTAGGAATCATCATCTAGGAAGAACTTAAAAGGGTGTGTGTGCTTTGATAGAGATACCTATTTTCTGTAAATTTGCAGCCTGGAAATTTTAAATCTGACTATTCACATAAAAAGGGAATAAAATAGGGGAAGCTAGAATTAACTGAAGGAACTGTGTGATGTGTATATTTCTCTTGGTGTAAAGAGAACTATTTAAATCTATATTGAAAATAATTTAAAATTTTAATTAAACCAGCTTTTTTATAGAGATTTAAAACTACCAAAGATGCATTCAAAGATGAGGGGCACTAGCAATAAAACAGGCCTATGAAGTGAACAACGTCCTCTAATTGTTTTTCTCATACTCCCTAAACATATTTGGAAAAGCTATGTACCCTCTGAAACATGTTCAAGTTGAAATCTAAAAATATCAACAAACATTTAAATAGTTGCAAAAGATATAATTTAGGATGGTTTATAACACTGATGTTTTAGATAGCTAGTAAATAAACCAAATGGAATCTAAATAGCATAGGAAGTTTATAAATACCATCATCCATTAAGTTTTTTCTCTTTTTTTAATGAAAAAGGTGCTTTTAGATAGAGGGGATTTTTTCTCCTTGAACTTATATTTTTATTCCACTTTCTTCATAGTTTTTGTTTTCTAATGTAGTGTTTTTATACTTGAAATTATTTTATTGCTCATCCTATCATGTAACCAAAAGACCATATAACTCTATTTTTTAAATATTATTTTTATATGAGAGTCTAAATTCAAATGCTTTCTTGTGTATTAAGTTATAATTATTATTATAAAATTGATCAAATTATAAATATATTAAAAATTTGGGGAAGGTATTAACTATTAAAATAAAATTTTATTGGAAATGTATTTGTATTTAGGATGGATAGGGCTTTTTGTTTTTTCCTTTGAGTTCATGTGTCTGGCTATTATTTATGGTAAAAATGAGTAGCGTCAGCCTTGCTTCCACTCCCATTTTGAATTCTTATGCCTGTAAGTGCTGAGAAAGCTTGTTGTCATTAAAAAATAAAGGAAGGGCTTTTATGATAGTAACATCATTCACTTTGAACTTGTGAGTTTGTTACCAATTATCATACAGTGATATACCATAGAAATACTTAATAACCATCTGCTAATAACTTGATTATTTTTCAATTTTATTGAAAGCAATGAATCTTGATAGTCATTGATACTGAGGTACTGAAGCTCCAGGAGGAAAGAACTTAGTTAAAGGAAAGAAGGTTCCTAAATCTAGAATCCTGAGAAATACTTACTTAAGGAGGGAGATGATGAAAAGTAGCCAGTGAAACAACTCAAGAGGGCAACCAGGAACCAGGAAGTACAGTGTCAGGGTAGTCAGAGAAAGGTACAAGCAGAAAGGTACTAGCAGTGTCAAAATAACTTAGAAAAGAGAAGTTTGAGGAGTCTGATGCCATTATTCCTTTGAGGTTCCAAAAAGAATAAAGAAACTAAATTTTTCCCGCATGTAAAACAGTGCATTTTGGCATTTTAATCATGGGATAGAGGATCTCTATTTTTGAAACCTATCTTGCCATGTAGGGAGCATCTCTCCAGGCATTAATTTCAATCATTAACCTGGATCTGGTCCTCTACCTTGCACAGAGAACTTTTAGTCCATATTGGTTTTCCTTGGTTACCATGCCTACTGTTGAGTGTGCAGGCCATGATGCTTACTACTCTGCATTTCAATCCTGTTTCTAATTTTTTTTAAGTTTATTTTGCTTTCGAGCATGCTGGGGTTTTTGTCTTGTCTTGTTTTGTTTTGTTTTAGTTATCTCCTTTAAAACATTTTATTTATTATTGCTATATGTATTAGAGGAACAAAAAACTAGATTAGTTAGTAGACTTGGTGTCAATTTATAATGAAAATAAAATGAGATTTTAAGAGATTATATATATTGGGCATGATGATTTCTAAGCATTTCTTCATGTTAAGGCTATCAAGGGTGAAGAAGCTCCTTTAATAGCAAAGTTTTTTATAAAGGGCATATTGATTTGGCCTAAAAAAACAAATCCATTAAATACCAAGCCTTTTTTAAACAAACAATTAATATACAAGACCTTTGCCATCACCGCAGTTCTGGACCTGACAACTTCATCCTGATCCTTAACTAGTATGGAAGGTCTCATGTAGACCAGGGTAGTATTACGCACAACTGCAGATAAATCAACCAAAACAAGTATCCTTACAAACCCCTTTACAAAATGAAATTTGAAAATACACAAATATAGTCAACAGCCACTTGAACCTCAAACACTCAGTTGTAAGAAGTCTAAACTGTTCAAGCATTAATGCAGTTACTTGATATTTTAAGAAAATATGAAGACCTAATAAAGAGTTTCTGGGAAACCAGAGTAACATTCATTCATTCAATAGCATTAAGTAAAAACTAGTCATATAAGAAATTAAGCCCATCTTCAAAGAGCCCAGAGCCTCTGAGGTGCAGAACATATCAAAGCATTGGGTCAGAGGCTGAAAAATTCAAGCCAAGAGCTATGAGCAGAGATGTTTTATCTTGTTTGTTCCTCTAGAGCAGTGGTTCTCAACCTTTCTAATGCCGTGACCCTTTAACACAGTTCCTCATGTTGTGGTGACCCCCAACCATAAAATTATTTCCGTTGCTACTTCATAACTGTAATTTTGCTACTGTTAATGAATCGTAATGTAAATATCTGTGTTTTCCGATGGTCTTAGGCTCTACAGCAGCGGTTCTCAACCTGTGGGTCATGACCCACAGGTTGAGAACCGCTAGCAGGGTTGCCACTGCTCTAGAGAAAAGTAATCTTTAAAATTAAAGTAGAAATTTTCCCTTTTGTGCCTTGCTTCTAGGAAATTCAGAACTAAATTTTATGCTTAATTGTATTATTATCTAAGATTTGAAAATAATTATCTCTATCCTTCATCTATTGATTTTTGAATACTGTTTCCAAATGTTATCTTTGTTATAAAATTTCCTTAAATTATTTTGGGGAATATGACATTAATGAGTGGATTGAAAAAACACACACATGAATTAATAGTATTTGAACCGAAAGGAGAAAAAGCTATATCACCAGTTCAATACTGAGTTCAACAGAAATTCAACAGAAGTCCCAGTACACTCTCACCTCTGAAAATTGCCAAATGTATTTTATTTATATTATGTTATTTAATATACATAAATAACTACTATATTATTACTGTCTCACATCCTTCCTGGGAACTCTTCAAATGAAATTTTACATCTGGTAAGGCAAAATATAATTTAAGAAGGATGTGGATATCCTTGAGAAGTTATAATGGAAAATATTTAAATGAGAAGTTTATAAACATTGGTCTGTAAAGGAAAATGGAAAGAAAAATTAGACCTATTCAGCAAAAGAAGAAATGGTAGTAGGTTAGGAAGAAGATGAAATGAGGTAAATTAGGGGGACATCATTTTCAACTATAGCAGAGGTACACTGGATTTTTTGAAAGATCCATTGATTTAGTGAAATATTCAAAATACTTAGGGAGGTTAAGAATTTTTTTTTTACATGGAAGTTTCTCATAAACCACCCTCCCTCTTAATACTGTTTTGCTCTTCAGTCTTCCAGACAAAGAAAGTTTGATCAACTTTCTTTTTTATTGTTAATCCTCACCTGAGGACATTTTTTCCCATTGATTTTTAGAGAAAGTGAACAGAAGGAAGAGAGCAGGAGAGAGAAACGTCAATGTGAGAGAGACACATAGATTGGTTGCCTCTTGAATATGTCCCAGGGCTGGGGATCAAACCTACAACCAAGGTACGTGCCCTTGGCCAGAATCGAACTCAAGGCCCTTCAGTCTGAAGGCTGATGCTCTATCCACTGAGCCAAACTGGCCGGGGCTGCTAAACTTTCTTTAATAATAACACAACAGGGTCAATAAGAAAGGTCATACCAACATCCCCAAGAATGAACTAAGTTTTTGACCCTGGAATTGCTGCCAACTATCTCTGTGGGTAATTTAGAGACTAAAAATATTCTATTCCAGGAATTCTGCAGCAGAAGCCCACCAGAATTCAACAAGGTGTGGATGGGACAGAGGAAAGGGTAAAAGGTTTCCTCTTCAAGAGCCAGAAAAACTGAATTCCAGGTCCCAACTTATTCACTAGTCTCTTTAAACTTTGTTGCTCTGCCTCTAGAATTAGGTGGGGGTTGGGAGTGAAATCTCTGAGGGCTTTGGGAGTTCTGACCAGCTATGATTTCATGGAAATCAGAGACTTAACATTACTGGGGTCAAGCAGGAGCAAAAAATAGGGAATAGATTTTTTTTCCAGATGCTTTCATCAGCAAATGGTTGCATAAGCATGCCAGCTGAAACAAACAGTTCTGTAGGGTTCACAGTGTCCTCGCTGCCCTTATTACTGAGCTTCGTCATGACCAGACAGGATGCTGCCATTGTTGGTGATCTTTGACCCACACCCTTTCCAAGCCGAAAGGGAGAACGGTTATCAAGAATCTGGCTGCCTGACTCTGACCCCAGCCTCACCCTGCTTGGCTACCACCATCATCATCTCAGCCTCCACCAACACTGAGACCTTTATTTATGGTCCAATAAATAATGCCTTTTAAATACTTAGATAGCTACTCTGATTGCATTTGGGCTTTCAAAGTTAACTAAACCCAAAGCCTCAAAGCCCAAAGGCTTTGACTTCCTTTTTCCTTTTTAGCATTGGCACACTGTGGTCCAGTGTGGAAACTGCTTCCACATCCTTATCCCCTGTTCACACTTTCCCCATCAATCTGATGACATGAAACCGCTTGACTCATAAACAGGAGTTAGAGAAACAGAGGTTAAACCACGGGCACCAAAAGTGGTTGTGAGTCTGCGAGTGTGGAAAAAGTGGGAAAATCCACAAGCATGTGGCTTTTACCATCTGCCCCAAGTGCTGAACTGTAGCGCTGTGTTCAGCAAGAGGCTACTATTTAAATGAATACAAATACTTTGCCCCCTTTTCCTTGGTAAGAAACCATGTATTCTGCCACAAAACACCTTCCTTTTGAAGTCTTCAGTCTGAAAATAGATGTGTCAACAGCTATCAAATTTTCTTTTCCTTTTAGTGGACATTGGGAAGATTTCTAAGTCTCTTTATTAATATTGTTCTGTATTGCTGTTCTTCTTCCTCCATCTTTAATCATTATCTAGTGACACCCTAGAGTAATAACTATTGCAAATGCTTGCATAGAGGATACTATTTAGCAGAAACTGTTCCAATCATTTTATGTATATTGATAGGTTTAATGCTTGAAACAGCCTCATGGTACAGGTATTGTTATTAGCCTTCTTTAATACAAGGAAATCGGGTATAGAGGGGTTAAGTGACTTTTCTCGGGTCACCAGAGCTAGTGAGTGGCAGAACTTGGGTTTGAACTTGGGCATTCTGGTTCCAAAGTGTGTGCTCTTGACCATCATGTTCTTCTGAGAAAGAAAAAAGATGAAAACTAAGGAAAAAGATGATGTCACAGTGGTGGCACCAAGACGGAGCCACTAGGTCAACTCTGCCTAGGAGAGTACTCCAGGGACAACTCGGTTCATAGTTAAAATGACTGATGTCCTTACTTTAATGTTTGCTGTGTTGTGTAGCACCTACAGAACTGCTTATGCACTAAGCAGGTGCTTCAGACCCTTGAGTTAGGTTTAAGTGTCGCAGTGAGTGGACTGGTAGAAGTGACTGAGTCTGCAGGTCTCACATCGGGTTTTTACGGCAATTCTGAGATGCACAAGAGGAATGGAATGTGATCGTTCAAATACAATCACTTGAAAGGCTTAACACTGACCTCTGCCAGATACCAACATGTAACTGGACGTTTTCAAGTGCTCTCCTGAGGGCATCTCAGCAAGGTTCCTGTAAACAATTATGTGTATTCAGACGACTGTGAACAACCCTGTGCAGTGAAATGCACTATAACGTGGACTTTCATTATTATAATGTGGGTGCACTCAGTACAGCACTTCTCATCTTTCCTGTTCATTGTCTCACCCCTCCATGCCTTTCTGACTTATAATAAAGAGGGCTCTTTTTCACTTTTTCATTAGCTTTTAGTTTACTCCAATCAATAAACATTATGATGAGCATCTGCTATGTACCCAGGATTTCCTGAAGAAACTTACTCAGTCTAGCAAGTGGTTATATTTTTCATCCTTTTAGCAACCAAACTTAGTCATACCTAAATTTGACACTGATTTATGGCAATAAATAAAGCATTTTGTTTTGGTGGTATCTGAGAGCATGTATGCAAAGCCCATTCTCTATGAATTTCCAAGGTAGTGCACTATGAAAGAAAGTTCATGTATATTTCTTCTGTGATTTATCATCAATTTGGAGATTGTGTGTGTGTGTGTGTGTGTGTGCAAATGAAATCAGAATATTTCCTTCCCTTCCTAGTACATCTTCTCACATTGTAAGGGTTTGTTAACTGCATGAGTCATATAGTTAAAACTTTTGAAAGTATCTGACTTAACAATAAACAGTAAGAGAACAGACCTCCTTTATCTCTGGGGTTGGGTCTCCCATCATTTCAGACAGCTGCCCAGAGCTATGAAGTGCTGAGTGTGTGAGTGACTGGCCTGGGGAAGTGGGTGGGACATACGGTCTCTATCAGTATAACACTTTCCTGAGACTGGTTTATCTTCCACCTCTAACCTCAGAAGTCTGTCTCAGATCTGAGTAATGTGGGAGAATTCAGAGGAGTGTGAAAAACGTTTTCTCATTAAAAAGTGATTTTAGCCCTAGTCGGTGTTGCTCAGTGAATAGAGCTAGAGCGTTGGCCCACAGACTGAATGTTCCGTTTTGGTCAAGGGCACGTACCACGTACCTCAGTTGCAGGCTTGATCCTTGGCCCTGGTCGGGGCTCCTGTGGCAGGTAACCAATAGGTGTGTCTCTCTCACATGAATGTTTCTCTCTCTCTCTCTCTCTCTCTCTCTCTCTGTTTCTCCCTCTCCCTTCTATTCTCTCTAAAAATCAGTAGGAAAATATCCTCTGGTGAGGATAAACAAAAAATAAAATAAAAGTGATTTTAGATTATAAGAACATGAGGCAAATGAACATCCTAGGGTCTCTGCATTAGTTTTCTAAAGCTGCCATAACAGAGTACCACACACTGGTTGGCCCATGCACGAGAAAGTTATTGCCTCACAGTTTTGGAAGCTGGAAGTACAAAATAAAGGCATTGGTAGGGTTGTTTTTTTCTGAAATTGTGAGGGAGAACCTCTCCTGTACCTCTCTCCCAGCCTCAGCAGCATCAGGCATCCCTAGGCGAATAGATGCCATTCTCCTTATGTCTTCACATCCTCCTCCTCTGTGAGGGTCTGTCCCTGTGTCCAAATTTCCCCTTTTCAAAAGGACACCATTCTTACTGGCTTAGGGTCCACTCTACTGATGTCATTTTAATGTGATTATGTCTATAAAGAACTTATTTCCAAATAAGATCAGATGAAGTACCTGGGACTTCAATGTGTCTTTTTTCAGAGGAGACAATTCAACCTATAATGGTCACCAAGAAATCAAAATGACGCAGACTCAGAAGTCAACCTAATAAATCTACATTCTTTAAATGAAATCCTTTGTCTCTTCCTCCTCGCACAGCCTCCAAACTTGGGCAGAGTTCAGCCTGTCTTGAATAAAAAGGACTCTGCAAACACTCTTTTCTGGTTCTGGATACATTTTGAGATGGAACCATGAATTTGGAGCAAAAACTCTTAATCCTAGTGCCAAATCTGCCATTAATTAGCTTGTTTCTGAAACCACTTTTTGTTTTCTGAGGCTCTATTTCCTGATCTGACAGGTGGGCCTTAGTACACAAGTGTTAACTACCCCACTAAAATATATAAACCCTGCAAGTGTAAACCTTTAGCCTGTTTTGTTCACTGAAATAGGTGAAGCAGCAGCTAGAACAGGCCTAGCACATAACAGACGATTACTATTTGTTGAGTCCATGAGTGAATGAACAGGCTTGCAGTATGCATTAAGTTCCATTTATTCATGTAAAAGATTTAAAAGTTAGAGTGTCCTATAATGGAGAGAGTTGTGACAATGAGAAAGTGTGTCCATGGAAATCAGGAGATAGGTGTCTAGTCTCAAAACTGCTAACTCCCTATTCTGATCCTTAACTGGAAAGTAGGGGGAAGATAACCTTTGAAGTCCCTTTCACTCTAAAATTCTAATCTCAGGATTTTTATGACATGCCGTGTAGTATTGATGTGTGTCCTGCATCCCATGTACACATCATGCCTCCTCTCTCAAGCTTTCTTAGGACTACAGTAATGCAATGCTTAACAACAAGAATACATTCTGATAATGCATTGGTAGGTGATTTTGTCATTGTGCAAATATCAGAGAGTGTGCTTACACAAACCTACATGGTCTATCCTATTATACATTAGGCTATATGGGATAGCCTATTTTTCCTAGGCTACAAACCTGTACAGCATGTTACCATACTAAATTCTGTAGGTAACTATAATATGTTGTTCTATGATGATGCAACAGCTACAACTACAACACCACTAGGTGATAGGAATTTTTCAGCATCATTATAATCTTATGGGGCCACCATTGTATATGTGATCCATTGTTATGTGGTGTGTGACTGTATTATTAACCTGAATTCCTCCCTTTGTGTATCGACTGGACTCCAGCCACACCCTTGCGAACCAGCTGAAATGGAACCCACCCTCAAGTGTTTGGGGTGGAACCATGCAGGAGGAGCCGATGCAATATTTTGTCAGGCTTTTTCTCACATGTATCCTTCTCCACATTTGGTGCAGAATTTCAAAGGAGTTTTATGTGCAGGAAACAACCAGGAATGAAAAGTAGTGGGTTTGGATTACTTTCCCAGAGTAGTGGGAATTTGGAATTCTTATAATGCAAATCAATTCTAAGCCCATTTAGAATCAGACAAAGTGATGATTATTTTATGTCTCTAGGCCCAGAGAAAATCTGCTTCCAGCTAGTCTAATACCTATTAATATTTACAAAGTTCTTTCTAGTAAAAGACAAGTCTTTGGGGAATAGCTCATGCCTAGCTATTTCATGCCTTTTCAAACTTGGCACAAACAGAGCTAGGTTTTGATGTGAAAATTCTTCCTTGTTATAAGAATTCTGATTCTGAAATCTCCTTCCCATCTCTCTCTCATCTCTTAAAACTACCTGGTGCTGAAAGAAGTCAGTGGGGAATAATTCCTTCAGCAGCACTAAGATTATACTGCAGTGAAATCAGCTCTGTTGTTGGAGTGATGACTCTAGACAGCCCAGGCTTCCTCTGCCTGAGATGACAATTTTTATTGACAATTTTCAGACATGTGTGTACTGTCTGTCCATGGCATGGCCTGGGCACCTTAAGTACCTCTCTTTTTCATGTTTCTAATCATATTAATTGTCCAATTTCCCCTGCCAGTCCTATCCTGTGAATATTGTATCCTGACTCAAACAGAAATCACCCACCTCACACTTACCAATATACTTGTATGGAGTCCAGTAGGAAGTGTGTTTCTTACTTCCTGGATGGGTTAGTGAAACATAAACACCTTTTCAGTCCTCAGCTCATGGTATCTTTTGGAATATGGACTCTGTAATCAGTCCCAACATGATCTCACAATGGTGTCCTCTTCCTTGTCTGGGGGAGTGTCTTTGTAGGAGGAACTAGACCAGGCTCTAGGATGAAAGGTAGATAGCACTTGAATTTGTCCTCAGAAACCTCACATTCCAGATAGAGAATACATAGATTAAAAAAAACAACTATTGCAACATTGTGTGAGAGACAGATACATTGGTAGATAGATAGGCATGTAAGTAGATGGATAGATAGATGGCAGATAGATGATAGATAGATAGATAGATAGATAGATAGATAGATAGATAGATAGATAGATAGATGACAGATAGGACACATTGTCCAGGGGAGGATTTGTTCCACTCAAGGGTTCTGGAATGAGTGGTCAGAGACGGTCACATCTCATCTGACTTTGAAGAATGGGAAGGAGATAACATTCCTGGCAGAGACAGGCCAACATGAACAAAAGCAAATTTGAATGTGGTAAAGCAATGATGAGTAGATATGCATGATTGAAAGACACAATATTTTAGGGGGAGTGGCCAGAAATAAACTGGAAATGTTGGACCAGGTCTTAAGCTCTCACCAGACTTGAAAGGACCGCTCCATCAGCATATCATCTTTTGGCAGCTCAGCAGCTACCCCTACTGGCAAGGCAGAGTTGATATACAGAGTTCTGAATAGGGTCTACCTTCTCTTTTATCTGGAACAGCATACCTGAAAATATGTCCTATATATTACCAAACAGCTTCCCACCCGCACCACAAGCTATTCCATTAGAAAGGAAAATGAGGTGTAATGCTGCATCTGTGATCTAGTACAGTTCACCAGCATAGGGATGTATGGCCAAAGTCATGCGCAGCAATATAGAGTATACATAAAATAGAAATGTACTGGGGGTCCCCATGGAAGTAGTTGAAGGTACTAAATAATTTTGGATTCTTCCCAAGCAATTCTATGTCCTATCACAATGAATGACTATTGTTTCAAGCAAATGTAGAATGGAGAGCTCCACAACAGAATTTATGTAGCCTCAAGCCAACTGTTAACATTTTCTGTAGTTTTTACTTTCAGAAAGATTATAGTATAGGGTGGCCTCCTTTCCTCTTCAGCATGTCTCCATCTCACTGATTGATTCATTACATTTTTAATACCAGTTATGTGCTAGTCATGACTACAAACCATACCATCAGGAGGGAGGATTTCTATTTTCAGGGCTGCAGATGAGTATAACACTCCTGGGTTTTGTTCCAACATTCTATCAATTAGCTGTCCCAATTTTTTCAAAGAAAAATTCTACTTCCATTCTGCACAGAAATTTTGGACCATTGGAAGGAATTCCTCCAAATCCTTGAGTTTAAGGGTGGCTGCAAAAAAAAGTAAATCCATGCAGTATATTGCCTGGGGTTTCTGCGGAATGTCTAAAGGAAGCAGGAATTCTTTCAGGCCTTTGACCCTTCTGGTAAGTCCAAGCTCTTATTCTCTAGGAAAGTTAGGAGAACCAGGTCATTCCATTTCCAAGGGCACATGAGACATCTCTTTAGCTTTGGTGATGTACTTCTGAAAAAAAAAGAGACATTTATAAGAGTCATTGCTTTCCAGAATATTTTCAGGAATCATGACCACCCTTAGCCCAAGCTCTAGAAGAAATGGAGGATGAGGAGAGTGACAGTCACTTGAAAGTGGGTTTTTTTTTGTTGTTGTTGTTTCTAGTGTCAGGGCAAGCCCGCAGCAATCTTTCTAACTATCTCTATATGATGTAGTGGGCACACCTAGTTCAGACTCTAGGGTCACTCCAGAATATCAGAATGCAGTTCAAAACCATGTGTTACAGAAACATAGGCCACTCCTTGTAGCTGTTCTGGTCTAAAGTGCCAGTGTCAGCAACTCCATAATAACAAGAGGAAATAGAGTGAAAGCAGAGAAATAGGTTTAGTGCATTCCACATTGTAATCCTTGTTTTATTAATCTGCTCAGGCTGCTGTAACAAAATACCATAGACTGGATGGCTTACACAACACACATTTATTGTCTCACAGTTCTGGAGGCTGAAAGTCCAAGATCAAGGTGCTGGCCAATTTGGTTCCTAGTGAGAACTTTCTTCCCGGCTTGTAGACAGCTGCCTTCTACAGAGACACCTCTTTCTCTTCCTATTATTATAAGGTCACTTACTAATCCATCGCGAAGGCCCCACACTCATGACCTCATCTAAGCCTAATTGCCTCCCAAAGCCTCCATCTGCAATCACATTGGGGCTGGGCTTCAACATATAACCTGGAGGGAAGAGGAGCACAATTCAGTTGATAGAAATGTCTAACAGAGAAAAAGGCTCAGCATTGATAATGAAAAAGAGAGAAGAGCCTGGCTTATTACATAAGCTAGATACCTTTCATTATAACTACTTCCTGTTCTTAACCTTTCTCACTGAAAGTGGAGTTGGGATTCTGGTCCTAGCTCAGTCCTTTTTTGTTTAAGTCAAGAAAACTCATATGTGGGATATATAAAACTGAAAACACTAAGTGAACAAACAAACAAACAAAAACTCACAGGCCCAGCCGGCGTGGCTCAGTTGGTTGAGCATCGACCTTTGAACCAGGATGTCATGGTTCCATTCCCTGTCAGGGCATATGCCTTCATTGTGGGCTGGATCCCCAGTGTGGGGAGTGCAGGAGGCAGCAGATCGATGATTCTCTCTCATCATTCATGTTTCTATCTCTCTCTCCCACTCCCTTCTTCTCTGAAATCAATAAAAATATATTTATTTTTTTTAAAAAAAACCTCACAGACAAAGCCAATAGTATGGTGGTTACCAGAGGGGAAGGAGTTGGAGGGTGGCAGTAAAGGGTAAAGGGGGGCAAATATATGGTGATGGAAGGATATTTGACTTTGGGTGGTAAACACACAAACCAATATACAGATGACATATTATAGAATTGTATGTGTGAAACCTATATATTTTTATAACTAATGTCACCCCAATACATTTATTGTTTAAATGCAAAAAAAGAATATTTCCTTCCCTCATGCATTTCTTTAACAACATAAACAGATTTAAAATAAATAGTAATTTTTTTTTTAAAAAAAGGAAATAAAATGGTAAACATTTTAAGAGTTTCAAACTGGAAAGGGATGAAATAAAGGGCAACATGTAGAAAACTGTTGGAAGAGAGGAAAGAGCAAAGATGGGGAGAGTATTCACTAACTTTGCTGCCTCTCCGGTGCAAAGTGTGAGGAAATGCTTCTTCATCTGCACACGGGCCAGGAGACTTCAGGACACCACTGCTGGTATAAATATAGCCCCACATCTTGTTCAAAGGTTTGTTGCCACTCAGTGGTGACGGAAGTCTGTGGAAATCATTGCTAAGGCTCTGGCCCCTGTGCTATAAGAGAGAATATAGAATAGGTGTCAGTGGTGCTGAATAAACCAGCAGATGATATGGGCAGCAACCTCTTCTCGGGGGTGCTCCCTTACCCCTGCCCCTGCACTGTTCACAGCAGTTATGTCCTGGCCTATGTGGGCTTCCACACAAGCTGACAGTACCGGTGAGACTCAATTGTTTCCTAGGGTCAAGAGACAGGGAGTCTTAGCTTGTCAAAATGTATGTTTGGATCCACAATAAATAGCACACTCACGGGGGTTTGCTTTGGCTTCATACTTCAAAAATGAAATCTTTTTCTGTCTTTCTTCCTCTCTCCCAAGCACTTCAACAACATCAAATCGACTTCTTTCAAAAGTATGATTGAGTACCTTTTTCTTTGCTGTATGCCTCGGGTCAAGTACCAGACAATGTTAAAGGAAAAAAAACAGTTAGTAAGGAGACAAGGCCAATAAGAAGATGGGTGAAAATATACAGCAGTATAATTTAATATGAATTGAAGAGTAGCGCTCCATAAGTAAAACAAGAGAGCAGAGATGGAAAGGCTTACTGGAGGCTTGTATGCTCCTAGTTGGCTTCATGGAAAAAGGGAGAGATGGGCTGAGTTCAGAAGGTAGGACCTGGATAGAGGAAGAGCAGAGAAGGTGTTCCAGATATAGCTGAATACTTATGGCTTATGTCAGAGTCAGTGAACGCATCCAGCACATTGGAGCTGAATGTGGTCTAAAAAAGAATGGAAGTTGTGTCCAGGAGGACTTAGGGCGCTTCTTGAGGCATTTGTACTTCATACAGTGGGTTAATAGGGTCTATTGATGGTTCTCTCTTAACACGACTCTCTGCTTCTGTATAGAGCCAATACTTTGGTTCCTATGGAATCAAATCCCTTAAAATGACACTAAAAGATGGTATTAGAATTTTTCAGGCAGATAGGGAATTACTTGTCAGCTCTGCATGTCACTAGACATGATATCCGAAACAAACTATTTTACCTAAGCTGTAATTTCTAGATGCACATAATGGAGAGTCCATACATCTCTATCTCTATCTCTATCTCTATCTCTATCTCTATCTCTATCTCTATCTCTATCTCTACTTATCTATTTATTTATCTGTCTACAAATATATATCTCAGGATTGTTGTGAAAAATAAATAAGGCCCATGATGCACTTCTCATGGTACCATTTAGGAAGCATTCAAAAATTAACTCCCCCCTTTTCCTTTAATCTGCACGGAAATATCACCAACTAACCCCATTTAGGTGTGTCTGAATTTCTAGATACCAGAATAATCTCAAGAACTATCATCTTTTAGTCCAATTTTTAAAAAACCCCAGAGTTCCAAAATGAAATACACTGGGTAAAGTTTCCATGGCTTGGAATGTTGCAAAGCCCGCCTACATGCCAGAACTTCACATAAAGTGTCTGGGTTTTGCACTTAGGGAATTAGTGTCTCCACGATGCACATAAAATATGAAGAGTTTGCTTCTCATCAAGCCACGGAAGAATGACTGATTGTAGAATGCCAGACGAGATAATTAGATGGTACAGACAATAGCTATTATCACAAGCACTAACACATGGTGACTTGTATGCTACTGTGCCAGAACTGTCAAGAATCCTCAGACTACATAACCTTGGACTACACTGAAGGAATCGCTTCATAGCCTGAGCATCTGCAAGAGCAAATGAGGGGCAATTACTTCACCTCCAAAATAGAGAGCGTGATTTGATTGCTTTAACTTACATTTTCTTAACCTTCTTGGCTGAAGGATAGCATAGCACAATGTAGAAGTGCCCTCTAACGTTGCTTTAGGGGCAAAAAAAAAAAATTGGCTGAGGGTGGGGAAACCTGGCCCCTGATACTTGCAGGTGTATTTTTCTTGGGAAGCAAGATTGCTAGAGAAACAAAAGATTTGGTTCGTTTGGTTTGGCAAGTCAAAAATGCAATCCTAGGGGAAGACTTTATTTAGAAACTTTATTTTTCCCCTGTTCACTTGAATAGTTTGTGGAGGAATAAAAAAGAACTCTAAATGGTTCATGAGTTTGCAATTATTTTTGTTTTGGTTTTAAGAACAAAATACACTATCCTCACCCAGGTAGATCTTGCTATAGATTAATTTCAATTTTTTTAAAAAAGGTATATTTTTTAAAAAATGTATTTTTATTGATTTCAGAGAGGAAGGGAGGGAGGGATAGAAACATCACTGATGAGAGACAATCATTTATCAGCTATCTCCTGCAGGTCCCCCACTAGGGGTCTAGCCCACAACATCCTGACCCACCCTGACCAGGAATTGAACCTTGACCTCCTGGTTCATAGGTCACCACCCAACCACTAAGCCATGCCAGCCTGGCTAATTTCACTTTTAATTGGCTTCAATTCAGTTTATCACAAACTTGTGTTTTAGGCTGGGTGATACCGAAGGGACTCAATATCACCACTCTGTCCTGAATCTCCAATGGTCCCCTCTCCCATTGGCTTTGTCCTAAGTCCATAAGTATGCCTTTCTCTCCTTTTAAATGTGCTTTTTCCTTGATCCTGTTTTTTTTCCAATGATCTCAACATCACTGACTCTTGCTTCCCTCCTTCCTCCATTCATTCTTCAACCCTTTATCATCTGGTTTTTGCCCCATCACTACCATGAAACCAAATTTACTGAAATCACTAGTAATTACCAAGTTCAAAAGACATACTCTGTATTTTATAAAATGTCTCTGAGTAATTCAGTACCATTGATCACTCCCTCTACCTTGAAACTATTTTTCCATCAGCTCTTTTCTGGTTCTTCTAACTCTATAACTCTTTTTCTTCTACTTCCTTCTCTAACTTTCCTCCAACACCTGCATAGTACATTCTTCCCTGGCAGTTTTATACACACATGAGATTTCAATTTTCCCCTATATTCCAGTGATCACCAAAACAATATTTCTAGTCCTCTAGCTTTCCTAGGCTCTAGTCCCATTTTTCTAGTTGCCTAGAAGACAGGTCATTTTGATTAACCTACACAAACCTCCAATTCAATGAGTTCAAAACTGAACTTACTGGATTCTCTCACAACTTGCTCCCTTTCTATATGGCAGAGCAATGATTGACATCATTCCGTTGCTGAAGCTGAAAATCTTTGAGCTATTTACAAATGTTTTTCACCCCTAACATTCAGGTCCAATCACTCACCAGTTCTTATTCATTGTACCTCATCAACATATCTTGAATCCTTTTTTCAATCTGTTCTGCCACAACCTTAGTTCAAGCTCTAATTATTTTTCATCTACATTACTACAGCAAACTGGTCTTTTCTATCATTTGATCATGATCTATCCTCTCTCTGATCAAATTAACCCTTTAAGACACATTTTTCCCCTGTGTCTTTGCTACAGAGAAAAATACAAATAAAACCAGACAGTAGATCCTAATGCATAAAACATAAAGTCCAAAATTCTTAATTCAGGGAAGGCAGCAGAAAAATCCCTTCACAATCTGGTGCTAACCTATGCTTCAATTCCGTTTATCATCCTCCATTTACATTCCCATCCACACCATGCTTCAGCCACACCTTTACCATATCACATTAAACTCATGCATGTGTTTGCCTCTATTTTAAGCCCTTCTAATCACCAGGAAAGACACTCTTACTATTCCACCTGGTGAGCTGCTGCTCATTTCTCAAATTACAACTCAACTGTCGGCACCTCTATGAAATGATACTAACACTTTTGAGCTGAATTGGTAGTGATTTCCTTTGAATTAACATTGTAATTTTTTATACTATATTACCAATCCTTGCCATGTGATTATTGTATTAAATTGCTTACAAGTAAATCTCCCACCTAAGATCATTAAATCCTTGCAATGAGGGAATGTGTGTGACATTTTATACTTTCAGCATTTACCATAATGCCTGCCTTTTGGGAGTTGGTGAGTCTGCGGAATGAATGAATGAACCCATTCTATAAAAGTGAAACACTATAATCTTTGGTTAGGTTTATAAAAAAAAAAAAAAGCAACCCAAGACTTTTCTAGTGTTCTAGTTCATAGGTCCTCATTCTTCCTCTGTTGAAATGGTCTTCTCCAGTGGCTTTTTCTTTCCTTAATTATGAAAATGACTGCCTTGTGGTACTTTTATTTAGTCTATTTATTTGGCTGTATTTAGATAGTGGATAAGGGCTCTGCGTTCTACAGTTCCAGTAGGGTAGAAAGGGAAATAATATAGAAGTGACAGAAGACACTGACTTGAGAAAGTTCCACAAGGAGGTGAAATTAAGCTCCCTCGGCCCTTGTTTGGGATAAGTTTCCCACAGTGGCTGCTCTGTAGGCTCAAATCTTTTCTATCCATCTTCCAATCTTTTCATGAATCCTGTTTCTTTAAACACTTGCCCGGCCAGCATGGCTCAATGGTTGAGCATCCACCTAGGAACCAGGAGATCATGGGTTCAATTCCTGGTTAGGGCACATGCCTGGGTTGTGGGCTCAATCCCCAGTGGGGGCCATGCAGGAGGCAGCCAATCAATGATTCTCTCTCATCTTTGATGTTTCTATCTCTCTCTCCTTTTTTCTCTGAAATCAATAAAAATATATTTTTTGAAAACACATTTCTTTTTCACAGTTTCTTTAAAACTCATTCCGAAGTTTATTAACTAATTGAGATAATTTATTAATCAATCATTATATTAGTTCTTAAAGCCCACATGGGGTGGGTTTGTTTTTGTTTTTCCTACTGGGAAGCATAAAAATAAGTTGGGGAGAGAACTTCCTTTATTTCATTATTTTATTGTTTTTCCTCTGAAACCTTCCTGTGTCACTAATAAAACAGCAACATAGCTAATAGGTGCTTATGGATTCCATTTGGTTCTAAATTGCAGTTAGGAAAATAACTTAAAAGATCTAGAGCTGAATTATTGACCAGTCTTCCTAAACGTCTCTAAAGGGTCTCTGGAATTAAGAAGGAATCCTAACAGATCTAATTAACCTCTTAAAGAATGTAGTGGTGAGAGTTCTAGCAAGGAAACCTGCTGAGATGGTTGTGTAAATTTACAGAAGGAGCCACAAAAGATGAGAGATAGCATTAAAATATGTTATCAAAAATAATTTCTGCCTTTAACCAAGATTTGGGGCACATTTTTATTTAGATAGGAAATAAGATCACAAGGAATTTGACCTGTGGCATCTCCAAAAGAAGTCTCTCTATACAAAATAACAGTCATGCATGGTAGCCAGGAGATATTATTTTTTTTTTCTGCCAACCCAGTAAAACAGCAAAATTCAATAAAAGAATGTGTAGGCTGCAGTGTTTGCCAGCTGCCATCAGTGAGAGCAGAGGGTAGTTCTCATTGCCCTCACCCCCTGAGCCAGCCTCTCTGTGCTTTATCCAATTCCCAGCCCCCAATTGGTTTTCCTTTCCTTCTCCTCCCTCTCCTGTTGTTTTAATCTAGAGAATTTTCTTTAGCTTAAGCCCTACCCCCAAAGAAGTTCACTGAAGTCTTCTTTTCTCCCCTGCATAAATAAAAATATTCTCATCTACACAATTTCCTTTGCCAAGAGAATATTTAATCCTACAGACAGCAAAGAGGCAACGTGAAAAAGAATGGAAAGACAGACTTATTGAAAATGACCGATAAAAAAGAAAAACTTGTGTTGACAACAGTCCATTTTCCTGTTAGAAAAAGTTTTTCTAAAAGTTGTCTCTTGACAGTCACATCAGCAATGTTTCCTTTGTTTCCCAAATACCAGGGGGAGCAAAACAAGGGGAGGGTTGCAAAGCAGTTTCTGCCCCCAGGAAAGTGAGCATTTGGAAGAGAACCTAAGGCTATTTCTGCCCTCCTCAGAAGCTCCAGGGATCCTTGTCTATACACTGAGTGGCCAGATTATTATGATCTCTGAATGCATAATCACCTGGCCACTCAGTGTATATCCTATATAATAAAAGGCTAATATGCAAATTGCCCCCTCAACCAGGAGTTCGACCAGCAGGCAGGCCGGCCAACCGCCCATGGCCCCTCCCCCTGGCCAGGCTGACTGACCCCACCCATGCACGAATTCATGCACCAGGCCTCTAATATATATATATATATATATATATATATATATATATATATATATATATATATATATATACATACACACATACACACACACACACACACACACACACACACACACACACACACACACTGAGTGGCCAGATTATTATGCGTTCAGAGATCATAATAATATGGCCACTCAGTGTAGAAGGGCAGTTTGTTTCTACCAGGCCAACTTTACTTTAGTGTAATTTATAGGCATCTGGTTCTTGGGAAGATGGAAGGGATGGTCATGCAAATAATCTGGAAGTCAGAGCTTACTCATGGTGAGAATGAAGTGAAAGGGATGATTTGACTCCTTCCTGAAAATGTATAAAAAGTGCTCTGAGAGAGAAGGGCCTTGTAATGATTTTTCAGGGATATTTAGAACAGCAAGACATCCTTCCCGGGACTGGTCTTGATGATTTCTCTCCCTTCATTATGTATTCCTTTCCTACCTGTGTGGCCTCTTTTTTCATATGCCCCTGCACCTGTGCCTTTTGGCTGTCTTTGGGCTGCACAAAGTCCCTTGCAAAGCCCAGCTAAGGCAGCATGTCCACACCTCCTCAGTGTCACAAAACTCAAAAGCAACACACATGAAAACAAACAAAAACAAATCCATTATAAAACATACGATCTTTGGTAACTATGTCAAGAACTAGCTGATTAATGTTATTTCCAAGAGTCGCATAAATAATAATGGTTATAAGATTTATTGAATTCTCATTATGTACTATGTGCTTTTTTTCGAATTTTATGCATCAGCTTAGTAAATCCTCACCCAAACTCTTTGAAGTAGCTAATTTTATTATGCCCATTTGGCAGATGAGGAAATTGAGGCCCAGGGAGGGTAATGTTATCTACTATTGATAGGCTTTTGCAATTGGAAGAGCCAGGATTCAAATTCAGGTGTGGCTGTCACCCAAGGCTATGCATTTGCCACTAAGTTATACTTTGTCTCAATTTGACCCTTCTGATTTACCAACCAAACTTCAGTATTTGGAACAATATCACTCCCTTTGTATTGTTTTGTATGGAACAATATTATTCAACCATTTTTTTTTAAATAGAACAAATGTAAGTTTTTTTGAGAGGTAACGTGTTACCCAAGATCAAAAATGTACTGGCTACCAGGAGGGGAGAGAACCAGGGACTGGAGAGCTGGAATCTCCACTTCTCAGGTCTTCACCCTTACCATGCTCCAGAGACAAATTTTCTCGGCAGGCCAGTCCAGTTGGTGGTGCAGGGGTCTGCACACTGTGCTTAAGTGACAGCAGTTAAGAGACAAGCCAAGACTAAGCACAGAATCTTATTCCAATTCAGAATTTTTAGAGAAAGGATTCTGATTTGCTCAACCTAAGTCATGGGCCCATCTTCTGAACCAATCAACTATGTGTGAGGGGCTTAGTGTCACCTTGTTCAAATGGATGTTCCCAGGGGCTCACTGCCATTACTTGTGTTTTTCTAGGAGACAATTAGAGTATCTACTCTGTACCTAAGGTAGACGTGCATTATACCTCCATTAAAAGTGAGAAAACATTGCTGGATGATAATGAGTCACCCAGATTCTAAGAAGCTTAAAATACTTGTGACAAAAAGGGTCAACTCTTTAGAGGTCTGTTTTTCCAGAAACTGTGATTATTCAGAAATATAAATATAAATCCACCAGCAAACCAAGCCCCCAACAATGTTCCAGAGACTAAGACTAATAAAAAAAAAACCACTAACTTAGTAATAAAATAATAGCAGGTTTAAATTCTTGTTTGTTTGTTTGTTTTACCTATAGAAGAAATGTTAGGTAATAAGAGAATTTACCTGCTCACCCCACCTCACTCTGTAGGAAATTCTTCCCTCTCAATTTCCACACTAGGAATTCTGAGAATCCCCTAGGTGATTCCCACAAATACCTTTGGCACTTCACCATTCCTATTCACTTATTCCTCACCAGGGTGCCAAGTAAAAGTGACAACTAAGCTATCAAATGCCAAGTGAAGGCATACTAGTATTTGCTGATGCTGATGCTGCTGAGATCTGCATTGATGATTTCAGTGCCCCAGACCAAGAGAGGGATGTTTGCCACTAGGGGTTGGCATACAACAACACAAAGCATGCTAGCACTGCCACTGCAGCCAACCCACTGCCATGGAGGCCACCAATGCCAGTTCTGCGACACCTCAGTCATTTTTGCATTCACAAAGAAGGTGGAGAAACAGCAGTTTTTAAGTTTTATGTGTTCTTTGGTATAGTCTCTTCACCCAGTGACTCAAATGGAAGATAATAGTGATAAGGCCACCATGGGAAATGTTCTCTTATTTCCCAGATCTGGTTTATGCAACTTAATCCAAAGGAGTACATTTTGACTTCTTTTTTTCCTGGAGGTTTATGGGCATTAGGGACATGACCAGGTCTATGCTCAGTAAAATAATGTGCCAGGTCTCTGGAGGAAGTATTGGAAAGAGGTCTTTCCTGAGTGGCTTCTCAGTTCTCTGCAACTTTTCCCATCAGTTATTTTTCTCAGACACAGGACAGAATCCTAGGAGGGACAGAGCGGAGAATCTGTCTAGAGCCCTGGCTGTAATAGCCTACATCCAGCTGTTCTCATGCAAAGAATGAATCTCTCCTTCACTGACTTGGTTGAACAGTGTAAGGTCGTTATGGGTTGGGCAAGCCCAGCTGCAATGAGAGTATCATTTTCTTAAATAAACACCAGTTCTAAAAGTAAGAGGCTCCATGAAGTGGCAAAAAAGCCCTGGCCTGGGAAGGAGGACATCTGGACTCTGCTCTTGTTAGTTGTCTGGCTTTATTTGAGTCATTTAATCTCTCTGGACTTCAGCTTCCTAACTTGCAAAACCCGCTGCTCACTTAAGTCACTAAGCTTCTATCTAGCTTTGACATTCTCTACTTGAATAGGTGAAGCTAGGTCATCCATTTACCACAAAGGACTCCAATGCATTTATTCGCTTTATTGAATACATTTATTATTGTTGTTTTATTTAAGTGAGTATTACTCACCTTATTTTACAAATAAACAAATTGAAGTCCAAAAGTTGTATGTTAACATATATGCAATGCCTAGTATAGGAATTCCATTCGGGAAAAAAAACAAAACGAAGCAGGAATGCAGATATTTACTAATGAATCGTTATTGTCCTTGGCTTCCACATCCAAAATTGCATCTTTTCCTCCATTGCATTCTCATTGCTAATTGCCTGATTTGGATCCTCTTTGTCTCAGTCCTCAAGGAGCTTAAATGGCATCTCTTCTTCTAACCTCCTCACTACCCAATACTTCCTCCAGAGACCTGGCACATTATTTTACTGAGCATAGACCTGGTCATGTCCCTAATGCCCATAAACCTCCAGAAATTCTTCATGGATCACAGAATCATATCCAAACTCTTTAACCTGGCATTCAAACTCTCACAGTATGGCTTCAACATACCAGTCAAATTCTATTCCTCTTCCTGTATATGAGGTAAATGGGTTTACTTTCAATTCCTCCAAACACTTTTGAATCCTCACATCATTAACCTTGTTCCTAACTTTCCCTTCTGTGTAGCAGATCCAACTCTCATCTCTCTTCAAAAGCTGAGCTCCAAGGAACCCTTTTCTTTAAAGCAGCCCTCTATACCTTCCATTAAATGTAGTCTTTCTCTCTGAATAATCTGGTACTTTTTAAGTATCTCTACTTCATAGACCTTATAAATGTGATTTTTCATTTACTTGATCAATAGTTTTCTTCTCCTTCTAGGCAATGAGCTCCAAAAGAGCAAAAATCATAACTATTTTTGCTTATCATTCTGTCCCCAGTTTTAGCACAGTATCTATCACATTGTAGATACTCAGTAGGTAATTATCAAACAAATAGTTAAATGAACACCTTTTAAGATGCTTCATTTTCTAACTCATGAGGAAAAAATGTTTGTATCATGTCTTGTCTTCCATAATAAACTATTAGCTCCTTGGAAGCAGTATCTATGTTTGATTCTGTTTGGCATCTCTTAAAGAAAAATACCTTGCATGTTGGAAATATTTCTTTATAAATTCATTATTAAATATTACTTATACATATTTTTTATTTATAATTGACTAACAAGGCAATTTTAGAAAAAAAACCTTTTGAGTCATATAGCTCTGTGTTCAAATCCTGGCTTTGTAAAGTTCAAATCCTGGCTTTGTAAATCTTTAAAGATATTTTCCAACTAACTTAAGTGTTGTGTTTTATAACCTACAAATAGCTTTCAGATGCATCTCAGTTGTCAAACAATATTAGATAGTATTACTACTCCCAATTTACAGATGAGCAAACAGACAAGTAAAAATAAGGTGATCGAGGCTTAAGGAGGCTAGTGGTTAGTCAGCTACTAAGTGGAGTAAACTAAGGTTTTTGGAGGCCAAAGTCTACCTTTTTTCCATTCTCGTGAATATGTTGACAGCCTATAGATGCAGACCAATGAATCTGTGCCTTTGATACCAACTTGTTCTCTAGAATCCAAGCCTCTTTTAGTCCTGATCTACTGTGCTGACCTCTGAAGGCACTAGATGGCACTTCTTTGGAGATTTTGATGTCAGGATAGAAAGGCAGGAGGATGTAGTGGTAAGTTTTGAAGGAAAAGCAAAAGAGGCCCCTTTTCACATATGACATGAGGACATTAGTGAACAGCCCTAAGGATTATTTTTTTCTCTGAAACCTTCTTCATTAAATGGGTAGGTTCGCAATGGAAATTTATCACTTTCATTTAAACCAGAGACACTTCTTTTTTAAAAACCACTTGATCTCCACATTGAAGTTCAAATCCAAATCAAGAGAAAAACAGCTCTTATTTATTATGCTGTTTGCTCTCATTATGTTCTTCCCAGAAATGAATCCCTGCCCCTCTCGGACTTCCTTTCACAGGACGCTCTGATCTGGCTCATCCTCACAGCACTAGGCGAGTTGTTTTGCCTGGCTGCTTCCATCATCAGAAGGCTCAGCTGCCTTTCTCACACTCGGAATCCAGCAGACCATTTTCCTTGGTCATCAACACAGGGCTGGGGAGTTGGTCTCTTCTCCTCATGGGCTGAGCTCCTGCCAAGTTCCGAAGTGGTCTCGCCCTTCCTCAAAGATGCTGAATATTTGCTCCTCACCCAGGACATCTGGATACCTTGTGTGAGTAACCCCTCCTGAGGATGGTGGGCTGTTTGAAAGCGGATCCTTGCAGTGAAAAAATGTTGGGCACTTTCAGACAATTCTGATAGAACCTGTATTAAACAAAACAAAACAAAAACCTTCCCAGTTGCAGTGTCTACTCGGTAGCAGGTGAAATAACAACAAAAGTATATGGAGCAAGCGAAATTAATCTGTATCCAGAGAATTTTTATGCATTTTAAAACAAATAAATCCATATAGATCCTCTGGAGTTTTGCCAGTAAGCCTTTAACAATCTGTTTTTAATAGCCAGGTGATATGCTACAAGGTCAGGCATTGAAGAGCAAGGAAGTACTTTATAAAATAAAAATAAATTAATGAAAGCAATAATAATGCTGAACACGGATTCAAAAGAGAAACGAAATGGTGACAGCCAACATCTTGGTTGAAACACAAGGAGTACCAGAAGTCTGGCTGGTTGGATATCTGTCAGCCCAATATCTGAGCACGAGGGCCCTTTGGTTCTGATTCAGAGCAGTGTGGCAGGTGTGTAGCCTGATGCCACAGCCTTTACCACTTAGCAGCCAGGCAGCTAAAGGGTAATGCAGACCCTATGAACAATTCTATGGGAATCATGAGATTTGGTATATTTTTCCTTTTCTTTTTTCACAGTCCAAAAATTGCCTCAAAACTTTAGAAATAAAAAATAAATTTGAAAGAAGACACTTTTTTGGTAAGCATTGTTCCACTACTTAGAGTAACACCTCATTTGTCATTCATCAATGAGGGAATGCTGATGCTTCAGAAATTAATTTTCCAATAAAAGGAGATGTGTTTTGTGTTCAAAGGAGTAAGTTTCATTTAAATATTTTTGCTGGAAGGCTTTCTAAAAGATATTACATATTGAACAGGATTTGACCTTTGCTGATGAGTCAGAGTTATCATCAGGAGCATCAATCACTATGAATAGCCATCAACTCCTTTTTTTCAAAACTACAAACAGACTGGAATCTCTCACAAGCTAAAAGAAATGTTCTTTTTGACCCTATCCACCTTGAAGTACTCCCTTTACTTTCTTTTTTAAAACAGCTTTATTGAGATATAATTCACATACCATATGATTCACCCAATTAAAGTATACAATTTAATGGTTTTGGTATATTCACGGGTATGTGCAAAATCACCATAGTCAATTTTAGAACACTTTCAAAAGAAACTCATCCCTTTAGCTATCATCCTCCCCACCCTTTGGTGCCACCCCCACTCCCTCCAGCCCCAAAGCAACACTAATCTACTTTCTGTTTCTAGACTTTCATAGAAACAGATTTTCATATCAGTGGAATAATGTAGTACAAGGATTTTCATATCAGTGGAATAGTGTAGTACAAGGTTTTTTGTGTCTGGATTCTTTTACTAGCAAAATGTTTAAAAAGTTCATCCATGTTGTTGATTATATAAAGATTTATTCTTTTTTATGATCAAAATATACTCCATTGTGTAGATATACCAGATTTTTCAAATCCATAAGCCCATTGATGAATATTTGAATTGTTTCTACCTTTGACTCTTTTGAAAAATGCTGCCATAAAGAGTCCTGTACAAGTGTCTATGTGGACATATGTTTTTGTTTCTCTTGAATGTATACCTAGGAATAAAATTGCTAGGTTGTATGGCAATTCTATATTTAATTGTTTAAGGAACTGCCAGACTGTTTTTCTAAAGTGGCTGTACACCATGTTACATCCCTTCCAGCAGTACATGAGGGTCTCAGTTTCCTTATATCCTTGCTAGCACCTGTTATCTGACTCTTTCTAAAAAAAAAAAGAAAGAAAGTTTAGACTTATCCAGATAACTGAATAAAAGATGTTTTTCAATTGATTTGAGAGAGAGAGAGAGAGAGAGACATAAATTTATATTGTTCCACTTATTTATGCATTCATTGGATGATTCTTGTATGTGCCCTGCCTAGGGATCAAACACGCAACCTTGGCGTATCAGGACAATGCTTTAGCCAACTGAGCTACTCTTTGATACTAGCCATTCTACTGAATGTGAAGTAGTATCTTATTGTGGTTTTTACTTGCATTTCCATGATGGCTAATAATGTTGAAAATGTTATCATGTGCTTATTGGCCATTTGTATATCTTCTTTGGAGAAATGTCTATGCAGATCCTTTGCCCTCTTTTAATTGGAATATTTGGGTTTTTTACTATTAAATTGTAAGGACTCTTTGTATTATATATATATATATATATATATATATATATATATATATGTGCATATCTATCTATCGATCTATCTATCTATCATCTATCATCTCTCTATGTGACAAGTCTCTTAACAGGTATATGATTTGCAAATATTTTCTCCCACTGTATGGGTTATTTTCCACTTTTCCAATACTGTTCTTTTCCTTTAATATCCTTCTTTTCTTGTTGCCCAGCTACTTGAAAGAAGTTTATTGTGGTCCATTATGTCTCACTTCTCATTTATTCCTAGCATCCACTGCAATGTGGTTTGAACACCCACCATTCTCTTGAAACCCTCTTACTAAGGCCAAACTGCTCTTATCTATCTGAGCCAATTTATTGTTAAACTAGAAGTTGGTGCACAAATTCATGCATGGGTGGGATTCCTCGGCCTGGACAGCAATTGGAACCATTTTGCCCAGTCCCAATCAGGGCAATTGGGGCTTGCCTGCTGTGGGGAGGGACCGCGGGAAGTTGGCTGGCAGTGGGAGGTTGGCTGTGGGAGCACACTGACCACTAGGAGGGCAGACACGCAATGCGGGAGCTGCCCCTGGTGGTCAGTGCGTGTTATAGTGACCGATCGTTTGGTCGTTCAGTCGCTTAGGCTTTTATATATAGAAATTATCAGGCTTTTTCCTAATGCTCCCTCTACTTTCCATTTAACATTCGCAATGCTCAATTTTTATTTCTCTAAAAATGTTTCCCCCTTAGATTCCATGATACCATTTCTCCAGATTTCACTCCTTTAATAATAACAATTCCTTATTTTTTCCCTCTGCTCCTCTTATACTTAAATGTTAAAGTTCCCCAGAGTATAATCTGCCATCATCTTTTTAGAGTACATTGCCTTCTTGAATAATCTCTCATTTATTTCCATGCCTTCACCTCTATTGATAACCAACTCCCCAAATAAATCTCCAGCCTCCACCTTGTTCTAGAGTCCAGAACTATGACTCTAACTGACAGTGAGTAGCTCTCTCTTAAGCACTTGGAAATCCTACATGCCATTAAAACATGCCATTTTCAAAATCCAAAGTAACTTCTCTTCCTAATTGCTTATCTTCCCTTATTCTCCTGTCATTGAGACAAAAAAAGTTTAAAATTATTCTCCATTAATTTTTTTCTTTCATGTTGATCTCACATTGGTCATCATGTTGATCTTATCCTGTAAATATTTTGCTAATCTTATCCTTCTGCTTCCTCATTGTTGTCATTGCCTTTCAAGAAACTTTTACAACGCTTTATTAGGGCTATTTTTAGTAAACCTGTTTCCTATCATTCACCATTTCTCCTGTTCAATCCATCTTTGTTCCTTGGGCCAGCATTAATTTCCTAAAATACAAACCTGTTACAGGAACCCTTTACAACTACTTTTAATGATTCCCTGTGACTCACAGGATAAATTCAGAGGTTGTTTTTTTTTTTTTTTTTTCATTATGTATCAGACCATTAATTAGTTTTTCCCTTGTTTTCCTCAAGATTCATAAATTTTAAACTTCTGTTTTCTGAAAATTCTATATTCATTTTTTTATTGGTGTGTAACAAATTACCAGAAATTTATCAGTTTTAAATGACAACAATTTATTCTTTTTTATCTCACAGTTTCTGTGAAATTGGACTCTGGCACAATTTAGATGGGTCGTCCACCCAGGGTCTCATTAAGGTGAAATCAAGGTGTCTGCAACCCTCATACTTATATGGGAGCTTAACAAGGGAGAATTCAGCTCCATACTCTTTCATTTGTTTGTAGAATCTATTTTCTTGCAGCCATACTGAAGTAACAGTTTTGTCACAAGCTGTTACTGGGACCACTAACACTAAGGGCCACTCTCAGCTCCTAGAAGTGGCTCTCACATCCCTAATATAGGCCCTATCCACAATGTGGCAGTTTGCTCTGTCAAGGCCAGCAGGAGAATCTCTCTCTTTCTCTTTAAATCTCTTAATGTCTTTTAAGGGCTCACCTGATTAGGTCAGACCCACCAAAATAATGTCCATTTTGATTAACTCAAAGTCAATTGACTAAAGACCTTAATTCCCTCTATAAAATCTCTTTTCACATATAATACAACATATACATGTTGAGTAATATCCCATCATATTCAGAGGCATGTCCTTCTCACACTCAAGGGAAGGGTTACACCAGGCATGTGCATCAGGGGTGGGAATATTGGGGGCCATTGAGCATTCTGCCTGCCATACAAGACATGCTCTTTCATTAGTCTATGGCTTTGCATATACTATTCTTTCTTTCTACTACATCAATTTCCCCATTATCAATTTGGAAACTTCTGATAAGCTTTTAAGAACAACTTCAAATGTTACTTATCCATTAAGCCTTCAAGATAAATCAGCTTTTTCTTTCCCCATACTCCCATTGCACTTTCTATCTCTATCATAATTGCCCATGATTCTGCTTTCCCAGCTGAACTGCAATATTTTCAAAGACATGCACTGTCTTTGCTTCCCCAACTCCAGACATGTATTAAGCTCTTAATAAATGTGTGTTGAAATAATTAAGCCATATTTTTGTTGTGCAGTAAAGCCATAATAATCTCACAGGCTGTAGGAATGGATGGAGCTTTTGACAACATAGAAAATGTCCTCAGACTGACATTCTTAAGCCAGTTTTTGTGCGTGTGGGTTTGTGTGTGTGTGTGTGTGTGTGTGTGTGTGTGTGTGTGTGTGTGTGTGTGTGTGTGTGTGTGTTTTTGCTTTGCTTTGCTTTTGGTTTTGGTTTTTCCTCTCCCATGTATTATCAGATTGTCAAATGTTACTGCTTCTTAGAATCAGGAGACTTAGATACAAAACTGCTTCTTCTGAATTGCTGCATCCAAATTGATATGGACCAGGAAACAAACTAATTAAATATATTAGAATTAAAGATAAAGTATGTGTACAATGAGCTTTCAATGATTGTCAGGAAGTCTCTTTAATGGGTGTAGTACATGACCTTTGGTACAGAGACTGCAAAATCAGTTTTGACTGTTTTTGTAGGCATTCCTCCAGGTATTTGGAAATCAGCTAGCAGAGTTTGCTGGGTAAGTGATCTTTGAATAAGTGAAGGCCAATTTTATGTTCACAAGGTTAACCATTTTAAAAGGTAGGTTTTGATAGGAGCCAGTTAAAAGCAAGAGAACAAGTCCATCTCTTTACGATTCTGTTTATATAATTATTTGCAAATGAAGGTTTTCAATGAGCTTAACAGAAAGCCTTGAAATTGGAAAAATGAGCTCAAAATATTTCCTCCAAACTTAAATAATTCATTCATTGGGTCTCCCTAGTGGAGAGATAAGAACATAAATGTACATTTTAGAATCAATCAGGCATCAAGTCCCCAGCAGACCACAAAAAAGCAAAAGTCAATAAAGCAGACCTCAGTGGAAAAAGCTATAAATTTTGAGCTGCCCAAGTTCTATACTTCCACAGGGTGCAATGGAAACTTGCCAGGAGCTTGAGGGCTACACTTAATTTGCACATAAATTTATATAAATTTTAAATTGTGAGCATGCATGCACAAGCTTAGCACTGCTTTTCATGATTAATGGAAATATCTTGCTTGCTTTCAGTAGTTATGAAAGTTCCAAGATGGATAAGCTTTGTCCCAAGACCAACATTATGCAAAAATGGCACCTCTGGGATTTTAATGAGCCACCCCCAGAAAGCACAAATATAATTTTCTTAGCAGGTTCAATAAGGAGAAGTGTGATTCTATTCTAAGCCTAGAGACAAACCTTCAGTTTGGTTTGATGTTATTCAGGGACCATGGTCTGTCAACAACATGTCTTTATTAAGTGAGCTTTTTGATTGGTAAATGAGGGATTAGACTGGGCATTGACTATTTGCAGATAGCAGTGACTTTTTATAGCATAATATTTTTGTATAACAGCATGAGAGATAATGGAGAAGGCTCCAACCCACACCTGAAGAGACCTTTCCTACTTCTTAGCTAAGTAGTTCATCTTCTCTAGTGAGATAGGATTGACAGTGATTAATAGGCTCACATGCCAGTGATGCCTTTATATATTACCTATAGCTATTGTGTGTATTATATATGTATGTTAAGGTTAAGAGTAAAATATTTCACAATATTACTTTGGTACTTTAGAAATATATATAAAATCTTGAAAGCCTAACCATATTACTTTTTAATCAACAATATCTGGGCTTGTGTGAATCAAATAATACTTTTCACAGACTATAAAGGCAGAATAAGAAAACCTCTTCTTAGGATGATTCAAATAAAGAGCCTTCTTGGATCATTTATCTTTTTGTATAGACCAATTCCTTCAAATTTAATAGGGATAACATAAGCAGAATACAGATCTATGCCCATAGACCCTATGGTATAATGTTAATGGAAAAAAATTGAATACTTTTGAATGTCCTTGAGTGAGTATTCTGAGGATTTGGAAGTCCTGTGGAGAGCCATACCTAGAGCAGTTTTATAGCAATAGACTAAATAAATAAACTACCCTTGAAAAATGAGGATGACTATTATCATGGAAACACTCACGCCCAGGAGTCCTTAATTCTATGATGTGATTATTCATCAGGCTATCTCCCCACTGAACTGATTTCAACACTATCCATGGCTATTTCATCAAGGACTTTGGAATAAAATTTTAATAGTCTCTAAAGATGCTTTGTGGAATGCATTGGGCAAATAGAGATGTTTACTCTGGGAATCTTTTATTGTGAAATTCAGTGACTACATGGGAATGGATCAACTTCTGAAATCATAATGATTTTGATAATATTCATACCATCTCCTTGAAAGCTAAAAGAGTATAAAAGACAGCATGTATTTATTGACATTTAAGAGAAATGGTCATCAAATAACAAGATTCTTCTCATTTATTTTGCCACAATGATTTCTATCTTTGGAATGGCTGGGGCTCCAATTTATAGGGTGGAATTCTCTGAGAATGTCAGTCTTTTTTAGTTCACAGATTTTTAGCAGTTGTTATTTGTTCTATATTTTCTGTTTTAGCACATGACCCAACATAAAACTCCCATCTAAAAATATACTGTAGAGATCCAAGATGGCTGCCGATGGCATGGTAGGCTGCAAGATAGTGTGTGAGAACAAAAGGAGAGTGCGAGGACATGTGAAAAGTGTCTGTATTTGTGAGTGAGGGACAGCTATATTCCACGGGACTGTTGGGGAGTGGCAGACTGGGCTCCCCTGGCCCGGCAGCCTCTACTGCTGCTTGAAACCTCTCCTGAAGTGGCCAGCTCTGCTGCAGAGACCATGCCATCTTGAAGGGGAAACAGGCTGTGATTGGAAGCCCAGCCTCACCTTCAACCGGGAAGACCTTGCATATCCCCCAGGATCCTACAACCACAATATTCAGGGACCAGCTGCAAACCCATGAACACCGACTCCAGCCTCCCCAACTGTGGGCACCTAAAATGTCTGTCCAGGGTGAGACAAAGCAGTGCCAAATACACGGACAGGCCCTGCATCTTCTCACAGAGCAGATAGAAGGAACAGCTCAATTGAACAACTCCCAACCGGAATTGGTGGATTAAACACAGCTGGTGAGGCAATCCATGGATGGAAAGGTCAGATATCGTCTAGAGAAAGTCAACGCAGGAGAGAGAGGGCTACATAACCAGACACCCTGAGAGGAGAGATCATGGGGAGACAACGAAACAGCCCACATATGAAAGAAAAGGAGGAATCACCAGAGAAAGAAGTAAACGAAATAGAGGCAAGCAATATGTCAGAGAAATAATTCAGAGCAATGTTCATAAGGACGCTGAAAAGGATGGAAGACAAATTCAAAAATATGTGTAAGAGCTAAGAAGAAATGAAGAAGAACCAAGAAGAAATGAAAAGTGACATCTCTGCAATAAAGAACTCAATAGAAAGCATCAACAGTAGACTAGAAGAAACAGAGGATTGTATCAGTGAGCTAGAAGACAAGGGAGGAAAAAATAGCCAAGCAGAGTATCATCTAGAAAAAACACACAAAAACAAACTTAAAAAACAGGAGGAGAGCCTAAGGGAACTTTGGGACAACACGAAATGAAACAACATCCACATAATAAGGGTGCCAGAAGGAGAGGAAACTGAGCAAGGAGTAGAAAACATGTTTGAAGAAATAATGACAGAAAACTTCCTTGATATTGGGAAGAAAAGACACAAGTCCAAGAAGCTCACAGAGTCCCAAACAAGATGAACCCCAAAAGACCAACACCAAGACACATTATAATTAAGTTGGCAAACATCAACAACAAAGTAATAATCGTAAAGGCTGCCAGTGAGAGACAGAAAGTTACCTACAAGGGATCTCCCATCAGACTATTGACTGATTTCTCAACAGAAACACATCAGCCCAGAAGGGAATGGAGTAAAATATACAAATTCATGCAAAGCAAGGGTCTGAATCCAAGAATACTGTACCCAGCAAAGCTATCAATCAAAGTTGAGGGTGAAATCAGGAGCTTCACAGACAAAAAAGGACTAAGGGAGTTTATTACCACCAAACCAGCAATGCAAGAAATGCTAAAGGGTCTGCTGTAAAAAGAAGAAATAGGAAGGAAATAAGGAACACAGGCATAAAGAATAAAAATGGTGACAAACAAGTACCTATCCTATCTAATAAAGAGGGAATATGCAAATTGACCATAATGCCATAACAAGATGGCTGTGCCCACAGCAGAGGCAGGGATCCCGTAACACAATATGGCTGTACCCACAATGGAGGCCAAGTTCCCGTAATGAGCCTTAACAAGCAATCAGCAGGAACCTGAGGCTGTGTGGCGCTGGGCCAGGCTAGGGGACCTGAGGCTGCACCCCCCACCATGCGGAGCTTGATGAAGAACCTCAGGCCACACCCCCTGCCCATGGCACTTGGCAGCGGACCTCAGGCCATGCCCCCCACACACGGGGATTGACAGGGGACCTCAAGGTGTGCCCCCTGTCCTGGTCAGGGCTGGGGGACCTGAGGTCATGCCCCCCACCCTGGTGCCAGGCTGGGGGACCTGAGGCCATGCCCCCCACATGGTGGGGCTTGACGGGGACCTAAAGGCATGCTCCCTGCCCTGGCCTGGGCCAGGAGACCTGAGGCTGCACCCCCCATCCAGCAGGGCTTGATGGGGGTGGGGCCAGTAGGGTCTGGATCTAGCCCAATAGGGGTGGGTCCAGCCAGGTCTGTGTCTTGCATGATTTCAAGGCGCACAAGGGTGGGCAGGGACTTGACTCTGGTTCCTGTGGTATGCCCCAGACTCTGACAGATGGAAGATTTTCATATACATTTTACTAATTTTCTTTCATCTCTGACACTTCTATTATAGAGAAAGGACAAATAGCAATATTAAAATATTTCCTCTAATTAATTCCCTTTTAATGTGCACAACTTGCCTGCACTGGGTCACTAGTCAATAATAACTTTAAATGTAAATGGATTAAATGCCCCACTCAAAAGGCATAGGGTAGCTGAGTGGATAAGAAAACATAACCGATATATCTGCTGTCTACAGGAAACCCACCTCAGAACAAAGGACTCACACAGACTGATGGTGAAGGGATGGAAAAAGGTTTTTCAGGCGAATGGAAATGAAAAAAAAAATGCTGGGGTAGCAATACTTATATCTGACAAATTAGACCTCAAAGTGAATGCCATAACAAGAGATAAGGAAGGCCACTTCATAATACTAAAGGGAGCAATTCAACAAAAAGATATAACTCTGGTAAACATATATGCACCCAATACAGGAGCACCCAAATACATAAAAAAAAAAAAAAAAAAAAAAAAAAAAAAAAAAAAAAAAAAAAAAACTTCTGGAGGATATCAAAGGAGAAGTTGACAGAAATACAGTCATAGTAGGGGACTTTAATACCCCACTAACACCACTGGACAAATCCTCTAAACAAAAAATCAGCAAATAAACATCACCCCTAAATGACTCACTAGATCAGATGGAATTAATTGACATCTTCAGACCATTTCACCCAATTCTTCTCAAGTGCACATGGGTCATTTTATAGGGACACAGGCAAAGTCTCTTCAAATTCAAGAAGATAGAAATCATATCAAGCATCTTCTCTGATCACAATGGCATAAAACTAGAAATCAACTACAATAAAAAAAAAAGTCAAACACCTGGAGGCTAAATAGCATGCTATTAAACAATGATTGGGTTACCAAAGAGATCAAAGAAGAAATAAAAAGCATTATGGCAACAAATGACAAAACACAACAATCCAAAATCTATGGGACACAATGAAAGCAGTCTTGAGAGGGAAGTTCATAACTCTACAGGCCTATCTCAAAAAACAAGAAACAATGGTAATAAATTATCTAACCATACAACTCAAAAAGTTAGAAAGACAGCAACAAGAAAAGCCCACAGTGAGCAGAAGGAAGGAAATAATAAAGATCAGAGTGGAGATAAACAACATAGAGACCAAAAAAAAAATACAAAAGATGAACAAAACCAAGAACTGGTTCTTTGAAAGGATAAACAAGATTGATGAACCTCTAGCCAGGCTCACCAAGAAGCAAAGAGAGAGGACCCAAATAAACAAAATCAGAAATGAAAGAGGTGAAATAACAACAGACCCCACAGAAATACAAAGGATTGTAAAAAAAAATACAAGGAACAACTCTACTCCAACAAACTGGACAACCTAGACGAAATGGACATATCGTTAGAAAAATACTAGCTTCCAAAACTCAATCAGGAAGAATTAAAAAACCTGAATAGGCCGATAACTACTGATGAAATTGAAGCAGTAATCAAAAATCTTCCAGCAAACAAAAGCCCTGGTCTGGACGGCTTTACAGGGGAGTTCTACCAAGCATTCAAAGAAGAACTAAAACCTATCCGCCTTGGACTATTCCAAAAAATTCAAGAGGAAGGCACACTTCCAAGCTCTTTCTATGAAGCCAGCATCACCCTAATACCAAAACCAGATTAAGACACCACAAAAAAGAGAACTACAGGTCAATATCCTTGATGAACATAGACACTAAAATTCTCAACAAAATTCTAGCAAATCATATTCAGCATTACATTAGAAAGATCATACACCATGACCAACTGGGATTTATTCCAGGGATGCAAGCATGGTACAATATCCGCCAATCAATAAATGTGATACAACACATAAACAAACTGAGAGACAAAAATCACATAATCATATCCATTGGTGCAGAAAAAGCATTTGACAAAATCCAACACCCTTTCTAGATAAAAACTCTCAGCAAAGTGGGAATAGAGGGATCATACCTCAACATTATAAAAGCCTTATATGACAAACCTACAGCCAACATCATACTCAATGGGCAAAATCTAAACTCATTTCCCCTAAGAACAGGAACAATACAGGGATGCCCACTTTCACCACCCCTGTTCAATATAGTACTGGAAGTACAAGCCATAGTGATCAGACAAGAAGAAAAAATAAAAGGCATCAAAATTGGAAAAGAAGAGGTAAAACTGTCCTTATTCGCAGATGACACGATACTATACATAGAAAACCCCAAAGATTCCATCAAAAAAACTACTAGACCTAATAAATGAATTTGGCAATGTAGCAGGATACAAAATTAACACCCACAAATCTATGGCCTTTTTATACACCAATAATGAACTTACAGAAAGAGAAATGAAAAAAATAATTCCATTTACCATTGCACCAAAAAAATTAAGATACCTAGAAATAAACTTAAGGACATAAAAGACCTGTATTCAGAAAACTAAAAAACATTGAAAAAAAAGATAGAGGAAGACATAAACAAATGGAAGAACATACCATGTTCATGGATTGGTAGAATTAAGGTCATTAAAATGCCCATACTACCCAAAGCAATCTACAGATTCAATGCAAACCCCAATAAAATACCAACAGCATATTTCAAAGATCTAGAACAAACTCTCCAAAAATTCATTTGGAATAAAAAAAAGACCCTGAATAGCCATAGCAATCCTGAGAAAGAAGAACAAAGTTGGAGGGATCACAATACCAGATATCAAGCTATATTACCAAGCCACAGTTCTCAAAACTGCCTGCTACTGACACAAGAGCAGAAATATAGACCAATGGAACAGAACAGAGAACCCAGAAATTGACCCAAGCCACTCTGCTCAATTAATATTTGACAAAGGAGGCAAGAGCATACAATGGAGTCAAGATAGTCTCTTCAATAAATAGTGCTAAGAAATTAGGTCAGATACATGCAAAAAAAATGAAACTAGATAACCAACTTACACCATATACAAAAACAAACTCAAAATGGCTAAAGGACTTATATATAAGACAGGAAATCATAAAAATCCTATAAGACTCCATAGACAGCAAAATGGCAGACATATGTTGTAGCAATATCTTTACAGACACAGCTCCTAGGGCAATGGAGACTAAGGAGAAAATAAACAAATGGTATGAGATCAAAATAAAAAGCTTCTGCACAATCCAATCAAAAAAATGGGCAAAGAATCTAAATAGATGCTTTTTGAAAGAGGACATACAGAAGGCCCAGAGACATATGAAAACATGCTCAAAGTCACTAATCATCTGAGAGATGCAAATCAAAACAATGAGATGCCTTCTCACACCTGTCAGAATGGCTATCATCAACAAATCAACAAATGACAAGTGCTGGCGAGAATGCTGAGAAAAAGGAACCCTTGTGCACTGCTGGTGGGAATGCAGACTGGTGCAGCCACTGTGGAAAACAGAATGTAGTTTCCTCAAAAAGTTAAAAATGGAACTCCCAGCCGAAACCGGTTTGGCTCAGTGGATAGAGCGTCGGCCTGTGGACTGAAAGGTCCCGGGTTCGATTCCGGTCAAGGGCATGTACCTTGGTTGCAGGCACATTCCCAGTGGGAGGTGTTCAGGAGGCAGCTGATCGATGTTTCTCTCTCATCGATGTTTCTAGCTCTCTATCCCTCTCCCTTCCTCTCTGTAAAAAACCAATAAAATATATTTAAAAAAAAAAATGGAACTCCCAGTAATCCCACTTCCAGGAATATATCCCAAGAAACTAGAAACACCAATCAGAAAGGACATATGCACCCCTATGTTCATAGCAGCACAATTTACAATACCTAAGATTTGGAAACAGCCTAAGTGCCCGTCATTAGATGAGTGGATTAGAAAACTGCTACATACATCTACACAATGGAATACTATGACACTATAAAAAAGAAGGAACTTTTATATTTGCAACAGGATGGATGGAACTGGAGAGCATTATGCTAAACTAAATAAGCCAGTCAGAGAAAGATAAATATCACATGATCTCACTCATATGTGGTATATAATGATCAACATAATTTGATGAACAAAAATAGATCCATGCCCTAACCAGTTTAGCTCAGTGAATAGAGCATCAGCCTGTGGACTGAAAGGTCCCAGGTTTGATTCTGGTCAAGGGCATGTACCTTGGTTGCAGGCACATCCCCAGTAGGAGGTGTGCAGGAGACAGCTGATCAATGTTTCTTTCTCATCGATGTTTCTAACTCTCTATGCCTCTCCCTTCCTCTCTGTAAAAAATCAATAAAATATATTTTTTAAAAAAAGACTAGATCCAGAGACAAATGGTAGGGAAGGGGGTGGTTAGAGAGCAACCAAAGGACTTGTATGCATGCATATTAGCATAACCAATGGACACAGACACTGGGACAGTGGGGACTTGCTCAGGGTTGGAATGGCTGGAGGGGGTGGTCAATTGGGAAAAAAGGAGACATATGTAAAACTTTAGACAATAAAAAAATAATCCTATCTAATAAAAGAGTAATATGCAAATTTACCATATCTCCGCTATACCCAAAAGGCCACGCCCACCAGCCAATCAGGATCGAGTATGTAAATTAACCCAAGCAAGATGGCTGCAGCCACGGAGAGAGCAGGAGGCTTGGGTTTCCCCAGCAACAGAGGAAGCCAAGCTTTCCACCTGCCCTGGCCTGCCTTAGCCTCCGCTTAAGGCTACAAAGTTTCAATTATAGAAGATAAATAAATCCCAACAAAAATGGCTGTGGCCACTGAGTGAGCAGGAGGCTTGGCTCCGCTCAAGGCTACAAAGTTTCAATTATAGAAGATAAATAAATCCCAGATCCCAGGGCCTCCACTTGGGTCACTGGGGGGTGTGGCCAGCCTGCAAACCACCACAGGCCCCTCACCCAGGCTGCCCCATGCCCCAAGGGAACCCCCACTCTGATCCGGGACACTCTTCAGGGAAAACCAGCCGGCCCCCACCCGTGCACCAGGCCTTTATCCTATCTAATCCTCCTATCTAATAAAATAATAATATGCAAATTGACCATCACTCCAACATACAAGATGGCTGCCCCATGTGGTCAAAGATGACTGCCCCCATGTGACACAAGATGGCCACCACAAGATGGCCAGCAGGGGAGGGCAGTTGGGAGGGACCAGGCCTGCAAGGGAGGGCAGTTGGGGGTGATCAAGCCTACAGGGAAGGGCAGTTGGGGCTGACCAGGCTGTCAGAGGAGGGAAGTTGGGGGCAACCAGGCCTGCAGGGAAGGGCAGTTGGGGGGACCAGGCCTGCAGGGGAGGGCAGTTAGGGGCAAACAGGCTGGCAGGGGAGCAGTTGGGTATCAATCAGGCTGGCAGGGGAGTGGTTAGGGGGTGATCAGGCTGGCAGGCAGAAGCAGTTAGGGGCAATCAGGAAGGCAGGCAGGCGAGCAGTTGGGATCCAGCAGTCCTGGATTGTGAGAGGGATGTCCATCTGCCCGTTTAGGCCCGATCCTACCTGGATTGGGCCTAAACGGGCAGTCAGACATCCCTTGAGGGGTCCCAGATTGGAGAGGGTGCAGGCTGGGCTGAGGGACACACCCCCCTCCCCCCATGCACGAATTTTGTGCACCAGGCCTCTAGTAACAAATAAAAATAAATAAATATATATATTCTGACATTTACTACAAATAGTAAATCACTTGGTCCTATAACATACATACATACATACATACATACATAAATAAATAAATTGTAAGGTCACTTGTAAGATTTCAATAAAAGTAAGTTAAATTGAATTAAAAACCTCCTATACAGACACAGTCCACATGGTAAATCGATCTGCCTTTTAAACAGATTTTTTCTGAACCTCCTGTTTTAATTATTTCTTGTCCTTCCTCAGAGGCCATTGCCAGTTAAAGACCATAGCAACCTTTTAGATATTTATAAACACTGTTTCTAGATACAATAAACCTTTAGTGCAGTCCACTAAATAAAGCAACAATTGGCTGCCATATCTTCCACCCTCTGAGCTTGAATGAGATGTTAGTCCCTAAAAATTCTGAAGGGAACATGAAAACAAGTTGTATGCTATTAGCCAAAGTAATTTCTCTAAATAATACCAAAGGTGTAACAACTTTATTTCATGAGATAGCATGCAGTCATTTCTTATACCCAAGTGAAATATCTTTTGCTGTGAGCCCTAACACAGAATCCTTATGTATTTGGCTGCCTAAAGAATAAAAACACATAGAGTATATTAAAAATCCTACTTCCAAATGTATGTCCATGGGGCCTACATGAATTTAAAATACAAATATATAAATTTATTATGAATTATTTCTACATTCATTGGTATTGAAAGTTTATATGTGCAGAACTTACAAATGTAGTACCTACCTTCAAATCAGTTTAATTGAATTAGACCATCAAAGTGTGTGTTTTCTAACTTGATTGTTGACTTTCTGCTAAAATTACCACCTTCCGATCTTTGATCCTCCTGGCTGAAAACAAACCAGAACATGCTGTTCCTCTGATTAAAAACCATCAGAAACTCCCCATTCCTTTTTTTCCCCAAGGAACATTGTATATTGAGGAGTAATGGTTCAATTTCTGGCCCTGATGCTTGGTGGTTGTGTGACCATCATGTTTTCATATGTGTACTAGGTATAATACTACTCTCCCCACAGTATTGTTGTAAGAATAAAAGGAATTAAGTATTACACCAAGAATAATTATGCTCTTAATCAATACTATTATTATTTTTGTTTTAATCAAGTCACTTTTGCTTGCCTAATTTTTGTCTACCAACCAGAAATGCTTTTTGCCCTACTTTTTTTTTCTTTTAACCAAGTAAAGTTCTAAATAGATTTTAAGTCCCAATGTAATTAAAGCTTCATTTATCAGCCTTTCTTTGATGTCTCCTGGTAGAATTGTTTCTTTTGGAGAGGGAGGAAGGCCTCTATAGCCACCTTACAAGTATCAGTATTAATTTTTACCAAAGATCTACTATATGTGAAGCACTGTGGGTATATAAAGAAGAATATGACTTGGTCTCTGTTTTGTTTTGTTTTGTTTGATATATTTTGAGTCTGGTATATTTCATGAAGACTTTTTGAACTCCCTACCTGTGAATACGGCAGGGCCCAAACCTTATTCATCTTTGCATAATGAGCACAGTACATGCCACATAGTAACATTTGATAAATGTGGCTTAAATTAGTTTGAATTATGGCAAAGATGGATGCATTGTCATTTAATCTCCTCTAATACAATGGTCTATGCGTGGTTGAAGCATCCATATAAAAACAGGCCCAAATGGTTCTGTGGCCTGGCAGAGACCTGTACGGGTATGGAGATCCAGGTTGTTTCTGGTGTTGCTATAATGTACATGGCCACTGGCTGCACCCCTCTTTTAATCATGCTGCTCTCTAAAAAGGGTGAAATAGCCTTTCTTGGGCTCAAGTACAGTCAGGCTTCACCTTTTAACTTTTGTTTCTTATTCCTTCCAAATTGTATCTAACTCTCTATGATCTAAAATAGTACTCATCACACCCAGGCCACGTGGCTCAGTGGTTGAGCCTTGACCTATGAGCCAGGAGGTGGAGGTTCCATTCTGGTCAGAGCATATGCCTGGGTTGGGGGCTCAATCCCCAGTATGGGGCATGCAGGAGGTAGCCAATCAGTGATTCTCTCTCACCATTGATGTTTCTCTCTCCCCCTTTCTTCCTCTCTGAAATCAATAAATATATATTTTTTTAAATAAAACAGCACTCATCACAAATTTCCTCTGCCATATCTCCCTATGTTCTTTTTTTATGATGTATAGTTTTCATTTAATGGAATACTATACAGCAGTGAAGAATAGCAAAGTACCTCCCTATATTCTTTTAGATCAAACTCTCCATTCAATTTAAGCTGAGGGTAATTAAATCCTGATACTTTAAATAGGAAGGAGATGGGCCTGAAATGAACTGTTTTATTTTAACTCTGAATACAAATGTGTCATCAAAACCATAAAATCCCCATGGCAGTTCATTTTCAGACACTCTTTGCCAATTCAGTAGAATAAGTAAGAAGATAAATGAATGTTGAATCACACTTCGAAGAGTGGATCTAATCAACCTTTCCAATGCACTCATCCAGAGGAAGAGCATTAGTAGCCTTTTGGTTTTGAAATATAAGTGCAACAAGGACCATCTCTAGAATGTATCATAGAGAATAGCCCTTCGAGGATTGATTAGAAAGCGAAGGTCACAAGAGATCCAGAAAGTCTGAGGAGAAAAGGAAAAGCTAAAAAAAGAAGAGAATTCTTTCCACTGGAATACCAAGGTACAGAAACGAAAGCCTCTGCATTAGTTTGTGAGGGCCGCATAACAAAGTACCACACGCTGAGTGGCTTAAACAACAGGAATTGATTGTCTCTCCCTTCCGTCTGAGATCAAAATGTCATCAGGTTGGTTCCTTCTGTTCCATGCCTCTCCCCTAACTTTCTATGGTTTTCTGGCAATCTGTGGCATTCCTTGGCATATACAAACATCATCCTCTATTCCTCTCTCTCTTTGTCTCCTTGCCCCTCCCTCCTTCCCTTCTACTCTCTCTAAAACTCAATAGAAAAAATATCCTTGGTGAAGATTAATTTGGAAAAAGGAGATATAATAATTATAAACAAGAAAGCCCCAAGTTTCATGAATCAAGGACTTACAGAATTGAATACACAATTCAATTCAATAATAATAGTTTGAGACTTTTTAATCTCACTTTAAATAATGAAAAAACAACTGAAAATAATAAAAAAAGGAATAAAAGACTTCAATAACACTATTAAAAAAAACTACACCTAAAATTTATCAATAGAACACCCACCAAAAGACAGTAGAATATACATTTCTTACAGGAACACATGGAACAATTACAACTGAAAAATAAATAGAACAGATAACTCAATTTAAAAATGGGCAAAAGATCTGGATAGACACTTCTCAAAAGAAAAAAAATGCAAATGGACAAAAAGTACATAAAATGATATGTGACATCATTAGTCATTAAGAAATTGCAAATTAAAACCACAGTGAGATACCACTTCACAACCACCAGCCTGGCTCTAACTAAAAGGGCAGACAGTAACAAGTGTTGGTGTGACTGTGGAGCAATCACAACCCTCATTCACGGCTGGTGGACATGTGAAATGGTTGAGCTATTTTGGAAAACAATCATCCTAGGTCTCAGGCTGATAGAAGAATCAAGGAAATGCTAGAGACAAGTTGCCAGAGAGGTAGCAAACAGGGCACCACTCCAGAACTGGGAAAGGCCAACAGAATGGGGAAAATAACATCAAATCCAAGAAGGTAAGAGATGAATGGTTGTAGGCAAAGTACTCTTGCTGTCTGGATACTCCCTGTACACAGATTATCCAGGACTATAGAGCAGCAAACAGGCTCACATGTTTCTTGTTTAGTTTTCCCACTTACTAGTTCTGAGCATTTGCCAGGACATAGTTCCTCATGTACCCCAACACTGTTGGCTCCAGAATACAGGGACACAAATGAGTGGAAGAATGACCTGAAGGAACCTCTACATTACCCAGATAGGAGCTGTGAACTATCCGACTGGCCCAGTAAGGAGGAGAGGGGTGCTCGCCCCTTGACCTGCAATTCATTATGTTAATGGCACTCTCAAACCATGCCTTCAAATATCTGATTTTTTTCTTAGTTAGGCTAGTTAGTGATGGAGATTGATCATAAATTGGTGTGGTCAGCATCTCTCTTTAAAATTTGGCCATTCTTAATTCCTATTATCCTCAGTTTTTAGAAAAAAAAAAATAATTAAGATAACAAAAACATCCCAGCTAGGTTACTTCAACTTCTCAAATACTCAGTGGTTCTATCCATGATATAATTTTATACCTAAGTAGATTATGAGCACATCTTCACTATTTTTAATCTTTTATTTGTTACAACTATAATATGTAATGATGCCTTGGGCACTCTTTTGTCTCAGTTTATAAGACATTTTTTTCCGAAAGACCTTTGCAGATCACGCTACTCATAGAACTCCCTCTCAGCCACCTTTCTACTACATCTCCAAGTCTGTATCCTCTGGCATACTTCAGAATCTCTAAGATCATCTTATTAATTTATTTATAGGTTTATTGTGCTTCTCTTCCCACTAGAATATTTTTCATATCCCAATTTTTCTCTTTATTCTTGTGCCCTAAGTCCCTAAAATAAGTCCTGACACATAGTAAACACACAATAAATATTTGTTGAATAAGTAAATAAGTAAATATACAATAATTTTTAAAAACATGGCCCAGTTTCATAATTTCATCTTGGTCTTAGAGTGTTTGCCCCTTGATAGAAGAGTTTTATATTCACTGCTCATTTTCAGATGTTCCCTTTTTCCTGACTTCATTTAGGCATTGAGCATTTTGGCCAGCAGCTAGTTGGGGATTTTTTTTTTTTTTTGTCCGTAGGATCTTAACATCTAAAGAGAACCTATGTTCATCTAACCCAACTGCCACAGCTGAGGACTGTACTCAGAATGCAAACAGGTAAAATAGACTGAGGAAACAATTTTTTTTTTAAGGAACCAATTTTTATAGCTCGTCTAGGCAGCTTTCTTGGGAAACTCCATTCATGAAGAAACACTGAAGATATTAGCTATTCAGTCACACTTTTGCTTTATATACCTAATCATTTTTAGATTACTTATCTTTCAAAGTAGCCCTCAAATCCGACCACTTCTTTCCAGTTTTACTAATTCTACTCTTGCCTTGAGTACTGCAACAGCATCCTATCTGCCTAAATCCATTTTGTCTGTCTCCAGTCCACACTGCAGCCAGAATGATCTTTCTGAAAAATAAATGCTGAGATCTTTCCTTCTTTAAAAACATAAAACCCTCAAATATGTTCAACTAGTTCTCAGGCTGAAGTCTAAACTTCTTACTATAGCTTGCAAGGAACTTCATGGTCACCCCTTCTGGGCCCTCTATAATTTTAATTCAAACCACTCTCCTGACCTTAAGAGGAATATATTCTCTCTCTCTCTCTCTCTCTCTCTCTCTCTCTCTCTCTCTCTCTCTCTCTCTCTCTTTCTCCCTTCCTCCCTCCCTCCCTCCTCATCCCTACTTCTTTTAACAGAAATATTCTGTGTAAATGGAATCATTTTCTTAATTATTTTATTAATCCTCACCCAAGGATATTTTTCCCATTGATTTTTAGAGACAGTAGAAGGGAGGCGAGAGAGAGAGAAAAACATATATGTGAGAGAGACACATCAATCGGTTGCCTCCTGCACACGTCCCTACCAGGGCAGGGGACAAACCCGCAATACAAGTACATGCCCTGTGACCCTTCAGTCTGCAGGCTGATGCTCTAACCACTGAGTCAAACCAGCCAGGACTCATTTTCTGAATTTGATTGTTTGACTTTTGTATATTGATCACTGATCTTGCATAAACTCACTTATTAAATTAAATTTGCATGATAAGTCTTCTTCCATCTTTTTAGTTTGAATTTATTGGTGTCTTTATATCTAAAAAGTATCTCTTGTAGGGAGCATACGGTTGTGTCATTTTTATCCAGTGTACACACTATGCCTTTTAACTGGAGTGTTGAGTCGATTTACATTTTAGTATTTGCATTCTAAATGTCTCACATCTTTTCGATTTTGTCCCTCCTTTACTGCCTTCTTTGGTTAAACAGATGTTTTTTAGCATGTAATTTTAATTCTCTTTTATTTTATTAGCTATATTTTCAGATTGGGGGGGGTTACAAGATGAATCTTCAATTTATCATAATCCACTCGAGGCTATTAACATCAGTAAATATAGCCATTCTACAAAGCTGTGAGTTTCCATACCTGCCACAAATCAAACCTGTGTCCTGCAGTGACAAAGCTGCAAGCTTTGTAGCCAGTCCCAATCTATGAAAACTATAGTTATCACCCAGTTGTGGTAGCATGGGGGATACCGCTAGCAAACAGGCCACAGACTCCTACGTTCTTCCCTGGTGCTCTAAGAGTTTGTCAACAATAAATGGTTCTCAATTTATTTTTCACCTATAATCAACAAGACATGTTGTTGTTTTTGCCAATTTTGTCCAGTTTTGTTTTTGTTGTTGTTGTTTTGCGGGGGTTGGGGGTGGAGAGGAGTTGGGGGTAGTGAGGAAAGGATCATCAACCTCATCATAATAAATTAAACAGAAGTCCCAGCTGCCCTACCCCCTTCATTTTTAACCTCATTTCTAATCTTTAACCATGGTTGTCAGGTATTCATGCTTTTATTTAGTGATGAAAAAAAATCCATTGAGTTAGACAAGGCTGTTTTCCAGTATACAAACTAATATGCTCAGAGGTGATGCCAGCAAGATGGCAGAAGAGGAGGTGCCCTGCTCGTGTCCTCCCACAGCAAGAATAACTGGGCAGCCACCCGTGGACCAACCACCCATGAGCTTTAGGAAAATTGGGAAAAGAAAACTTCAGAAAGTTTTCATCTGGGTACTAGTAAATTTTAAAAATGTAATTTGTTTACAATATAATCCACATATACAAGCCAAAGTCTTTACAAAGACTTTTCAAATTTATAAATATTGTCTCTGTAGGAACACCTGATCACAAGAGATTGGAGGTATGTGAGAATGCAAATGAGGACTTGAAAGGAATTCAAACATAGTTAGCATCGAAGACATATAATGTAGATGGAAGGGAGGCCAGATTTATTTTATTAATATACGTTAATACAATGATATATTATGTCATTCCATCTCCACACCAAGCCTGTGGGACAACCAGTACTTTGTGGCACATTTCATCGAGGGAAGGATTGGCAGTGACCTCCCACCCTCGGAAACTCTGCCTAGTGCCCTGGGAATGTTCTTGGCCTGCTTGGAGAAGGTAATCCGAGGCTGCTCTTAGGCCACAAGCATTGCAGCGAGCAGTAATTACCTGGAAACTCAGCAGTACGATAGAGTTTAAAGAAGCCTCCCGGAATGACTGAAGTTTTTCCTAGAGAATTTCTCAAGCCCTGGAAAAAGGCCGCTTACTATAAGTCAACATTGCGGAGGGTGTTTTTGTGTGAGAGTGAAGAGTGACATGTTTGGGGGGTGGGGACATACAGGAAACAGGGAGCTGCAAAGCAGAACCCAAACAGAAATGTAATGATGAAAGAATGGCCCGTGCTGGCAGGGGCGCTCAGTTGGTTGAGAGGAGTCTGGGGACCCTCTCAAAGTCATGTAATAGAACTTCCAGAAAAGTGATGGAAAATAAAGGGCCAGGCGAGAGCCTCCGAGAAACATCCAGAACTTTCAGGAGGGGATTAGGTTACACTTCAAAAATAGATGTCAGAAGACTGGGGTGCAAGGAGGATAAGATCAGCTCTAAGGGAAATAAATCCCTGGATAGTGTTGTTGATGACGCCCAAAGTTTGAGATGACTTTCTGTAAACATAGGCTCACCAGATGTCCCAACACAAATGACAAATGATAACACATACCCTGCCTTCTCCAGGAGCCCCCCAGCCAAGGAACCCAGGCAGAACTAAAATTCTCTGCAGAAGACTCCCCAAACCTCAGGTTTTGGTGCCTCTAAGCCTACCAGTTTTTCATTTGGGAATTTGTTATTCATTCTCAGTGAGGAGTTCCCTGAAAGATCAACAAACTCTATCCTCACAGATGTGACTCAGGCTGGGAATAGTGAGGGGAGCCAGGTCTCCCCAGGCTACATGCTATCTGGGCTCCCGAAGGTGGCCTTGGACCGTCTCCCAAGGGTGGTGTCAGCGCGCAGCTACTAGAGAGGACTTGGTTCCCAGTGGAGGCAGCTGTTGTTGGTGGCAGATTCCCGGGCATGTCTCATCACCCAGTCACAACAGTGGTGACTCTTGTTGGCATGGCTTCCCGTTGGCAGTGGAGGCACATTCTTCTGTCAGCACCGTTCACAGCGCCCACACTATTTTTCTGAGTCTCTTGCTGACAGCTAGGTAGGGACAGTTAAGCACCACCTCAGAGGCTGCCCACAGCAGGGTCCCACCAGAGCATTTCGGTAGGAGTGACTCCACACCAGTCAGTAAATGAACTTGTTGAACAGCCTCCATAGGTGTAATGAGGTGCAAACCTAAATAACACAACTTATATCATTTCCCTCATTTAAGGTCAGAATCACTCATTCTGTCTTGGCTTCAGATCACAAAGGTGCCCCATCAGGAAACAGAGCCCATCACTTCCTTGGACCAATGTCTGCACTTGTCCAAAGACTGACCAGATGCAGAGACCACCAGATATAAATTTTCATCCAGCCTATACCACTTATTAGCTGTATTACTCTTAGCTACCTTACTTATTAACTTGCCTAGCTCAGCCTTGGTTTCCTCATAAAAAAAATTGTTTTATCTCACAAAGGGACTGTAAAGATTAAATGAAATGCAGTAATTAATTTTACAGCCTTTGGTTAAATCTTTGGTTATATACTCCTGTCCCTAATAAAAAGAAGTGAACCCAAACATCCAATTCCCTGGTGTCTTGATTCACAAATCCAACGATATTAGACATTTCTTGGCAAATGTGGACTGTCCTTGGGAGAAATCCCAGTTCCTTGGTGCTGGGTCAGGTGAATCTGCAGCAAGGAGGTGGCTGGGGCAGTCTTGTGAAGCCCCTTTTGACCTCATCACCAGGGAGTCAGGGAAGCCCTGTCTGGGACTCAACCTCATGGAGCTTGACAATCAGTAAATGAAGTGTCTCAGGAGAGGAGGCAGCCTCCTTGGAGCTGCAGGTTACAAGTGTGCAGGGGAGAGAAGCAGGGAACACCATAGCTCATGTAGGTATGCAGAGAGGAATGAAGACAGCTGTGCCTTCTCTCAAATTTTTTAATAACATCAATTTTTGTAGAATCCATCCTCCTCATTAATGAAGTAACTCCTCCTCCCCAAGAAAAGCTTAAGCTGTCTCCAACGAGGTGACTCAGACATGTCTGAACATGTTTGGTGACGTGGTGGCCAGGCCTGCCAGAATTTGTATGAGGAAATATGGAAAGAGAATTAACCATCCATTCAAAACCATCCATAATTATTGAGCATTTATTATGTACTATGTGCTGCATAATGCCATCATATACAGTGATGTAAACTAATAGGGTTGTACAGGAAGAGAGAAGCAGGCAGAGGAGCCTGACCCAGGAGTGAAGTCTTAGCTGAGGGGCTGTCACATGGTCATCTGGCTCGGACTTTTATATGAGTTCCCCAGAGCTGTGAAGAGGAGGGCCCAGAGGGACAGTATTTCTCTGCTCAAAGGCTGTGCAAGTGATAGAGAACCTTGAGTACAATGGGCTTCCAGGACACTGTGTTGGCTGCTGCCTGGTGAACAGAAAAGATTTCAAGGAAAACCATATTTGTGACTTGGCTGATGCGCAATCTCTGTGGATATAGTGAACGGGATGGGTTATAGGAAAATTGAGGGAGGAAAACACGCACAAAGGGCACCAAGTGTCAGCTGACAGAATTTAACCTGTGAACATAAGATACCTGTGAGGATTCCCAGTCATAACTGAGGGCATGTAAAACTATAGCAAGAGGTGTGTTCAATGACCAGGGAAACCCACAGGTGGTGCTTCTGTTATGGGAGCATGAGGGGCCACCTGGGCTCAGAGGGCTTTCTCAGCAATGGTAATGACAGTCAGAGCAAAAGCAGTGGAGAGGGGCCTCTGCTGACCCCATTAAGGACAATGCCTCCTTACCTGTGTGGGGTAGAGAGGGGATAGACCCTTGGGGTCATTGGAGAAACAGAGGCCACTTACTCCTCAAAGTCAGGACATAGGGCCACATTGCTGTGAATGTGGAAGGATTCATCTCCCACTTGTAGGTGTGAGGTCTGCAACCCTGTTTATACTCCTTCACTTTGGGTTTACATATGTGTATCTGGCACAGTGCTCATTGCCATGGTCTTATCTTTCTTGTGTTTATAAAAGAATTGTCATTTACATCCTAGGATATACATTTTAGCACCAATTTTATACTAACATTGACTAAATTGAGCCCTAGCTCAGCTAGTATCTACATGCATGGCCTGGGCAACTTACTGAAACCATTTTACTCACACATAAGAACCACATGGCAATCTTGTTAAAATGCTGATGCTAAATCAATAGTTCTGGGGAAGAGCCTATCATTATGCATTTCTTACAGGCTCCCAGGCAATGCTAATGCAGCTGCTGCTGCTGCTGCTATTGGACCACTCTAAGTAGTAGGGACTTCAACTCTTTGAGCCTCAATTTCATCATCTATAAAATGGGGATAATAATGGTTAGGATGTCATGAGGATTGAATGAGGTGATGTGCTTAGCACAGTGTCTGGCAACTGTGAGGTGCTTGATAACAAGATAAAATACAGGGTGTCCCAAGATCGTATACACACTTTAACAGCTGATAGCTCAATTGATGTTTCTTTCTTTTCAGCCAGACTAAGCTTTGAACCAAGGAAATTCATCCTAAAATGCTACTGGAAGTTTGAAAATGCAGTTGAAGTACAAACATTGCCTTTATAATTTTTCAAAGTGTGTCTACATTTTGTGGGGACACCCTATATTACAGTGCTGTATAGTAATTGCATTTTATGAAAAAAACTGTGAAGTTATACTATATGCCTTTGATGTGAATTTGTATATGTATTCTGGGACAAATATCTCATTGCAAATTTTCTACTTTACATTTCCAATCATTGCAGTAATCCCTTTAAGTGGTTACTTTTGGTTGTTTATATTGTCTCTGTAGTGCAGTGAATAAATTTATTGTGATTGGTAATAATTAAAATAATAATGTATTTATTTTCTACATGGTGCTATATATTAATTCTCCTTATAGACAGACCTCTTGACAAGCTACAAAAGAAATCAGATCTTTATTCATCCCTGGTGGCCTGACCTCTATGCTGGTTTAATTAGCATGTGAAAGTGTTCTGACTTGCTTTCTAGAGTTACCTTTTAAGTATGGAATAACTTAATTATGGATCCCCCAATACTAGTAACAAACTGCTATGAGACTTATGGCTTGGTTGTTTATATAGTTTTTTGTAGACTAAAAGCAAAAAAAAAAAATCATCGTGCAGATTCTTCCAAATAAAATGGTAGAAAACTTGATTTACATTTCTCTCAAAAGAGCTTAAACCTTTCTTTAGTACCCATGTTAAAGCTTTTCTAATGTATTTGCTGTTCGGTGCTTTATAAAGAAAGAAATATCAGAAGTTTTAAAATTTCAGAATGATGGGTCTATAAATTGATATGAAATAATTATTTTGACTCATTTAAGAAATTTCCCTCCTCAATTTTGCATCAAATTTTGTATAAACTATAGAAGAATATCTCAGAGTAATAACTACTAAAATAACCTGTTGTTGTTGTTCTTTGAATCTTGCTGCTACTGAGAACACTAGTCTCTACTCTCTGCCCAGAACCTATAACATCACATTCAAGGGCTTTTGTAGGTGCAGAGGAAAGAATGAATTCTGTATGCTACTCTCTCTTTCCTACAGTACTGCTAAGGTGGGAATGAACTGATTATTTTTGTAGCCCAGAGACTCTTATTTTCTCTTTGGTAGCTGCAGAATTGTTATCATTTTATGTTTCCTGAGAAGAAGTTATTCATCATCACCCTAGAATGATGATCGCTAACATTCATTGAGCTCAAATCTAATAGTTTTCAACACTTGCTGAACTTTAAAATCTTCTGGGGAGCTTTAAAAAATATGACTGTACACTTAAAAAATATTCTGGTTGGATCAGAATCTTCAAAGCTCAGGTATTTGAAAAATTTTAAGTGTCCCAGATGATTTTGGTGTACAATGAAGCCTGAGAAACACTTACCTGGCCAAATTAATAGACTATATTATGCAAAGACTATTTACAAATTAGCAAGACAAGTTTTACTTATTATATAAAATCCTTATAACAGTTGTGTGAAATCAGTATATTTGGTCATATCTTAGATTTAGGCTTAGGAAGACTAATGAGCTCAACCAAGGTCACAAAGCCAAGAGAACAAGTGATAGATTTGTGAGTTGAGTCCAAGTTTGTCTGATTCTCCATGCTAGCTCCATGCTATTCCATGCTCATTCCACAAAGCCATATAAACTTAAAAAATAATAAAATAATTAAATTAATTTTAAAAATAAATGATGAAGCAGATATTTCTGTTGGTGTTGTAGCAATAGTAAACATGCTATTTCTGCCTTCTTGAGAGTTCTATTGCAATTTAGGCCCAGGAAGACCCAAACCGGTGAATGTTCTAAAAAGAAAGAAACAAATAAGACACCCAGAAAAGATGGTTTTAGATACAGTAGTAATCAAGAATGAAAAATAAAAAAAGAATAATAGGTAATTGGTAATAACACCTTCTGCTGTGTAAGCAAATATAGCCACGCCCATCTAAAGTGGTTTAACATCCAAAAGTTGTCTAAGAAGACAATGAGATGGTGAGTACTTGAAGGCAAGCCCTAGTCTAGGTTAAACATAATGTATGGACTGTAAAGTCTATATCAGAAGTGAAAATATCATCAAAGTAAGGTAAAACCATATGTAGCAATATGCTGGGAAGACAACACCACCATTCACTAGTATTTCAAATTCCACATTTCAAATCTCTGGTTTCAAAGTTGTCCAAGATCCGGAAAGCAAATCTGGCTATCTGCTTTGGATGCAACACTTTCTAATCTTCTGCTTGTTTAACTTCACTGTGATCTCATTTTTTACCATCATTCCTGTCCAAAAAAAATCTCATTTAATAAGCTAAGAGTTGCACCTGCCAAGCATTACCCAGTCAAAGACATAAAATCTTAAGATAACACCACTAGAATCATTCTAAGCAAGACCATAACAATGAATTAGTTCCTGCCCAGTTACTAGAAAACTGACTTAAAATTGAGACTATATTTAGACAGGCTATAATAATAGAATTGGTATTGAAATAGCCCCCACAAAGATTATGAAGGCAATCACCTTTACTCTGTCATTCTTTCCAACATCAGTTCTCCAACTTAAAGAAACAAACAATTGAATTACATATACATTGACTAAAGTTAAGTTAAGGGTAATATTTGTTGCGCAATTACCCAGGACATGAATTTCTAAGAGACACTGGAAATGTAATGGGATAGAGAAAATTAAACATATGTCAACTCCTTTTAGGCAGAGAACCATATGAGCCTCATGGGATAAACTATAAGAATTTCCACCACCACCAGAATTACTCTACTTATAAGAACTGTGCTTTTGCAACAAAGAGCGTCTAAAATGGGCCCCAAATATTCAGTTACTGTTCTAGTTAACTGAAAAGCTTTATTATGCAGAATTTTTCTTTTTATAAAGTGGGATATACAAGTTTAAAGCCAGAAGAGGCACTGCCACCTCTGGTTCTCTTATCCCACTCTTTGATATGCAATCTTGCCTCTCTTCCAAACTAAAGTGAACTGAAATTTCAAAATACCAGTTTGAAAAGGTCTGCCTAGAACAACAAGCCATTGGTTAGCTCAGGGCATGTATCAACCTTACTATGGTACTGATTCTCCTATCTTGTTGCCACGCTACTGAACTAGATCTTGATTAAGATCAATTTAGACTAGGTTCGTTATTATTCAAAGGAAGATTTCATTCAACATTGTTAGGAGCGATGTGCCAGGCAAAAAGAAAGTCAGATATGAGTCTGTCCTTGAGGAGCTCTCACTCTAACCATGGTTAGGACATAATGGAAATTCTAAATGTGAGGTGTTGTGCGGAGAAAGTGGCAGGAATACAATTCATTTCTTATAATAGAAGAATTTTACTATATTTGAGAAAAAAATCAGTGTTTCTCAGCAAACAAAAATTTCAAAGAGGAGAATGTTCTCTCCTGTCATTTCTTGTTTAAATGTCTGTGACCCATTCAGTTACTGTAACATTTACTGAGAATCTGTTGTATGTATTCTAGGCATTTGGGACAAGGGGAAGCTAGACTGGCAAAACATGGTGGATGAACCACAGCTCAAATCATGAAAGCAAAGAAATTTTTAAAAATGTATAAACCAGAAAGGACAAAGAGAATGAGAAAAAAAAGGTAGAAAGAAAGTCATTGAGTGGATGACTGGGTGGGAAGAGATCAACCAAAGAACTTGTATGCATATATGCATAACCCATGGACACAGACAATAGGGTGGCAAAGACCCTGGGAGGTGGGGGAAGTGGGCCAGAAGGGACCAATGGGGAGAAAAGGGGGACATATGTAATATTTTCAACAATAAAGATTTTTTTTAAAGGACAAGTGCAAACTGAAAGAGGGCTAAGTGAAAGTAAATGGTGTTTCATCTTTGTCCTTTGAAGATTCTGGCAGCCAAGGATAGACCATCCCAACCACATCTTGTGCAGAAAATGGGTGAAATTTTTTTCTTTAGAGAAATGGAATTGTTCCCTGTCTTGCTCTATTTCTATGTCTAACCTTATTTTAATTTAAAATAATTGATACTTCAACTATTAATCAAATATGTGGGTACAAAAAATTGTTTTCAGACAGGCTAGTTTGAACATTACTTACCTCCCATTTCTTGTTTCTTAAGAGACTTCTATTGGACATGCTTCACTAAAATGAGGGAATAAATCATGAAAGAGGAAAATAGCAAAATCAGCAAGAGGGGAAATGTAACAATGGAGGGAAGCAGAGCCTGCGTAAGCTCACTCACTCCTTTTGCTTTATAACCTGGGGTTATATATATTGGGGTGACTGGGCCATGCTCCTATAGAAGTCCCTGGAACATAAACATTGACAGACAGTGTTCCATTGTTAATTTGGTAGCATACTCAGTACCCTAATAAGCTGCAAGGAGCATTATTTATGTGTAAATGGTCCATAAATAATACTTCTCAGCTCAACTTAAGGGCACATTTACATTAGAAGCTGCCAATCCTGCAGCCAATCTACCTTTCATCTGGAAAATAAGACCATATCACAGTCCTCATCTGCTTACTAAAAGGCAAAACACTGAAGTAGTAATTTCAGGGCAGTGCTTTCAAAATATGGTTCAGAATCTACTACCTTAGCATCACCTGGCCTACTTATTTAAAAAAAAAAATAGATTGCCTAATACAAACCTTCCCTTTTGCTTTTTGAGCATTCCTTTCTTTATTTGCATTACAAGTTACTCGATGCTCATCTTGGATTTTCTCTGTCCTGATTCTAGAACTAGTCATTTCTCCAAGTCATATATATTTTATGAAAGGATGTATCAGGACAAATACCATTCTAATTAATCAGCACTGCCTAGGTGTCTAAGCGAGATCTGAGACACACGCAGGTACTTGTGATCCTCCTAAATTCTGAATTCTAGTTCTGGATGAACCACTAAAGCTTCAAATAGAATTCTGGGGCCCATCCCAGAACACGGCCTATATACTTAATGGTTATGTTTTGGTGATGGTGGCCTTTTCCTTGGCCCATGCTCCACAAATTTTGAGGAGAGCAACCAGAATATTTCCCCTCTTACACACCTCTCCTGCACGAGCAGAGCAGAATCTGACATCTTGGGCATGTGTGCACACCTGCCATGCACACCTGTACATGCAGAAACCACACCTCATTTGTCCCGATGAATGAAAACCAGGGAAGCTAGTGTCTATTCTCTAATTATCACAAAGATCAGCATTGTAGCTTTAACAAAATCTTGGCACTCTCAAGTGTGAACAGATTCATGTAACGTTAGTCGTTCCCCTTTTTTGTTTATAAACTGTGATAATATCTCTTTCCATCTCTTCCACTTGCCTCCTGCCAAAGCTTATTAAACTGATCTGAGTTAGTCATGCCTGGTACTAAATGAATTAGTATTGCAGTAACTTTAGGAAAGTCGCTGGGGTGTGATTTATTCTAGATAAACAAACCTGCTTATAAACATTCCAAAGTTAAAAGCATGTTTTTATAACTAAAATTTGATAATCACGGTAAAAATACTCAATCGTGATATCTGAGAATAGAGACGTTAACAATAAAGCTCTCTTTTCTATTAGTTTTATTATTACTTTGTGTCATAGAGAAAAGAGGTTGCTTGTTTGTCAAATTTTGGATGTCACACAACTTATTTTTAGACTCATTCTTTAATGTCCCAAACAGTCTTCAGTGTTGATGACTATTTGATAAACACTATAAAGGAAGCCCATCCCTACTCTGAGGTCTGGAGTGTTTACACAAAGGTGATTTCTTCCACAAGATTATTAGACGTTCTTATATGGCTTGGTAGAGGTCCTCATTTCTTAGAAATTTAATTTTTCAGAATGGTCCACCCAACCTCCCCTGCCTTCCCCCTGTGGTTCTACAGTCTGATGTATTACTTTTAAATGCTAAGAGTTTTGGTAGAGTACCTTCCAGCATTCAACTCTACATAGAAGCACAATAGTTCAAAGAAACTTCAAATCATGGTGCTGAACAGTGCTGTAATAAAAAATAAAATAAAATAAAATAAAATAAAATAAAATAAAATAAAATAAAATAAAAAGGTATAACTGTCTGACCCTGAGATATATCTGTTATCTGTGACCATGTTCCCTGGCCCCACTCGTCTCAGCACATGTGGGGGTATTTTGAACCAGTGAGCATGATTCTGATTCAGCATCAACCTTCAGAATAGGGGAGCCTAATCCAATTCTAATTCTTCCTCCCTGGTTCTAGAACTCAGGAAGGGCCTCTCCCAGAAGGTGACATTTAAGCAGACACTTGCATGAATTCAGAGACGAAGCAAGGGGAAGATCTAGGGAGGTAGCAGGCCAGACAGAAGGAAAAGCCGATGTGGAGGCCCAGAGGTTGTGGTGGGTTAGGTTTGCCTAAGAAAAAGCAAGAAAGTCATAATGACTGAAGCAGAAAGAAGGAGAGAAAGTGGAGAAGATACAGTTGGTGAGGAAGAGAGGGGTCAAGCATAGACTTTTGTTCACTTCGGCGAGGAGTTTCAGCTTCATTTGGAGTATAATGGGAATGCACTAGAGGATTTTGAAGAGCAGAATACTGTGATCTTAATGCAGGCAACTGTGGCTTCCAGGCCCCTGTCACTTCTTGTGGCAACCACCCACCCTTCTATTACTTCTCCCAGTGTGCTCCTATCACCCTGTACTAAAGGGAGAGAAAAAGTCCTTCATACTCATTTTGTTACACTAGTACATAAAGAGCATCACCTTGTACTCAATGTTTAATAGCAATTTTATCCAAGCAGTTCTACCTGTTGTAAGCCCCTCTACCCAGGTATCTGGTCCAAGTCCCTGGGTTAGAGCTCACAAGGCTGTGGAAAAATAGAGTGACACATCTTCTGCTGTTATCAAAATTCTCCTTTTAACCTCACCAGTAGTTATCTTCCCTGGACTACGTTTTCCCAGGGAGTCTGCTTTTGTCCTGATGGTCAGGTTCTCCTATACCCAGCATCCTTGCAGAAAGACTCCTGACAGGCCTACCCACCTTATCTTCCAGATACAGGAGCTTCTGCTCGTAGTCTAGCATCCTTCCCTAATAACTGTTCAGCCTGAGCCCTATCTAATGAGGCCTTAGGGGAGTCTTGGTCTCTGGATGAATAACTCATAATCAAAGTCCATATGGCTCTAGGGACTCTTCTGCCTCCTCTACAGAGAGACTCCCTCCACCCTTCCAACAGGCAACATCAAAAGACCCCTCGAATACCTGTCAAGACCAAAATGCCAAATTTTCTTCTTCTGGAAATTTTTGCCTTCACTTTCCTTCCCTTCACGTCTTCAAAGAAGATGAGTGTTTTTTGTTTGTTTGGTTGTTTTTTTAAACATGTTATTGATTTCAGAGAGGAAGGGAGAGTGAGAGAGAGATAGAAACATCAATGATGAGAGAGAATCATTGATTGGCTGCCTCCTGCATGCCCTTCAAGTGGGGATCAAGCCTGCAACCTGGGTATGTGCCCTGACCGTAAATCGAGTCATGACCTCCTGGTTCATAGGTCGATGCTCAACCCCTGAGCCATGCCGGCCGGGCAAGTGTTTTTTATTTGCTATCTGCTTTCCATCCTGTTACTGTTTTTCACTAAGCAAATACTTATTGCAGAGACTCTGTTCTGACATCTGGTGAGGAATGAGGCACAAGTACCAGCTTCTCAAGAATTCAGGGATGACAAAGTGCCCAAAGAACACAGGGATTTCTCGAGGTTAATTGCACCACTGACGATTTGTGTTTGTTCATCTGCAGTGTTTGTTATTGCCATTGTTTTGCATTTGGCAAAGAAAGACTTGTTTTTAGTGACTTAGGCAAACAAAACCTTCTGCCACATTCTAGAAGTACAGAGAATGAAATGTTCCATTTTCAACTAGAAACATCTTTAGACATGATTATCTGATCTGTTTGCCCAAAGCATTCGCATAGAAAGTGATGCCATGGCTTTATATGAAATCACAGTGCCATACTCTTAAGGCTCTCAGATACCCAAAGGGATGTTCCTTTTTCCAAGGAAAGGCTTTCTTTTTAAAAGTTTTCTAAGTACAGCCCTGACTTAGCACTCTCTTAGAGTTTTAAATGTTATCATCTTCTGCTGGTATCACCGTGATATTTACCATTTTATACAAATCTTTGATGCATATGTCCCACTTTCAGTAGCCTTTTAAGTCCCTTCTTTCATTTTTACATCATTTCAATATTTCACTCTTTCACTTTTCCTCTGTTTAAAATATAAAATAGCACATCCCAAGAAGTCTTCGTCTTCTTCTCCATAAGGCTGTGCTCTGCTGTGGTGCATATTAAATTCTGCTTCTGCACAGACAATGTGTATGTCCCAACTCCTCCGCCGCCACCCACCCTATTAAATGCTTATATATTGTGACCAAGAATACAGAAATCATTTTAAAACACATGAAGTTCTTGCAAAATATTAATTTTGCAAAGCCACTTGAAATAATAAGCACCGACGATCTTGCATTTTCTTTAAAGCTCAGAGCATGAGATACGGAGGGACTTACCTCTGGCCACGTCGGGAGGAGGCTGTGCTATGGCAGTTCATTCCCGCTGCCTTTATCATATTACACATGTAGGGCCAGATCCTCAAAACACTGTACATTTCTGGACCAATTTCATTTTGAAAGCTTTTATTTGCTGCTTTTTAAGTAATTTTTAAATTGCCCTGATATAATTGCTTTGAAATTGTGCCTTGCTGGTCTTTTCTCCTCTGTTTTCATCACATGCTTTTGGTTTTAGGGACATTCACATTTAGGACATTTATTTAACTCTGTTTTAACCACAGGGTTCTGAGTGCTGCATTTTTTACTCCATTGTTATATTTCGTTTTTGTCATAACCTGCGGCCAGATGTGCCACCTGGGACTGGCACACGCCTTCTGCCAGACACAATCCTGAATTCATGAACTTGCCATTTGTTTTCCTCTCCCTGGGGCCTGACAGACAAGCACCTCCATGAAGGAGAATTTATCCAACCCCAACATCTGCCAAGAAAAGCAGAAGGCAAAGAAGGTGGAATGGGTAGGAGCATGCATGTGTTTAGAGTTTAAAAGAATTTAAAAAGGGATTGTTTAGGGGTCTGGGAACAGGATTCCTGCTGCTGCCAAAGCATCCCATCAGTGACATTTGGTCTAATATCTGAGCTGAGGGAAAACCTTGAACTCTGCACGTCTGAGACACATGGATTAAAATCACAGCAGATTTCTGACAAAGAAATGAACATTGTGATCTCAGCAGGAGTCTCTGTAGGGTGGTAGCCCACTGGATTACAAACTAATCTCTGGTACTTAAATGCATTTGGCCTCTTCAGTGTGTGGGAGAAGTCATGGATGAACAAATAGGAGGGTTTGATTTTATGCTAGCAGGAGGGTGGTCTTGCTAAGGCAGGGTCAACTATCGGGCAGGGGAGGCAGCGGCAGAAGCGTGTTGTTTGGCTGGCTGACATAACCCCTGGATAATTAGACAACTGAAATCATGTCTTGACATTCTCATAATTCCACAGTTCCAACACTTGCAATCGTCAGTCTGGGCTTAGGTAAAGCAGAGCCCTCTCTCTGTACTCCCGTGCTTCTCCCCAGGGCATTCTCCTCCCACTCAGCCAACAAACAAAATACAGCCTATTCTCTATTTCTTCTTATCTCTGACACTCTGATAGACAGAGGGGTTCCAGAAAGTGGGAGAAAATGCACAAAATAGGAACGATATCTTCTTCCTTTCTTTTTTCCCAGATGATAGCCTTTGCCACCTTGGTTACGCCTGCGAGAATAATGGCAAGTCAGCCATGGGAATGAAAAGCATGTTACCTGAGTCACACATTTTAGAGACACACATTATATTGCATAGCTAACTGTTGTCCTTTGTCATGGGGAATTATGGAAACACCTCCACTCAGGAAAATCCCAGTCTGGGCTAGGACTGACTGGAGTTCCTCTACCCTCCTTCTGGAATCACAGTCCTCCATATTCTTCTTCAGGAACTAACAGAGCCAGTGAGGAAGAACACTGAGCTGCTGGAGACTCCAAGCAGGGTGAGACAGAACCAATAGAATACACCTGGACCTCCTTCCCCATGATTTAGGCTCCTATACACAATGGTGTTCCATCACACACCAGGTTGGGTGTTAGACCTTGTTTCACAGGATCCTAAAGGTGTACAAGTGCAATGCTTTACTGCTGCAATTCCATGAAATATTAAGTGGTGTCTCCTGAACAAGTATTTCATAGACAAGTACCTCTTCACTGAGGGATTTTCTAAGTCTTTTTGAGGCTAACGTGCAATACAAAATGTGAAGAGTTCCACAATAGGTAGCATCTCCAGAATATATTTGACTATGAAATGCCTGTTGTGATTTTAATACAAAGTCTCCCAGGACTGGAGCTATGAGAAATCCACATTAAGTGATTTATAGGAGGTCATGTGTGCTCTTTAAAAACACAGGTTTATGGTTCAGAAGAAGTAGAGCTTTTGGGATTTGAATAATTACAGTGTATGTGAAGTATCAGAGCCACACCTTCAGATTTCAGTTTAAGAGATTTTCTCTCAACTTCCTCACTATTGATAGTCCTCCAGTCATAGGATTCCACAGCTTGGATGAATAATATAGTCTGCTCTCTATAGCTAATTAGAGTATATACCTAAATCAAGCTAACTGTTAAATTAACATTAAGTTATAGGGATCTCTTTAGTGACCTGCATTAAGGTTTGATCTTATTCTTTTCAATATCGGTATCAATGTTTGGATGAAGTCATAGAATGCATGTTCACCAGATACCCTAAGCACCCAAAAGCAGAATGGATGATAAATTTGTTAGATGATCGTCCGAACTCAACAGGACTGATGGACCAAAATTAGCAAACGGAAATATAATAAAAATAATATAAAGTCCTCTCCTAAAGTCCCTAATTAGTAAGTGCAGGAGGAAGAAGATGTGACTGTATGAAAAACTACTTAGCATCCTCAATTGGCTACAAGGTCAATATGAGATAATGATTAAGTAAGAGTTTGAAGCCACATGTAGGTTAGAAAAAGTGTGTGAAATACATAGTTTGAGGCAAGATGACAGTCATTTGTGTAATGTTTGTAACTCTGCAAGAAGGAGCACAGGCTGGAATGAGGTTATGCCCATAAACACCCATCCCCTGTGAGTGAATAGGCCAGTATGTGCAAGAATGTGAATGGGCGTCACACCCTACACTCCCCGGTGCAATAAGTGCAGCATGACTCACAGGAACTATCATTCAGGAATTGTTACACATTTAAACAATACTCATAAAATTCTCTTCCAAATTCTTATAATTCAAAATAATTCTGGTTCATTGACAAGTCCCAACACTTTCCTTGGCTAATAATACCTCTCAAGCCACTGCCTCTTAAACAGAGCTGACTGCTCTGTTTCCATGAGCAGGACCTTTACTAGAGTCTCACAACTTCACGGTTATAATTGTCACTTCTTTCTGGCTTACAGGTGTGTGTGTATGTGCATGCACATTGAAGTCAGTTTTCACTTGAATTATGATTAGATTATATTCACAACCTAAAGCAATCTTTTTGTCTTTTCTCTTATCAACATTTTAAATTTTTTTTCAGTATTTTAAAATTTATTTTTTAAATTAAATTAAATTTTATTTTGTAATTTTTTGTTGACACTATAACAGATGTCTTCCATCTCACCTTCCCCCCTTTACCCACCTCCTCCCAGCCCCCGCCTCCTCTCCCTCTAGCCATCACCACACTGTTGTCTGTGTCCATGGGCTATGCATATATGTTCTTTGACTAATCTCTTCACCTTCTTTCATCCAGTCCTCCCCTCGCCCCCTCTTCCCTCTGAGATGTGTCAGTCTGTTCCATGTATCCATGCCTCTGGTTCTATTTTGTTCATCACTTAATTTTGTTCATTAGACTCAACATATAAGTGAGATCATATGGTATTTGCCTTTCTCTGCCTGGAGTATTTTGCTTAGCATAATTATCTCCAGGCCCATCCATTTTGTTACAAAAGGTAAGAGTTCCTTCCTCCCCAGAGCCCAAGCCCTTCCCCACTTTGCTTTCCTGCCTCTCCGTATACTGAAGTGCTTACTAAGTACTGCCGATTCCATTTATCAGGTTGATAAATCCATCTACTCTTTCTTTGCTGAAATTTTTATCATGAATGAGTATTAATTAATTTTTATTTTTACTTTTTGTTAATCCTCACCTGAGGATATTTTTCCATTGATTTGTAGGGAGAGTGGAAGAGAGAGGGTAAGTCAGAGAGAAACATCAATGTGAGAGAAACACATAAATTGGTTGCCTCCTGCACGAGTCCTGGTCAAGGCCCCAGCCAGGGAGGAGCCTGAAACAGAGGTATGTGCCCTTGACCGGAATCAAACCCCGGACCTTTTGGTCTGCAGGCCGACACTCTATCCTCTGAGCCAAACCAGCTAGGGCTTGAGTGTTAATTGTTAAAATTACTTTTCTTGCGTATGTTTAAGTGACATAACTTTCATTCTTTCCTTTATTAACATAGTAAAGTTCATTAATTGATTCAAATGTTCAATCAACCTTGCACTCTTGGGATAAGCACCACATTTTGTGTGTATATATATATATATATATATATACACACACACACACACACACACACACACACACACACACACTGAGTGGCCAGATTATTATGATATCTGAATGCATAATTATCTGGCCACTCAGTGTATATCCTATATAATAAAAGGCTAATATGCAAATGATCCCCTCGACCAGGAGTTCCACCAGCAGGCAGGCTGGCCAACCACCCATGTCCCCTCCCCCTGGCCAGGCTGGCCAGACCCCACCCATGCACGAATTCATGCACCAAGTCTAATACACACACACACACACACACACACACACACACAATAATCTGGCCACTCAGTGTATCTATCCTATCTAATAAAGAGGGAATATGCTAATTGATTGTCACAACCTCACAAAGATGGTGGTGCCCACAACCACAAGATGGCGGCACCAGGTCCCCTGAGCCCTGCCGGGGCGGCAGGTGCGCAGCATGCCTGGGCCCACCCCCAGGCAGGTCTGGCCACTCCGCACACCTGCCTCCGGAGTCCTCCAGTCCCCTCATTCCCCCAGCCACCCAGGACTGGCCCGAGGTGCAGGCAAGTCTTGGATGGCAGCTTCCCAGCTGCCCAGGGCCACCCAAGGCTCAGGTAACCAGGGCTGGCCAAGGCTTGCACTGCTGGCAGTAGCAGCAGCAGAGGTGTGATGGGGGTGTCGCCTTCCCCTGATCACCAGGTCGCCTCCCACCCCTGAGGGTTCCCGGACTGTGAAGAGGGAGCAGGCTGAGCTGAGGGATCCCCCTCCAGTGCATGAATTTTCATGCACCGGGCCTCTAGTATATATATACTGCTGGATTTTTATATATATATAATGTTAATGTGGATTAGATATATTAAAATTACTTGCTCTGTACTTCACATCACTGTGGTTGGCTTCTATTTGATGTCCGCTCCAGAATGTAATCTGCCATTAGTCCAATCCAGTGAATGTCTTATGTCAGATACTGTGTTTTTCATGCCTGTGGTTTCATTTGGTTCTTTCTTATATCCCCCTATCTCACATGCAGGTCACATTTTCTTTACATGTTGCAAATATAGTTTTAACATTTTTGACTCTGAATTCCATCATTTCCTTCTGTTTCCATCATTTTTATATTTTTCCTTTTAACTAATTTTTCTCCATACTATGAGTGATATTTTCCTGCATCAAACATCTAATAATTTTTAATTGGATTTGGGATATTGTGAATTATAAATTTTTTAAGTCCGGATTTTGTTGATTTCCCCTACAGACTGTTGGAGTTTGTTTTTATAGGTAGTAAAATTAATTGTAAGTTAAGTTGATCTTTTTGAGTTTTATGTTAAGCTTTGTTAGGAAAGGTCCAGAGCAACCTTTACTGTAGTGATGACTTAGTCTCATTCATAAGGAATAAATGCCCCAATCAGGCCTTGCAACTTTGACAATTGAGATTTCACATCCTCCTTGAGTTCCTGGAACCATTCCCATTCAGTTCACAGGTACCTGGTCATTGTTTTCCCAACTGCATGGAGTTTTGCCCTACGCATGCACATCTTAGTATCAGAAAAGACTCAGGGGTACTTCTGTGCATATTTCTGGAATTCTTTTTCTCCATTGCTCCCTTCTTTCTGAATTTTGCCCTGCATAAAATATAGTGAAATTCTGCATCCAGTCATGGTAGAATAACAGGGACCAGATCTTCCCTCCCACTGCAAGTACCTGGAAAAGTGCACAACATAAATGAAATAATTATTTTTTAAATGTTGGACAATAGGCAACCCCATTTTGGCCTCCTACTGAGCAATCGGCTCACTCCAAAGTGTGTCAAGGGAGATGTGGAAGGAATTCCAGGAAGATGAATAGAGATATTTTCCAGAGAAAGACACAGCAAATATGCTGAGAACGTGTTCAGAAATGACAAAGTCCACTGTTGATCCAAATCACCCTCTCTACCCCTTCCCACATCATTCTTAAGCAAATAGCAGATGTGGATATAACATTACATATTTTAAAAAAAAAGCAATAAACAGAAAGGATTCAACATGAGACCTAGGTACATAGTCAATAAAATGAAAATTTGGCAAAGGCTATTATAACAAGATGAATACATTTCCAAAGCATACCTAAGATATAAGAAAATATTCCAAATAAACTATTTCTTGGATTTTTAAAGAAATTAGTCAGACAATGAACTGGAAAAGATACAAAATATCAAGATATTTACCCGTACTTGTCAAGGGCCCCCTCAGTCAAAGACCCACAGAAAATTAGACATGACTTCTGGTGCCTTGCCCTTCAAATTCCATCACATCCTTTGGACTCTGATTTCTGCCTCCTCAGCCCAGAGAAACCACTGTGTCTGCTTGGATTCCCAATCCCTAGGATGCACTCAGGAGATGGCATACAAGCACTGGGATGAGGCAAACAGGGATCTCACTTCATGGATTTCCTTTCTTTTATGGATTGCTGTCTTGCACTGCCTGTTGTCCAAGGCCAGAACACAATTGTCTCGCTTTGAGGAAGTGTCCATTATATGGCCTTTTATAGAGGAGAATTAGTATGGCATCAGTTACTCTATCATAACCAGAAGCAGAAGAGATCACTTACCTTTTTTTAAAATATACATTTACTGATTTCAGAGAAGAAGAGAGAGAGAGAGATAGAACCATCAATGATGAGAGAGAATCATTGATTGGCTGCCTCATGCATGCCCCACACTGGGGATTGAGCCTGCAACCCAGGCATGTGCCCTGACTGGAATGAAATCATGACCTCCTGGATCATAGGTCAATGTTCAACCACTGAGCAACACTGGCCAGGAGAGATCACTTATCTTTATGTCAAAACTAGAGGCCTGGTGCACGAAATTCATGCACAGGTAGGGTCCCTAGGCTTGGCCGGTGAGCAGGGCTGATCTGTGGGGCAATCAGGGGGCCCCCGCTAGCACCCACCTTGGAGGTGACTGATGAGGTGATCAGGGGGCGGTGCCAGCCTGCTTGCTGGCTGGCCCTGCCCCCGCCACCACCGCCAGTCACCTCCCTCTGTGGGGCAACCCGCAGGGCAATCTGGGGCCCCTCCTAGCACCTGCCTTGGCTAGCCTGGGGCCTGCTGGCTGGGGGCAGCTCCTGCATTGAGCGTCTGCCCTCTGGTGGTCAGTGCGTGTCATAGCAACCAGTCATTCCACCATTCGGTCGATTTGCATATTAGGCTTTTATTATATGGGATTGAATTCCTCTTCTAACTAGCAATTTGAAACTCTTGTTGCTTTTGTATTTATTGGATACAGTGGAGATAATATGGTTCATAAAATAGTTGACAGTATGCACAAGCACAAAAAAATATGTCAAAGACAAAGGCTGAAGTGGCCCATAGCTTCTATTGCTATCTATTAGTGACAGACACAATGCTAAGCCTATGGAGAAGCTTAGGATCCAGATGGCTAATTCCAACTTCTGCCAATCAGTGGCTTAGTACATATTACAAAGTGCTGTCAGAAGGTATATGTGTAACATACAAACACCTTGAATCACAAAACACATGGACAACTTGATCAGGTAGGGATAGAAATTGTTTCAGAAGGTAAGAGATGATGAGTTGATGTTCAGAGATGTCATGAAGATACAGAGGAGGAAGATTTGCGGAAGGAATCTGAAGCCCCAATGCTGAGGCCAAGGGTTACTGAGTAAGAGCCCGACCAAATAGCTATGAAGATGCCTAGTCATTCCCAGGCAGAGGGCTGCAACCAGGCCACAGCTGTGGCATTTCTTAACCACAAGTAAAGTGTGGCTCCTGGAATGTCAAAGGATGGTGTTAACCTCTGTATTTGGTTGTTTTGCAGTCTTCCTCCCTAGCTTTTGTAAGTGCAAATCTTCTTAACACTGGGAACTCACTAGGTTTTCCGGCCCATTGATGAAGCTCTGATCACTGTTCGTCCCTTGTTAGAACTTTAGGTTAGGTTGCCAACCCAAACCAGCAATAGTATCCCTAGGCAAAGAGACAATTGTGATAATAGTTAACAGCACTATGCATTATTTGAAGTCTTTTACATACACCAACACATGTAATTGTCACAAGAACCACATGAAATAGGTATTATTATAATTCCAGTATAATAGATAAGGCACTGAAAATAAAGATTAAGTAATTTGCCTGAGGACATATGACTTGGAAGTACAGAGCTAAGAGTTAAAGCCAGTCTGACCTCAGAGCCTGAGCCCTTCCCCACTCTGCTTTCCTGCCTCTCCATGTACTGAAGTGCTTACTAAGTGCTGCTGATTCCTGGAGAGCTAGGAATTTCTGTTCTACCAATAAGTTGCTATAATATTCAGCTTGTGTTGTAGGTAAAAATATACTCTTTTCCTCTGCCATAGCTATCACTTTTCAATGGACACCACCTATTTCCTTTTCCCTTCAATGAACATCTGTTTCCCAGCATCTAGGTGACCTGGTTAGAATACTGCAACTGGAGAGCTGGAGAGAGGTGGGTGGTGTTACAATGAATTCCAGCCAAGGCAAACCTTAAAAACCAGCAGCCCTAATGCTCTCCAGCACAGTGCAAAAGTTTGTTTGGTGGGCCAGTTTTGATTTAGCCATCCAAGTAACTTGTCACTGCCTGGTTTACATAAGAGAGTGTACTGTGTGTGAGTATGCATGTGCATAAAAGTAAGTTTCTTTCCACCTTTGTATCTCAGGCCAAATGGCTCCAGGGATATAACTTGAAAGCATTGTAAGTAGAAACAATTCTATTGACTTTCTCACCACACATTTTCTGTGTAGAAAGGGATTCTCTTCAACTTTAAAAAAATTGCTAGAGGACAACATTATTTTTATTTCATATAATGAAGACAACCTATTATTTTTCAACTTTGAAACAGTTGACTGATGTGAATTGGTTTTCACAGCACCCCTGTGTGTGATGTTCTACAGATTCATAGCAGAGTAAGTGATTTTGAGTTGTAAGTGGGGTTGACATTCACCCAGTAACTACAAAACTCTGTCCTCTCCGTTTTAAATAAACTTTACCTTCATTCCTGATCCTGGACACATAAGCTTCTGTGTTCTCTCTGTGAAATCCATAATAATGAATGTTTATGTCTTGAATTTCACTCATTCCTTTATTCATTATTCATTACTCTAAGGTGCTGTGTCAGGTGCTATAAGACAAGTGTGACACCACCCTGGAGAATCCTCTAGTCTAAAAGCTGACACCTACATGTGGACAGTGTGCTATGAGCATGGTATGAGAACTATACAGGAAGTCCCTGAATCCCGGGATCACTAAAGAGGGAGAGGTAACTGACGGGCAGAGGAGGGAAACACACAGAATATTCCACAGAGAAGGTGATAAGGGAACTGCTTCAAAGATGATAGGAAGTTGTCACCTGGAGAAAGCTGGGAAGGTATTCTGATCTGAGCATATAGGACATGTAAAGAAAGAACAATATGATGTATGTATCATGGTCCATTCTGAAAGGTGGCTGCTGTGATATGAATGGAGAGAATCTAGGCTGTGTTAGGCCAACATTAAAAAATAAGGTAATATTCTGATGAACCTTATGTTCTACGACAAAGAGTTTGGATTTTTTCCTCTGAGTTCTAAGGAACTGTCTGTGAAAAGGAGAGAGTGAGAGAACAAGAGGAAGCAGAAATTGAATAAGCAGTTGGATGTTGCTTACTTTTTAATAGAAAATAGAAGACAAATTAGAAAATACAGTAGAGATTATTTTTTCTTTTAAAGCTGAATTTAATTTTTTAAATTAAGTAGCTTTTCCATGAGGCAACATTATTTTTACATGTTCATATATATTCAGAAAATGAGGCATCCTTAATTTCTAAAGATATACAGTATTTGCTCTGAACTTGAAAGCAGGGAGCTCAGTAGCTTCCCATGACTCCAGTAGTAATATTAGTATAACTAATTATTTGTTTCAGTGTATTCAAAACAGTTTCTCAATGGGGCTAAAACATAACTAAACATTTTGGTTCTGAGGCATTGCCAATAAATAAAAGAAAATGCCTTTTGAGATTTTTTAGGTAATGAGTTTAACACTTTGTGTTTGGGAATGTTGTTCAAAGACAGAAGAATTGGCGACAGGCAGAATGGAATATCAGCAACAAAAATCTCTCACTCACACACACACACACACACACACACACACACACACACACACACACAAAACTCTGTGCCCATTACAAAGTAACCGCCCATTTCTTTCCTCCCCCTGCCCAGCCCTAGCAACCACCATTCTACTTTCTATGACTATGAATTTGATTACTCTAGGGACCTTATATACTAGTAAATAAAATCATCGAATATTTGTTCTTTTGTGACTGGCTTATTTCACCTAGCAAATGTCTTAAAGTTCATCTACATTGTAGCATATATCAGAATTTTCTTCTTTTTAAGGCTGAATGATATTTAATTATTTGTACCTACCACATTCTGTTTATCTATTCATCTTTCCATAGACACTTGGGTTGCTTCCACATTTCAGATATTGTTAATAAAGCTGCTATGAACATAAATTATAGGTATCTGATCAAGCCCAATATTTCTTTATCAGCACTGTAAGGAGGACATTGAAATCACATGTCATTTAAGAAAGATTTGTGAAACAGTAGTGAGAACTTCAACAAAGAGATAAGAAATATAAGAGCAGAACTAGAAAACATAAAAAGGAACCTGTCAGAAATGAAGAATACATTAAATGAAATGAAGAATGCACTATAGGGAATCAACAATGGAGATAAAGCAGAGGATCAAATCAGAGATTGGGAAAATAAGGAAGCAGAAAACACCCAATCAGAACAGCACAAAGAATCCAATAATAATAATAATAATAATAATAATAATAATAATAATAGTGTAAGGAGCCTCTGGGACAACTTCTAGCATACCAACATTCACATCAGGGGGGATTACAATCCTTGAAGCACAAGTTTTTATGAAAAGAGAGAATGAAGCTGGTTTGGTTAAGAGGAGCAATATAAAAATGGTGGAATATAAAATGAATATGAACAAAGTATACAGAATTAAAGCAAAGGAAGAGATGAATAATGAGTAGAAAAATCAGCAAATGCTTCAAGATGGTGGCTTTCAGCTGCAGTTGACCTTTCTCTCTGCCAAGACAGCCCCTTGGATGGGAATGGCCTTGGTGAGGTGGCGTTTGGAAGGCCAGAAGGAGGAGCTTCCCAGTGTGTTTCGTAAACTCTGCTTGTTTCATAAAATTCAACCGCTAGAAAGCACACATTTTTCATTAGGCGGCTTTGGTTATACATGAAGAAGTGGCTCAGAGAACTGATCTCCATTTTCTCCTGCCTGTCCTGATTTCACTTAGAATTCGAGATTTTGTAAAACAACTCTCCTAGGGGATACCAGACATATGAATGAGGGCAAAAGCTTCTTATTCCAGCATCTTACATCCACTTTCCAGCAAAATAACTTTAAGAAGTATCTTTTCCTCCATTTAAAGATGGTAAGTGAAAACTGAAAATGGCTGCAAAGGGCACAGGAGACCTTTTTGTAATTAAAAGCTTCTAAAAGTGTAATTTAAATAGGCTCTAAGTAGAAATAGAACCTTCCAGTAGTGTTTGAAATGGCAACTATTTAATGCAATAGCATCAGGTAGTAATGGAAAATCCGCTTTGGCGGGGGAAAAAATAGGTTTTATCAATAAAGGTGTGGCAAAAAGGTTTTGTAAATTAACGCATAAATCCATCAACTTTTATTTTAATTAACTTAGCCAAAAACACTGTGAGAAATAAAATTGCTAGAGTTTAGAATGAACTATAAATCACACAAATTTAATGATGTATAATATACTTACAGGGAAGTACAGAAGTCATAAGTATACAGCTCAGTGGATATTCACAAATGAACCTGTTCAAATCCAGAAGGTAAACATTATAGTAACCCAGAAGGCCCTGTCTTGCTCCCTCTCCATTACTATCTACCCCATCCCCAAAAGTAACCACTTTCCTGACTTCTAACCACATTGATTAATTTTGCCTGTTTCTGAACTTTACATAAAAGAATACATATAGCCCAATCAACGTGGCTCAGTGGTTGAGCATTGATCTATGAACCAAGAGGTCATAGTTCGATTCCAGGTCAGGGCATATTCCCAGGTTGTGGGCTCCATCCCCAGTGTGGGGCATGCAGAAGGCAGCCGATAAATGATTCTCTCTCATCACTGATGTTTCTATCTCTCTCTCCCTCTCCCTTCCACTCTCTGAAATCAATAAAAATATTTTTTTAAAAAAATTCTATATAATAAAAGGCTAATATGCAAATTGTCCCCTCAGGAGTTTGACCAGGAGACCGGGAGTTTGATCGCTCACTATGATGTGCGCTGACCACCAGGGGGTGGTGCAGAACATGGCAGGCGACCAGCGGCAGTGGTGGGGGAGCGAGGGAAGGAGGAGGCAGGGAGGTGGGGAGGCAGGGAACCTAATCAGCCCTGATCACTGGCCAGGCCTAGGAATCCTACCCATGCATGAATTTCATGTACTGGGCCACTAGTAAATGGAATAAATATAGATGTAATAATTTAGTACCCTTCTTCTTATTTTTTTTTTTTTTGACTTGGTCCCTTTTGCCCACCATTATTTTTGGGAGATAAATCCAAATTTGTGAAGTTCTAGATTTTTTCCTCATTGTTGTATAGTGTTCCATTGTATAAATATACCACAATTTCATTATTCATTCTTTTATTGAAGAACATTTGGGTATATTCCATGTTTGGGCTATTACAAATAGAGTAGCTATAAGCTTTCTAGTACACTTTAATTTTTGCTGTATATACATTTTTGTTGGACACCTGCCTATGAGTAGAATTGCTGGGTCACAGATTATGCATATATTCTGTTTTAGCAGATTCTGCAAAAATTTTTCCAATGGTATGCCAATTAAAATTTCTATCTACAGTATACATAGTTTAAATTGTTTCACATCCTTGCCAATACTTAATCTTTTTCGTCTTTTACATTTTAGCCATACTGATGCTAATGTAAGCTTCTGTTCTGACTAACACATTTGGCCAGTTAGATATACTCTTTTCTGAAGTGCCCTTTCAAGTATTTTGCCATTTTTGTTGGGTTGTCTGTCTTACTGATTTATAACAGTTTTTTACGTGTTCATATATTCAGAAAACATGTATATATATATATATATATATATATATATATATATATGTATGAGTCCATTGTCAGAGTTACTGCAATCATCTTTGCCCTATAGGTTGTCCTTTTTACTCTCTTACTGATGTACTTTAGTGAATAAAAGGTTTTAATTTTAATATAATAATATACTTTATCAATTTTTTCTTTCTGGTTAGAATTTTGAAGTCATTTTTATATTTTTCTTCAAATCTATTTTGCTGTACTTTTTATATTTAGATTTTGGATTCATCTGGAATTGACTTATGTTTTCATGTTACATAGAGGTTATAATATACTAGAGGCCCAGTGCACGAAATTCGTGCATGGGGGGGGTGTCCCTCAGCCCAGCCTGCACCCTCTCCAATCTGGGACATCCCTCTCACAATCCAGGACTGCTGGCTCCCAACTGCTCGCCTGCCTGCCTTCCTGATTGCCCCTAACTGCTTCTGCCTGCCAGCCTGACTACCCCCTAACCAATCCCCTGCAAGCCTGATTGATGTCTAACTGCCCTCCCCTGCAGGCCTGGTAACCCCTAACTGCCCTCCCCTACAGGCCTGGTCTCCTCCAACTGCTCTCCCCTACAGGCCTGGGTCCCCCCCAACTGCCTTTCCCTGCATGTTTGGTCGCCTCCAACTGCCCTCCTTTGCAGGCCTAGTCCCTCCCAACTGCCCTCCCTTGCTGGCCATCTTGTGGTGGCCATCTTGTGTCCACATGGGGGCAGGATCTTTGACCACATGGGGGCAGCCATCTTGTATGTTGGAGTGATGGTCAATCTGCATATTACTCTTTTATTAAATAGGATAGAGGCCTGGTGCACGGATGGGGGCAACCTGGTTTGCCCTGAAGGGTGTCCCAGATCAGGGTGGGGGTTCCCTTGGGGCGTGGGGCGGCCTGGGCGAGGGGCCTGTGGTGGTTTGCAGGCCGGCCACGCCTCCTGGCGACCCAAGCAGAGGCCCTGGTATCTGGGGTTTATTTATCTTCTACAATTGAAACTTTGTAGCCTGGAGCAGAGCCAAGCCTTCTACTTGCTCCATGGTGGCAGCCATTTCTGTTGGGATTTATGTATCTTCTATAATTGAAACTTTGTAGCCTTAAGCAGAGGCCTGGGCGGGCCAGGGTGTGCGGAAATCTGGGCTTTCTCCATCGCCGGGGGCAACCCTAGCCTCCTGCTCTTTCCAGCTCTGTGGCTGCCGCCATTTCTGTTTGGATTTATGTATCTTCTATCATTGAAACTTTGTAGCCTTGAGTGGAGGCCTGGGCCAGCAAGGGCAGGTGGAAAGCTTGGCTTCCTCCATTGCCGGGGAAACCCAAGCCTCCCTCCTGCTCTCTGTGGCCATAGCCATCTTTGTTGGGTTTATTTGCATATTCGCTCCTGATTGGCTTGTGGGCGTGGCTTGTGAGCGTAGTGGAGTGATGGTTAATTTGCATATTACTCTTTTATTAGATAGGATATGCATGTATGTATGTGTATCCATTTTGCCTAGTATCATTTATTGAAAAAAAACCCACAGTTATTTTCCCCATACACTGCATTGTTACCTTTGCCTTTAATTTAATGTGTGGGTCTTGTTCTGGACAGTATATGTATCTATGTTAAGCCCATGCTGTTTTAGTTACTCTAGCTCTATAATAGGTCTAGCTATCTTGTAGTATAATTCCTCTACATTTGTTCTTTTCCTTATTGAATATTATCATAGCTATTCTTGGTTCTTTGAATTTCTATATACATTCTAAAACCATCCTATCCATTTTCATAACAAAATATGCTGCTTTTTAATTTCAAATTATGATAGATCTATGGATTAATATGGGAAATATTATCTCTTAAAACATTGGATTTGTAGTTCACTAACATCTATCCCTCCATTTATCTTGGTCTTCTCTAATTTCTCTCATTTTTTTCTAGTTTTCTGTGTAAAGTTTCCACATTTGTTTTCTACTTGTTTATTACTGATATGTCAAAGTCCAACTTATTTTTGCAAATTGACTTTGTATCCAGCAACTTTGCCAAACTGACCCTTCTGTAGCTTCTCTGTAGATGTTTTGGGATTTTCCAACTATACAATTATGTCATTCCTAAATAATTTCTTTCCTATTCTTATACATTTTAAAATTTTGCCTTTGCTTACTGAACTGTCTAGGACTTGATTCTGCGCAATGCTGAATAGAAGTAATGTTAGTGTGCATCCATGTGTCATTCCCCATCTCAAGGCTAAGCTTCCAGCATTTCACTACTAAATATGAGCTTGCTATCTGATTTTTTAGCTTCCATTTAACAGATTTAATAATTCCCATCTATTTCTAGTTTCCTGAAAACAAATTCAACCTACAGTTGAAATATACTAAATGTATTTTCTTCACTTTTGAGGAGATTACATGATTTATGTCTTTTGTTCCCTTAATGCATTAAAACATATTGACTGATTATCAATGCAAAACAACCTTTGTATTTTTGGAATAAACCCAACCAGGTTATAATGTATTATCATTTCTCTATTTCCCTGCTTATAAATAGTTTAGAATTTTTGCACCTATGTTCTTGAAAAATCGTACTGTAATTTTTCTTTCTTATAATGTCCTTGTCATATTTTGAGATCAAGCTTGTGTTGACCTCATAATATGAAATAAGAAGTTTTCCCACATTTTTAATTATCTGGAAGTATTTGTGTATATTGGTGTGTTTTTTCTTCTTAAATATTTGATAGAATTCAATAGTGAGACCATCTGAGTGATCTGAAATTCTTTTTTAAAGTGTTTTAATTATACATTCAATTTAATAGTTATATGGCTATTCAGATTTTCTACTTTCTTTTATTTTTTAATTGAGTTTTGTCCATTTCCTCTATCTTTTCCATTTCATTGGCATAAAGTTCATAGTTATATCTTGCTATTGTCTTAGTAATGTCTACAGGATTTGCTTTAATGACTGCTCTTTCATACCTGATATTAGCGATTTTCTCCCTCTACCTGACTCTTCCTATCCCTTTTAATAGAATTGATGCAGATTTGTTAATTTCATTGGCCTTTTAAAAGAACCAAATTTTCATTTCTCATATTTATATTTTTATATTTACATTTTTACTCTTACTTATTCTTTTATTTCTTCATTAATTTTTGCTGCTATATTTATTATTTCCTTTCTTCTATATCACTATTTTTAATTCCTTCTTCTCAAGGTGAATACTTTGATTTTTAGTCTTCCTTCTTTTCTAATCTATAGACTTAGGATTATAAATGTCCTTGTAATCATTGCTTATCCCACAAGATTTGATATGTTGCATTTTTCTTATCATTCAGCATAAAATATTTTTAATTTTCTTTGAGAGTTTTTCTTTAACCTGTAGGTTATTTATAAGCATATGCTTTTTAATTTCCAAAATCATGGGAATTTTTTTATTATCTTCTGTTAGCTACTTCTGGCTCATTGTTTAATTGTACTGGCTAAGACGTCTGCAATATTGAAAAGAAATAGTACATTTTCTACTTTCTAGTATTGGAAATAACTTTTCAGTATTTCTCCATTAAGTAAAATGTTTGCTATTGGATTTTTTTTAAATATGTTTTTTTATTGATTTCAGAGAGGAAGGGAGAGGAGAGAGAGACAGAAACATCAACAATGAGAGAGAATCACAGACCGGCTGCCTCCTGCACAACCTCCACCAGGGACCAAGCCCACAACCCAGGCATGTGCCCCTGACTGGAACCGAACCCGGGACCCCTCGTCCACAGGCAGATGCTCCATCCACTAAGCCAAACTGGCCAGGGCTGCTATTGGATTTTTGTAGATATACATATTATGTTAAGGAAGAAAAACATGTAATCTTAACCACTATAATATACACTGAGTAGCCAGATTATTATGATCTCTGAACGCATAATAATCTGGCCACTCAGTATATATATGTATACATACACATACACACATACACACACACACACACACACACACACACGCCTCATATATATATCCTGGTGCATGAATTCGTGCATGGGTGGGGTCTGGCCAGCCTGGCCAGGGGGAGGGGACATGGGCGGTTGGCCGGCCTGCCTGCTGGTCGAACTTCTAGTCGATGGGACAATTTGCATATTAGCCTTTTATTGTATAGGATATACACTGAGTGGCCAGATTATTATGCATTCAGAGATCGTAATAATCTGGCCACTCAGTGTATTTCTTCCCATTTAACTAAGATTCAGAATATTTTCTCTTATCCCACTTGTTTCCTAAGCTTGGCCTGAGCTAAGAAAGCTCTGTATGGCCACTTAAGCCTGCCATTGTTCCTTATGGAAGGCAAGGGCTTGCAAACTAAAATACATTGCAGTGTTTTAGTTTTCTGCACTCCCAATGGATTTCTCTAGAAAGTACTTCATTAAAAAGAAACTAATCCTCAGCTTCAGGATTCATTGAAGCAGGTGTGTCTGGGTCATTTCAGATCTACGAGACCATGATTGATTGAGGGGTGAATCTTAGAGCGTTGTATTTCTGTATCTTTGTTTTCCTATAATCGGGCATCTAGTGCCTTGACCCCTCTCCACTTCCCTTGTCCTTCACATACACAATTCCATCATCAAGGCAGGAGGATCTAGTATCAATCACCTCCTCCTTACCCAGAGCACAAGTTCTGTTTTTTCCTTATCTCAAGGTATTTCTGCTAAAGCTTCTGTATATATGGGCTAAAGATATCCATTCAAGTAATTTTCCATTCTTAGGAACCACTGGATGAAATATTTATGTGAGTTACACCTTTTGCGGGTGCCTCTAGAACCATCCTATTTAGTCAGAGGTAGCAAATAGATGACATTTGTGCTACCCCTCTTTCTTAGGCTAATTTTCCACAGAATAAAGTCTTACTATCTTTCCCAACACTGCACTCTGGACTTCCTCTAAGAGCATTTCTTCTTCACAATTGAACAGACACCTACTCTTCTCCTCTGTCAAATAATTTATTTCATCGTGAGCCCTGCAGTTAGGAGGCCCTTTGGCAAAGGGCGAGATTTCTTTTTAGCCATCCTCTGAAGAGTGGGGAGAACACTGCCCTGAATGTAGCATAAAAATATCTTCATTTTTCAGAAGTGGATTTTGCTTTTTATATATGAAGAAAAAAAACAGTGTTTTAGGAAATGAAACTAGTAGTAGCCAAAACAAAGAATTACATTTTTAATGGGACAAGGGTTGAAATTTCACTTGTATCCTGATACTATTTTAAATGGAAAAAAAAAATCAAAGCCAGATGAGTCACTGTATTGTGATTGATTTTCATTTCATTTCTTCCTCTTCAGTTTCCAATATTCATCTATCCTCTCTAATCATATAACTTGGCAGTTTTTCAAAATCTCTTTCCTTTTCCATCTCTTTTCTTTGTGCCTTAAGCTCCCAGAGCTCCTCTTATTAGATGAGTCAGTGATAAACATTTTCATGATAGTGCAGCTAAGCAGAGATTCTTTCTTTCCCCAGGCTCTTACACACACGTTCAGAACCGAGCAGAGGCCTATCAGCCCTTGGTACTCCAGAAGAAGTAAAGAGAACTACATTACAGCTTCCACTTGGTTCCCTCTTATACCCATTTTCTGCTCTTGCTCTTAAAGAAGCAGCTTCCTTAGCTACATTGTTCTCTCTTTGGAGAATTATTGACAGCTTCTTCGAGTCATGAAATGCTTTAAATATACAAAGAGTGGGTGGAGTGCCACACTGAGGAGGCAATCATGTGTTCTATACAGAATTGAGCAAGTACCTCTTTTAACAAATCTGAGAGAGAAAAAAATAAATCTTCTTTTTGTTCTTGACTCCTATGGGTACATTAGTGAAAAGATAATCACCATGCCAATTAAAGTCCATATTAGTGTTCCAAAGATATTTTTCATTTTGAACCCAGAAAAAAATTAGTATTGTAGACTAGCAACTATTTTGCGTGGAACAAGGCACCATATTTCTACCTTTCTGACCTCGCGTGACCTTGTTGATTGACTACTGGGTTGTGGGAGAGGTCACAGTTGCTAAGGTGACCACAGTTGTTTAACTCATGTCTGGATCTGCAAGTGCTCCATGGGCCCCTCCAGTCTCCCTCTCCTCCCCCTTGCCGTCTTTCTTTGCTGGCATTCAAGAATAGGCACATACGGGACTGACGTATGAAATCCCCCCCACATTTAAGAAAACATGAAGGATTTGGAATGGAGTGGGGAGGCCAATGTGTAAGGGCCAGCTTCTGTTCTATTTACTTCATGTGTATTTCTTAAGAGAAAGATGTTCCCTTTCAAAAGCATGGGACCACCCAGGACAGTGAAACAGTCTTGAAACAGATGGCCTCGTCAGGTGGGTCTCTTTGGGGACAAGTTGTCTTACTTCTCAAGAGACTGGCTGGGAATTTCAGTCACATTGCACAACCGTTCCTGGGGATTCAAACTTCAGCACACACACATCTCCAGAGGGAGAGAGGGTCGATTTACAGCAATCCCTATCCTATCTTCCTTTCCAAGGCCCCTGCTTTTCTGCCTGAATCCCCCTCTTATTTATTCCTTGATCCCCCAACCACCAGCAAGCCCCTGTAATAGTGCACAGACCTACTTGAAAGCCAGCTTGCGGAGTTGAGAATCCCAGTCTTTTCCAAGTCTCTGTGGTTACCACATTCATTACTCATAAAAGAGACAGGGAGCCCCAACTCTCCACGGAGCCTCTGGTCTTTACTTTACTTTATTTATTTGTTTATTGATTTTGCCACAGCTCACGCTGGAGCCCTGGGGGCGGGGGGGAGGGAGGTGCAGTCTACTCCACCGAGCCTGCAAGGACTCAAGCTTTGCTAGAAAGAGCCATCAAGTCTAGCATTTCAATCAGGTGAGAGTTGGAGTGTTGTTGTTCTTTTAAGCTTCGCTCAACCGGATTGTTATGTGTTTTCATGATGGTTCATACATATGTGGTTTTTAAAACGTGACTCTCAGTAGAGGCAAAGAAAAAGTCTTCCTGAAAGTGCATTACTTAAAAATAACAATACGGAATGTAAATAAAAAGGGAAGGTACTTCCTGTAAGTTTGTGAAGGATACTGAAAATAGCTTCAAGCCTCCGCCAATGTTAATAAGGTTACATAGCCAGAATTTCCATGAAAGCTTTGGTACCTTGGGTGTTTGTACTAGTAAAATTGTGCAAATATCTGCAGCCTGGATGCTCTGCTCACCACAGCCTGACTGTCCTGCACACAGTGACTTGAGGTTCCTTGGATCTCATGCCCACTTTTAACCCCCAATTAAAAAGGTGGCCGTCATGTACTTTCTGATGTCCAAGGATTTTCAAACCCGTGCTGTATTTTGTAAAACAGCATGAAACCCGGCTATGTCATTAAACGGAGACATGGAAGGGGTTTTCATCATCCTGGGAGTGTGGCTGTGTGCGCGTGTGCAGGGTGGGCCAGGGAAACTTTCCTCTCATCACCACACTGCTGTTTGTATTAGTTTTCTACATCGTACAAAAATGAAAAGTCTTTTTCCGTGTTGATATAAATAATCATGTTTTTTGAAAATGGTTTCACTTCATTATCTTCACATTTAATCATCAAAAAAAATCCAGTGCAGTACAGAAGTTGGGAAAGTACTATTTTCACCTTAGAGGTGAGGAATTGTAGACTCAGAAAAGTTATAAAATTGAGTAATTCCTGAGTATCCAACTTCATATGACACCCATGGTACAACATGGGTTAACCTTGAGGACATTATGCTAAATGAAATAAGCTAGTCACAAAAGACATACTGTATTATTCCCCTTATATGTGGTACTTAGTTAAAACCAGAGAGACAAAGTAAAGGTTAGTTGCCAGGGGCTTGGGGAATAGCGATAGTGAGTTGTTTAATGGGTATAAAATTTCAGTTTTACAAAATGAAAGGAGTTCTGGTGATGGTTGCACAGCATTATGAATGTATTTAATGTCACATATTTGCCTTATAAACTTGAGCAAGTTATATAACCTCTCTGAGCATCAGCCTTTGAACTTTAAATTTGTGGTTATAATATCATATTCGGAGGGAAGATTAAATAAGATAAGGTATACTATATACTCTGTATCCCGTACTCACTCCCATTCACTCATCCCCACTTTATTGTATTCTTTCTGTTCTGATGCAACAAAATCAATTCATGCAGATGGTTAAAATAATTGAAAGATTTTGTATGCATTTTTGTCAAATGGGCAAAGCCAAATCAATCATCTTCTAGTATTTACGTGACATCATATTTAAGCCCAGAAGCACTAAGATTCATGTTAAGTACAATAGAAATTTAAGATATGTTTTCTTTAGAGAATTTAATGGTATATCCTAGAAGTCAAACTAACAAACACACTTGAAAACCATTATAAAACAGTTAAAAGAATAAATTGTGGAGTCTGGATTTTTAAAGTTCAATTTTTTAAAAAAGTAATCCAAGTAGTCTAAGGAAGAAAAAGAAGTTTTCAAGAGGTTTGGGCTAACTGTTAAAATATCTGTAAGACGTGGGTAGGCAGAAGATTGAAGGAAAGGTGTTCCAGGTAGGGTGTGAGTAACATCAGTGAAGCCCAGTGGTAGAGGAATGGGGCAGTTTATGCAAAGAGTGGAAAGATCAGTCTGTAAGAATGAATATATGTGCCAACTAGAAGACAAAATGAGATTGGCTTGATAGAGTGGGACCAGAATGGGAAGAACAAGAAATATATTAATGAGATTTTATGCTATTGCCAAAAGTAAACTATTATATGTACTTGGGCAGAACAGTAGCCTAAAGGATAGATAGATGGTAGATGCAGTTTATTGTTCTCTCAGTTTTTGATAATTATACAAATGTATTTTGCATTTATGATTCCACCTTCTTTTCCCCCCGTCCTTGCACCTCCAATGCATTTCCCCAGGCATAAACCTACAGAGGTATAACCTTTTAGTCAACCTTTCTAAGGATTACAGTGAATAATATCTTTTGAAATAAAAAACACTAAAAAATTTAAAAAAACACTAAATCTTTTAATACGTAGAAGTTATTGGTTCTGATTCCTCTCCTTATCGCTCTATACGGAGAAGTGCAGGGGAGATGGGGGAAATTATATAAATCTATCTTGTGATAAAATATTACAATATTTTGTAACTTGAAAACATTTACATCATAATGATCTTCCTCATTTGGGATAAATCATATTTATAATTTTATTATGCATATTTTCTACATTTCCAAGTCATGGAATTTTTCCAATTCTTTGGCAATTTTTAGATTAGAAACCTTCTAGTACCAATTATCCCATTTTAATCTATTCCCTTTGTTTTGAATGCATTTTCTATGATGTCTAATACAATATAGATTTTTATCCTTTTAATTTGCAAAGTTCTCTTAGAGACAGTTTTTTAGAATACCTATAGAGTACAGATGGTAACTTTGACAAAATTTCTCTTAATATTGATAGAGGGGTTGAGGTTTGAATTTTCTTGAGAATTATGCTCCATATTTCTCTAAAATTTTTGGCAGGTAAATCAGAAAGCTTTTATTTATTTATTTACTTTGGTTACTCCTCACCCGAATATATTTTCCCATTGATTTTTAGAGAGAGAGAAAGGGAGGGGGAGAACCAGAGAGAGAGAAACATCAATGTGAGACACATTGGTTGCCTCCAAGTACATGCCCCGACCAGGGGGCCTGCAACCAAGGTACATGCCTTTCACAGGAATCGAACCTGAGACTCTTCAGTCCACAGGTTGACACTCTATCCATGGAGCCAAACTAGGTAGGGCAGATCAGAAAGCTTTGAGCTGTAACTTACTCTCCTCTTTGTCAGTCATCATAAGAAAAAAAAGGCCAGTATTTATTTTGAAAGTCCTTGGCTTTTCTAACATATTTTTAGTCTGAAAACAAAAGTCCAGTTAGTTACTTTGCCAGAATATGAGTCTGATATTAATATTCATTGGCTACAAGTTAGTAAGGAGTATGGTAACAGTAGGGAAAAACTGACTTGAGGATGGAAAGGGAGATGACAGATACTCTTTTATTCCATTGTCCTTTTCCTTTGCTATAACCTCTTTTCTCTCTTCATAAGCCTGAGTCATAATGACATTAAGACTTTCACGTTGACTGCCAAAACCTTTAAATTATCCCATTCGTGCCACCCAAATGTATGCGGTAGGGGGTAGGTTCAGTCCAGTGTATCCTATTCTGAAGTTTGATTATGTTGCTTCCCTTTACCTGCTATATATATAGCACATGGGACAAGGACCCCAAGACTTGAAAGAAATTTTTCTTTCTATCTTAAATCTTCTAAAACTGGCCTCTTTTGATGTCAATAAATTCAATACCAAGAGGGAAAAGAGGAGAATGGTTTTAGAATAATGGAAATGTTTTCACAGTGGGTAATTGCAGACTGAGTGAACTATCTCAGGAGAGCCTGTCTGACCAAAAGCAGCCAAAACAATATGAAAATTGGGAGAGCTAAAAAAAAAATAGAATAAGATTCTTTAAGCCGGCTGTGTAAAAGTTGAATGTGTTGTATTAGAAAATAATGTATGATGAACTTGAATTTTGTTAGTCTCTCCTCCTAAAACTCTGAAGAAAGAAAAATATAGATTTTGAGTTTGCCTTAAACCATTCCCAAGAGGACCATGGAACATCACTATTCCAGTGCCAAATATTTTATAGTGGCTTATTATAAAGGATAATTCAGGAGAAGCCTTAGAGGAGAGAAAGGGGGTAAAATGTGAGTGTGGCATAAATATCGTGCACATAGGTAACGATGTTAGATCAGATATTCAATGATCCACTCTCTCTGTCAGGTTAACCCTGTTTTTCTAGCTCATTTCAGCTCAATCTCTTACGTTCACTTCAGTGTTTCATTCAATCCTTATCCCTCTCACAGCTCTATTTTTCTCTTTATTATAAGAACTACATTTCCAAGTCATGGAATTTTTCCAATTCTTTGGCAATTTTTAGATTAGAAACCTTCTAGTACCAATTATCCCATTTTAATCTATTCCCTTTGTTTTGAATGCACTTTCTATGATGTCTAATACAATGTTCTATGCATAATGGATAGTCTTTATTCCCTAAAAGACCACTGACTGATTTGTAAAGTGCCAGGATAAATTGAGCTCTTATAAAGGAACACCAGAGTTCTACAGCAACAGATCTCAGGCAAACACCTTGATAATATATTTAAACAGTAGACACTCAAGACTCAAGCAGTCTACACACTACTTATTTTCAGGAGCAAGAATATAGACATAGCCAGCGTAATAGTTTACAGAGGTGGGAGCAAGGATAGGGAGGAGGTTGTGGCTAGAGGAGATGGAATCCTAGGATGAGCCAAATAAAACTTTAAGCTGAATCCTTGATTTCTCAGTGGCAGGTATGGTTCAGCAAATAAGGATTACCCGTGGAAATATTTAATAAAAACAGCTTGTTCTGTTCTGCTTCGTGGTGTCAGGAAGACCACACCATTGAGTATAGTCAAGCACTGCGCTTGTTGGCCAGAAACCTGTGTATTCTTTGTCGCTTGATCAATAACAACCAGGAAAATATTTCTGCTGTGGATTCTCATCTGAAAGCTGAGCGAGAGTCGTGGCACTTTTCTTACCTGCTACCCAGTGTGGTTTCAAATTCAAATATGGGACCCACAGTTTAGCAAAGAATACTAGTAGGCACCAAAAAAACATTTAGTGATTGAATAATAAATGTCGACAATTTAACTTGACCATGTGTGAGTGTGCACTGTGCGAATTAGTCAATACAGACACCATTAAATCAGAAAGACAGAACTAGGTATTTTCTGAGACCTTTTCATACCTTATCTTTTATTTCATGTTCTAATGTTGTACCTACTGTTTCTTGTGATTACATAGATATTGTGATTTAAAAAGCAAAGACAAATTTCAAAGAATGTATGTAAACACTGCTCCCTCAAGAATGGAGAGCATCATATCCCATATTTTAAGTGTGGACTGTGCATAGTGGTGCCTTTCCAAAAGGTGTACTAGAAAAGCAGGTGAGAAGGAGGAGAAACCAGACACACACTACCTCAGCCAGATGATCAAGGTTAACATCAGTAGTGTTGTCATGGCTGGCAGTATGCACCCTGGATAAATGTGATGAGACTGGCACCTAAGCTCTCTCATCTTCCTCCCAAACACCTATAACCACAGTCTAACCATGAGAAAAACATCAGACACTCCAAAGTGAACGACACTCTACCAAAAACACCTCAATAGTCCACCTCAAATTCATCAAAAATAAGGGAATTCTGAGAAACTGGCACAGTGTAGAAGACCATAAGTGGATAAGACCCATAAATGTAATGTGGTATCCAGGATGGGAATCAAAGATCGAAAAAGAAAATAGCTAAGAAGAAAAGAAATCTAAATAAAATATGGACTTTGGTTTAAAATGACTTAGTTAATAATATATCACTATTGATTCATTAGTTGTGACAAGTTTATCACATTAGGCAAGACCTTAACAATAGGGCACACTGGAGGCCGGGTCTATCAGAACTCTGCACTATCTTTGCTACCTTTCTGTAAATATAAATGTATTTTAAAATAAAAAGTTCATTCAAAAGGATCAATTTTAAAATTTTAAAGGGAGTGCCCCATTCCTCTGTTTCCTAATGGGGGAATCTGGCCACATGAACCCTGTTGTTGTTTTTTTAGATACTTAATCCTGAGTTCTGACTCCTGGATGTGTGTTTGTATTCACCCTGTCTCTTATAGAGTCATTACTATTCTTATACATTAACTGAACAAGGCTGCTTGGCAGGTGCCAATTTAGATATTCATTTACCTCTTCCTATTTAGTAGATTATATGAACATATTGTGAGCAATCTGGTATGGATTGTGGGCTCAATCCCCAGTATGGGGCATGCAGGAGGCAGCCGATCAATGATTCTCTCTCATCATTGATGTTTCTATCTCTCTCTCCCTCTCCCTTCCTCTCTGAAATCAATAAAAATATATTTTTGAAAAAGAACAAAACACTAGATTAGGAATTTGAAGAATTAGACCTTAGTCCTATCTCTACTAAACTGCCACATGATTTGAACAAATCTGACCACATCTCTGAGCTTTAGATGTTTTCGTTTTACATGATACAATGGGATTCTGGTCATTTACCTGGGAAGTGCTGTTCATTGGTGTCCATTCCAATTTACTTTGCTTGCCATCCGAGAAAGCTTTCCTGAGTGTATGTTTGTCATGACTCCTTGCTACAAAAAAAGGAGAGTTAGGTGTTTAAATGGAAAGCAGAAATTGTATTCCCAAAGCTGAAGCTATAAGCACAGTTGACTAACTCTTCACTAGCACCAGGTAGAAAAACACAGACACATAAGCCCACCACCACCCACGCTGCTTGAGGAAAGTGACTGGGTCCACAGATGCTCTTTCCATTCCCTGTGACTTGTTGAAAAGTTTGAGGTGCTAGATGCTACAACCTACTGTTTGCCTTTGCTTAAAGAAAACAAGAGTAGAGAAATTCTATTCTGTTTTCCTAGAGCAGTCTATGTATAGAGGCTGTCTGTATGTGCCGACACATATAGTGCAGTCCTTAGATTTTTCTCTTTAGTGCTGAAAAATTAGTTACCTTCTTTATTAATGAGGCATCAGGGGCTGATTGAGGTGTTTTTTGGCTGAACTTTGTTTGTCCTAATTGCAAATCCAGAGTTCGGTGCCTTCATTGATTTCTGTTTGAACCAGGGATTACGTCTTCCTCCTTCGTGTAACAATGCCACCAAAGAAACCGCTCTCTGGGAACAGTCACTTAACATGAGCAAAAACAGAATTTCGTTTAAGAAAAAGCAAAGAAGTAATTCACAAATGATTCCCACAACTCTTTGGAGAAGCTTGATAAACACAGTAAGTCTATCATGTTGTTGATATAGACAACAATCTAAACCACCCAGGGGTCTGTGGGAAATCAAGCCCCAAGAAATGGGGTAGATAGGAGCTTTCTGGGAGAAATTCCCAGGCAACTTGTGAGTGTGATTCTAAATGAGACTGGTGGGAATTTCCAAAGTAGATGGCACTTTGGGGGGCCAGAGCCTGGCAGAGGAATGGGAAATCTTTTTCCTTTAAAGTGGGGCTGGGAATGTTTCTTGTGAGCAAAAACGGAGCACCCACAGGTTGGACTGGTTTCTTAGAGCCAAGTTATAAATGATTAATTTTATCAAGGAAAAGAAACAGTGCCTCTTTGCTAGGCTTTGTAACGGGGTTCATATAAATTTGCGTAAAATATTATGTGGGATTAGCGCAGCCAGCCAGGAATTGAGCTGCAGGAGCCAAGAGGAGGATGGAGCTCGGCCAACAGGAGAAGGGGGAGATGAAGTGGATGGAGCCTGCCAAGCCAAGGAGGCCAGCCAAACCAGAGCTACAGTAGCATAACTTAGAGCCTGGCCCATCCGAGGGTGTTACCATGATTATTATGGCTGTTGTTGTTTGTAAAATAAATGTTCACCATCTCTTTTTCCTCAATAATATTCTCACTGCTTTCAAGTTTGGTCAGATAGATGACAACAGGGAAGTTCATTTGCTTCTTAGGTTCAGTCTCGAGCAGAGACCCAGTGGGTTGGGAGGTGAAGGAGTGAGGCTGCAGATGGTCCTCCAGCCACACAACTCCTGGGTGACAGTAAAGAGAGCTGAATGTAGAGCAAGAGTTCACACTATTTACCCAAGAATCCCATGTTAGAACCAGGCCCAGGGCATCAAAATAGTTCTGCCCAGAGAGTCCATAAGTCTTCACTTTGGATTAATCTTCCCATGACATCTTTGGCCCATTTGCCCAAGCATTAGGAATGGAAGTTCCAACAGTGATATCAGGAAAGGCCTGATTATGTCTCCTCAGTTCCACTCTGGGTAATTGGGTTGCTATATTCCCAACAAGATAAAGCAGCACAAGACATTGGTCAGTACAAACACACGCAGGCCACACACAAGACATCTGCTATTGTGGTCTGTTCTGGTCAGAACCTGAGTGCACATCTATGGACCCCCTCTGACCCTCATGATGGTCCTGGGCTCTGAGCAGCAGCAGGTGTCCCATCTGCCAAGTTGTGTCCCCTCCTCACATCCAAATAGGACTTCTCTCCCCCCACCCTGCCCCTATCCCTTACACAAGCTCCACACGGAGATCTAAACTGAAGGGACCCCAGAAACCTGTCAACAGTAGCTCCTCCGGGACAAATGAAGGGGGAGCCACCCCCTGACCGAGCCAGTAGGAACTGCCCTGCTCTGTCTCAAGAGGGAATTATTTCTGGCTTGACTTCCAACCCCGTAGGCACAACATATGCACTGTACAAGTATGCAGGACGACTCCCAGCTCAGAGGCCCCTGGTCCAAGACATCTCCTGCCTGCCTGGCGCCCCCCACACACAAGCAGGCAGGCACGCCAGGGTGAAACAACCCCTCCACACCTTCAACAAACTCTGTGGGCTCCACTCGGCTCAGAGGAGGGGGACATTCTTTTCACCTTCAGTTGGAGTGAAACCTACAATCTTCTCGTAAACACAAACTGAGAGATTCTTGTTTTCTGGAAAGCGGGTGAAGTCTGGACATTTTCCCTGAGCCAGCGTGAAGGGAATTTCCCTCTTGGAAAAGTCAGTCTTGCCAGCTATGGCTGGCATCACGGATGCCTAGAAATGGGTGTTTGCAACCAAGGTCCCCTTGTCTGAGAAATTGTTTTCATCTCGTCTTACTTTAGGAAAGCCAACCTTAGGTTTGCTGAAGTCCATGAAAATCAAATTTCCTGGTTGTGATCTAGGGTACAAGAGACGAAGCTGCCTCTGGCCCTGCCACATGCCCATCTTCATGGCCTATATCCTAGCTAACAGGTGTGTTTGCAGAAAGGGGCTGGGGTGTACAACCATTTGCTGAAAATGAATACATTTGTTCATTTATACATATTTTTTATTCTCATGACCACTTCAGGAGCTACATATAGTATTTTCATTTTATAGGTTCAGCTATAGATTCTAGGTATATAACTTCCTTGAGGACAATTAACCTAGTAAGTTCTAGTAAGTTCTAGCCCAAGGATTCAAACCCAGGTCTGTCTGACTTTAAAGTCCAAGCTCTTGCCACCTGCCTTACAAAGCCCTGTAATTCTGTGTCTCAAGAGATGAATGCTTACCCGGGCCACCCTGCCTGCATCTCCCTCAGAATCAGAGTCTAACACCAGAGCAAACCTTCAAGGTCATCTGTGCCCACCAGAGCAGAGCCACCCTGCCTGCCTCCTGTAACAAATGAGGAAACTGTAAGTGATGTGCCTAAGGACACAAAGCTAGTGAACTGTGGAGTCAGCACTCAAACATAAGATTTTTATTTATTTTCTTTACTCCTACAGTCATTTGAGAGTGAAACCAAATCAGTTGGCAGGGAATAAGTGCAGTTCCCCCCTTTAATTGTAAAATAGAGACAAGTTGAATTCTGTCAGGTGAACTCACTCCTTTTCAGTCCCAGGACATGACTGATCTTTCTACTCCTTCCATGAATTTTCCATCATAAATAATAAGAGCTACCATAAATGGAAGAAAAGACTTTCTGATTATTTAGGAGAATCAAAACTTATCTTTGTTGAAATTAAAACAGGGAGAAAACCTTCTATACTTGCTTTTTAATTAAATTTCAACCAACTAAAGAATCACATGAAGATCAATCTTCTATTCTTGCTTTTTTATTAAATTTCCCTGCAGCTAAATAAGTACATAAACTCAGGTTGTTCCTTCAGTAGGTGGTCCTGTGCCCGTATGTTCAGATCATTCTCTGCTCAGTAAGCAAAACAATTTTCCTGAGTTTAGAGATTCAAGAGAGTCAGATGATCCATCACTATTTGCTGATATTAAGCGATATTTGATCTCTGTGTACAATCATCTGTCTGCTATATCATCAACCCTTACAGGCAGGATTTTTCTTATTAATCTGTATATCTTTAGTACTGGAGTGTTATGCAAAAAGTGATTGATCAATAGACATTTGAAAGCTGACAGGTTATCTGTTCCCATCCCCCAGGAATTCAGGATCTTTCATTGAAAAACTGGCTGAGAAGAAAATCAGGTTCCTTTTTTAAACATGAAGGAACCACTTAGCCATAAACCCTTCCTCCACTTATCCATTTCATTCACTTGTTGAAACATTTACCCACTCCCCCTGCCCTGTGCCAGGCACTTGGCTGGGTGCTCTTAGCAGCACACATTCCATCAGAAGAGGCAGGTTAACAAACATAGACAAGTACAGTGATAACGTAAAGAAGAGAGACATCTAACACAGCTCCTAGGCCCCAGAACTGCTTTAATCTTAAGAGAGAAAATAAATTGGATGCACAAAGTTGAAAGGGCACAAATAACTGGTTATCCTTTGGGCAACTGTAAAGATATTTTTTAAACTATTATCTCCACATTCTAAGTAACATATTTATGGCTTTGCCTTTGATAGCATCATATCAATGACCCTCTTCAATGCCTCAATTCTCTTCCTCCTATCTTCAACATAATTTTGCTGGACAAATAACCCTTTTCATCCTCCCTTGGGGTTTCTTTTCCCAGTTACTTCTCCAGCTGACCCTTCAATTCTCTGTGGTAAATGCTTGTGTTGTGGCCTTGTTACCCGAGAACCTACCTTTTAAAGGATTTTATACTAGCTAATGGGCATACAAAGACATAGGTGCCACTCACAATAAAACTGGATTGGTTGCCAAAGTATTACATTTGGCTTTCCTGAAAGGCTGCATTTAGTTAAATGAATCTACCTACCTTTAAGAGGTACTGTTTAGAACATGCTGTCTTCCATTTAGACCCTTTCTAAGAATCTTCTTTTTCCTCAAAGAGAGCTCAAAAGGAACGTGTATTTCATTCATCCATTTATAGTTAAATATGAGCACTTGCTGAGCCAGCACTGAGCTAAGGATAGGAGTCATATTCATCCCTGGTGGCACTAAGAGTCAGAGGAATCCCAGTCCATTGGGAGAGAACAATAAGTAGAAGGGTGCTGTTATGGGCTATTCTAGAGACACAGAGGAGAAGCACCTGAGGCAGACTAAGAGTTAGAAAAGGTATCTTGAGGAAAGTACATCTAATTCAAGACTTGAAGAAGAAAATTGAATTAGCCTGTAACAGGGTTAGGAGAGAGAGCTCCAGAAGCCGTGAGAACAGCCTTTAGTTATAGATATGCTCAGAACATATAAAAATGGGCTTCTACACAGAAAGACAAATATTGCATGATCTCTTACATATAAAATCTAAAAAGAAAAAAAATGTCAAACTCATAGTAACAGAGTTGAATGGTGGTCAGGGGAAAAGAGGAGATGTTAATCAAAGGGTACTTTGAGTTATAAGATGTATAAGTTCTTAAGACCTACTGCACAGCATGGCAGCATGGTGACTATAGTTGATAAGTTATTGTATACTGGAAAAAGAAAAAAGAAAATGCATGTATGGATAAAAACACAAATGTTTATAGCAGCCTTATTCACAATAGCCAAAGAGTGAAAACCAGCCAAGTGTGTGGCATGTGTGAATGGAGAAAATGTGGCAGATCCATACACTGGTGTATTTTTTATCAACAAAAATGAGTGAAGTTCTGATGCATGCTACAAAGTGGATAAACCTCAAATGTTATACTAAATGAAAGAAGCCAGTCACAATTATTATTTCATTTATATCAAATGGCCAGAATAGGCAAATTCACAGAGACAGAAAGCAGCTGAGTGGTTTCCAGAGACTGGGGCAAAGGAGGGGAATCAATGAGCAATGGGTACAGGGTTTCCTTTTGGGGTGAAGAAAATGTTTGGAACTTGGTAGAAGTGGTGATTGCCCAACACTGGGAATGTACTAAATGCCACTGAATATGACACTAAATATAGTTAATTTTATCTTATGTGACTTTCACATCAATTTTTTAAAATCAGTAATGAGGATGGACAAATCAATAAACAAAAAGTTAAAAATTAAAAATAGGCTTTGTATTAATCAATTACATAGTACAACTTGGAGAACCATTGCTGTCTCAATCTATGAAGTTAAAGACCAATTTCAGAAAAATGAAAGGACTTTCTATAGTTCCTTCAACAATTCTCTTATTCACAATATCTTGTAATTCCAGTAAAATTTATAAAGTATTTTGATATCATTTTCAACATAAGATGTGTGGACTAATAAGTTTACAGAAGCCATAGAATGAATGAATCCATGCACCTGGTATGTGGTACAATACAGGTGTGCCCCAGATTTCAGTGGAGCTGGTGAAGATAACCCCAACTAATACAGTGGGCTCAGAAGTTTATGCGTATCTTATCCAACCCCATCATTATAACCATAAGAAAAATAGGTCCTGGAAAGGAAAAAGTTTCCTCTCCAAGCGTCCCTGTAAACCCAATAGTATCATTCTATCTATCTACCTCCTAATCTATTTTACTGCTACATCAAACCTTCTTCCATTGATATAATTGCTAAGATGATAGCACATTGATTGGCTGGTGCTCAAAGGCCTTCAGAGAAGACCCTAGACAGCTGAAGGAAAAGTAAGAAACATCCTACCTGGTAGGCAAGGGACAGCAAAGATTATCAACCAAAGAGCATCCCCAGAAAATAAAGAGGAGGAAAGGAAGAGCAAGGAGAAGGGCAATGTTTACCTAACTCAGAAGGCTTTTTCCAATATGGGTAAAGGTAAGTTGTGCCAGATAGAGATGATCACTGCATTTCCTGGGGGGTTGGTTGAGGGGATGAAAAGGGAAGGAACAGGAATTAACAAAGGTTGGGATGGCTGAATCAGGCTTTCTTTGGGGATTTCCAGAGCATCTATTCTGGAACTTCACAGTTGGAGGGAAGTAAACGCCCAAACCCAACAAATGTCCTAAAAGAAAACATTCCTAGATAAAGAACTTAAATATCGGTTACCCTTGTGACAGAAATTGGAACTTAGTGGGACTTTTTTCTTAGTAAGACTGAATGTCATACAAGAAATCTCAAATCATGTGTAATTTCTCTCCTGAGAAATCTGAGGGTCTTCAAGTTTTCATTTCAACAGTTAATGATGATTGCAATGTGACTCCAGAATAGCATAGCTATGAGTAATAGTTTAAGACATTAAAATGTTTTGACTCGATGCTTTTTGCATTTCTAAAATATGCAAGCAACATGTTTTGTTGGTAAATTGGTTTTTAATTTATGTTTATTCTTTGCCACTAACATATTATAAGACTGCATAGTAGTTTTCATAATTTGAGAGAGTCAGGACGCAAGATATTTGCTATGTAATTTTTTTATATATACTCAAATCCCTTTAGACAAAACAAGAACCTAATTTAGCCACCCACTAGCCAGGAAAGCATCTGGGGTACATAATATTTTTCCACGGGGCCTAGATGACTGCTTTCAGTGCTTGTTTATTTGACCTGGGAAAACAGCTCACCAACAACATCTGGATTTCAGAGAAGATTCCTATATTTGCCCCCGAAATTCTCTCTTTCAGTCAATGGTATCCAAGTGACTCATCTGCAAGGTCAGAGAGTTGAGTTGCTCGGCAGAGACTAAAGCATAAGCGTCTCTGGCTCATTCCCTGTAACCACCAAACCCCACAATCTTCTCCCTGGGTGTGTGGCATGGGAACCTGCATGAGGTTTTGCCAAGACCACCAGAGACTGGGAAAAAAACAGATCTTATAGCCAAAAGTGGGCACCACAGTCCTGACAAGAGTAAGAGGGACCCTGGAGAGGTTTGAGAACTTGTTTGTTTTATTTAAAAAGTTCCCTCTTAAGAGCAGAAGCTTGGGTGGGATAGAAGGAGGGACTTTTTTTTTTTTTTCATTAAAAGGTGTGACTGAGAACTGGCAATATTTGATGACATGTTTCTCCCTGAGAGATCTTCGCCATTGGCAATCCCATTTGAGACACTGATGAAAAGCTGTGGAGCACAGTTTTCTGGTCTCCAAGAGAAACCCAACAGTTTTAATCCAGTCTCAGCGGGGTGAGGAGCTCAGAGCAAATGAAGGAACAAACAGCAAGTGCTGCATCTTGAGCACTTGAGCAATGGTGGAACAAGGCTGGACCAAAACAGTGTCAACTTGACCTGTAGCCTCTAATCAGCCTCAGAATTATGGCTTTCCTGGGTTTTGCCCAGTTTCTTCATTTCCTTTCTTGTACAATTTCTGGAAACAGTTCACCTGCCTAGTGTAAAGGACCTGCCACGGTGATTTTTAGCAACAGCAGGTTGAATTCCATCCTTGATTTATTGTACAGCTATTGCATCATCAAGACATATCTCAGCATAAAATCAGGAACATGGAGACTCTATCATTTTAATAGATGCATAATAAGGCTAGACAAAGTGAAGAAATATCTTCTCATTTCTTAAACAAGCTTATTAACTGGTGATTCCAATGAACTCTAGACTTCTCTTACATATTTTAATCTTCTTTTCTTTGTTTCGATCTTTTTTAACCTTATGTTTTGATGTAAGGAAGAAAACTCCAGTTTTTCTGCAATGTGTAAAGTCAAGCCCCAGTTACACCTACAAAGCATTGTAAATCTGCTAAGAATTGAAAAGTATTATTAAAAAATATACAAAATTAATGTTAATACTTATACAGCAGCATTTATATAGGGATATAACCTCAAAACAAAAAGAGAAAATAAGCTTTTATCTTTACCTTAAAAGTGGGAAACCCTAATTTTTTAAATTTCTTTATTGATTATGGTGTTTCATATGTGTCCTTATTCCCCCATTACCCCCCTATCCTCCCCCTCATGCCCTCACCGCCCCTGTTGTCTGTGTCCATTGGTTAGGCTTATATCCATGCACACAAATCCTTTGGTTGATCTTTCCCCCTGATCCCCACCCTCCCCTACCTTCCCTCTGAGGTTTAATGGTCTGATCAATGTTTCTCTGTCTCTGGATCTATTTTTGTTCATCATTTTATATTGTTCATTATATTCCATAAATGAGTGAGATCATGTGATATTTATCTTTCTCTGACTGGCTTATTTCATTTAGCATAATGCTCTCCAGTTCCATCCATGCTGTTGCAAATAGTAAGAACTCCTTCTTTTTTAATGCAGCATAGTATTTCATTGTGTAGATGTACCACAGTTTTTTAATCCACTCATCTGCTGATGGGCACTTAGGCTGTTTACAAATCTTAGCTATGGTGAATTGTGCTGCTATGAACACAGGGGTGCATATGTCCTTCCTAATTGGTGTTTCTGGTTTCTTGGGATATATTCCTAGAAGTGGGATCACTGGGTCAAATGGGAGTTCCATTTTTAGTTTTTTGAGGAAACACAGTGGCTGCACCAGTCTGCATTTCCACCAGCAGTGCAAGAGGGTTCCTTTTTCTCCGCATCCTCGCCAGCATTTGTCATTTGTTGATTTGTTGATGATAGCCATTCTGACAGGTGTGAGATGGCATCTCATTGTTTTGATTTGCATCTCTCGGATGAGCATGTGACTTTGAGCATGTTTTCATATGCCTCTTGACCTTCCTTCTGTCTTGTTTCGAAAAGTATATATTTAGGTCCATTGCCCATTTTTTGATTGGATTGTTTATCTTCCTTTTGTTAAGATGTATGAGTTCCCTGTAAATGTTGGAGATTAAGCCCTTATCGGTGATAACATTGGCAAATATGTTCACCATGCAGTGGGCTTTCTTGTTGTTTTGTTGATGGTCTCCTTTGCTGTGCAAAAGCTTTTTATTTTGATGTAGTCCCATTTGTTTATTTTCTCTTTAGTTTCCATTGCCCTAGGAGCAGTATCAGTGAAGAAATTGCTTCGGCATATGTCTGAGATTTTGCTGCCTATGGATTCCTCTAGTATTTTTATGGGGGAAACCCTAATTTTTAAGTGTTACTGACTTCCTACACATTGAGTCAATATTTAGCTCCTGGGATTTTCCCCCTAGAAGTAGACTGAATTAGATTTCCTTGCTCTACTTACTTTTTCTTTTTCTCTATTTTTCTCCATCTTTTCCTCCTTTCCTTCCTTCTTCTCTTTTTCTACCCATAAGTTCACATCCTTTGACTCTAGGTCATCAGTTTATTTGTTTATATGTTTTGCCTTAAATAACAGTACTTTTCTTGTCTTTGTGTAACATTATCTTCTTGAGACTCACATCTTTCTAGTTCATCTTAAAATGAATTCATTGCTGCAGATAAGGCCTGTGCTTATTTATATATTCTACAGTTTTGAAGAAATGTGCATAGCATTTAGAAACCTAGTTAGAATTACTCTCAAATCTCCCCAGTGCTTTTATGGTGAAACCCTATCCATCCCAAAGCTAGGTACTTTTTGTAACAGACATGGCCCAGCCTTGAATAACACTGGCAAGGGAAAATTCGAGGCAAATGTCCCCAGTTTAGTCTGCAAAGAAATCCCATATCACAACATTTCCTTCCCAACATGTTCATAAATTCTCACGACTGGGGGAGGTAGCATTGTCAGTTGGAACAATTACAGCCTTGGAAATAGATGAACCTGACTTCACACATTAGCTCTGCTACTCGCTAGCTCTGTAATCATGGTTGAGTTAATCAACTCTCTCTGCCTCAGTTTCTTTTAATGCCTGCAATGTAGCACTGCAGTGAGGATCATTGAGAAATTGCATGTGCAGTATTAATGCAATGCCTATTGCATAGTCTGTGCCTAAGGGACAAATATTTTTTGTTGATTCTAAAGAACAAATCAGAACCTTACATAACACACATTAGCTTACATAGCATAGGAGAAAGGCACAGTTCCTACAAGGAAAATTCAATACAATTACTTTCCATAGAAGCAGGGTCTTAATTTGAGTCTCAGCTGAATTAATTTTATTACAGACCCTGCTTTTGCGAGGTCTGGTACTTTACTCTGGTTACAAAGTTCTTTTCTGAATAAAGCCCACCCCTGTGGTGGCCCCTCGCTGGCTAATAATGAGGCAACATTAGTCATATAATGTGCTAAGCACATTGGCTGCAATAGAGGCCTTCAGGGGGCTTGATTCCATTATCTCTGTAAGTCCTCGGGAAGAACTACCTGAGCTCACTTACAATCACAGTGTCATAAATGAAGCCAAGAAATCCAGATTTCCCCTCTTTCACAGGTGTTATGGATGCTTTTAAGAATCATAATGAAAGCTATTATGTAACATCTATCACTTTTCTCACCAGCTCTGGATCCTTCATGTGTCTGTAATTCTGAAACCTGTATAGTCCACAAAAATCACAGATGCTGAGAATAACTACTCCTTATTGACTATAACTACTGCTTACAGAAGAAAGATGATATATCACCAAATTTATTTAATATTTGACCAAAAAAAAACTTTAGGAAAAAGAGAATATCATAAAAAATAAAGAAGTGTGTTTCTTTATGCTGAAAAGCTTGAATCAACAGGAAAGATATCACTTATAAATTTTGTGTACCTAAGAACATAGCTTCAAAATATAAAAAGAGAAGTTGACCGATATAAAGAGAAAACATTGAGTTCCCAATTGTAGAGGGAGATATTAACACACTACTCTTAGTAACTGACATAACAAGCAGATAAGATAAAATCAGTAAAGATGTCGATTTTAAAGCATGATTAGCTAATTTAATTAATTGACTATTAGACCACTGCACCCAACCATTGCAAAATACATATTTTTTATGTGTATATGGGATATTTAGAAAAACTGTCTGTTAAAAATGACTGGGGACATAAAACAAAGCTCAACCAATTTCAAAATATTTACAGCATACAGAATCTAATTCCTCACTTCATTGCAATGAAGCTAGGAACCAATAGTAAAAAGATGACTGGAAAATCCTCCTATGGTTGGAAATTAAGAAATTTAATTCTAAATACCCATTTCTTGTCAGAAGAAATCCCAGTGAATATTGGAAAATATTTTGATCTGACTAAAAATAAATTGCACATCAAAATTTGTGAAGTGCCACTAAAACCATACTTTAGACATTGGAATGGTGGATGAATTTGTTTTAAAAAAAAGAAAGGCTGAGAATCACTGCACTAGCATACATCTTCAGAAGTTAGGAAAAGAACATCCAGTTAAACCAAAAAAAAAAAAAAAATGTAGAGGGAAGAAAATAATAAAGATAAGATAATTTAGTGAAATAGCAAACAAATAATAGAGAAGACCAATAAAGAAGCAAATTGGTTCATTAAAAAGCCTAACAAAATAAATAAATGCTGGGCAACACTATCAAGAAAAAAAAAGAGTAAGCACAAATAACCAATATAAAAATGAAAAAGGGGCAGCACTTCCGAAGATCCTAAAAGTGTCATCAGATGAGATGAAATGGTGTCTGAGACTTACTTTAAAATAATCCAGGGTAACCCTAGCCAGTGTGGCTCAGTTAGTTGAGTGATGTGTCTTGCACTGAAGGGTTGCAGGTTTAAGTTGGGGCACATGCCAGGGTTGCTAGTTTGATCCCCAGTAAGGGGCGTGCAGAAGGCAGCCAATCACATAGTTGCTTCTCCCTCCCCCTCTCCCCTCCCCCTCCCTCTCTCTTTTCCCCTCCCCCTCTCCCTACCCCTACCCCTCTCCCTCTCCCTCCTCTCTCACTCTGTCTCTGAAAGTCAATAAAAAAATCTTTTAGAAAATAATAATCCAGGAGAACGGGATAGCTGGAAGACCCCGTTAGATTAAATAAATTGGCCATGCTCTGAGAATTGTTGAAGACGTGAGATAAGTACTTTAGAGTTCATCATACTATTATCTCTAACTTGATATATGCTCGGGTTTTTTCAGAGAGAAAGAGTGAGACAGAGAGTGGGGAGAAGAAGAGAGAATAGGAAGAAGAATAAGAAGAATGAGGAGGAGGAGGAGGAGGGGGAGGGGGAGGAGAAGAAGGAGAAAAGGAGAAGGGAAGAGGAGGGAGGAAGCTTGGATCGAAGGAAGGAAGGAAGGAAGAATTTATCAGAGTATTATTATATGTCCCAGTTTACACCTTTTGTCCTGCAATCAATCTCAACTGCTTCTTCCCATTTCGCCTGAGTTTTCCTTTAGTAACAAAGTATTATTGTAATACTTGCAGTACAATCATCCAGATGAATTGAGTCTCTTCCTTTGTACTTTCACCTTCTGCCATGGCTTTATTGAGTAGTGCTTGAGATGTATATCCAGCAAAGTTCTCATTATAAAACTGAAGATAGTAGATAATGACCTGCCACTCTTTGGCTAACCCTAACCAGATATAGCATAACACTGCCCTTCACCGGTGACTGCCAGTCCCTCACTCATTGAATTAGGTGCCCTTTGTAGGAGGGGCAGCACCAGCTGATGCTGGTCCTGGTGGAGGGAGGTGGGAGACTCTGGCACCACTGCCCATCAGCTCACTCGGTGTTCTAGTAAGTTCAGCTTTGACTCACTGCAACCTGAGGCGCATGAAACTTCCAGGCTGCCAGCAGTGGAGTCTGTGAGAAAAATGAAAATTACATGTTAAATGATAAATTTATGTGGGAAAACAGCTGTGGGGTCCTGCCATGAAGTATATAGACTTGAAAATTCTAAATTCTCTTGCTACAGTGCTTTTGTCATTTGTTAAAGGGAGTAAAAATCTATAACCAAGTGTTTCTTTTACTGCCAAGTAATTTTTTATTTTCTGTTAAATACTTTTAAATTATATATATTTGGTAAAAAAAAAACTATGTATGATTTTTAGTTTCTCAAGGATGTTGCTCTTAAACATGTTACTTACACAAAACATTAGTTTACATTTACCCATCATCATGGGAATTACAATGTTACTTCTGACTGTATACACACAAAAACAGAAGCTTTAAATCTGCTAGCTAATGTATCCATATCCGACTTCAAAATTAATCGTTATTTTGAGAAGACTATTCTTGAAGACAAAAATTATCAAAAGCAGCCGCAGAAGGTGTCTTTATATATCATTCTGTGAAGCATGGCTTTTCATCTGGATCAAATGACTGCTCTAAATTAATTCCACTCATTTGTTATGATAAGGTTTCTGGTGCACGTAGGAAAAGTGAAATGGAAGCTATGAGTGTACTGGCTCCACTAGTTCAATAACTTCCCATTTGTGTGAATGCTGGCTTTATACTAGTGTCATCAGATGCTTCCAATAGAAACTTAGTTAATTCAATAATGCTTTGTTGTTTACACAGAGTCAAATGCTTAGGAGTTTATTATGTTGAAGGTCAAAATAGCACATTTTTGTGTATATTCTTGTAAACTTTGTTTAGAAATTCAACAATGAAGACAAAATAATTTGGTTTTTTTTAAATCTTTATTGTTGAAAGTATTACATATATCCCTCTTTCCCCCATTGACCCCTTCTAGCCCAACCCCCACCCCTAGGCCCCGGGCCTTCACTACCCTATTGTCTGTGACCATGGGTTATGCATATATGCATACAAGTTCTTTGGTTGATTTCTCCTACCCATCCACCTACCCTGCCTTCCCTCTGAGATTCAACAGTCTGTTCCATGCTTCTATGCCTCTGGATCTATTTTGTTGTTCATCAGTTTATTTATTTTTTTTAATATATTTTTATTGATTTTTTACAGACAGGAAGGGAGAGGGATAGAGAGTTAGAAACATCGATGAGAGAGAAACATCGACCAGCTGCCTCCTGCACACCCCCCACTGGGGATGTGCCCGCAACCAAGGTACATGCCCCTGACCGGAATCGAACCCGGGACCCTTCAGTCCACAGGCCGACGCTCTATCCACCGAGCCAAACCGGTTTCGGCCATCAGTTTATTTTGTTCACTAGATTCTACATATGAGTGAGATCATGTCATATTTATCTTTCTCTGACTAATTTTGCTTAGCAAGGTTTGGTGAAGCATGACACCAATATAAGGCAATATTCTTATTAAATTTCAAACTTTTATCTTAATCATTGGCTGTGGTGCACACATAATTCATAATTATACCCAAAGAAGCTACTATATTCTAATTAAAATAAAAGCTCTAATTTTCAGCCCTAGCTGGTTTGGCTCAGTGGGTAGAGCGTCAGCCTGCAGACTGAAGGGTCCCGGGTTTGATTCTGGTCAAAGGCACATGCCTCGGTTGCAGGCTCAATCCCCAGTAGGGGGCATGCAGGAGGCAGCCAATCAATGATTCTCTCTCATCATTGATGTTTCTATCTCTCTCCCTTCCTCTCTGAAATCAATAAAAATCTATTTTTTTAAAAAAAGCTCTAGTTTTTAGTACATATATATATATTTAAATTTTAAGATGAACTATAAAAAATTGTGATGAAATTGTTACTGAATTAAATATATATATATATAGTGTGTGTCCCAAAAGAATGTATACATACTCTAACAGCTGATAGCTCAATTTTTAAAAGGATGTATTTTAATAAACACTGACTTTATAATTATTCAAAGTGTATATGTATACATTTTTGGGGGGACACCCTATATATATCAACAAAAGCAGGGTACATATTCTGCCTTTGCCACCACCATCAGATTTTAGAAATATTCAAGCCTTCTGTAAGTATGCTAAGTGAAATAAGCCAGTCAGAGAAAGACAAACACCATGTGATTTCACCTATATGTGGAATCTAATGAACAAAATAAACAAACAAATTGAAACAGCCTCATAGATAATAGAGAACAGACTGACATCTGTCAGAGGTGATGGGGGGGTGACCAAAGATGAAAGGATTAAGCAAAAGAAAAAGAATTCATAGACACAGATAAGAGTATGGTGATAACTGGAGTAAAAGGAGGAGGGGGAAAGTACAAGAGGGTAAAGGGGGGAAATGGTGACAAAAAGAAACTTGCCTTTGGGTGGTGAACACATAATGCAATATACAGATGACATATTATAGAATTGTACACTTGAAACCTATATAATTTTGTTAACGAATGGCACCAAAACATTCAATAAAAATAAAATAAAATGCTAGTAAGAAATATTCAAGCCTTTCAAGACCTCCTTAGCAATTCAACCTCAATGTCCTACAATACTTTTGAAGTTCTTCATAAATAAAACTTCTATGATTTGGTTTCATTTTTTCCAAAAATCAGTTGGAAATCTTTAATGAAAATATTAAAGAAACCAGTGGCCCGGTGCACGAAATTCATACACATTGAAAGGGAATTAATTAGAGGAAATATTTTAATATTGCTATTTTCCCTTTTTCTATCATAGAAGTGTCAGAGATGAAAGAAAATTAGTACAATATATATGAAAATCTTCCTCCTGTCAGAGTCTGGGGTGCACCATGGGACCCAGAGTCAAGTCCCCACCCACCTGCACATGCCTCGAACATGCAGGAGACCCAGACCCAGCCTGCCCCACACCCATTGGGCGTGATCCAGACACAGCCAGCCCCACTCGCATCCAGCTCTGCCAGGCGGGGCAGAGCATCAGGTCCCCTGGCGCACGCTGGGAAGGGGGCATGGCCTGAGTTCCCCCGGCCCCATGCCAGGGTGGGGGCATGGCCTGAGGTCCCCCAGCCTGGTGCCAGGGTGGGGGGCACTACCTGAGGTCCCCCATCAAGTCCTGCCAGGTGAGCAGGGGCCACAGCCTCAGGTCCCCCGCCCCAGCCTGCCACCAAGCAGCCTCAGGTCCCTGCTGATCGCTTGTTACGGCTCGTTACAGGAACCCCGCCTCCGCTGTGGGCACAGCCATCTTGTGTTACATGAACCCAGCTTCCGCTGTGCACGCCGCCATCTTGTGATGGTGTTATGGTGTGAGGGTCAATTTGCATATTACCTCTTTATTATAGCATAGATGGGACAACATAAAACTTCAGTTTTTGGAGTTACTGATTGCAATTAAGTAGCCCAGCCCTCAGAGAGAAAGCAATATAAATGTATCACTTTTAAAGCAAGGAGGAACAGGAGAAATAAACTATGACAGTGGTCGGCAAACCGCGGCTCACAAGCCACATGCAGCTCTTTGGCCCCTTGAATGTGGCTCTTCCACAAAATACCACATACCCTAATTAAGTTAATAACAATGTACCTACCTATATAGTTTAAGTTTAAAAAATTTGGCTCTCAAAAGAAATTTCAATCATTGTACTGTTGATATTTGGCTCTGTTGACTAATGAGTTTGCCGACCACTGAACTATGAGAATTCAAATGGTGTCCAAAGTTTAACATTAGAACATTATAATGGAGATTTGTGATATTTTAACTTGTCAGTAAAGTTTTTTAATGGAGCTCCTCTTTCTAATTGGATAAATTTATATTCAGAAGTGGAGTGGAATGAAATTGAAAAGCCCCACAATCTTGCAGCATATAAATTTAGTAAATTTAGAATCAGAATCAGAACCATAGACAACTTGTGTGATGAATTTTGCCTTGCAAAAATATTTTTCGAAGAAATGTACTCTGAATGGAAGCAAAAGACAGAGCCTGTGAAAATATTTGGGCAAAATATTTATACATTTCATTATGAAATAAATAATAAATTTTATTCCAGGAAACTACTATGAGCTTTGAGGTACCTCAACACCTGTAGTTTGTTCTCAATTAAAAATATTTTGATCTATAGAGAAAAGTCCTTTGAAATTGTCAACAATTTCAAATTTAGAAAGATAAAATTCAATTTAGAAAACACTGCAGGCCATTACAGTCATGCTCTGCATAATGTCTATTCAATGATGAACCACATCACCTATACTATGGTGGTCTCATCCTATATAATAAAAGGCTAATATGCAAATAGACCAAAGGGCAGAACAACCAAACAACCAAACAAACAGTCGCTATGAAGTGCACTGACCACCAGGGCATGTGTGCGGAACATGGCAGGCGTCAGCTGCAGTGGGATGGTAGAGCAGGTGAGCAGGGGCACCAGACCAAGGCAGGGCACCTGTTGCTGTCATCAGAGTGAACCTCTGGTGGTTACTGAAAATTCTTTGCTCCCATGCACTGCGGTCCCCATCCCCACCCCAGACACTCACACCCGCTGCCAGCGCCAACCCTGCTTGCACCCGCTGCCAGCACCAGAGCCATCACTCTCACCCACTGCCAGTGCCGGTCCCACTCACTCCCACAGCCAGCACTGGAGCTGCCACTCGTATCCACTGCCAGTGCCTGGCGCTGGTCCCGATCGCTCGGCGCCATCAGCGGGTGCGAGCGGGGCCACCGCCATCAGGGCACAGGAGCAGTGGCAGTGGGAGTGGGGCTGCCGGCAGACAGGGGACCGAGGGCCACAGAGTGACAGGTCGGGTGGGGGCACGGAGGCTGGGCCAAGACCTGACCCTATGCATTGCGGCCCACAGTTCCTTTCAAGGTGCATGAATTCGTGCACTGGGCCCAAGTAAGATTATAAAGGAGCTGAATTTCCTATGAGAAATGGAAGGATATGTGGTTAAAGAGGAATTTTATTTTTCTCTGGTGGGAGGAATATCTATGGGGCTCAGCAACAGATTCCCTCTCAGTCACAACACCTCAATATTGAGTGTACAGATTACATCCTAATCAGTCAGCTATTTACATATTTCAGACAGAGGAGCCTGTCTCCCCGGTGCTACATAGTCAGAGGTGCTACAGCTCTCCCAGATCTAGCTTGATGGTCTCCAGAGTACGTTGTTGTAAATTCTTTGTCGAGGGCCTAAATCCTGTATATGGCAAAGATGCACAGGAGCTACCTAAGAAGTATCAAGTGTTACTGTCACTTCAGTAAAAGCTCTCTCTGGTAGTATGGAGCCAGCCTATCCCTGTACTTTGGAAATATTTTCAGGTTCTAATGATGTAAACCATAGATCAGTTTTATTTCTGACATCAGTTCAAAGACAGAGGGGGCCCTTTGTGCCAGATAGGGTCAATGGAACCAAAAACAAATTTCTAAAGTCAAAATATTGAATCCTCAGTTCTATACCCTCTCCATGTAAAACACCATTTTTTGTAGCGTGTGTGTATGTGTGTGTGTGTGTGTGTGTGTGTGTGTTTTGAGTACACAAATTTCCCACTGCTACAACCTGCAATAGCCAAGACCACATCACCACAACAATCCCCTATGTTCCTTTATTTCTCCATTTTGATTTCTTATTCCTACTGGTCCTTAGGCCACGTTTCGATCCCTTCTGGCAGTCACTGTTATGGTAATCTACATTTTACCCAGCTAGTTTCTCCTGGATATTTCCAATCAATCCAGCCCACATTCCTGTTTTGGAGCAGCACTGACAGCTTCAATATTCTATTTCTGATCCTGTCGGAAGGAAGCAGAGGGATGGCATGTGGGACTGTGTTTATAAAGTCTACAGTAGTGTATAGTAATTTCCTAGGCCTTCACACTCACTCATCACTTACTCGCTGACTCACCCAGATGAAGTCCTGTAAGCTCCATTCATGGTAAGTGCCCTACAGGCATATCATTTTTTTTATAATTTTACTGTAACTTTTCTATGTTTAGATACACAAATAATTACCAGTGTGTTAAAATTGCCTACAGCATTCAGTACAGTAACATGCTGTACAGACTTGTAGCCTAGAACCAATATTCTGTACCATATAGCTGAGGTGTAAGTTAGTCCATCTAGGTTTGTGTAAGTACACTCTGTGATGTTTGCACTATAACAAAACCACCTAACAATGCATTTCTCAGAACAGATCCCCATCATTAAGCAAATTATTACTGTATATTAAAAATTAAAAACATAATATTGAAAAATATATTCTTCATAAAATATCAGTGATACAGTAATATTAGTGACAAATACAGCCAAGAAACTTACTATGTGACATGAGTATTGACTAAGAACAAATATTTTTGGTCATTTGATAATGCATAGGTACTCTACATAAAAATGTTTTTATATTACTAAAAATTGATATGCTATTTATTTTTTGTAGAAAATATTTTATCTCTTGAAAATAGACTTTCAATAAAACCATTTATAAATATAACAAAATCAGTCTTAGATCCACGAGTAAGCATTTCAAAAATTATACAACTTCAATTATTTATAGTAGCCCTGTCACTCTCAAAAGTGTTCCAGTAGGATTATAAATGATATGGTCATTATAATCATGAACAAAGTAAAGAAAATTAACTTGGAAATTAACATGAACAAATTTCAAAAAAAAATCTAAAAATGCCTAAAAATATAGAACTACCAAAGATGAAAGAAAGAATAAAAATGTAAACAAAATATAACATTAAACAAAATCTGTAAATAAATATCTTCATCCAAAGAAAGCTCCAGGTCGAGAGTGGTTGGCAGTGGATTTTAGCAAACATTCAGAAAGAAATAATTACATTTTTACACAAATTCTGGAACAGCTTCCCATTCTTAGTTTATGAAGTCAGCATAACCTTTATAACAAAACTTGAAAGAAAATATGAAGGAAAAATGTACAGGTGAATCTAACTCATGAACATAGAAGCAACATTCTTGAACACTATATTAGCAATCCATGCCAAGGTTAATACATCACATGACCAATTTGGGTTTAGACAAGGTAAGCAAAGTTGGTGTAACATTAGAAAATCAATTAATGTACTTTACCACATTAAGAAAATTATGGAGAAAAATAATATGGTTTTCTAAATATTTGCAGAAAAAAACACATTTGAAATAATTCAATTTATATTTATGATTACAAAAAGTCTAGTGAACTGGGAATATAAAGACACTTCCTTAATATTATGAAGAGCACGTATCTACCAAAAACTTTAGCAGACATTTTACTTTATGGTAACAAATTTTGAAATCCTTCCCTTTGAGATCAGGAATAAGAATAAGATGCCACTAACATCACTCTTACTCAAAATCATAAGTAAGAAAAATAAGAGGTATTGAAAAGGAAGAAACCAAATTCTTAATATTCATAGGTGATATGATTATATAGAAAAATCAAAATAACAAATGACTTTTTAAAAATTGTTAAAGATCAGTATGCAAATTATCAATTGCATTTTATTTAATTGTAACTAACAAAAAGGAAAGTTGAATTAAAAAAATGTCATTTTCAGTAGTATCAAATTACCAAATTTCCAGGAATAAATATAAAGAAAGCCTTATACAACCTCTACACAGAAATGTAGTAAGTCTATTGCATAAAAATAAAAGAAAACAAATAAATAGTTGATATGTCATACTTATGGAATAGAAGGATAAATATTAAGATGTCAATTCTCCCCAATTTGATCTTAAAAATTTAATTCAATTCCCGCCCCCCGTCCCCCTGCTCAAATCCTAAAGTGTGGTTTTTTTGGGTAATTTTGGTGGACCTTGAGAAACTAATTCTAAAATTTCTATCAAAAGATTAAAATAGCCAAGGCTCCCTAAAGGCAATTTGAAGGAAAACCAGGTGAGAGGATTTGCTCTCGGAGATATCACATATGAAGATAGCATAAAGTGACAGTAATTAAATCATTGGCTAATGATTGACAAATGTATGGGGAAAAAACTAGAGTGTATGTAGGCCTACCCGTATTGTGACATGGAAGACAAAGGTGGCACTATACAATCCGGGAAGAAACAATGACCTTTTCAATAAGCAGTGTCAGGACAATTGGATATACTATAGACAAAAGGACATATCTTCTACCTCAAATTACATGCAAATATCTATTTCAGATAGAGTGTAAGTCTAAATGTGAAAAACAAAGAAAATAAAGTTCTAAAATATAATAAAGAAAAGTATATGCATTACCCAGAGGAAGAAAAGATTTCATAACCAGAACACAAAGAACATTATTCTTGAAGGAAAAAAATAATAAATTGGACTATATTAAATTTTAAAACTTACATTTCTCAAAAGCCATCATTAAGAGAGTGAGAAATGCAAGCCACAGAAAGGAAGATATTTATAATCTTTAAAACTAACACAAGGCCTATAGCCAGAATGTATAGAGAAGTCCTACAAATCAATAAGAAGATGGTCCATTTGATAGAAAAATGGCCAAAACTGTACTTCACAAAAGAAGATATACAAATAGCCAATAAGCATATTAAAATATGCTCAACTTCATTGTCATCAGGGAAATAAAAGTTAAAACCACAATGCAATACCACTACACACTTGCCAGAATGGCTAAAATGAAAAAGACTTAACAATAAAAAAATATTGATGCGGATGTAGAACAACTGGAACTCATTGCTGTTGGACTCATCACTGGTGGAAGTGTAAAGCATATAACTACTTTCGAAAACTGGAAGCATCTACTAAAGCTAAACATTACACGTGCCTTATAAGGCAATTATTCTACTACCACAGAAATGCAAGCACATGTGCACCCAAAGAAAGACACAAGAATATTCACAGCAGTATTATTCATCATAGCTCCAAACTGGAAACTATCCAGATGTCCGGTTATGGTATATTCCTCCCAGGGAGTCTATTCATCATTGAAAACAAATACACTATAGTTGCATGCACAACTTAAATGAACTTCGCAAATACACTGTTGAGTGAAAAACATCAGATACAAAAGAATAGTGTTGTGTTAAGTGTCAGGAAAGTCACAGTGGAAATGACCAGATGTTTTTTAGATTACCCAAATATCTCAAGGTTTCTTAAGGTAACTCAGAAAAAAATTGCTCTTCTTGATCATTGAGTAAAATATACCCTTTCTCGTAGATAAAATCTGAAGTAGAGTTGTGGATCTTTTCCCTAAAGATAACTGTGCATTGGTTAGCTGACTTGGGGAAAAAAGACTGTAACTATATTTTTATGTCATATTGTGTGGGTCCAAATCTTTATTCTACTATTTATCCACTGTTGAGACCTTAGGTGAGTTACATTCTCTATGTCCCAATTAATTTATATGTAAAAAGGGATGATAACATTTATCTGATAGGGTTGTTGGAAGAGTTAAATTATGCAATACAGTCAAATATGTAAAGCACCTGATATTTAATAGTCACTAAATGGCACTCAATAAGTGGGTGATACAATTGTTATTATACACTTGTGTGTATTAACAGTTCAGTAGAAAGGAGGAGAGCTTATATTCCTCAAGTCTCCTATGCTTCAGGTACTACATCAGCCAATTTATATATTTTAATTAAATCCATAAATAATATTAATCAGTAAATATAATTCCTAATTGATTGTATTAAGGAAACATATTATGCAACAGGTTGAATAACTTACCTAAGATCAGAGAGGCTGTTTTGGAGTAAAAGTATCTTTCTCATAAATAATTTGAATATAACTTATCAGGCAGTAAAATTTGATATCTTATGTTTACCTGCTCTCTGTTTTATAGAACAGCTCCCCATCTTTTCAGGGTCAGAATAACTATCAGACTTAATTTCTTCACTTGGTCTTACATTTCTCACCTAATCTATATCTGAGTAGCCAATCCCTCACCAACCCCCAATCATTTTCTTGTGGATCCACACCTACCATTAGACTAATAGGTAGAAATGATGAAATGAATAAAAGGGGACATCCTATCATTGGCTTGTTACATGTCCCCCTCTAGGAGATGAGGGTAAATGGCTTCATACCTTAGGAAGAACAGGTATACTTATCCATCCCCACCACCACACCTTCCTAACACACTTCCTTTGCAATTGTTTGGGAATTGATTTAAATTATCCTCTAAGTACAACTCAAAACCTAGAATAATGAGGTTCTAATATCCCGAGGACCCCATCAAGGTGTCAAATTCAAGGAAAGAGAAACCAAGAACAAGAAACTGTGGAATGGAGTGGAGGGTCCTTTTCATTTTTATTAGGAAAAATAAATGCAACCTTTTGCTTCCATGAGAAGTAAGAAACACAAGCTTGAGTGAACACTTTCCATAAAGTATTCAGAACCATCCCAGTGGTGAGGTAAAGGAAAACCAGTCATGGTGTTCCCTCCCTGGCTGAGGCTGCTGTCCAGAAGAGCTGCCAGTCTTCCTGTGGTATGAGGGGAAGGAGTGGATCTTGTGAGCATAGCATAGTGGATGTGACACAGAGCTGTAAAAATGAATGGGCCAACTCTGACTTCTTGAAGTTCCTAAAGTTTCTAATCATGGAGAGTCTAAGGTGTCAAATTTCTAAACTTGTCTTTCTGAATTAAATCATGCTGTGCATCCCCCAAATCACATAAGTAAGTTTTAATGTCAATTAATCATCAACATGGTCTTGATACAATTGTAGGCATGAGAACTGAACTAGTTTCATATATACCTAGTTGGGCCACACCGTTGTAATCAAAATCTACTGACTGTAAGGTAGTTTAAGCCAATCAGACTCCAAAACATCAACAGTTTCAAAGCAAATAGATCAGTGGTTGATTATTCATTTCATAAAACTCTTTGTTTTTCTAAAGCATCCACCATAGGATTTCTTTTTGAAATACAAGAGCTCTCTGGTGCATTTAAAGTATGACTCAAAAAAATTATTTTTTATATCAGGGACTCAGACCAAGTGAAATATCATGTCAGGTCAGGTTGGGTTGGAGAGTATTTTGATGTTCTGGTTTTATTCCATTTCAATTGCTTTAGAAAAATTTATAATAGTCATAGCTTGAACTGACTCACAGAGGCTTTTTGGAGGGAGTGGGGTTGAGAGTAGAGGGAACCTGTGGTTTGTTCACAGTGCCATAGAAAAGAATAATTCGGGGTTTTAATTTCTTTCCAAATTGAATCTATTAATGGAATTCCTTCTGCTTTTTAGCTTATAGTTTGATTATGGTAAAACCTCTTGATCTACATACAATTTTTCAGAAAAGAAAACTTATTTGCCTAAAATGAGGCAAATCTGAAACAAACACTGATCCTTCCACCCTCTGTACAAAGGAGAAGGCAACAAAAATATGCAGTTTTTATAATGATACTAGAGGCCTGCTGCACGAATTTGTGCATGGGTGGGGTCCCTCTGGGTGGCCTGCAGGGATCGGGCCAAAACCTGCAGTCCAATGCCGCCTGCAGCTCCTACCCGCTGCTCCCGCTCATCCGGGCCCCACTGTGCCTGAGACAGGCTCACGCCTAATCAGTCCCGATCAGAAGAGGCTTGCGCTGCCACAGCAGCAGCGCTTGCTAGCCATGAGCCCTGCGTCTGGTGCCCTCCCAAGGGGAGTGGCCTGTGGGATCAGGCTGAAACCGGTTCTCCAACATCCCCCAAGGGGTCCCGGATTGCAAGAGGGCACAGGCCAGGCTGAGGGACCCCACCAGTGCATGATGGGGCTGGGGAGAGACTGCGGGAGGGCTCCAGGGCGTGTCTGGCCCATCTTGCTCAGTTCCAATCTCAGTTCCAATCAGACCCCAGCAGCAAGCTAACCTACTGGTTAGAGCATCTGCCCCCTGGTGGTCAGTGCACGTCATAGCAAGTGGTTGAGCAGCCTTAGCATATCATTAGCATATTACACTTTGATTGGTTGTTCAGTTGTTCTGCCATTCGATCTATTTGCATATTACCCTTTTATTATATAGGATTAGGTATAGTGAGTGCTACTCTCAAACTTTTCTCTAAATGGAATAAACTAAACACCATTAATATTTACCCACAATTCCTATCTTCAATTTCTCCCATCTCTTAGTAGCTTTTAACTAAATCATCTTTAACTCTATCTTTTCTTTAAGTGTAAATCAGATTTGCCAATAATATATTAATAAAGGCTTCACCATTTCTGAGTATATGATAAAAACGCATTTCCTTGTCTCCTTTTGTTCAGTCCTATGCCATAAACTACATTAATTCTTTTTTATTAAATATATTTTATTGATTTTTTACAAAGAGGAAGGGAGAGGGACAGAGAGCTAGAAACATCGATGAGAGAGAAACATTGATCAGCTGCCTCCTACACACCCCCTACTGGGGATGTGCCCGCAACCAAGGTACATGCCCTTGACCAGAATCGAACCTGGGACCTTTCAGTCTGCAGGCCAACTCTCTATCCACAGAGCCAAACCAGCTAGAGCTGTCTTAATTCTTTTCCTATCTTTTTTGAAAAAGATAATACAATGTATGTTTTATTTCCCAGATCATTTTCAGATTAGCTTGTGTCAATCAGTCATTCCCTGTTTTTTATTCTATTGCTTGTATCAAATCTTTGTATTTTTTATTAACCATCATTTCATTATTAATATTATGAATTTCTGTTTTAAAAAAAGAGTCCAAGATATCATTATTAATGTCTTTACACAACATCATCCAGAAATTTTTTGAGCTAATTTCTACATTTATCATTCATGTCATTGGAAAGAAGATAGAATAACAGCAGCCCCAAGATCTATAGTGATAAACCCCTGACCCTGTCCTCCCTGATCACGGATCAGCCTTACCAGTATTCTTGTTTGAATGGAGAAGACTGAGAGTGTCCTGCTGAAAAACATGGATTTTTGGAAACAGCAGACCTGAGTTTGAGTCCCAGCCCTGCTATCTTTTCACCATGTGACCTTGGGTCATTTACTTAACCTGTCCAGAGCCTCAGTTACTGTGTTTTTAACAAGAGGATCATTGAGTTACTGGGATGAATAAATGTCATCTCTATGGAAACTGTTTAGTGCAGTTTAATAGGACATATGTCTTCAACACTATTATTTTGGGAAGTGTTGCAAGAAGGTGTAAGTCTGGTAGAGAGGACAGTGAGACATTCTCTAGGAGCACATGAACAGAGAAGTCTGACTGTCCAGAAAATTTCTGGGAGATTGACAAGTGTGCCAATTACTGCTAGACATTCATAGGTCATGATGAAGAGACTTCAATCTAAAGTCTCAGACCCTGAGCTTAATTTATATTTGCTTTTACAGGGTGACTTGCTGATCATAGTTATGGTTTCTGAGCCCTTAGTAATCAGATGTCCAGGCATTTTGATAATGGGCTCCATTACTCTCTGAACTCACCATTCTTCTTCTCTACCTCATGACTTCACTTAGAGGGCCTTTAATTCAAATCCTTTTTTATTGCTTAATGAGAAGGGAAATACTATAACTCTAAGTCTTATTCTACTGTAGGAAGGCGAAATGATGGAAAAGTAGAAATGCACATCCCATCTTTTACAGACTATTGGCCCTTGATTTAACTTCCTTTTTTGTTCTTAGTACCCTATTATGATGCTTTTGAGAGAAGGCCCTACTTTATTTTCCTAAAGCAGATGTTATTATGAAGTCTGACATCTCTGTGCTTTTGTCCATACATGTCCATAATCCTAGGACACTTCCCTGTCTTTATGGACATCTATTCGTGTTTCATATTAAAAAATAAATGTGACCCAGCCAGCATGGCTCAGTGGTTGAGCGTCAACCTATGAACCAAGAAGTTTCAGTTTCATTCCCGGTCAAGGCACTTACCCGGGTTGCTGGCTCGATCCCCAGTGTGGGGCATGTAGGAGACAGTTGACCAATGATTCTCTCTCATCATTGGTGTTTCTCTCTCTCTGAAATAAATAAAAATATATTTTAAAAAAATTTTAAATAAAATAAATGTGTTTGTTTAGAGAGAGTATTTCATGACCCCTAGCTGAGCAAAATCAGTAGGTTCCTACTCAGCATTCCAACTACACTTTGTTTAAACACCTGTCTGACTTATGTAATGTTACTTGTGCTGTACAAGTAGAAGCATTATGGGCAGCAGTGGAACCTCAAGCAGGAACCAGTCGAGAGGCACCTCAGAGGGCCTTCAGTGGACTTTCATACAGTCGGGAGCATTACCACAATGAACTGGCATAGGAGAGAACAAAAATGGTGTTTGCAAGATGGTGACCAATGGTTTAGTGAACAGGTCACTCATAAAACAGCTCCTGGATACCAATGAGTAATTTAAGCAGTAATAGAGACACAGAAAAACATTTTTGCAAGAATCATTTTGATCCTATTTTAATCCCTGGAAAACACTGGATATATTTATGAACTCATCTTTTCCCCTTTAAATTAGTTCTTGAAGGCAGGGAATGCTTTTTCCCTCTAAGGCTGGGTCATGGTCTTGCATATAGATGCTGCTCAGAAAAAATATATGTTAAGTTACATTATTTCAATCAGCTTCTTTGAATATGATACCATTTAGCATATTACTTTAAAATTTTTGAGAAGTCATTCATCATAAAAAAAAATCAATGATGATTTTCAGTATTTCTCAGATTGAAATGTACTTTGGCTTACAGGCTGAACAAACCAGAAGATGAGAACATTTGAGGTTTTATTTCTCCTTCTTCCTGTGCACTGATGAAACTTAATTTCCTATTGTCAGTTTTTGTCCTTTCTCCCAAAATTACTTTCAGAAAATAGATGTTTTTGGCATAGCTCTTTCTACACAGAACTTTTCTATTCAGCTCTGAGCATAAGAATCACTTCATTAAATAATAATAATATCCCTAATTTACATAGCACTTTATACTTATAATACACAGACACATGTTCTGTCATATGATATTCAAACCAACTCTCTTGAAATAATCAGGCTAACTATTACCATTATCTGTGTGGAAACTGAAATCATTAGAAGCCAGTAAGTAAGAGTTCAAACTAGGTCTTCTGTCCCATATTTATATTCTTTCCATTGTACCAGAAAACATCACATCCTGGTACTTTCCTCAGATTTTGCTCTGGGAACACTTGTGAGCTCAGGTTTCCTACTCATCGCCATCTCTCTTTCTTGACCACATCCCTTCCGACTCTGCCCTTTTCAGATATTGACCTCTGAGTGTCTCTGGACTTACATAATGTATTTGTTCTTCCCAGAGTAACCAAGTGAAATATAATAAATACAAGGAACAGCAGAGTGGGCAAATACAAATATGCATGAGCCTATTGAATCATCTATTCCCAAGAACAATGGTTCACAGAAATTGGAGATGGAAAAGACCTATGAGGTCATCTTATCCGCCCCCAGGCCAAAGCAGGTTCAAGCCCAGAATGCTGACAGCCAAGCTGTTGTTTAGTTTCCAGCCCAGCCTCTTGAGGTTCTAGATTGTATCTACTGCTGACATTGTCTGGAGGGGAAACAGCCAAGTGATCTCAAAGTTGGAGCACTAACTGGGGTCCCAAGGGCCTTATTGCTCTGTGCAAAGAACAGTGTGCCTATAATTGATCCGTTCTCTGCTAAGGGACATGGTTCTGATCAGGAGTAATTCCCACAGAAGCATTCATAGGTAACTGGCTGAGAATGAACAGTCCAAATTAATAAAAAGCACACAAGCTCAAATCCTTTCTGAAGTCAGAAGTGACCAGTGGGAATGTCATACTACACACAGAGTTGGAGTGACTAGGAAACATGCCAAAACCAATGCTTGGTTCTTTCTCTATTATTTCCTAATTAATCCCCAAGGCAAAACAGCCAGCTGGAGTCCTAAAAGTTGCTAGAAGTCTCAAAGTGTCCCCTAAAAAAATCACTACTTGAAGAACAGCATTAACTCACAGACACAACCTTTACATGGAACTTCTTTCTTTAACTCTGTTCTTATTTGATAGAAGACTTCATTCTATACTTAAGCAAAACATTACTGAAAAAAAGGCAGATACATGCTTTTTAAAGTACTCTAAGGGAAATAAAAGTACTATGCTGAGAGTTTTAAAAAATGAAATAATAACCAAGTTCTAATCAAATCACTAACCAGCTGTGACCAGCAGCAAGCTACTCCCCTCTCCTCCTCTATAAAATAAGATAAAATAAGAGCACAAAGTCATATGGCCTGCAAGATGTTTTCTATTTCTAAAATGTACAAAGAGCCCCAAATCGCTGTTGTTTTTAAGCAAAGGTTAAGGGAAAATGACTCACCCCTTTTTTTCTGATTTGCCAACCTGCTCTCCACCTGTCTTGGGAGAACCTGGAATGTAAGAGAAGGGACCTTTCTTTCATGCTTTGGCTTTTGGAGTTTAGTTCCCTTAGTGTTTTCTAGGGATTGAGATTTCAGAAAACAAACAGGAAGTTTAGAAAACATGGTGTCTGTGTGAGTTTTAGCTTCTACAGAACCTTTGGGCAGGAACAATGCCCTCCATCACCTCTCCTCCCTCACTCTTCCCCCCTTCCCAGCCCCAGCCAGTCTGTTTGTATTACATTTGAGACACACTTTTATACCATGAGTGTGTAGCTCCCTTCTTTTTAGAAAATTCATTGTTCAGTTGTGGCCTCAGTGGCAACAAAAGCTTATATCTTTGAATAATCAATCTTTGGCCAAAATTGTATGTTTAAACTCAGCTTCATTTGAGGGCAACTTGTAAAACTTTCTTCTTACTACTGGTCTCTCCCTTCCCTTGTCAGTTTCCAGGTCATCATTTGTATCATACATCTTAGTTTTCTTCTCCATGTGTCTTCCCTCCTTCAGGACCAGCCTCCACCCCACCTATCTCTCTCTGTTTCCTCTCCCTCTGCCCCACTCCTATGGCCTTACTGTCCCTTGACTATTTGTCAGCAGGTAAGATATTGAATTAACTATCAGGCTACCTCAGGTCTCAAGAATTTCAGGGAATATTCAGCTCTGCCCCCCTGCAGGCCCCAATCATCACGTACACAATACAGTCTACCTATCTCTCCACTGGTCAATAGTTGATAAAATAATATATTCACTTGCACACTTTTTTTATGATATCAGCTATTTTTGTTTATAGAAAAAAGAGGATAAATGATTGAGAATGAAAGAAAGAAGATGAGAATGGAAATATGGAGTAACCTTTCTCTGTTCATCTTTGAACAAATGGAGAGAAGCTGAATCAAAGTACAACTTGCCCTTTATTTGAATCCCTGAATTTGCCCAGGAATAAAAAGGGCTGACATGATTGTACCAGAGAGAACTTATAAATGTTCACTGGGCAGAACGAAGGCAATATAACTCTGTATGTGAGGACACAGCTGGAACATGATAACTGTGGGTACAAACAGGGTCACCTATGCCAAGCACCTAATGTACTGGGAGATGTGTTTGGGAGATGTGAGGAGTGGGAGCTAACACCATAATGAAGGGGTAGGAGGATAACTATTAGGAATGGTTCTGTGCTACAAGTAACCTTGGTAACTTTGATGGATCTGTTACCTTGTCAGCACCATTTATTCAGCAAGTGTGAACCAGACCTGAAGAAATGAGGGCTTTTTAAAATTTTTCTACTTCTAGATTTGAATATTTGAAAAGAGGAAAAATTGGGCAAGAATTATAATCAATAACCATTGAGAAAGAGAGAGAGAGAGAGAGAGAGAGAGAGAGAGAGAGAGAGAGAGAGGTTGGCCATGGTCTACTTGCTATTCAAAAGGGTGCTTCCTGAACCAGAAGCTTGGGCCTCACCTGGCAACTTGTTAGAAACACAGAACCTTGGGCTTCACCATAGACCCATGGACTCAGACTTTGCCTTTTCACAGAAAGCTCAGGTGAAGTGTTTGAGAAGCAATCCAAAATAAAAAAGAAGCCATCCTAAAAGGGGGAAGGAGGGAGGAGCACAATAGAAAAAGAGAGAAGAGAGGGTATAAAAAGCATGAATTGAGAAGAGTAGCGAGTGCCCTAACCCTATTTGCAGCCTGTGTGACGCAGACCACTCATCCTTAAAGAACTATAAAGTAGGACAATCATGAACACTCCGTTGTTTTCAAAGCACGTCATCCTAGAGATCAATCTGAAATCCAAAGGGTGCCTCCAGCAGGACCATGGTGTTCCACACACAATGGCAGGCTTTCCTCTGGCTATAGACCTGGGTACCCATTATGGTGCCCAGTCCAATCAAGGCTGTTTTTCTAAAAAAATAAAATAAACCTTTAATTAAAAATAAGCATAAATACGCATTGTTCTCTAGTCACTCACTAAAAAAATATACTACACAATTTAGTGTAAGAGGAAAAGAAATACCATGGGTATCTCTTTCACTGAATAGTTTTCAATTGCTGTTTAACCTAATTGCTCTATTTCCATAGAAACAAAACTCACCGCAAGCCTTTCCTTAAAGTCAGAATAGCCTTCCAGGGCTATGGGGCTTCCGCAGCGCTTTGAAGCTTAAGTGCTGTTTGGCAGCCCCGGCCTTCTCCTAGCAAGGACTACCTACGCGCAAACTGCTCAGCTTGTACTCTTAGGCTCCATGCATCAGAAGTGCTCCCTCCTGCTGGGCTAGCGGGAGAAGCAGCTTTCAGACACCAGCCCCCATCCTAAAAGAAAACCCTCCCTCCCCACCCTCCACATTCACCTGTGCAGTAGGCATCCCGACTCGTTTTCCTCCGAGAGTCTGAGCTCACACGGAGATTGTCCTCAGAATTTTCTACACCAACTTCAATAGGTGACTATTTATTTCCCTTGATTTTCCAGAGACTTTAGAGATTTAATTAAAGGAGACAGACTATTTCCCCATTATGATCATTTTTTAAAATAGGTTTTTGTATCAGCCTACAGAGTAGTTTATCCACACGAACACAAAGCATGTTTGTCTGAAGGAGGCTCCGTTGGCAGGGAGTATTGAGATGGCAAATTACAGGGAAATGATTTTGTGTTGCTTTACTTTAACATAATGATTTGCTTGTGAAGTACATGAGAGGGAGAAAAATACTTGAGGATATTTTAGAGATCAGAGACCTGAGAAGTAGAATTGGAATCATCTGGCCAGAAGATGAAAGCTCTTACCCTGTAAACATTAAAAATATGGACTCCAAAGTTGTTGACTGCCATGGTTTGAAGCTTGGCTCCGCCTACATTGTGGTGGCAAATTGGGCAAATTGCTTAGTGCCTTGGTTTCCCCACCATAACAATAAAAGTACCTACTTATTAATGTTGCTGTGAAGATTGAATGAGTGAATATACCTAAGACACCTGGCATATAGCAAGCGCCACATTAATAATTACTATTATTAATTGTAAGCTATCAGGAAGTAAGAATGAAACAATTTTCCTAACACATTCAGTGCTACACTTGATTTCACCTTAATTCTAGGCTTTGTATAATTCAGTTTATTATTATTTTTTACTCCAACAGCCTTGCCCTCAAGAAGTTTGAGACATTGCATGTAATCCTCTCAGCTATTATTTAGGTAATATATACATGCATTCTTTCTGGAAGATGGGAAAGCTGAGGAAGTAATAGTACAACTGGCTCAATTATGGGGAAAATAAAGGCCAGCCTCTGCCCATCTCTTTCGATGCCTAGCCAAATGTTCTTTCAACTAAAATGCACTTCTTTAAAGCGAGTTCGAATCTGTTTTGACCTTGTCAGGGCTGAGAACCAGCTTTTCTATCATTTGAGCTGACCCACCAATAAATAATCCCATTGCTGGAAATCCCCTAAAAGGCTTCAAAAGAAGTGACTAAGAGGGGCTGACCTGGGACAACTTGCACTACAGAAATTGAAAGCATTCTCAGTCATCTCTTTCCTACTTACCCACAAAAAGGTGGCCAAGTCTTAGATAACGGGGAGTACAGTATACAGCTGAAAACAGGAATCTTTGAGCAGCAAACGGAAAAGACCTACATCATCTCCTAAAAGAGCAAAAAGGATGGGGGGAAAAGGGGGAATGCCTTTACTCTCTTTGGGGATTCTTAGTTTACTGGAAAAACTGAATTGCTCAGCTGCCACGCTGTTTTGGGCCCCTTGTTCCCTTTCCAAGGCAATTGCTTTAGGCAGCATGGTCCCCACGCCCCAGAGTCAACCCCAGCAAGTGGGTGATTCCCAAGAAATGGTTCCCCCACACACTCAAAACCCTCCAAATGTGGTACTCTGTGAACCTTACTCAAATGTTGCCTTCAATGAATGGAGCTGGAAATCTTGTGACAACATGTTTCCCGGAGAGCGATTTTTGGGACTTCTTGCTCTGGTCTCAGCCAAGACGAGAAGAGACAAAAGCAGATGCTGGATTGGAGGGGGAGAGAGAGGAACATATAGTTGGGGGAACCTCTCCATTCCTAGCAATTGGTCCAGTTAACATTTAGAGTAGAGGCTTCAGTTGGTTCTCATTTATGGGTTACATTGAATCCATTTCATTGCAATATCATATATAAGAAATTTTTGTAACGAGGCCCAAAGAAGCCCAGCCAACTGCTTTCCTTATGCATTGCTCAGAGCTGAAATACTCGGGCAAGGAGGTGAGGCATGTGCCTTCCTTGGGGTTTGGTTCCAGGTTGCACTGTACCATGAACTCCATGTCTCTGTGCCTATACAAACACTACCGCAGTTTGGGAAATGGGTGTCTGCTTGGCTGCGAGTTTGCCACTGCCATCCCGGGTGGGCCAGCCCTGTAGGGTTGGACTTACTCAAACACCTCAAAGTACTTTTCGAATGTTTTGGGCTCGGCAAACCCCTGAAGTGTGTTTGGCCTGCTTTTTCCCTCCTTTTTCAAACCCCTGCATGTTTCAAGGGAAATTTAATCCATATGTTTCTGATACATTTACACTTAACTCATCAAAATATTGTTTTGTGCAAAACCACTGGCTGTCCAGGGCTCTTTAGGAGTTCTTTTAATGGAACGTTTTAAAGCTTTATTTTTTCTTAGAAACAGGAAGTCACATTTGTGCCAAAAGTTAAAAGAACTTGAATCTCAAAAAAAAAAAAAAAAAATGGAATTCTATCTGGAGTTCCAAATCCACAGGTTTCCAGGGGGTTCTAAAGTTGGCAAAGCATCCCATGTTTTGCAAGCCGAAGGCCTATAAACAGAACCTAGCATTAGGTTCCACATTCTGTCCATGAGCACACCCACCTCTATGCTACATTATGTGAGACATAAAACGCACTCAGCAAGGGAACTACGGTGATTACCGTTGCACATGAAAGAAAGCCTTAAGTGCGTTGGTAGGACCATCAAAACCTGTGCAGGAGGATCTGAGCTTCAGCCATGCCTTGGGGTGGATTTGATTGTTTCAAGTGCTGGGTAAATTATAGGCTCCCCTATGCTCTTAAATCCTTGCTTTTTAAAAATAGAAAGTGAGAGATTTGGGCCAAAGGTGTTTTGTTGCTGCAGAGCCCAAAATGCAAACCAGGGCCAGGAGCTTCCGTTGTAAAAACCCAGGAGTAGGGCTGTAGGGAGAATAAGGCTTCCCCTCCCTGCACTGTAATTACTATTACTTTGCATCGGCATCTGGCCAAGGGGGCTGCTCTCAGGCCCTGCCCTCTCGCCCTCCGGCTGAGGGGTTTCTTTTCCTGCCCAGGGTCTCTAACTTCAGCACATTAGAGATAGGTTTAGTCATCGGAGTGCTCCCAAGATCCATCAGTCCTCTGCCAGCATTGTACTTGGAGATGCTCATAAAAGCTACCTTACTATCACTGTCTTGACATGATTTTCTAGAGCCACTCCAACTTAAACACTTTTCATCATGGTACAATACAACTATGTTTTCCTGTCCAAGTCTGGGGTGATCCCAGCTACTGTCCTCTTCAGTCCCAAATGAGGGAGGGCTTTATATCTCATGTTTGCGCCTCTCTTCTCACAGACTGGCATCCCAACCCAGTGCCGTGAGTGATAACCCTCACCACTGTCCACTTCACCCTCCTGTTTGCGGGGAACCCCTGCGAGGCACACAGAGACTTTAAGTGGGCCACCATAGGGTGACTAGGGAGAGCTCCGAAGTTCCCATGTGTTCACACCACTGAGCACTCCCTCAGTGCAAAGGACCCAATGTGTGTGTCCCCCTAAAAGCCATATGTTGAAAGCTTAATCCAGTGTAATAGTAGGAGGTGGAACCTTTAAGAGGCAATTAGGTTATGAAGGCAGAGCCTCCATGAATGGGATTTGTGCCCTTATAAAAGGGACCCCACAGAGCTCCCTCACTCTCTTCCTGCCACGTGGGAGAAGTCAGCAGTCTGCAACTGGAAAGAAGGCTCTTACCCACACCTGACTGTGCTGGCCCTCTGATCTTGGACTTCTAGTCTTCAGAACTGTTAGAAAGAAATGTCTGCTGTTCATAAGCCTCCAGGACTTTGTTAGAGCAGCCTGACCTTAGACGCACAGCTTTAGAGTCGGATAGACCCAGGCAGCAGAGTACTATCCTCTAGGTTTAGGATAAAGACCGGCCAGTGTCTTGCATGGCAGCGAGCAACTTCTTGTTTTGTCTCACCCCCACTGCACAGGTGCACTCAGAAGTATAGGTATAGTCCACAGGGTGCTTTGTCATAGGTGCACTCAGAAGTATAGGTATAGTCCACAGGGTGCTTTGTCATAGGTGCACTCAGAAGCATAGGTATAGTCCACAGGGTGCTTTGTCATAGGTGCACTCAGAAGCATAGGTATAGTCCACAGGGTGCTTTGTCATAGGTGCACTCAGAAGCATAGGTATAGTCCACAGGGTGCTTTGTCATCCGTCAGAAACCATAACTTTCCACGTGGCTCCCCCTTCATAGCATGGCCAGGGCAAGGATCAACCTCTTTGTCAACACCATTCCCTGTATCTCATACTCTAAGAATTACTCCAGACCCCCCACGTGCATGCCTTGAGGACTCATTTGGGGATGTGTGCATGTATTACATTCCACACACACATGCCACACATGGGTGCACACAAACAACACAGATGCCCTGACTAGATCAGGGCTGGGGAAGCAGCCGGCTGGAGAGGCAGCACTGGGGTTGGAGAATGCTAAAGAAGGTGCTCAGTTTGCTTCAGGCTTGGCCTCGCTCCCCACACACAGGGCCCCAGTGACTGCACATGGAGAGGAAGGGCCCCTGTCTAGGACTCAAGGCACCTTCCTGTTTGCTTGGCTGCATTTGCACAATCTCTCTGAAAAATCAACTGTCTCCCCTTTCAGCCTCCCCCTGGGAAGGCTCTGGCAGTCCATGGATGTACTGTGTATGAGGTCTGTGAAATGAAAAAAGTCCCAGGAAAACAGTTTGGGCCCAAGCCTCTTTCTGTTAACCTTGGGTATGCACTTCTGATTTGAAAGCAGGAAAAAAGAAATGCCATATTGTTTCCTCTCGACTTCTCTTACCTTGCTTGGCATACTATTTGCCAGTTTGGACCACCTATCATGCAGACCTGCCTGGGAAGAAAAGGCTCTCTGATGACAAGAAAATCCAGCAATTCCTGTAGCAAGAATGCCCTCTAATGGAAATGCAAAGGACACCAGATAATTCACAAACTTACTTACCCTACCTGATTCCTCATTTTAATCCAATTGGCCGCAACACTGCTCTACATTTGAGATCTTGGGCTCATATGTAATATTTATTTTGCATGGGTTTCTAAAAGAATGGCTGCTTCAAATGACTGTGACCTCTATATCTAAGCCCCTACATCTTACAAACTGTTCTGAGAAGCTCTTTGGGGTTACTCTAGCCTTCCCTGCCATTCCAGACTCTGTATCCAGCAAGCTGTCCAGCCATGCTATGATAAAGCAGTGCCAAGAACCAACAAAAAATATTCTCTGACTTGTCTAAATGTGTACAGACTTTGGATAGAGAAGTTCCTCTTATTGCTTCCCCTCTCACCTCTTGAAAAATGTTCCCCTTACTCTGTGCCCCTGATGGTTGAAAAGAGTAAGTTTTTCGTGCTTAATTTTTTTTCAAGTTCAACATGGAGTACCCAATTCTCTCACATTCCTTTCCATCAGGGAAATGTCCATTTTCTTTCATAGAGGCGTATGTTGGCCATTGAGCCGATCTCACTTGGCCCAGAGCACCACCGAAGCCTCTCGGTCATGCAATCTTACAGGATGTGAGTCTAAACGTAGCTGTGTCAGACAGCACAGGAAGGCTTTGTTCAGACTTGCTGAGTGCTCTGACTGAGAAAAACCCACATAGGCATTTTCCAGAAAGACTGATGATTAGCTTAAATTGAACCTAGGATAAGGCTAAAGCTCTCAGGGTATTACGTATCTATTTCCTCTGTTAGTCCATTAAATAATTAATAGCGAGTGGGGCAGAGGCGGTTCCTTCAGGATTTAGCAGCTCATGTCTTGAAGGCCTTTCCACCTACAGTTACTTAGCCATGATGATGGCTCGGGCTGTAGATGGGATCTAGCCAGGGTAGGACTCACCCTACATACCACCCAAGCGGCATCCCAGGATCCAGGCTATGGGTGGAACTGCAGACCATGAACGTCTGAGGGTGGAATTTTCTGAGATGAAAGCTGCAGAGATTGGGGTTGGCAATTTAATGTCATTAGAACCAAGCCACATGGACAGACACTGCTGCTTACTTCTCTCCTATGGGGGTGGAAACTTGTTGTCAGGCTCCTAGGTTGGTGGGTATTTACTTGACTTCTGACTGGACTGGTCAAACCTGAGCCCATAAAAGTGTCTGCTCTACTCTCAGGCTTGATTCGTGGTCTTGATTCTGACTTTTGTGATTTAGAACACTGAACCACTTGGGGGAAGGGGCTCCTTGAAAAATACTATATAGTTTGTGCCCATATGGGTCTCTTGCAAAAGGCCTCAAAGATCTAAGGTCACTGCTGGAAGGGGTGAAGATAGACATGACAATAACAGTGGGATCTCGTTATTTAACATTAAGTACACATGGGCAAAAATCATGAATTAAGCCACTTTCATTACCACACACCACAACCAGGCACACCTGAGTCAATGATCGTCCGCTTTATGCATCTGTGTTTCAACTCATAAGGGTGCCAAGTGGTTAAGGGGACCAGTGATTTCTAAATGAACAGACAATTTGCATGTGGTAGCTCAAGTTAGAGATATGCTTTGCATTGGCAACTCTGGTCTCAAAAACATAGTAATGAACCTGATTTCAGCATTCCATCATTCCCAAGTTTTGTCTATTGTTGCTGATTTGACACAATAGAGCAGCACATACCTAGTCCTTGTGTCTACCTGATTTTGTCATGAAGGACATGACCCTCTGCTGATTTCTTCTGATGGAGGTCAGCATCCTGTTGAAAGTCATTCCAGAGGTGGAGTAATTTACCTTTCCATGAAATAATTCTTGTTTAAACTTTGGCAGAGTTTTTCATTGAGAAGACCTTATTTAACATTCCACTTAATTTTTCAAACAACTTTCTAGTGAGACAAATCCTCTGAAATCATTATGAAATATTCAACTATCTTTGAGCATCTAAACACCACAGTTTTCATTCTTTTTGGTACAGTTCAGTGATCTCTGAATCTAAAAATTGCACTTGTTGTGATATAAATTCTGCCATCACACTATATTGCACTGTGTTCACCATTTCCTTTTCTCTCTGTATTTTAAACTAAATGCACCAGGCAGGGTAATGTATTAACCAAAAGGGAAAAGTTGTAGAGAGCAGAGTGCTTTTTGTCTGAGAGCAAACTCAAACCTCCTGAGCCTCCTTATGCCCCCCCCCCCACCCCTGCTTTAAGACAGCATAAGGAAGAGCCTGGAGGGCCACTTTGAAAAATATTCCAAGGCTCCAGTAGTGAGCAGATTAAATCTTTGTCCTGGCTGAGGCCTCTGTCCTAGGGGCAGAGTCCAAGGCAGAGAGCAGGGAGAAACTGGTGGTCAACAAAGGAGGCACAATGTAGATGCAGTGCTGTGGGTCAGAAGTGCAGGTGCACTGATTGAAATCCATGTGTGCAGCCTGGCCCCAGGGTTACATACAGAACAGTGTGGCGAGATCCTTGTGTGACCTCTGCCCAAAGTTGACTCAATCTGGTTCAGTCTAAATATTATTCATCCCTCCTTTTTAAGTGTGACACAGTCACTCACCAACTCATAAAGGCCTGGGATTAATCAAACTTCAGAGAGAACAAAAAAAAAAAAAAAGTAATACCTGGTGATTGTCTGTAAAGCTTACAGTGGGGAGCCCTCCAGTGGCCATTGGAAAAATTGAACCCTGGTCAGTTTGGACATCAGATACTCTCTCAGAAATGGTACAATCAATATTACAGAATTCCCTACAAATTAGCCTCAGTCATGAATAGTATCTAAACAGTGGTTCTCAACCTTTTTAATGCCGCGACCCTTTAATACAGTTCCTCATGTTGTGGTGACCCCCAAGCATAAAATTATTTTCGTTGCTACTTCATAACTGTAATTTTGCTACTGTTAATGAATCGTAATGTAAATATCTGTGTTTTCCGATGGTATTAGGCTCTACAGCTAGCAGGGTTGCAGATATTTACATTACGATTCATTAACAGTAGCAAAATTACAGTTATGAAGTAGCAACGAAAATAATTTTATGGTTGGAGGTCACCACAACATGAGGAACTGATTAAAGGGTCGCGGCATTGAAAAGGTTGAGAACCACTGATAAGAGTAAGATGAAGAGGATATCTCTTTAAGAAAGTTTAGGGAGTCTTGCTCTCTCCTGAGGATATGGGTCACAGCCAGGGAGAGAAGTTGACATTGAAGTTGGCAACTTGCGTTTGTTCTCCTTCCCTTTGCTAAAAGCCTGACTTTGGGCCCTTCATGCCCCTCTCTGCTTCCTCAATTCCTCAATCTGTTTCTCTCTTGCATCACTGTTATGAGGATTCAGTGAGATAGGGGAGTGACCAACTAGCACACAAAAGGTATCCTAAGAACATTAGGTCTGTCTACTTTTCCCCAAGATCATGATTTATGGTTGTACCACTAGCTTTGGACCTTACAGAGAGCAGAATTGTTTTGTTTGCTGTCTACTTCTGTGATTGAGTGGTGTCTTCCCAACTTGTTTGATGACTGGCTCTTCATACTTCTTTGCAGCCATGAACTAGTGTCTATCTAGTACGTGGTCAGCACCAGTGGAATGTGGATTATATTTTTCTATATAGCAAATGTTTCTCAGGGTCTACTGTATCAGGTGCTCTCCTGGAGTACTTTGATTGGGATTAAACTGTATCCCCAGTTAAAAGAGGCACTCTCTCCCTCCCTCACTCTTATGCTCTCTTGCTCTCTCATTCATTTAATTTTTTAAAAAAATCTCACCTAGGGAGGTTTAAGCTATTATAATGACTCTGCACCATTTATAAGGTCCATTGTGGACACTAAAAGGGTTAAAATTAAACTTCTGCTACAAAGGCTAAAATGCTTCTATTCATTAAAAACCCTTTGCCCACATGAGGGTGGCCATCTTTGACCACATGGGGTGGCCATCTTGTGTGTTGGAGTGATGGTCAATTTACATATTACCTCTTTATTATATAGGATTGTTGATAGTATTACAGATAGCTCCCATTTTCCCCTCCTTTACCCCCCTCCTCCCAACTCCTAACCATCCCCCAGGTCTTCACTACCCTATTGCCCATGTCCATGGGCTGCACATCCTATCTAATAAAGAGGGAATATGCTAATTGACCCTCATGCCATCACAAAGATGGCAGCGCCCACAGCCAATAAGGAGGGAATATGCTAATTGACTGCCCCACCACTGCCACTCCCACGCACTGATGGTGATTGGGATTAAACTGTATCCCCAGTTAAAAGAGGGAGGGAGAGAGTGCCTCTTTTAATGGGGATACAGTTTAATCCCAATCAAAGTACCCCAGGAGAGCACCTGATACAGTAGACCCCACGGCAGGCATCGGCCGTGGTGGGATGGTGGAGCAGGTGAGTGGGGACGCCAGACCAAGGTGGGGTGCTGGTCACTGTCATTGGGGTGAGCCTCTGGTGGTTACTGAAAATTCTTTGCTCCTGCATGCTGTGGTCCTGCCCGGCACTCACACCTGCTGCCAGTGCCAGCCACGCTTGCACCCACTGAAGGTGCAGAGCAATTGGAGCCGGTGCCAGCAGCAGATGCAAGCATGGCTGGCACTGACAGCAGGTGTGAGTGCCGGGCAGGACCACAGCATGCAGGAGCAAAGAATTTTCAGTAACCACCAGAGGCTCACCCCAATGACAGTGACCAGCACCCCACCTTGGTCTGGCGTCCCCGCTCACCTGCTTCACCATCCGCTGCGACCGATGCCTGCCATGTTCCATGCTCTGCCTCCTGCTGCCCATGCCTGCCATGTTCTGCGTGCATCCCTGGTGGTCAGCGCACATCATAGCAACCAGTTGTTTGGTTGTTCTGCCATTAGGTATATTTGCATATTAGGGTTTTATATATATATAGATTTGGCCATCACTTTCTGGGATCCAAAATGTGATTTCACCTGTATTTTTATATGTGGCAGATTGTATTTTCCAAAGATGGTTACAACAATATCTCTTATCTCATTTGCTCTTCTGCAATGTGACCTTGCCCCATAGAGAGGTAAAATCTAATTTACACACACCCTGAATCGGGGTGGGCTTCTGACCACTTTTAAGAGTAGAGTATATTAGAAGTGACACAGTGAACTGTCAAGGCCAAGTCATATAAGACAATGCAGCTTCCACTTTGCTTGAACCTTGCACTTGGAACCCTAAACTTTCACGTAAGAAGACTGACTACTCTTACATTGCTACAGAGGCTACATGTTGGTGTCCTGGGCCAGCTTGGGCATCCACCCCAGTTGAGCTGTCAAATGAAAGAAGCTCTAACCAATGTCTGATTACATCTGCAGGAATGACCCCAAGCGAGAACTACCCAGACCAGTGGTCAGCAAACCGCGGCTCGCGAGCCACATGTGGCTCTTTGGCTCCTTGAGTGTGGCTCTTCCACAAAATACCACGTGCGGGCGCGCACGTACAGTGCAATTGAAACTTTGTGGCCCATGCACAGAAGTCGGTTTTCGGCCTGGGCGAGTCTATTTTGAAGAAGTGGCATTAGAACACTCAAGGGGCCAAAGAGCCACATGTGGCTCGCGAGCCACAGTTTGCAACCACTGACCCAGATGAAGCCTGTCTAAATTCCTACCCCACCAATCATGAGCACAGACTCATTGTTTAAAACTGCTAAGTATGGAGGTACTTTGTTAACAGCACAGTATTCAAAACAATGTATGAAACTTAATAAAAATACTTTCAAAACTATGAATGACAAGCATTTGGCAAATTACATAAATTGCAAATTTAAATCAAGAAAATGAATGAGTCATAGATTCACTAATATAAAATTTAATAACTCTGTGATGTTAAAAGTTGTTCACAGGACTAACAAAATGATTAGTAGTAGATAGAATATGATGAGCAGGATGAGAGAGGAAAATTGCAGTGTTATTTAAAATACTGATGATGCCACAAATTATAGACTTGATGTTACATAGTGTCTATATCTCTCTGACTGCTACCTAGCTACAGAACTTTATTGAAATCTCTTATAAGATGGTGATGGCTATCTCCATTTGAAAAAATAAATGAATGGGAAAGCATTTATGTTTCAAAGTGGCAGAACAAACCAGAAGTCAAACTTAAAAATATGGGTAAATTTTGGAACTTTTCGAGTTTTGTCAGAATCTGTCCTCTCTTTTAAAAGTTATTGTGAAAACCCCTAAATACCATTCAGAAATAATATATGCACCCCTATGTTCATAGCAGCATTATTTGCAATATCTAAGATTTGGAAACAGCACCAAAATTTCTCTTGGCTACCATGAAGTCTGAAATGACTCCGTATTATTTATATAAAAGCTTCCATAGGAAGATTATGACATTTCTGTCCAACTTTCTTTCAAATTTCTTACCCAGGTGGTTTTTTAAATTTGAATCTTTGACCATCTACAGCCAAATCTTTAGGAAAGTACATAAAAATGCAAATACCCAAATTTTACCATAAAGTTAGATTAAGTAGATTTCTATAGGGTAGAGACAAGTAATCAGAATTTTAAAATAATTCTAAAAGTTATTGAAGTTGAAAACGTTTTCTCTATTAAAAAATTTACAAGATTTTCACTTTTGCAAAGATGGAGTGATCTGGAGCATATTTACCCTCCAACCTGGAACTCCTTTTAGAAGCAGATAAAATATAATAAATGGTAGTTTCCAGACATTGGGTATTAGCAGTGTGATGACCTCTAAGAGAAGGGAAACAAGGCGATTTTTATGATTGCCTCAGCAAGAATTTCCATGCCAGCACACAGGGAAAGGGTAATGCAGGAAGGGCCCAGCAGAGTCCCTGAGTAGAACAGATAGATCTGGAGGTCCAGGAGGGCCAAAGTGTGCAGGACAGAGTGCCAGAAAGGAGAAGGCTGCATAGGAGGAAGCTTCAGAAATCAGCAGTTCCACTTCATTTTCTTAGCTGAATACCATCCAACACCCCCGAGTTTTGTAAGGTAGAGATGAGATTATTTATTTAAGGCTTTTCTTCTTTTCCAATATAAGCATATAATGCTATAAGTTATCTTCTGCATGAAGAAACTCAATAAGTTTCAAGAAAACTCAGAAAAACAATTCAAGGAAATCATTAAAAATACAGGTTCAAAATGAGACAATTACCAAAGAGATAGAAATCATTAAAAAGGAACCAAACAGAACCTAGAGAACTCAATGGATGAAATAAAATATTCAGTAAAGAGCATCTGCAGTCAAGTAGAGCAAAGAAGTTAAATGACAGGAATTTGGGGAATAAAACTGTTGGAACTAATAAATAAATTCAAATGAATTGCAGAATATAAAATCAACATATAGAAATCAGTTGTGTTTCTATACACTAATAATAAAACATCTAAGTAAGAAATAAAGAAAACTATCCCATTCACAGTAGCATCAAAAACAATTTTAAAATACCTTGGGACGCATTTAACCAAGTAAGCAAAAGATCTGTACACTAAAAACTATAAGACCTTGATGAAAGAAATTGAAGAAGACACAAATAAATGGAAAGATATCCCATACTTACGTGTTGAAAAAATTAATAGTGTTAAAATGTCCAAACTACCAATGCCATCTATAGATTCAATCCAATTCCTATCAAAAGTTCAATGTTATTTTTTTTCATAGAAATAAAAAGAGCATTCCTAAAATGTGTATGAAACCACAAAAGACTTAGAAAATCCAAAAATAATCATGAGAAAGAAGAACAAAGCCAGAGGCATTCCTGATATCAAACTATACTGCAAAACAATAGTAATTAAAACAGTATAATGTTGAATAAAAATGGGCACATAGACCAATGGAACAGAATAGAGAGCCCAGAAACAAACCCCCATACTTATGGTCAACTAATATTTGACAAGGGAGCCAATAGCACTCAATGGGGACAGAATAGTGTCTTCAACAAATGGTGCTTGGATAACTAGAAAGCCACATGCAGAAAAAATTATTGGATCTTTATTTTACACCATTCACAAAAATTAACTCAAAATGTTTTAAAGACTTAAACATAGGACCTCACACCATAAAACTCTTAGAAGAAAACATAGGAAAGATTCTCCTTGACATTGGTCTTGGTAATGATTTTTTTTTATATATGCCCAAAGCACAAGGGACAAAAGCAAAAATCAACGAGTGTCTCTACCTTAAAGTAAAAAACAAAAGAAGCCAAGAAAGAGAGAGAGAGAGAGAAAGAGAGAAAGAAAGAAAGAGAGAGAGAGAGAGAGAGAGAGAGAGAGAGAGAGAGAGAGAGAGAGAGAGAAGGAAGGAAGGAAGGAAGGAAGGAAGGAAGGAAGGAAGGAAGGAAGGAAGGAAGGAAGGAAGGAAAGGAAAGGAAGGAAGGGAAAAGGCAATGTATGAAATGGGAGAAAATATTTGCAAAGTACACATTAGATAAAGGGTTAATATCTATCATATACAAAGAAACCATACAATTCTATAACAAGAAAGAAAATAATATGATTTTTAAAATCGGCAGAGGAACTGAATATATTTTTTCAAAGACATCAAAATGGCACTCTTAGGTGCCACCAGGCTAAGCACAGCCAACCTCTGTGTGTGTGGCTGTGCAGCCTGTGTCTGTCCTTGACATCTGTTTATGTACATGATCTCTCTCACTGTCGCCCAGAGATCATAGGTACTGTTTGCAAAGCTTTGTTTGTCCCTCTCCCCTCTGGAATCTGAAGCAACTGATAAAAAGTAGAGTCAGAAGGAAATTAAAGATATAGTATCCGCTGGGTTGCAGGCCAAAGCTTGTACCCAAGACTAGAATGGTCTTCAAACTCCTCTGGAATTAACTGGATTAACCCACCCCTTCTCAGGCAGAGCCATTGGCTAAACTCAACCTCTCCATACAACACTTGCCCCAGAGGGCTTTCCATGTGGAGGAAAGGGGACTACAGGCTGCCTGTTGGCCACTGCAGATCTAAAGAGGGAGCCAGGGAGACCCAGCCATGCCTGAGAAATGAACTTTGAAAAGAGGCAAGGTGAGAGAGTGGTGGAGAAAAACACAAAGCATCCCTCCCTCACGAGTCCCATAAGTGCAGGAATACCTATTTGAATTCCTATTACAAACTCTATGTTTCTCTTGGTCTTCCTATAATTTTTGTTCTATAAACTAATATGCTTAAGCACTGGAGCCCGCTCTTTATGGCTGGACCCCTAGACAAAAGGTCCCACAGTTGATCAAGCAGTATCACATCCCTTCTTCCAATGTGGCCCTTCTTCCATTTCCCATGGCTGCTCTTCTACTGACCATCCTGAGACCTGAGCTATACAGTATTGATTTCACTCTGAAATGAGTCACACCAGGGCACACATTACTGTTCTAGGAGGCCAGAAATCCTTGATCTCTCTCCAATTTCAAATGATAACCAGCTACTTTCTCCATTACAGCTCAGGAGAAGTTATGTAATGAGCCCAAATAACTACATAAATAACTCCTAATAGCATAGTGCCAGCAATATTAAAATGCTCTCAAACTGGAGTATGAGCATACTTCTAGTAATAAGTTCCTCAAAAGAAATAAAAGCCCAAAATTAAATATGCTTCCTTCTCTTATATGTAAATAAAAAGACCTTTAAAAAATAACAACATTCTTTCCTCATTTTCCCATCTTTTATTCTGCTCAGTCTCAGCCTGAGTGATTTCATTTTAAATATCTGTGTAGACTTGGGCTTCTTTACATAGCTACTATAGCCGAGAGTATTTCACCAAAACAGGTAATTTGTTCAGCATCTCTAACATTGAATTAATCAAGTCCCCAACCCTTTTTAAAAAATCTGAGTAAATCAGATATATAAAATTATCAAAGCACCAGCCCTATACCAAAAAAATATAAAAAGCATAATAAATGCTTATTATAGTAGAATAATATTTCCCTATACTACCCAAAGTATAACCTTTGACCACATGAGGGATGCTTGTCAAACACTGTAGCACTCACTTGATGGACTCTTGAGGATGCTGGTCTGATCAAGCAGTCTCAAGTCATCAGTCTACAAGCATGAAATGGATTTGCAAATTTTCAATAATTACTGACATCTTTGCTTTGCCAAGATCTTACCCTAATGTTTAATGAGGCTGCTTAAACTTTACAATTTTTTTATGTTTCATATCAGTCCAATCCAAAAAAAATTTTCCCTCAAGCTTTGCTGAAGTCTAATTGTAATCCAATGGCCTTCCTAAAAATTCTTGTTATTAATATATTGGTCTTATTTTGATTTACATCTCCTCCTCCTATCCCATCTTTATTCCCTTCTCTCTCCTTCCATTCCAAACTATATGGATCCATAGAACTTTGTTGTGGAGTATCACTTGCTCATCCTCTTTGCTTTTCCTCTGCCTCTTTTCTTACTCTGGTGAAGCTTGTACTATATAGCAGTGGCCAGTATTTTATATATCTGCCTATTGTGTAAGTTTGCTGTCCTCTGTCCTTTTTAAATTAATTATTTTTATGTTTCATATTATGTTATTTGTACATGTGTCTGTCTCTCTCAATGAATGGAAAGCAGCACCTTGATCAGTTTGATTTACTCTTCTGTACCTTTTTGACAAATAGTAGGTACTCAGTAAATATTCTGTTGATTGAATGAATGCCTACTCATCTAGTCCAATCTGTGGATTCTATGTGTATAGATGGCTAAGCCCTCAAAGGTTTCTTGTCATGAGGGGTTGATCCTCTTTAAAAATGCAGTTAGAGATTCTGTCTGGTCACCAGATGAAGGCATCATGCCTATATTTCCCTGTTTCATAAGCCTTTTTCCTCATGCTCTGGCAATATATGGCAAAATTGCAGAGTGGTAATTTCACCTATCCTCTGTATCCCCAAATTGGGATGTGTGGACACAGGGTAGAGCCATCATCCTGTGGAGACTTGGGCAGGTGCTCCATCCTCTATCTTAAGGGCTTCCCCTTTTCCATGGCCCTTGCACAGTTCTTCATTTCTTCTTGCTCAGCAGTCATCCTTCAAAGAAACATATGCCAGCCTTTGTTTTCTACAGACACCTGCAAACTTCATAAGCAAGGTGGCACTCTACCCCATAGAATACTTACTACTTCCTGAACTCTGTTCTCCTTAAGGTGATATCATCTCCACTGCCTCAGCTTGTGTGTGTGTGTGTGTGTGTGTGTGTGTGCACGCATGCATGGGTGCACAGGTGCACAAATTAGAGGGAATAGGGCTTCCTATGCTGATTTTTCTAGAACTTATCTTTGGACCATTTTCACTGTGATATCCACCCTCAGAAAAGGATTATAATAAATAATTCATAACTATATAATCCATTGGAGAAGTAAGATTGACAAACAATATGATAATAAAGATAAATCATTTTGTTTTCAGCCTTGCCAGACAGTCTGTACCAGTTCTATAGAGCTCATGTGCACTCCTCCATTGCTGCTTCTGGAGTTTCCCTAAGAATGCCAATGGGAAGCACAGACCCAAGCCATATTCTTTTCCCCAACCCCTGGTTTTTCAGCTTTTAATCCTCAAACACTAAATAAACATTACCTCCCTGTGGCAGTCTGAAACTCTCTTTTCACCACCTATTACTGTAACCAAAACACAGATCCAGCTGCTTGCCCCAATGAAAGTCAAACTCCTGGGACAGCTCCTAGTGCAAAAGGAAAGAGGTTTATTCAGGTGCCACAACCTGGGAGAATGGTGGACTCCCATCTCAAAGACCATCCCCTCTTCCTGCTCAAGCCCATGGTTCTTATAAGGATAGGGATGGGAGCACTTTTTTTCTATTCGATTATCTTGCAAGCTTTTGGCATGCTGGGGCCCTGTCCATTCATCTTTCTAGCTTTTGGCTGCTTATCCATTCATCTTTTGGCACAAGAACCACCGCCCCCTGCACCCCGCACCATATTGACCAATGGAGGAGACTCCCATGAGCTCCCTAACTATCTGTCAGGGTCAGTGGGGAAGAGGGGCTGCAGGACCCAGTGTCAGGAAGCTTAGTGATATCCTAGCCCTTAGCCCACCTTCCTACACTGGACAGGACATCTGCATGCAGGGGAGCCAGTTGGAGTCCACAGGGCATGCCTGGATCCCAGCGTGGCCACATCCTCTGTGCACACCCCACTAGCTGCTCACCCCCCTGAAGTGGCCAGCGGTTGCACTCACCCTGCTTCCAGCTGCCTGGACTCTGACTGACTATCTACAGTAGCGTACCTTTTGCAGCAGAACCAGAACTTCTATAAAGGCCTGTCTCTTACCACAAGTTGAGAAACAGGGTAAATAGAGTGGGGAGATTAGAAGAAAGAATCTATTATATTCTTACATCTTTGTACTTAGCACTCCAAAACTAAGGCACAGCAGAGATCAGTGTATGCCTGCTATATAGCTCTGTGTGCTCAGTCCTGGCAGAGATGCTAGAAAAGAAGCAACACCTCTTAGAGGTGAACAGGTTCTAGCTTAACAAGGGTGTTTCTCTCCCACCCCCACCACCACTCCCACCCTCGAAGGATTTTGAAATCATCACAAGATAAACTTGTTCTCCAGAGTCAAGAGTATTTTCTGACTACTAGGGGAAAATATCACAATTTCTTTCCAAGTCCAGAATCTACTCACTCAATTGCATGCCCCAATTACCTTAATCCCTACACTGAATCCCTTTATTCACTAAACCCAGATAGGATTCCATACTTAAAGACAGCAGACAAAAAATTGGGTGAATCCTCCAAATCTGGCAGTGCTTTTTATAACCAATCACATGCCTACAAACACCAGCCACAATATAAACTGCAACAGCCCACAAATTCAAAGATTGGCAAGGCCTATGTTTAAAGCCATCTACCCAAGCCACTCCAAGACACGCTTTCTTGCTATTCTAACTTTTATGTTGATTTCTTGAGGTTTCCAAGCTAATGTACCATGCATCAGATTCCTTGTCCTTCCAGATTTTGATCCAGTTAATATAAAAAGACAAAACATTTGGCTACCAATGCAGCAATAATTTGTTAAGCCAAAAATCATCAGTAGAAGCTATAACCAATGCATCAATATTGTTAAACAGGATCAAACTATTTACATATAGAAAAAATTGTTCCTTTATTGTGACAAAAATTGCACTAACAAAGTGATCAAAGATAATGTCTTCTTGACTGGTACAAACTGACTTCATGTGCCTCCTTATGTAATAAACTGAGAAGAACTGATCACCTATCTGTATTGTATGCCTGACAAAGACACAAAACCTAAATCTAGTCATGAGAAGACCATCAGATAACCCATGTTAAGAGGGCATTCATCTTTTCCTCCCTGGCTGCTTGAAGATCAATGTCCATCATGAACAACACAGTAACTATTCAGACCAATAGATTACTTCAGCGGAAACAAATGGTTATTGACGTCCTTCACCCTGGGAAGGCAACAGTAGCCAAGACAGAAATTTAGGAAAAAGCTAGCCAAAATGTATAAAACCACACCAGATGTCATCTCTGTGTTCAGAACCTATTTTGGTGGTGGTAAGACAAGTGGCTTTGACATGATTGGTTGATTGATTGATTGATTGATTTTATAATCTTTATTGTTAAAGTATTACATATGTCCCATTTTTTCTCCCATTGACCCCTTATAGCCTGTCCCAGGCCTTCACCACCTATTGTCTATGTCCATGGGTTATGCATATATGCATACAACTTCTTTGGTTGATCTCTTCCCACCCACCCCCGCCTTCTCTGAGATGTGACAGTCTGTTCCACTTTGGCATGATTTATGATTCCTTGAATTACGCAAAGAAAAATGACCCCAAACATAAACTTGCAAGACATGGCCTATGTGAGAAGAAGACCCCAAGGAAACAGAGAAATGAATGCAAGAACAGGATGAAGAAAGTCAGGGGGACTACGAAGGCCAATGCTGGTGCTGGCAAAAGTGAGCTGGGGATTGGACAACTGAAGCAGTAAAGATTCAGTGACTTTATCTGTGGTGACTGTGCAGATTTTTCATGAGAAGATTAATAAACTAAAAACTTAAAAAATAAATTTAAAAAGAAGGCATTCATTAAAGAACCAAATTGTATTCTTCAGTAATATCAGTGTCATGAAGCCAGAAAGAATGAGGAACTCTACCAGATTCAAGGACACTAAAAACACAAATGCAATGTAGAGTCCTGGATTGAAACATGCATTAGGAAAAACAATTGTTATAAAGAACATTTGTGAAGCAATTGGAAAAATTTGAATATAAACTGTATATTAAGTACAATATGCAGTTTAATTAGGTACAATATTGTGTTAGTGCTAAATTTCTTGAATTGGATATGCCTTTCTTCTTAGTATACTAGTACATATGCATAGGAGAATGTCTTTGTTCCTAGTATACATATACTGAAATATTTCGAAGTGATGGTTTATAAAATCACCAATTTACTCTCAACTGGTTCTAAGCAGTAATAATTATATTAATATGCACATATTTGTGGAGATAGATAAAGTATGTGTGAAAAACTTTTTAACAATTGGATCTAGATAAATCATATATGTGTATTCATTGGCTTACTCTTGCAGGTTTGTTGTAGGTTATAATTTTTTTAAATAAAATATTAGAAAATAAATTTGGAGCATATAAAAATAAGAATAAATCTAAAAATAGATACAAGAATCAGATTGAAGATCCCAATATCGGCTTTATTACTGGTAAAGTTGGATTGGAAGACAGCAGAAGTAACAACAACAAAAAGTGTGTTTCCATTCCTTCCTGAAGTGATTTACTGGAGACAGAGACCTGAAGAGCTCCATGCATTTCCCAAGCTACCTCACTGCCTTTTCCTCTCCTGAGAAAAGTATACCTCTCTAATGGGTTTAACCACATAGAGAGTATTCTGTCATATTTTTTCTACTTTTAATATTGTTACATGAAATATACACGATAGTTTTTATTTCAAGAGCTCCTGTTTGGTTCAGAAAAGCCTCTCTGTCTGTTCTTGATATCATACTCATCATGGTAATTGCATGCTTTCTTGTAATATGTAAAATAATAATACTTAGTTTATCTGCATCCGGTATCTGCCAATTCTAATATTGTCAGTCTCTTAGTATTTCCGTGTTTTGCATACTGCCTCTGTTGACTCACTATGATTGCTTGAGATCTCATTTTTCAGCAATCTTGTTTCTGAAATTATGCTTACTTTTATGGTTGAGAGTATTATGCTGAGACAGTTATGAACAGCTCTCCAAATTGTGATCAGCCATATGATTGATCCCCTATGCTGGGACAATCTCAGACTCCTCCATTATCTTGGCTCAGAACAGGTATCTCAGACTTAGCTTCCCTCACCGCCCCCCCCTTTTTTTTTAAATCGGTAGCCCCTCCACTCCGATGCTATAGGAATCTGGCTGGCTTTAGGGAAATTCTCACTGCCTGTTGGCCCAGACAGAACCTCTGCCACTCTGGTTTAGTAGCTCTCACTCATTCCACACTGGTTTGGCTTCTAAGCATTCCCGCTTCAGCTCTGGCCATAAATATCCAGGCTCTGTACCCTAGAAAATCCAGGCTTGTTTTTACTACTGTCATTTTAAGTGATTGCTGACTTTGCTGATATTCCCTCAAAGTGGTAGATTTCCTTGTGTGTTATTTAAACTTGGATTGTGAACTCATCTTCAGTTTTTTCTTCTCCTGTGAAAGTCCTGTGTACCCTAGGTTGTGAAACTGTTCCTTTCAGAATGGTTTTGAATTTTATTCTTCAAAAGACTCCCCAAGCTTTTAACTTCTGACTAATTTTCTAACTAGAGGTGGCTTTTTTCTATACGCATTACCAGGTGGGTGACAAGCATCCTGTTGCTGTTTCCTGTTTGTAGATCTGTAGGTGGAGTTGTTCTAGTGCTTTTCCCCAAGTGGGACTTGAAGGCTTCCAGCTTTATGTAGAGCTTGGTTTCCGCTCTCCTCCTTGCATGGACCGCAGATTATATCTTCTGTGGCTTATGTCAGGCCTTGTGCACTTCCATTCTGCTCTGTTATCAGCTCCTGGTTGTGCCTTTGCCTGGGGTTTCCTCTAGTTCTGACACCTGAGGATATCTCACTTTTTCTTAGTTATGCTTCTCCATAAGTTCAGTGTGTTCATAACAGGATCAGAAGAGGTTGTGGGTTCCATGATCTATTTCATTTCAATACCCCATTTTTCTAGCTATTCTCATAATTCCTCTATAACACCATTTAACAACTTCCCTGGCTATAATTAGGTGGACAGTTTGGTAGGATTGAGCCTACCCTCAACTCCATGGATGGGCTTAAGCTAATTAGTGACCTGCATAACCCTAGACAAGAGGATTGGCTTAGAAATGGTCACATGCACTCAGTACAAGTCAATGAGAAAAGAGAAGCCATGTTCTGATACACTTGATAAAGTTACCAAATTTTAAAAGATACAGGATAGTAGTGTGGAAATGTTATTGACAACAATACATATTAGAATTTTTATTTTACAATTTCACTTTAAATTTTGCTTGACTAGGCCCACAAATCACTCAAAATAATGCAATTAATCTATTACAAAATGTAATGTTTATTTATTTTTCACAAAGGGGCTTTTATATGGATATATAGAAACCCTTTCAGAGAAGGTTCTTATCTTGTTCTCCATTATATAATAGAGATTAAGTTTCTTCATACTGTATTACTAGCTAAAGTTATCAGTTTATTTCATTACTTACTTTGTCTCCTCCACAAAATTTTAATCTCCATGATACAAAGACCTTCTCTCTCTTTTTTGTTTAAATTTCTTTATTGATTAAGATATTACATATGTGTCCTTATTCCCCCATTACTCCCCACCTCCCATTCATGCCCCCACCCACCTGTTGTCTGTGTCCATTGATTAGGCTTACATGCATGCATATAAGTCCTTTGGTTGATCTCTCTCTCTTACCCCCACCCTCCCCTACCTTCCCTGAGGTTTGACATTCTGACTGATGTTTCTCTATCTCTGGATCTATTTTTGTTCATCAGTTATGTTGTTCATTATATTCCACAAATGAGTGAGATCATGTGATATTTATCTTTCTCTGCCTGGCTTATTTCACTTAGCATAATGCTCTCCATCTCCATCCATGCTGTTGCAAATGGTAAGAACTCCTTCTTTTTTACTGCAGCGTAGTATTCCATTGTGTAGATGTATCACAGTTTTTTAATCCACTCATCTGCTGATGGGCACTTAGGCTGTTTACAAATCTTAGCTATGGTGAATTGTGCTGCTATGAACATAGGGGTACATATATCCTTTCTGATTGATGTTTCTAGTTTCTTGGGATATATTCCTAGAAGTGGGATCACTGGGTCAAATGGGAGGTTCCATTTATAGTTTTTGGAGGAAATTCCATACTGTTCTCCACAGTGGCTGCACCAGTCTGCATTCCCACCAGCAGTGCACAAGGGTTCCTTTTTCTCCACATCCATCCTCGCCAGCACTTGTCATTTGTTGATTTGTTGATAATAGCCATTCTGACAGGTGCGAGATGATACCACAATGTTGTTTTGATTTGCATCTCTCTGATGATTAGTGACTTTGAGCAGGTTTTGATATGTCTCTTGGCCTTCCTTCTGTCTTCTTTCAAAAAGTGTCTATTTAGGTCAGTTGCCCATTTTTTGATTGGGTTGTTAATCTTCTTTTTGTTAAGCTGCATGAGTTCCCTATAAATGTTGGAGATTAAACCTTTATCATTGTTATCATTGGCAAATATGTTCTACCATGCATTGGGCTTTCTTGTTGTTTTATTGATGGTCTCCTTTGCTGTGCAAAAGCTTTTTATTTTGATGTAGTCCCATTTGTTTATTTTCTCTTTAGTTTCATTGCCCTAGGAGCAGTATCAGTGAAGAAATTGCTTTGCATATGTCTGAGATTTTTCTGCCTGTGGATTCTTCTAGTATTTTTATGGTTCTTGTTGTATGTTTAAGTCCTTGATCCATTTTGAGTTGATTTTTGTGTATGGTGTAAGTTGGTGGTCTAGTTTCATTTTTTTGCATGTATCTGTCCAATTTTTCCCAACACCATTTATTGAAGAGACTGTCTTGACTCCATTGTATGTTCGTGCCTCCTTTGTGAAATATTAATTGAGCATAGTGATTTGGGTCAATTTCTGGGTTCTCTATTCTATTCCATTGATCTATATGTCTGTTCTTGTGCCAGTACCAGGCAGTATTGAGAACAGTGGCTTTGTAATACAGCTTGAAATCTGGTATTGAGATCCCACCTCCTTTGTTCTTCTTTCTCAGGATTGCTGTGGCTATTCAGCGTCTTTTTTTATTCTAGATGAATTTTTAGAGAGTTATTTCTAGGTCTGTGAAATATGCCGTTGGTATTTTGACAGGGAGTGCATTGAATCTATAGATTGCTTTGGGTAGTATGGACATTTTAATGATGTTGATTCTCCCAATCCACGAACATGGTATGTTCTTCCATCTGTTTATGTCTTCCTCTATCTCTTTTTTCAGAGTCCTGTAGTTTTCCGCGTATAGGACTTTTACCTCCTCAGTTAAGTTTATTCCTATGTATCTTAATTTCTTTGATGTGATGGTAAATGGGATTGCTTTTTTAGTCTCTCTTTCTGTAAGTTCACTATTGGTGTATAGAAATGCCATAGATTTCTTGGCGTTAATTTTGTATCCTGCTACATTGCCGAATTCATTTATTAAGTCTATTAGTTTTTTGATGTAGTCTTTCGGGTTTTTTACATCCAATATCATGTCATCTGCAAATAAAGACAGCTTTACTTCTTCTTTTCCAATTTGGATGCCTTTTATTTCTTCTTCTTGTCTAATTGCAATGACTAATACTTCCAGTACTGTGTTGAACAGGAGTGGTGAGAGTGGGCATCCCTGTCTTGTTCCTGTTCTTAGGGGAAATTATTTTAGTTTTTGCCCATTGAGTATGATGTTAGCTGTGGGTTTATCATATATGGCTTTTATTATGTTGAGGTATGATCCTTCTATTCCCACCTTGTTGAGAGTTTTTATCAAGGAAGGGTGTTGGATTTTGTCAAATGCTTTTTCTGCATCAATTGATATGACTATGTGATTTTTATCTCTCAGTTTGTTTATGTGATGTATCACGTTTATTGATTTGCGGATATTGTACCATCCTTGCATTCCTGGGATAAATCCTACTTGGTCATGGTGTATGATCTTTCTGATGTAGTGCTGGATCTGATTTGCTAGAATTTTGTTGAGGATTTTGGCATCTTTGTTCATGAGGGATATTGGCCTATAATTCTCTTTCATCGTGTTGGCTTTATCTGTTTTTGGTATTAGGGTGATGCTGGCTTCATAGAAGGAGCTTGGAAGTGTTCCTTCCTCTTGAATTTTTTGGAATAGTCTGAGGATAGGTTTTAGTTCTTTCTTGAATGTTTGGTAAAACTCCCCTGTGAAGCTGTCTGGCCCCGGGCTTTTGTTTGCTGTGAGCTTTTTGATGACTGCTTCAATTTCTTCCATAGTTATTGGCCTATTGAGATGTTTAGATTCTTCCTGATTGAGTTTTGGAAGGTTGTATTTTTCTAGGAATATGTCCATTTCCTCCAAATTGTCCAGTATGTTGGAATAGAGTTGTTCATAGTATTTTTTAACAATCCTTTGTATTTCTGTGGGGTCAGTTGTTATTTCACCTCTTTCATTTCTGATTTTGTTTATTTGGGTCCTCTCTTTTTGCTTCTTGGTGAGCCTGGCTAGAGGTTCATCAATCTTGATTATCCTTTCAAAGAACCAGATCTTGGTTTTGTTGATCTTTTGTATTTTTTTTTTTTTTTTGGTCTCAATGTCGTTTATCTCCGCTCTGATCTTTATTAATTCCTTCCTTCTACTTACATGGGGCTTTTCTTGTTGCTCTCTTTCTAACTCTTTGAGTTGTAGGGTTAGGTAATTTATTACCATTGTTTCTTGTTTTTTGCAGTATGCTTGTAGAGCTATGAACTTCCCTCTCAAGACTGCTTTCACTGTGTCCCATAGATTTTGGATTGTTGTATTTTCATTGTCATTTGTTGCCATGATTTTTTATATTTCTACCTTGATCTCTCTGGTAACTCAGTCATTGTTTAATAGCATGCTGTTTAGTCTCCATGTGTTTGATTTTTTTGGATTGTTTTTATTGTAGTTGATTTCCAGTTTTATGTCAGTGTGATCTGAGAAGATGCTTGATATGATTTCTATCTTCTTGAATTTGAAGAGACTTTGCCTATGACCCAACATATGGTCTATCTTTGAAAATGACCCATGTGCACTTGAGAAGAGTGTATATTCTGTGGCTTTGGGGTGAAATGTTCTGAAGATGTCAATTGATTCCATCTGGTCTAGTAAGTCATTTAGGATTGATGTTTCTTTGCTGATTTTTTGTTTAGAGGATTTGTCCAATGGTGATAGTGGGGTATTAAAGTCTCCTACTATGATTGTATTGCTGTAAATCTCTCCTTTTAATATCCTCCAGGAGTTTTGTGGTTTTTTTTATGTGTTTGGGTGCTCCTGTGTTGGGTGCATATATGTTTACCAAAGTTATTTCTTCTTGTTGGATTGCTCCCTTTAGTATTATGAAATGGCCTTCCTTATCTCTTGTTATGTCCTTCACTTTGAGATCTAATTTGTCAGATATAAGTATTGCTACCCCACCTTTTTTTTTCCATTTCCATTCACCTGAAAAACCTTTTTCCATCCCTTCACTCTCAGTCTGTGTGTTTTTTCTGAGGTGGGTTTCTTGTAGAGAGCAGATATATGGGTCGTGTTTTCTTATCCAATTTGTTACCCTATGTCTTTTGATTGGGGCATTTAATCCATTTACATTTATAGTTAATATTAATAGGTACTTATTTGTCACCATTTTTATTCTTTACCCCTGTGTTCCTTCTTCGCTTCCTATTTCTTTTTTTTTACAGCAGACCCTTTAGCATTTCTTGCATTGCTGGTTTGGTGGTAATAAATTCCCTTAGTTTTTGTTTTGTTTTTTGTCTGTGAAGCTCCTGATTTCACCTTCAATTTTGATTGATAGCCTTGCTGGGTACAGTATTCTTGGATTCAGACCCTTCCTTTGCATGACTTTGTATATTTCATTCCATTCCCTTCTGGCCTGATGAGTTTCTTTTGAGAAATCAGTGGCTAGTCCAGGGTTGGGCAAACTTTTTGACTTGAGGGCAACAATGGGTTCTCAAACTGGACCGGAGGGCTGGAACAAAAGCATGGATGGAGTGTTTGTGTGAACTAATATAAATTCAAAGTAAAGGAGCGGAGGGGAGAGCAAGAGAACCCTCCACTCTTTCGGCTCTGCGGGCCGGATAGAACAGCCAAATGGGCTGGATCCAGCCCACGGGCCATAGTTTGCCCACGGCTGGGCTAGTCTGATGGGGGTTCCTTTGTAGGTAACTTTCTGTCTCTCTCTGGCTGCTTTTAAGATTCTTACTTTGTCGTTGGTGTTTGCCAATTTAATTATAATGTGCCTTGGTGTTGGTCTTTTGGGGTTCATTTTGCTTGGGACTCTGCGAGCTTCTTGGATTTGTATGGGTTTTTTCTTCCAAATATAAGGGAAGTTTTCTGTCATTATTTCTTCAAACAGGTTTTCTATCCCTTGCTCAGTTTCCTCTCCTTCTGGAACTCCTATTATGCGGATGTTGTTTTGTATTGTGTTGTCCCAAAGTTCCCTTAGGCTCTCCTCCTGCTTTTTAATTTTTTTTTTTTCTAGAAGCTGCTCTATGTGGGTATTTTTTCCTACCTTGTCTTCTAGCTCACTGATGCGGTCCTCTGCTTCTTCCTGTCTACTGTTGATGCTTTCTATTGAGTTCTTTACAGCAGCAATGTCATTTTTCATTTCTTTTTGGTTCTTCTTTATTTCTTCTTGGTTCTTACTCATATTGTTGAATTTGTCTTCCATTCTTTTCAGCCACCTTATGACAATTTCTCTGAATTCTTTCTCTGGCAGGTTGCTTGCTCCATTTCGTTTACTTCCTTTTCTGGTGATGCCTGCTTTTCTTTCATATGTGGGTTGTTTCTTTGTCTCCCCATGGTCTCTCTTTTCCAGGTGTCTGGTTATGTAGTTCTCTCCCTCCTGCGTTGATTTAAAGGCACAAAATACAACACAACCAGGTACAACACACAATTCACTGAACAGAAATGTATTCACAATATTAATAACCCCAAATAAAGGTGACCACCAGAGAAAGCAAATTAGGGGATAGGAAAGAAAGAAGAAGAGAAAAAAAAGAAAGGAGTGCCAAAATGAAATTGGGAAAAGGAAAAAAAAAGTAAGAGAGAAAAGAAAGAGAATAAGAAAGAAAAGGGGAACAAACTATATATATGGGGAGAAAACTCCAATAGAAGAGCCACTAATCCCAGCAAATGCCAGCAACAAGTACCTGGAGATGAATACAAACTATAAACAACAACTAATATCAAGTGAGGTGAGGGAAAACAGATGCAAAAAACAAACAAAAACAAAGCAAACAAAAAAACAAAACAAAACAAAAAAAGAATAAGCACAACAATCTCACAAATAAGCATAAAAAATCGATATAATCAACATTCAAGCAAACAACAACAAAAGGACAGAGAGAAAAACAATTTTTTGGATAGTGAAGGCAGAGAAGAGAGAGGTGTGTATGAACTCTGAGCAGGGGATTGGAAATTAGATATATAAGTAGGGTGAAATTTTAACAGGGGGTAAAAAGAAAGAATAGGGAAAACCTAAAGCAAGAAAAGGGTAAGAGAAACAGGACAACAAAAGGGCAAAAGTTAGGAAGAGAGTGATGGCATAAAGGTAGACTTGAGATAGAGTAGAATGATGCTAAAGGAAAGATGAAAATAGAATGTAGAACACTAATCTCAAAGTCAAATAAAGAGAAAATAAAATGACACTTTTTTTAAAAAAAAAGGTAAAATAGTAGTAGTAATAATACTGATTGAAAATAAAAATGTAATAATTGAAAAGGTAAAATCAAGTGAGGAAAAAAGAAAAAAAATAGTTTCTTAAGTAAAAGATGAAAAAGAAAAAAACATTTTTTAATAAAAATAAAAAATAAATAAAATGTGCAGTAATTAAGGTCATTCGCTTCCTCTATTGTTCTGTTTGGCACGCCTGTTTCCTAGTCAGGACAGTATTGCAGTTCCCTGTGTTCCACTGCTCCTCAGTGTTGTAAGCCAGTCCTGATTTTTAAGCAGGCGGTGTGTCTTACTTTCTTGTATTCCTTTATTTGTGATTACACAAGAGTCAATTTGTGATTCAGCTCCTGGGTGGCAGTGTTTCTGGATTGATCTCCGGGTCTATAGGTCCTCTCTAGCCTGTGTTTAGATCCTGCTTTCCCTGTGGCATTCAATACCGGTTTGTGGGAGTGGGCTGCCCCAGAGCTGGTTCTCCAACGGTCACTCCCTGCTCTGATCCCCAGGTTCCAGAAAAACAACTTTCCCCTGCAATCTCCTAGGGTGTCTCCAACTGGGTGATCCTATGTATTGGGCTCAGTAATCAGAAGCAAGGATTCAAAGAGGAAAAAGCACAAGTGTGCGAACTCCGGGTCTGTGTGCAAACCTGCGCAATTCCCTTTTCCCCCTTGTGTCCAAGCAGCTGGTACACTCCCAAAATTTTTAGGCTGTCCTTCTGCGTCAGATCAAAATGGGTTGCTTTTTAGAGATCCCCTCTGTTAGCAGCTCTGAGGACCCCCTTCCACATTCACGGATCACGCCAGCCCCAACAGCCATGGGTTTTTCTAGGTGCAGACTTCCCCCAGTCCTCCAGCTCCCACAGTGCATGCGTTTCTCTGTCCTGCCAGGACCAGAGACCTCACCTTATCCCAGGCAAAATCTGACCTTTCCATGGTGGAGTGTAGAGCTCCTCTGAATCCGCGTGTTTGTGCCAATTGGGGACTGGTGCTCTGGGGTTCGCAGCTGTTCAGTGGGTGCCGCAGTTATAGATTTTCAGGCTTCTGATAACATCCACTTTTCCCTTCAAGATGGCGCAGTCTCCGTGTCCAAGCCGGTGGCTCCGGGAGGGAACCCAGCAGCAGTGATCTGCCCGGTCAGGGGAGCCCCGTCCAGCAGTCCCCCACCTTCTCCTGGAGTATAGCTGTCCCTTAACTCTCCAACAGACACTCGCCATGTGACCCTCAGCTGTTCTTTCTATCTGCTCTGGGACAAGGCTCGGGACACGTCTGTCTATTCTGCCACCATTTTTTTTCCTTGAGACCTTCTCTCTCTTATTAACCACTATATTCTCAGTGCCTAAAACAGTGTGACATGTATTAAAGACAGTATTAGGTGAATAAACCCTAACCACAACTCAGGCTTTTTTCTGCTGAATCTCTTCCCAATAACCTGCTCATACCCCCAAAGAAAATACTATCTCTCTTAAAAACACTTTAGAATATAAGATTACTGTGTTGTTGTTTTTCCCAAGAAGCCACACACACAAAAAGTCTCCTGCTTTCATTGGCCTCTATCAGGACATGTGACCACCTCTGAGGCAATTACATTGGCCAGAATCATGGCCTTCACTAATTGACTTAAGCCATCATATTACTGAGGGTAGAAAGAATCCACTCAAACCAGTTGGGTAAATATGTGAAAGAGGCAGTTCCCTCAAAGAATATTCTGGTGCAATTACCATGAAAAAAAAAAGAGGTATATTCACTAGTATCGCCAAAAGCTGACCACTATACCACCCAACCTATACAACGGGATCTTACAAATGTTAATTTTCGTCCAAGCCTTAAGGTCAAGTGACTCGTGTATGGCATTAACAAATAATTAACACAGAAAAGGGCTAAATTAGAACAAAATCTCCAAATTTTCTGCCAATCATTTAATTATTATTTAAATTAATTACTATTTAATTTCTTGGTATACGTTCATTAATTTATTTATCCATCAGCAAATATTTTTGATCATCTACTATGTGCCAGACACATGCTGTGCCAGATATTGAGGCTAGAGCAGTAAACTATATAAGCAAGGTCCCTGTCTTAATGGAGTTCATATGTTAGTGTGAAAGACAAATGATAAACCAATGGGTAAGTGCTTATATAATATAATGTCAAGTGGCAATAAATGCCATGAAAAAAAGGCAGGGTGAGTAGATAATGACAAGGAGAGACACCTTATGAATGGTGGTCAGAGAAGGCCCCACTAAGAAGGTACAGCTGAGCAGAGATCTGTTTCACACAAGACAGTGAGATATGAGGATATCCGTTAAGAGGGAATTTTAGCCAGAAAGAACAGCAAATAGCAAAGACCTTGAAGTAGAAACATGCCTGGCTAGTTTGTGGAAGAGCAAGGAAATGATGTGAAATGATTAAAGAAACACAGGTGGTATAATCTTGGACAAAGAAGCCAACCTCTCCTAACTGTAGTGTCCTCTTTCGTAAATAGGAGATAACCTACTTTTTACTATGGATAACAGGGGACTTTACATAGAAAGCCTCTGACACATAGTAGGTGTTCAGCCAAAGATATCTTTCTTTTACGCCTTTTACCTTTCCTGTGGGTCCAGCCTTCCCTCAAGTCATCTTAGGACACTAACTAACCATATGCTCAATTTGCCGTTATAAACCGTTTGGGTTTGAAGGCAGCTGCTGCTTTGAAGTGTTCCCTGTCCAAACCATGTGGTTTTGTGACCCTTTTGTTCATGATCCTGTTACACTAACCACAATCCACAAAGAAGACTGCAACATGCTACCTTCTTCATTCTGGTGTGTGTGTGTGTGTGTGTGTGTGTGTGTGTGTGTGTGTGTGTGTGTGTGTTACAACTCAAGCTTTTTAAACTAAGCGGGTTGTGTGGGTGTCTGGTCCTATGAGTCAAAGGTTCCAACCAGAATATAAATAAAATCCAGCTCTTCGTCAAAAGAAGCCAGTGTCAACTGGTATGAACCAGAACATGCATTGTACCATAAACCCTTGTAAACTATTGAAACCCATTCTTCGCTAACGTTTCCAAATGTATTGGAATAACATTTTCTATTTGGCTTCTATGGTGCTAACTTTTGCGAAATTGCCAGGTCTCACTTTAGGTGTAGCTTTTAGATATACATCTTGTGTACATACATATGTGTATGTGTGTGAAGACATATGAGGTATGTGTGTGTATGCGTGTGTAAATAAACTGGTCCAAGAATATTTATTTGCCTGTGCTTTTTATAGATCCCCTTACGGCCCTGGTTTTTAACCTCAGCTCCACAAAACTCTTTAGATGGAGGGAGATGGAGGGAGTGTAGATGTATGTGGGCTGAGATGTGGGCCATATGCCATTGCTATTTCCAGTGGAACTTTGGCTTTTATGTATTTCACATAGTTGGTAAGATTTTATTTGAATAAAGAGTCCTGCTAATAAAAATATGAAAATGTCTTAGGATACCAGAACAAAGCCAAAGGGAGATCTGCTTGGAAATATAATTAAACAAATTATGCCATATTATCAGATGGTGAAGAAAAGAGACTTAGATTTGCCTGACTTCTTAAGTCAGTGACAAATAAGCATTTCCTTCTCTTGTGTAACTTACGGTATTAGGTCCACTTTAGGTATATGTGGGTAAAGTGTTTAAGTGAAAGAAGGAAAAACTAGAATATTGTATAATTACTGTGAGATAGTAAATTATAACATTATAGGGATACATCATTTTGAATTTCACAAGTAGCATTATTTCTGATTTGCTAGTTGCATTGCCAGGAAAATGGCTTTGCATTTAGGGTATTTGTCATCCCAGAGTTACAGGACTATTTCACAGTTTTAGAGGCAAGAATATTAAAAATTTATATGAACTGTTCAGTGAACAAGGTCTTATGAGCAATATAATTTATGTTAAAGTTCTGATTTGAGTTACATTTCCATAGGAAATTTATTTAAGATTCTTTTTTAAAATCATTAGAATTATTGAGGGTTGTTTGTTTGTTTTTTTCAATGAAATTGAAAAGGTCATTTTGTGAGAAATATGCAATAATTTTTCTAATCATCAATGTTCCATCCTGACTATCCTCCATTCTGTTGGCCATTTCAGGGCATCCTCATTTAAAACGAAGCCCTGGTCCATTTGATCCGGGTGCCTTCCAGCTCAAAAATTCTACGATCCTATGAAACGTTGCCTAGTGGAGTTTTCCACATCTCCCATGTTGTTTATTCTGGAACACATCACAGCAGTGGAGAATTTCCAGTTCTTTTTACTGATTTGTTTTTGCATTTCCTTCCACCTAGATTCTGAAGGGGTGGTGGGAAGCTTTGAGCCACTTTTTTTTATTATTAAAAAAAAAAAATCTTAGTCTTAAAAATAGCCTTTCAGAAAGACTAAATTCTTACTAAGGGTTTCCTGTTTTCTTTCATTCACTGTTCTCTACCTTAGGTGCCAATTTTTCAAAGCCAGAGAAGAAATGAACTGCATGAGGTGGTTGGGTCTCCCAGGTGGACCCAACCTGCTGGAACTGATATAAAAAAAATATGCTTTTTCTCAGTGTCTGGCAATATAACCCACTGGGGAGTGCACAGTTTCATTATCTTCCCTGCTCATATTCTTTCTAAAATGGTATATTAAATTTAGAATGTGTCTAGGATCCCCCCAGAGACTCTCTCAAAGTCTAAAGCCCAGACAGCTGTCTAAATTCCTGCCCTCAATACCCACTCCCTAGTGTCATCTACTTACATCGCAATTGCTCTATCATATTGACCAAAGATTTTCATTCCCATTTTTTAAGATATGTTTTTATTGATTTCAGAGAGAGAAGGAGAGAGGGTGAGGGAGAGAGAAACACCAGTCAACCAGCTGCCTCCTTCTGGGGATCAAGCCTGAAACCAGGGTTTGTGCCCTGACCAGGAATTGAACCTGTGACCTCCAGGTGCATGGGATGATGCTCAACCAACTGAGTCATCCTGGCCAGGCTTTCATTCCCATTCTAAAGTCTTCCGCTTCATCCCAAGTTCTGCCACCATCTTGATTGCTGAGAAATGTGCTTGTATGACACATCCAACTCACTGACCCTTTGGTTTCTTGATTTACTCATATCTGTGGACTTTTATCCATTTCTGTTTTCCACTCTCAGGACTAAAATTTTGTCCTTGTCATCAACCTGGAGGGGTCCATCCCTGATGTAATCAACTCCAACAATTTAGACCATAACTTCTGTTCTTCTGCTCTTCCTACTTACTAGTACTCACTGCCATTGTGCCCACACTCTGACAGTACTGCTGTGTCTTTCACCCATCTATTTTTTCTATGTTTATCCAGACTTTCTCTTTACTCTTCCAGCTCTATCTAGCTAGATTTCATAAACCACCACCTCTATTAAATCCTTACAGTATACCTAGTCATCTTAATGCTTATTGATTTGATCACTGCCTGGCAAAACCCAAGCCGTGGTTTAACTCAGCTAGCTCCTTTTACTTTTTGAATGTCATAAGCAACTGAAACTATGATATCCAAAACTGGACTCATCATCCTCCCATTGGCTCTAGCTTACTGTGTGTTATCCTCATACCGGGTACTATGATCTATTTGGTTGTCTCAGAAATAAAACATCACACTCGACTCGTCTACCTCCTCACCAACCCTCATTTCCAATCTGTCACCAGGCCTTGATGATTTAGCTTTAGTCTTTGTTTCTTCATTCTCACTTCCACTCATTTATTCTAGTCTCTCTTTGTCTCTTAGACTTCTACAATAGCCTCCAAATTGGTCTCCCTGCATTCAGTCTTGGCCTTGTCCAATTTATTATGTACACTGAATCTAGAAGGATAGTGTTAAAACACACACACACAAAAAAAAAAATAAAAAAATTCCAAGTCCTTGGCCTGGTAGCTCAGTTGGTTAGAGAGTTGTCTCAATATGTCAAGGTTGCAGATTCAGTTTCTGGTCAGGGCACATATAAGAGTTAACCAATGAATGTATAAATAAGTGAAACAACAAATCTCTTTTTTTCTCTCTCTCTCCCCCTTCCTCTCTCTGTCTAAAACCCATACATTTTTTAAAAAAGCACACAATTGTGATCAATTACTCTTCTAATTAAGACCTCCAGTAACTAACCATCGCTCTCAGAATCAAGTCCAAACTAACTGAAATGACCAGAGCCTGCCCATGATCTGAGCCTATCCCCTCCGGGTGCCTTGGATCTAATCACAATGAAGTTCCTCTAATAAGCCTTGCTCACTTTGGCTTCCAAAACTTTTTGTATGAGCTCTGCTTAAGCATCCAGTCTTGCGTTCTTTTCCCCCAATCCACTAATCTGTCTAGCTGCTGGTATTAATTTAGGTAGTATTTAGACTTCCCAAATATGAGAAGGCATCTTTCCTGTATTGCTTTCCTTATCATACTCTTGATCATTATCTTGTGATGGAATTGCCTATTTATTAGTGCCACCTATGCCCTATCCAAGTGAGACTATAACCCCTAAGAGGGCAGAAACCTTAATTATGTGGTTCACTCATAAAACCCCAGAAACTAGCATAACAATAGAACATTGTAGATACATAATAAATACTTGTTGTATTAATGAATGATTCAGTGGGTGTAGTCTATCCATTAACTGAGTCATTCATTAAAAAACATGTAATATTTTTTTAAATAAAGATAAAAAATAGAAGAAAGCCTTAAAAATTATGAAATGCCATTCATAGTTATAAGTGCAAGAAAGACAAAATACAATCTTATAGGACACATTGGAATACATTTCTATAATAAAGGTAATGTGATAATAATAATAACAAATCTTTTTAAAACATTATGTGCCAGTCACTGTTCGAAGTGCATTCTATGTCTTGTTCAATCCTTATAACAGCATTATGAAATATGTATTATCTGCATATTACAAATTTACAAAATGAGGCAAAGGGAACTGAAATAACTTCTCTAAATTTAGGAAACAAGTGGCAGGGCCAGGATTTGAACCTAAGTAGTCCGATCCGAGAAACGGTGAAATGCCAGTTCTTTATCGAAATTGTTTTCTTGGGTCATAGTTATTTCTGTGCCTATATTTATTTCAAAAAGTAAAACATTAATTTGAGAAGTGAAGAGACCTTATGAATCTCAGTTAAACAAGGGAGGTGTGTTGTTGCCCTGAAGGCTTTCACAATCTGTATGGGTGTGGTGAAGGTAAAGGATAGATCAGTACATGAAAAATCGTGATTGATGTAATTGGACTGTGAACAGAGCATTCTAAAGGTTCAAAGGAAGTTGTGATTTTCTCTGTCCTCAAGAGGTAAGGTGTCAAACAAACTTTTATGAAAACATTTATTTTTAGCTGGATTTTGAAGGATAGAGTAAACAAAGGCATAGAGGTAAGAGTATGAATGACTTGGAGAAATAGTCACAGTCCAGACTAGTTGGGGCATGGGCTGCTTGGGTATTTTTAAAAGGCATAAAACAGCAAAATAGGGTAAAGTTTTGTGTATCCTGTTAGAAAATTCTGATATTTTTCTTGGTAAGGTGATAGCAGTGAGGAGTCCAACCAAACTCTGACTAAACTTCTTCCTAGCTTTGAGACTTTAGGTAAATCACTTAAGCTCTCTCCCTCAGTTTCCCCATCATAAAATAAGGTTAATAATGATGTCTATATTACCAACTTGTTGTTGTGATATTCAAATTAGTATATGTATCACTCTAATATATACCAAATTTGTGTGCAGTCTATTTGTTTATACTAGCCTGGCAGATAGTAAGCACTATGTGTATATGCTTGCTATTATTATGATGTAACTTTCAAACATTTGTTAAAATTGAAACATGTGAAAATAAAATCTTATGTGGAATCCATATGTAGAAAATAAATTAAAGAACTATCAAATAAATAAAAGCTGTTTTGTTAAAAGAGCTCCATCCCCTTGAACTGTTGTTCAATCTGTTGAGCTGCCCCAATAGCAATTTGTGGTAGAAGAGTTTGAAATCCTCCATGGTATACACTGGAAGGAAACCCATAACTCGTTAGGGAAAGAGGGGCTTCCCCTAGCCTACATCTCACTCCTAAAATCCAGACTAGACCTCTCTACAGCAATGTCTAACAGGCATCTCTAACATATCTAAATAAAACTCTTAATTTCCTTTTCTTTGCCCGCACAACCCACAAGTCCATTTTTCTCTACCTTCCCCATGAGTAAATGTTTCCACCATTCAATTGGTTGTGAAGCCAAACCCTTGATTCCTTCCTGTCTCTCACTTCATATTTATTCTGACCTGCTTAAGATCCTTTCAACCATATCCCATAGCATGTAACATAGAACACAAACTGGTTCATATGAGCATCATTCAGAGTTGGGCATGATTTGATCTGACCGCTGCCTTCTTCTCCAGCATTGTTCTGTATCCCTCACTGGTTGCTTTTCTTCCTAGAACATGCGGCCCTACTCCCCTCCTCAGGGCTTTTGCACTTGATATTATTTCCCATCTATTGCAGTGGGCTTTCTTTTATTTGCAGTGGATGCATTCCTAACATCTGGAGTTCCACTGCAGAGCTGGTATTGTAAGAACTATTCTGTCTTACTTACTCATGAATTCTTTCAGCTAGTTCTTATGGCTTATATTCCCCCAGTTATTTCACTTTGCATCTTTAAGAGTTCATTTGTCCAAGAGAAAGCCAAAGGTCAGACCAGGGAAGGGTGTGTGTGTGTGTGTGTGTGTGTGTGTGTGTGTGTGTGTGTATGTGTGTGTGTGTGTGTGTGTGTGTGTGTGTGTGTGTGTGTTTCACTAGGGAACCTGGACCTGTTCCTGGAGACTACAAGGTTTTAAAGACAGAGCTTCTTGTCAAATTTTCATTTTAGATAGATTTCTCTGTCAGTCACATGGAGGCTAGATTCATCTCCATTTCACAGATGTGAAGTTTTAGGCATTAGGAAGTTTAACAAATACCCAGACTATAAAGAGAATAAATCACACTTGAATCCTGATTTTCTAACTTCAACTTCACAATTATTCACTTTATTGAGTGAATAGAATGGATTTTCTTAGGCTAAACATCTGTTTATTCTTTCCTTTCAAATCTGCTTTTCTAAGTCCCAGGAATAGAGAAATAAAGAAGATTCAGTCCCTGCCCTTTAGAATTCACAGTCCTCTTATGTTTGAGCTTTAGTTTGGTTCCTAATACTCTTCTATTTTCTCCCCATTGAGGTGATTAAATCCATTCCCCATTCTTCCCTGGTGTGAAGGGAACATGGAGTATCCTTCTGTAGCATTGGCTTCGCCCATGTTTCTGTTTGAGAGAAGTCTCACCATTCTTGTGGCAGCTAAATTGAGTTGGAAGACAAATAGAAATTTGACCAACATTTGACGTTTGTTGTGCTTCCATCTTGAACAAGTGTTCTAAGGATTCTGGTTACACAAACCATCACAAAGTTTCCAAGAGAAGAGAGATTGAACTGGTGAGGCTATGAACCTTGCCCAAAATGAAGTGTTTGTCCAGAACACTCAATGGCTTCTTTAATATGAAAAAAGAGGAAAAGAAAACATGGATGCATTCACAGAGGTTTAAGCATTTTTTTCACTGTCTCATCTCTAAAAATATTGCATTAACCCCAAAGTTCATAATAACATTTTTGGTTTGAGAACTATTTTCATTATAGGAAAGATGATATTACACAGTGAGCAAGTATGGGGGTTATATAGCAGACAATAATAAATTCAATGATGGAAAGCAATGATTAATAGTCCTAAACACTTAAATAGCTTTCTTAAACCATGTTATTTTTAACCTTGTAAGAACCCTGTGGTTAAGTGGAGAGCAGGTAATCATACAACAACTGAAGAAAATTAAAACACAAAAGGCTAATCTGTTTAAAGTGTTGATGGCTGTACTGGCATTAAAAGTCAGGTCTCTGAATTCCCAGATGATATCTTTCCTATTAAATTATACTCATGTGGTAGTCAACAAAAGTATAAGTCTGGAACTCAGACAGCTCTAGATACAGACCTTTTTGTATACTGCTTCATTTGTACCTTAACAGTAGATGTCTTAGTGAGAAATAAAGTGTACACTGGGGTATTTCTGTATACTTTATCTAGGTTCACTCTTATTACATTTTAATTTGTATGAAATATTGTTTTTGCTTAATCTGGAATATAGAGTCAGGAATCTTGGGTCAGAGATTTAAAAGTGATATTAATTCAGCCTTTCAGATATGACCGGGGGCCCCTGTGCAGAATTAATAGATCACTCCCATGTACCTTTCAGCTGTACTGAAGTGCTAGAGAACACATGCTCTAAGTGAGAGTCTACATTCATGTCTTGATTCATTTTTCCACTGTGTGAACTTGGGCATGTTACTGAACATTTCCGTACCTCAGTTTCCACATGAGTACAAATTGTAAGTCTTTATGTATGAAACTGGAAGGATTAACTGAGACAATACATGTAAAACACCTAGAACAATGTCTATCACATACTTGGTTCTCAATAAATGTCAACTATTATTATAAATCCCAACTATTATTATAATTACAATAAATGTTGCAATTATCTTAATTAGAGTAGCACTTTACCCCATGTGTGACAAATACACCTAACGCCAGTAGCTGGCAATTTTCTGTTAATTTTAATTATTTTAATTATGTTTCATTATCTTCCAAGTGAGGCCACATCATGGCAGCAAATTCTCAGATATTCCATCTTCTATTGACCTATCTATGTAATTGTTCCTTGCCTGACAGACAATTGATAATGGCAAAAACACCCAACTTTGTTTTAACAGGTAATCAGCTCTTTTAAGATAAATTTAATTTCCTTGCATGTTTATGCCTTACTCTGTTATGAGAATAGATTATGACAATGCCATACTTGGAAAATATTTATGTGTGTTGAATTTTTCTTACTTCAGTTCATTCAATAAACACCCATTAAGCACTGTGGTTTCTGCCCTCAAGAAATGTACAGTACAATAGGGAGGAAAGCATAATTCTAACACATATTTTCCCTCTTAAAGCTTATTTTGAGATAAAGCCTCGCATGCAGGTGGCTTATTTAAGACTAAGAACCAGAAAGCAGGTGTGAGGGACAGGGGACTAAAAAGTAAAAGTGGGGGGGAAAAAACACAATTGAAGTATGTGATAAAGATGGTCACTGCTCCAGATAACTGTTTCTTGATTTTGTGGGACTGTCAAAGAAACATTGGGAAATATGCTTTACATTTATCTAACCAGGAGACAAAAGAGGGATGCATTTATCCATGAGCTCCTATATACCATTGATTAATTGCGTTCCCAACAACCTTAACTCTCCTGCACTTTCTAATTGCATATTGTGAGTGTTAAACTAAAAATCAGGCTAATCACTCTCATCTTTTTAGTCATTTCAAGTTATTTCATTCCTTGCTTGCTGGTCTGATGGCATTTGGAACCAATAGATTTCTTATTCTGTCCTAGGGAACTACAGCCTCTGATAAAGCAGTTCAGGTTATGAATATTCCACAAGTGGTATCCAAAAGTGAGGTGAACATGAAAGGGACCAATCTACTCCCATCCCTTGATTTTTTGCTTTTTTTTGACCATTTAGTCTACCTGGTGAGGATATAGACCCATATACTTACTGTTGATTCAACACACATACTGTATTTTGGAAGACAGCACCCCAAACAGCCAATGTTAGCCTCATGCTGGCACCTTACGTGAGCTTTGAACTGAACATTCCATCATTCTAATATGTCATTTGCTTCAGGATAGGGAGGTATGTGGTAAAAAAAATAGAGTCCATTGCCATGCACACAGTGTTATCCCTATGTTATCATAAAACAGGTCAGTTGGTCTGAAACAACAAGTTTGGTGTATCATGCTAATGGATGACTTATTCTATAAGCTCTCAAGTGGTGCTGGCCAAGATACTAGGTATAGACAAAGCAATCTTAAATCTAGCATAGATAGTTTTGTTAAGAAGAAATCACTGCCCTTTTAATGGTAGAAAGGATCTGATATAATTAAGTTGTTTTCAAGTAGAAACTTGGTTATACCATATTAAGAGCCCAGTGTTGGCCTAGTTTCCAGCAGATTGAACACAGCCATGGCATTAGCTAAGTCAGTCTTGATTAGAAGGATCCCATGCTTTAGACCCAGGTAGAACCTCCATCACTGCCACCATATCTGCCTTCATAGGTCCTCTGGGCAAACAAAGGTGTGCCTAATGGTAGAGACTGGCGAACATCTACTATATTAGTCTGCCTGACTACTGGTTGACTTCTCTGTAGTGGGTGCAGTATGTGAGCATGTTGTTACTACAATGTCCTCATATTTTGTGCTCATTTTCCCCAAAAAAATAAATTTTTATGCCACTTTCCCAGATCTCCTTTTCCTGGATCTTGCTCCTGCCAACCTACTTGCCACTAGCCAGAATTCTGTGTATATTCTTACCAAGAGCTATTTCTCTAACCACAAAAGGGATGCCAAGTGCACCACTTAAAGATTTTGCCACTTAGTGGATCTCCCCCCACCACAGTCTTTAGGACATTCCCGAGTGGGGCTATAGTTCTGTACCATTTAAATCACCACTAGAACATTTTAATAAACTCATCTGTGAAATAGTCCCAAATTTCTTCATCTTCTATCAGCTGGCCTTAGGAAATCTTCCATGAGGCATGCTGTGAGTTGAGGAAGAAGCATTTGTTCAACAAAGGTTGGTGTCATAGGAGTTTGAGATATCAATTCAAAGAATTTACTTGTGCCCAAACCAATATAAGATATGTACAATGCATTGCTTCTGTGCCCATCCAATCTTGTTACTGCATGGGTCTGATATTATCTAGCTCATGATGGGCAGCTTGGGTTTATAAGTAACCTTCTTGATGCCCCAAGGCCTGACTCTTGGTCTTTGCTAAGATCACATATGACACCAGGACAAACTCCCTCATATAATGGGGAGTTCTCTGTCAGAAAAGCATGGCCTTGCCTTAGCTGTGTTGCTCAATGAATAGAGTATAGGCCTGCAGACTGAAGGGTCAAGGGAACATGCCCAGGTTGCGGGCTCAATCCCCAGAAGGGTGCATTCAGGAGGCAGCCAATCAACGATTCTCTCTCATCATCATTGATGTTTCTATCTCTCTCTCCCTCTCCCTTCCTCTCTGAAATCAATAAAAATATGTATATTTTAAAAAGCATAGCCTTCATTAATATCCTTAGAGATATAAGCTATGAGTCTCTTACTAGAACTTTCCAAAGACCCCACATTTTAATCCACCATGGATATTATAGCAGTTATCTAATTGCTGCATGTTGCTGCATAACAAAGTACCCCAAAACTTAATGGCTGCAATTATTTTATCTTCCAACTATCATTTATTTTATATCACTAGAAGGAATAGTAGTCTTGATAGTGCCTTCTCCCTTGCCCATTCTCATTTATATGGAATGGGATTGGAGAGATAAAAACATGAGACTCTCTCATCCACTAGTAAGTCATTTGCCACTATGTGGCCAAGGTTATCCCTCCTGTGAGGTTTTTATCTCTGTCTAAATGGCTTCTAATTATAATTCTTGTATTAACCCTAACATACTTTCCATTCAGCCCATTCAGCTGTCCCCAAGCAACTCAAAGACTCCTGGTTGCAAAATATAAGTTATCTCAATTATTTCATGCTGTAGTTTTGCTCAAGGATTGGTACCATGCTTCAGGCAACTCAAGATAAGCATGTAATTGATAAGTAATGCAATCCAGTTTGGCTGAGATTAACACATGCTATACAATAGAAATCAACCCACTTTTTCTGGAAGGAGCCAGAGAATAAATCTTTTAGAATTTGCTAACAATATGGTCTTTGTTGCAACTATTAAACACAGCTGTCATAGCATAAAAGCAGCCACAGACCATGCATAAATGAAAGTGCATGGTTTTGTTTCAAAAAATCTTTATGTACCAAACTAGGCCAATAGCTTACAGCAAGCTGACCCCTGCTATGCACTATCACTCCTCCATATACAGTATCTGTACCTTTTCTGAATCCAACACAGGTGAACATTTTTGTCATTGTAATGCTACAACTTGCCAGGAGTTATAATCATCTTACAGGTGATTAGTTCTCCACTTATCGCTATTAATGCCACCGACTGCTCCTGATAGTGAGTGAGCCAGTTCTATAGTCCAAGTCTGAGACCTGGCTTTTAAGAACCACTTCTCTGCTAACTGTTTTGGTTTGGGTTCTCCAAAAGCAGAGGCTGAGCCAAGAACTTGGGTGAGATTATTTTTATTTGGGATATGATCCCAGGATACAGGGTGAAGCAATGTGGAGAGTAAGACAAGGAAGGAGGAGAAGAAACTATCTGTCTCGACTGTGGGTAATGAGGACACCAAGAGAAGCATGCAACATGTTTCCTAGAATTGTCACTTAATGGGACAAAGAGTGGGAGGCTATAATCCTCAAGTACCAGCTTTCATCCCATATTTGTTGACAAAAATTAACTTTCCTGAATTCTGGACTGAGTGTGTGCATGGGCCAAGTGATGTCTCTGGGCTCCTGCAGAGCTGGGAAAGGCATGAAACAGAACGTGGAGAGAGTGTGGTGCCCTTGGAAGTGGGAAGCTGCCAGTGCAAGGTGACTCTTAGGTCATGCTGAACTCTCATCACAGGTACGGCTGAAATCAGAGGTGGGCCAGGTGAAGTGACCCAGGTGTCAGAGGTGTAGTTAAAAGGTGAGACACATAAAGGAAAGTTCATTTGTAACACTGAGAAAGAACCATCTAAATAAATATAAGCATGGAGAGGAGGTGTGAGATGGCCCAATCGGGTGGAAAAGCAGGGGGACCAAACCTAAGACCAGTTGTCTAACTGGCTTTCACTTCTTATGTCAAACTACATCCAATTTATGATCCAAGGTTTTGAGCCATTTTGAGACAAAGTAGATTCAAGGCAGTTTCCATCTCTGAATTAAAGATGGGGAGTACCTACTATTCTTTCAATGGTCTCCACAAAATCCTAGCGCTCAGATGGTCCTACTGCCCAGAAAGACTCTTTCGTTTGCCAGGGCCACACAACTAAGGCCTGAAAGTCCACACCTGGCAGCCTTTCTCCTGTTTTGTTCTGCGGAGCCAATAAACTGCTGCTTAGGAAACCAGAAGCTCCTTGCCTCTATTTTATTTTCAATTCTACTCCCCAAGACCTTCAGGATAAATATGAGAGGAGATAAAGGAAAAGTTAAAAAAAAAAAAACAAAAAAACTCTGTTACTACTTTGATATTCAAATCCAAGACAGGCCCAAAATAAACCAAAAAATGTCATTATGAATAAGATACTTAATGTAATACTGTGTTTAAAACAGAGCAAACTTTAATAAGAAACATAAATGTCAGAATTTAAGAAAAGTGTCACATAAATTATACCGTCTTATTTTAAAATCTTACTTACTATTCATCTCATATTTTTTGAAATATCTAAGAATATTAAACATGGGAACAGTATAAAAGCAAGTGTGAAAAGGCAGAATATAAAATTGCCTGTACTATTACTGAGTCTTCATTTTAGACAAATAAGGTGGTACATTTTCTTGTCACTATGAGATTGACCCTTGTTGAGGGTATTCCAAGAACATCACTGTGAAGTGGAGGGATTGTTCACAGGAATGATCACTTATAGAAGGTGAACCCAAGGGTCCCTGCTGGTGGATTCCGACTTGCATGCCTTGGAGATTGAAGAACTGAAATATTTTGTCCTGGCCACTGACCACAAACCAGAGGTAAAGGACACACAAAGCCTCAGCTGGCCCAGAACCAGGAATGTTGAAATGGACACTGAGCTTATCAGAAGCTTTGTGGTGCAGAATGGATGACAGTCTAGGAGCATGGTGACTAGTTGTTCCATATAATGTGGGGGAAACCGGGGCACACTCGTAAATATGGAAACAGAAGTCATAAAAGTCTTTCATAGTGTAGGAATGCAACTAGCAGTGACTAATGCCTTGTGGTTCTTTCTAGGATAATAAAATGCAATGTTTATGGAGTTTGGCCTGAAAATAATTTCAGCTATTTTAGGAACACAGTCTTGGACAATGTTGACACCCTGGCAAAACAAAGACCATTCTCAAATAGTAAATCAATCTTCAGAAGGTAAGGAATCCTGATTTCTTGAAATAAAGAAAGCATCACAGATCTGAGGTGAAGCCAACCCTGAACAAGAGGAAGAAAGGGAAGAAAGACATCATTGGTAGGCTAGGATTTTGAAAAGAGATTGAATGGAAATTCTGTAATTGGAAGATATTCATTTGTGGGGTGGAGGTGGGGTAGGCAGCATTCAGCTTCATTTTGAATTATTTGAGTGATCTAAAATGTCTCTCCCTTAATTTTGGCTTTTCCCAGGGTTCTTCTTAGGCCCTCACACACTGTCTCAGGACATTGGCAGAAGGGCAAATTAGCAACCACACATCTCTGAAATTATTGGATGCAATTTCTCCTTTACTTTAGCTTGATTTGGCATCATTTTAATTCAAGAACAATTTTAGATTTTGTTAGTAATTGTTTTATTTCTAGCCTAAGAGAGAGTCTACTCCTGAAAATTATGAAATTCCTAGATTCTGTGGATGACAAGTCACTGTATCAGAAATAAAATAGAAAAGAATCAATATTGTCCAGCCAGTGTGGCTCAGTGATTGAGTATCAACCTGTGAACCGGAAGATCACAGTTCCATTCCCTGTCAGAGCACATGCCCCCGGGCTGTGGGCTCGATCTCCAGTGTGGGACATGCAGGAGGCAGCCGATCAATGATTCTCTGTCATCATGGATGTTTCTATCTCTCTCCCTTTTGCTTCCTCTCTGAAATCAATAAAAAACATTTTTTTAAAGAAAAAGTCTATAAAAAATACAAAGCCTACATCCCTTGAAACAATTGAAGTATCAGAATAGACATGCTCCTAAGGGAGAGAAAATTGGAATGACCATTTGTTTGCATTACATTTTTTTAAAATTAATATTCTCCCAGTGATATTTGTTCATAAGGATTTGATCAGACCAGTCTCTATTTAGAGTATTGGCAACATCTTTTGACACCACAGGACTTGGGAGTAACAAGACTTTGTGCTGCCCTCAGAACCATTGACCCGCCAACAGTTCTCTAGCCAATGGTCAGAGAACCATGGACAGAGTTGCTCTTTCATTTAGTGTGGATCTGTTTTGAATTAATTCTCAGTGAAAAACAGGTGACCAAACTTTGAAAGTTCTTCTCTGGAGCAAATGACCTACCAGAAAACAAAATGGCATGTTATTAATATTATATAGAAACACCACAGTTTTATTAAGTCATCTACTCCCTTGGCAAAGAAGGAAGAATCCAGTTCAACTACTGGTTATCACTAAATGGAAGAATTGCTGCAATAACACCCACAAACACTAGTCATAGCAAGTAACCAAGATTAACAATTGAGCTCTTTGAGAACGTTATCTAAATAAACTACTGCCCATCATATATTTTATTGTTAAATGTTCAGAATTCTAACTGTGCAGACAATAAAAAAACCCATTAAAGAAGAAGTTCTCAAGTACCTATTAAGGGAGACTGGGTGGTTAGCCCACATCCATTCTGAACTAACCTTTTCCTTTCCATGGAAACGGACTTATCCAGCCACCCTTACAGCTACAGATGGCCATGCCTACTCTTCAGGCCAGAGACTGAGCAGAAGTCTGCTGGGGTAATCTGGAAAACTTTTTGCCTCACTGGTAAAGGGGGCAGCAATAGTTGGCAACAGCACCTCATGGCTTGAACATGAACCTGATGCCTTGAAGCAGATCACAAGAACTTCAGAAATGCCAGATGTGATATCTTTGAGCTGCTGAACCATCAACTGCCACATTTTCTTGTTATATGGGAAAACACACTCTTTTTCTTCAAGCCACTTTTTGGTTGAATTTTCTGTTACTTGCAGTGAAAAGTACTCCTAACAATAAAAGACCAACATCAGAATCAATTGAGTTTTCTTTAAATAATTTATTTATCTCATGTTTGGTATCAGAAGGGAGTGGAAGTGAGACACATTAACCCAAAACCATGAAGATGCAATTCCAATAGCTATAGCTTTCTCCCTTACTGCCCCCCTCATCTTGATATTACCTTTAAACAAGGAAAAGAGTCTCTCAGTTTTTTTGGGTTTTTTTTTTAATATATATTTTATTGCTTTTTTACAGAGAGGAAGGGAGAAGAATAGAGAGTTAGAAACATCGATGGGAGAGAAACATCGATCAGCTGCCTCCTGCACACCCCCCACTGAGGATGTGCCTGCAACCAAGGTACATGCCCTTGACCGGAATCAAACCTGGGACCCTTCAGTCCGCAGGCCAACGCTCTATCCACTGAGCCAACCCAGTTAGGGCGAGTCTCTCAGTTTTTAGCAAAAACTATTTAATAACCAAAGAAAGCTTCACATTCTGAATTGTCCAATGAGCTCAGGAATAGCCACCTAACAATGAAGCACATTTATAAGCATCATTCACAATCAAAATTGGGAGAGGACAAATAATAATCAAACACCACCTAGGTACAGATATTTTGCTACTAATTTTACATACATTATCTCACACATTTAAGAAAGTTTGAGAGATTTTTTAAAACTTAAATCAAATTTAATGGGGCAGAATTTATTCGCAATAAAACACATTTGTTTCAGGTGTAAAGTTCAATAAGTTTTGATAAATATACATTCATTTAATTCCCACTACAGTGAAAGTAGAGAAAAATTTGCAAATCCTAAAATGTTCTGTGCTGTCCTGTCATGACCAATATTCCTCAACTCCCAGCCCAAGCAACTACTGATCCGCTTACTGTCACTACAGTGTATTGCATATTTATTCTTTCCCTTTTACTCACTTCAGGTTTAATTTTCTTTTTTTTTATTAGAAAAGTTTCAGGTGTATAAAATTACCTTAACATCGATATACACTATATAGAGATCAAATCCAAAAGTCTAGTTACTATGCATCACCATGCAATTGACCCTCTTTACCCTTCAAACCCCTTTCCCTCTGGTAATCACCAATCTGTTCTCTGTATCGATAAGTTTGCTTTGTTTTACATTTTTTTATTAGCCTTATATTCAACATATGGGTGAAATCATACAGATTTGTCTTTCTATGTCTGGTATTTCACCCTAAAGTTCGATCCATGTGATTGTAAATGGCAAGATTTCATTCTTTTTTTATGACCAAGTAGTATACCATTGTGTATATACATATACCACATCTTCTTTATTTACTTATCCATCAATGAACACTTAGTTCCCATCTCGGATATTGTAAATAATGCTGCAATGAACGTAAGAGTGCATATATCTTTTCAAATTAGTGGTTTCATATATTTCAGATAAATACCTAGAGGTGGAATAGCTGGATTACATGATAGTTCTATTTTTACATTTTGAAGAACCTACATAATGTTTTCTATAGTGGCTGCATCAATTTGTAATGTACAAGGGTGTTTTTTTTTCTCCATATCCTCTCCAACACTTATACCTTGTATTTTTTTATAATACCATTCTAACAGATATGACGTGATATATATTATTGAGGTTTTGATTTTCATTTCCAAATAATTAGTGATGTTGAACATCTTTTCATATGCCTGCTGGCCATCTGTATGTATTTTTTGGAAAAACATCTATTTAATTCCTCTGCTTATTATTGGTGGTATTATAAATTGATTTGTTTTTGGTTGTTGTTGTTGAGTTGTATGAGTTCTTTATATTTTTTTGGATGTGAACCCCTTATCAGATATATGATTTGCAAATATCTTCTCCCATTCAGTAGGTTGCCTTTTCATTTTGATAATTGTCTCCTTTGCCATGCAGAAGCTTTTTTGTTTGATATAGTCCCATTCATTTATTTTTGTTTTTATTTGGAGTTGGACCCACAAAAACAGTTAAGCCATAAGTCAAGGACCTTACCAACTACATTTTTTTCTAGGTGGTTTTTAATCCATCTTGAGTTAATATTTGTATATAGTATAAGATAGTGTTCTAGTTTTATTAGTTTTCATGTGACTATCCAATTTTTCTAACATCATTTATTGAAGAGACTGTTGTTTCTTCATTGCATGTTTTTGGCTCCTTTATCAAAAATAATTGTACATATGTGGGTCTATTCCTGGGCTCTCAATCCTGTCCCATTGGGCAGTATATCTGTTTTTGTTCCAATAACATACTGTTAGATTACTATAGCTTTGTAGTATAGTTTAAAATCAGGAAGTGGAATCTTTGAAAATAAATCAGTGGGATTCACTTTAATAAAATAAAGGAATAAAAATATATTATCATTTCAGTAGTTGAAAATTTATTTAATGAATTTACTCATAATAAAAACTCTCAGCAAAGAAGTAATAAAATGAAACTTCTCAATCTAATGGAGGGCAACTACAAAAACTGTACAACTAACATTATACATAACTAGGGGCCTGGTGCACAAAATTCGTGCACTGGAGAGGGGTCCCTCAGCCCAGCCTGCCCCCTCTCACATACTGGGAGCCCTCAGGGGATGTCCTACTGATGGCTTTGGCCTGCTTCCCGTTGGGAGCGGACCTAAGCTGCAGTCTGGCCTCCCTTTGCGGGAGGCAACCAGGCTGATCAGGGGAAGGCACCAGCCCCATCACCCCACTGCTGCAGCCACTGCCAGTCACCGCAGCAGCCAAGGTATTTTCATCAACATGGACTCCAGTCCCTTCACCATGAAAAAATGACAACTTTCTTTGAGCATTTTCAAGATGTGTCTTTCACAGGCTATGACATTTCTTTCTTTCTTTTTCTTTTATCCTCACCTGAGGATATGTTTCCATTGATTTTTTTCCCCTTCCCTCCAATCCCAGGCTCAGCCCCTTCCCAAGCCTAAAGCCTCCGCCCCAGGCTTTAGGCTTGGGAAGCGGGCACCCCCCACCCCCGCCGCCCCTCCGATTGCAGGCTTAGCCCCTTCCCTCCGATGGCCGGCTGGGAGTGACCTGGGTGCTGAGGGGGTTCCCGGGATCCAGGTATGTATGCAAATTAACCTCCATCTTTGTTGGGTTAATTTGCATACTCACTCTGATTGGCTGTGGACTTTGTGGAGGTACGGTCAATTTACATGTTTCTCTATTATTAGGTAAGATGGTAACAGTATGACATGAGAAAAGTTTCCAGGTTGAGGGTAATGTTCTATATATTGATAGATGTTTAGGTTACCTAGATATATTCATTTGTCAAAACTTAATAAAGGTACTCTTAAAATTTACAAATTTATAAATTATGTCATTAAATAAAAATTCCTGTAAACAAAGTTTGAAATTTAGTTAAAGAGAAGCATGCAGAAGCATTTAGGGAGGAGTATACTTATATATATTATGTACTTTGAAATGCATCAAAAATTCAGATGAGTGGATGGATGACAAATAGAATAAATAGATGGACGAATGTGCAGTAAGTATAATATAATGCTGATTGTGGAATCTACTTGGTGGGAAGCAGCATCCCATGTGCCAAACCTGAATATAAACCATCATTGGAAAGTTTCTACTAACTTACTACTGAAATCTCTGTTTAGTGGAAAATCTTCCAGGCTGTGCAACCCAGGAAAGAAATATTGTCATTGTTCAAACTGTCAGAATCTCCACTTGAGCACAGAGCCATTTTCAGGGGCATCAGATGAGAATATATTATCCCTGACAGTGTACTAGTGAGAGCATTTCCCCAGGTCTATTCTAATGAACTGGCTCTGCCTCATTGCTGAACAGCAGCTAAAGACAGAACCATCTGGGAAGCAGAGTATAGAATGATTTATATTTTTCCAAGAATCAAAGCAAGGTGGAATATTACTGAATGAAACCACGGATGTTATTCATAAAATCTGAGCCACATGAGGTTAGAGCTATATTGTTTTCCAGTCTAAGGATGAATGGCCACCTTTGGCCTTTCAAGAAAATAATCACATATTAAGATGATGAAGAACAGATGCCACTATTTGAAGCTTCAATTAGAAAGCTCTAAATGGGCTTAATTGGCAAGACAGTCATAATAACTATGTTCCGCCACAGGGTGGTGGAAGGGTGACAGATGTTTCAATGTGGTGAAGACAAATCCTAGGTCTAGTTGCTTCTGAACAAATGATTGACCAGGTTTGAAGCAATCAACTTGCCAATACTTAACAAGTTTCAGGGCAGCCTTAGATTTGACCAATTCCATATTGGAATTAGGTTTGAGGGGGAAAAAACTATTACAATGTTTTCTTAGAGGAGTTCGTTAGTAAAAATATTCATACCTAGCAGGGCTTAGAGAACTCAAAGATACAGCTTTCCCCCGGCTCTTCTAGAAAGCTCTGCCTCCCATTTTCTATCCCATCTTCTGTTTGAGTAACCCTTCCCTTCCTACTACCCAAAAGTCTCATCTTCATATGATTTTCTAAACAATATATATATATATATATATATTAATATCCCAGACCATACTAGTATACTGGTATAATCATATAAGTAATAAGTGACAAATGACTACTGATGTTGGACTATTTGCCTTTATGGAAAAACCTATAGTGCTTAGGCCACTGAAATGTATCACTAATGATTAAATTTCAGGTATCAGTGACAAGTTGGAAAAATATTGTTAGCAAAAAGCATTCATTACACAGTCATTTATTCATAAGGAATGCATTAGCACCTTTTCTTTGAATACCTTTTTGTAAGTTATATCAAAAATAAAATGAACTATAAGTCAGATTTCCTTCCCTCCAAGAGTTTACAAACAGAGGAGTTAAGATATGTACATAGCTAAACAAATACACAACCATTTTAATTTAGACCATGTAATTTTAAAAGATCATCTATTCCCTAGAAGTTCAGAGAATAGAGAGAGACTTCTAAATGAGGGGTGCGTGGAAGGCTTCAGTTGTCCATGAAGGATTCAACTGATGAAGCGAGGAATAAGGAAGACAGTCTGGGTGAGGAAAAAGCCATAAGCAAAGGTGTGGGGAAAGGCAGGTTTGGAAAATGGGCATCACTATCTTTTCATGTGAGTGATCATCGAAGAGTGTGTCGATGTACACTGGGCTTCTACAGAATAGTCAAGGAAACGGCCATTTATGTTCTGATTTGGCGACTCTAACACATGCTAAAAGTCTCTGTATTGTTCCTCATTCTATTACTTCTCACATGAGACTCAAAACTCTTGGGAGCCATGGTCATCTAACTTATATATGCCAAGCTAGAGTTACATTTTAAAAATTATCCTAAGTGAAATAAGCCAGTCAGAGAAATAAAAGTAACATATGCTTTCATTTATATGTGGAATCTAATGAACAAAATAAACCAATGAACAAAGTGGAGACAGACTCATGAAGACAGAGAAAAGGCTGTCAGCTGTCAGAGGGGAGGGGGTTGGGGGCTGGGTGAGAAGGGTGAAAGGATTAAGCAAAGAAAAAAAAAAGAAAGACTCATGGAAACAGACAACAGTATGATGATTGCCAGAGGAAAAAAGAGTGGGGTGGGAGGAGGTAGAAGAGGGTAAAGAGGAGACAAATGGTGATGGGAAGAGACTTGACTTGGGGTGGTAAATACACAATACAATATACAGATGATGTATGGTAGAATTGTATATCTGAAATCTATCTAATTTTATTAACTAATGTCATCCCAGTAAATTCAATTACAAATAAATAAAAATAGCAAATATACTTGATGCAAAACAATTCTTTGAAGTCCTAGTTTTATTTTGTTTTCTTTCTCCATACTGAAATCAAATTAAATTCCATACATTCCCTCTGAAATTACCAGCCTCTTTGCTTTATTTCTTTAATAAAGAGAAAAACATTATGCTTAACTGCAGTTTTAAAATAATTCCAGAGATTATCCAATCAACACTTCTGTTTCCAGGCATTATTGCATTTATTTCATTTCATAAATAATATAAGCAATACTAGTGATGATTAATAATTTTATAAATGAAAAATAACTCTGAATAATCTGGTCTTAACATAATAACTGGGAAATTAATTTATCTCATTATTAAAGTTATTTCACTAGTGATTTCTATTTGCAGAACAAGGACTTAGAAACTTTGTCCTCTAAACGAAGACAAGAATATGAGAAATCATTTTTGAGAGGATGATTATCATTGTTGGTATTATTACTAGACTTTCATAAAGCATACAATGTGGGATCTCTGTGAAGGGAACATTCACTCTAATTTACAGGGCAATGTTTAGTTAGTTTCAGCATATTCATATATTTCCAACCTGCACACATGGAAACTTCAAGCTAGGAAGGGAGCAGGTTGTGTAAGAAGGAAAAAGTGTGGGTTTGATCTTTGGTAATTGACCTAATTTTTCTGAGCCTCAATTCTTTGAATGCAAAGTAGAGATCCAAGTGCCTATCATATATGTGTGTTGGGAGGATTAGGTGACATAAAATCTATACAGTAGCTGCAGAGAACCCACACTGACAAAGCATTCTGGGAGAAATTATTTTCTGTAGTTGATAATAATCAATGAGCATGTACAGTAGCTGAAAGAGTAACTTACTCAAATGATCTATTCTCAGGGTTATATGTGTGTTCCAGGTCTAATTATACAGAAATTCCTATAAGGAAACCTTTTTTTTCACTTTTTGGAATAACAACAAAAACAACAACTATGAAAATAATGCTGGTGAAAGAAATATTCCTTATAATACAATTCGAAGCGATCTTTTCAGAAGACTTATGAATAGCACAGTATTATTTGCTTCTACATAGTGCTATGCATCACCTCACCAAATACTGTTAGCTATATATCTTTCTTATCCCCATTAATATATTTTAAACCTATAAAATATTCATAAAATTTAAAATCAGAAACACACAATTCTGTTTAAAAAAAACTTCTATATTTTTCACATAAAAATATTTCTTCTACTGTAATGTGACAGAAACTCAATCTCAGACTTACCCTTAACCAATTCACCAGCTTAATGAAAGCTCTCCATTCCCAGTGTAACACATGTTGACTGATAACCGCGTCCCACCAAATGCTCACTTAGTAGGGATGCATACTCCTGCACTCACATGCTGCATATGTACCAAGACACAGTTGTGTTTGTCCCCAAACCTGTTTATCCCAGTTCAATTTATTATCTTTATTTCACAATGTAACTAAACATTACAAAAGACTCTGAACCATGAGTAAGAAAATAAGGTTGCTGTTTCTATAAAAGTTGAGTAGAATTTTTGGAAAGACTCAAAAAATGTCAATGACAATAAAAAAAATAACCAATTAGGTGGAAGCAAGCAGATGTAAACAAATTAGGGGGAAAATTAATAGAAAATCAAGGACTTTTCACTTTAGAATATTTTTTTTTTCAAAAAAAAAAGACCCTGGACATTGCAAGTGATATAATTGATGTGATTAATGGAAGGGAAACAACATTGCATTTCAAACAGTGCACCCATATTCAAAGAAAATATTTTAGATCCACAAAAAGAAAAATAACTGTATATGAAGATTCATTTATATGTTTTAAGTTAACATAAAATGTTATTTATTTATTTTTGCAGTGTGTTTTGATTCCTTTACCTTTTGTGTATCTACTAGTGGTTTCTTTTTTTCTATTTATCATTAAGTTTACAGGGAGCACCTTATAGTTGTAAGTCTATTTTAAACTGATAGCAACTTAACCTCAATCTCATTTAAAAACAAAAACTAAACTAAACAAAAATAACCTACACTTTTACCGCTTACCCTCCCCACCACACTCGATGCTATTGATGTCATACTTTCTATCTTTTTATATTGTGTTTCCATTTAGAAAATTACAGCCACTTTTACATTGTTGTCTTCTAATTTTTATACTAGAGATAAAGGTGATTTGTGAGCCAGCATTAAAGTATCAGAGTGTTATGAATTTGATTGTATATTTACCTTTATCAGTGAGTTTTATATTTTCACTAGAAGCCTGATGCATGAAGATTCGTGCTAGAATGGGCCTTCCTTTCCCTGGCTGCCTGCACCACCTTTCCACTCCGACCCAGCCCTGGAGCCACCTCTTTCGCTCCAGCCCCGCCTTCCCATGCTGCCCAGAGGCCGTGAGAGACCGGTGGTGGGGCAGAATGCCTGCATCATCACCATGGCGATGACATAAGCATCCCGCCAGCCCCGGGTGGCTCAGTGCCTATGTATGCAAATTAACCACCATCTTTGTTGGGTTAATTTGCATATCACTCCTGATTAGCTGGTGGGTGTAGCAGAGGTACAGTCAATTTACACGTTTGTCTATTATTAGGTAAGATATGTTTTCATTGTTGTTGCTTAGCATCCTTTCATTTCAACTTGAAGATCTCCCTTTAGCTTTTCATGAATGTCCAATTATTCCAACACCATTTGTTGGAAAGATTATCTTTGCTCCATGGTATTGCCTGTGCACCTTTGTCAAAGATCTGTTGGCTATATTTTTGTGGGTCTACTTCTAGGCTCTCTGTTCTGCTTTATTGATCTATTTGTCTATTCTTTCATCAACACCACACTTACTGTAGCTTCATAGTAAGTCTTAACATTGGGGAGTGTCAATCTTCCAACTTTGTTCTTCTCCAATGTTGAACTGGCTAGTTTATTGCCTCTCCATAAACGCTTTGGAAATCAGTTTGTTCATAACCACAAAATACCTTGCTGGGATTCTTATGGAGATTGCACTGTATCTATATATCAGGTTGGAAAGACATCTTGACAGTATTGTCATCTTAATCGTATCATGTAATATCTCTCCATTTACTTAATTCTTCCTTTATATCTTTAATCAGAGTTGTATAGTTTTCCTCATATAGATCTCTGCAAAACTGTCTCAAAACAGCACAACACATTGTATGGGACATTTGTTACTTCTCTAGCTTTTGGTGGTTCCACATTTATTGTAGGTAACTGCAATTAACATAAATTATTATTCTGCCTATTGCTATTGCTTGAGAAAGAAAACTTACTAATTAAAATCCTTAGGGAGCATATTGTTAGACTAGGAGTTTGAGACTGTGTTATTTAAACAAATAAACAAAAATCATTATTTTAAATTGTATTATTTCCCAAAAGATAGGTATAGGCACATGTAATGGTTAGTAAAGTCATCTGTAAAGAGAGATATTCAGAACTAGGATTCTGAATTCTTGATCATCTACTTCCCATGGTCTCCAGAAAGCACCCCAGCTATATCTCTGAAATATATGTCCATAAAAAATTATAAAGGGGCACACCTTTTATTACCGGCTGGTACTGTCTCCCAAATTTTTATGTAATCTCATAACCTAGAATATCAGTCAGAGTCTTCTAAGGAAACTGAACCAAGAGGATGTATATATACATAGTGACTTGTTTTAAGAAATTGTCTCATGCGATTATGGAGGCTGGCAAGTCCAAAATCCACAGGGTAGACCATCAGGCTGGAGACAGGAAAAGCAGATGCTGTGGTTCAAGTCCAAAAACCAAAGGCCAAATGCCATTTGCTGGTGGAATTCCTTCTTGCTCAGGGGAGATCAATCTTTTGTTCTATTCAGACCTTCGATTAGTTGGAGAACCCCACCCACATTAGAGAGGAAAATCTTCTTTACTTAAAACCCACAGATTTAAACATTAATTTTTCTTTTAAAAAAGTGTTTTTAAAATCTTAGTATATAAATTCCTGCTAATTCTTTCAGGATAAATTACTAAAGTGGAATTATTGAGTAAAAATACCTATATCTATTTAAAGATTTGAATCATTTATTTCAACACTTGGTAAACAGTCATTATACAATATAAAAGTTCCCATTATGCTTAAAGGAAGAGCAAGACTCATTTAACTTGAAGATAGGGTTTCTTTATTTAAAATAAAATTATGTAAACTCAGAAAGGAGAATAACAATAATTAACATGAGAGAAGAGCCATCCTCAGAAACGTAGGAAATGACTTACTGACCAGATTAAGGTTTTTCCTACTCAAATAAGGCACATAAATTCTGTGTGGAGTAATGCTTCGCATGTGTTCCATTAAGCTACCTAGAGGCTAGTACTGTTGTCTGAGAAAGGAGAATTGAAGAAGCTGCTCATGATGTTCATGATGGACTCAGTCACACACTTCTCCAGAAAAACACCCTCACAGAAACATCAGAATAATGTTTAACCAAATACCGAGGCTCCATAGCCCAGCCAATTTGACACTTAAAATTAACCATCACATCTGGCTCACTGCTCCGAACTTTATTACTTTAGCATAGAGTTAGATGCCACCCAAGGTCTGTTTGGCTTTTCAGTAGACGGGCAATAAATACAGAGACCCAAAGGATCTTTTTTTCTGAAAAGATCCTAAGAGACCTGAAAATCAGAGCAGTCAGAGAAAAATGGTTGAAAGCGTTGCTTGGATCCTCTTCTACTTTAACCTTTATTCCTGCCACTATAACCTCTGCCTCTATTTCCGTGGTCCCATCTTGTGTTCCTTGAAGAATCCCTATCAGAACCTCATCTTGGGAGTAGAGTGAGATGTAGGTAGAGTGGGGCTCCTCTGGGAGGTGACAGAGCACTGAAATCAGAGGCACACATCACAAAGCTTCGTGATAGGCACTTGCAGAGCCTTGGTGGTCTAGCCAGGGTACTGGCAAATAAAAAGGTGCATATTCTGTAGATCATCGTAAAACAGTCATAAAACTGATTAAATGTTGGTCTGCTTTTTATTATCACCATATGCTGGAAATTCTAAACAAAGACAATGATATACCTTTGCCCACCAAAAAGGACCACTCCCACAATCCCTCTCTTTGGCCACTACTGTGACAGAGGCCTTTAGAGCATCTGTAAATATGCTCTAAAAGCAGTATCCTTATGTCAACCCCACATGTGCAGATGGGAAATTCTCTTCAATCACAGCATCTGTCTCCCACCCATGAATTCATGCACCTTATGGCAGGAAGAGGGGGACTGGAGCTGGGGGTACAGGGGGGCTCTAATTCACTTTGCTAGAGACAAACTAAAGTTCCAAGAAAAAAAAAAGGCAAGGAAACCTGAATCCACAGTGTGAAGTTAACTTTTTGGTTTGTTTACTAAAGTGCCTATATGTATATACAAACAATAATTGTCATTTGTCTCAGGTATGAATCAGTCTACAAAATCAGGTGTTCGTTCACATATCTGTAGACAAAAAAGAGGCCACGTACTTAACCTGAAAAACTTAGAGAGACCCGCCATGTGAGCCTTACAAACTCAGAGACAGAATGTAACCACACTGGGTGGTCTAAACATAAAAATTCGTAACTAAAAGTGGGTCATGATGGGTCATCACTCACTAAGCCTGTAGTTTCCCTGATGGTCAATCTTTACTTTTGAACTTGTACATTGTCTTTGTGCACCTAAGATAACATAACTTTGAAATGTCAAAGTAATTTTCTTTTCCAGACCCCTCAAAGGTACAACTGTGGGCACCAGAGCAGGAGCCCACAGAACTCTTCATTGTTATCTTGTTGCCCATATACATCTCTATGTGCTGGAAATGCTAGCTGTACTGCACCCACCAATGTAAAAGAAGAATGTGTCTCTATATTTTGCTATTTATCCAATCGCAAATTTTCCCAATTTGCTTTCTCCTAACTTCCTATTCTACCAACAGTGAATTTCATGTAACCCTTCTTACATCTCCTCCTTTAATTCTAATGCATAAAATAAGCTGCAAACTGCCATTCTCCGGAGCATTTTCTCAATCTGTTGAGATTTTGCTTCTCAGAAATTGTCATCAGTTTTGCTCAAATTAACTTTCATAAGATTTGTCCTTAGGCTGGACATTCTTTGTTGACATGTCAAAAAAAATGTTGTAACACTACGTGCTGGGCACTATTCTATTCTGGAGGCTTGATTCTAACAGTAAACAATACAGAGAAGTGTGGAATGCAGGCACTCCTACTTCTTTAACTATTGGACCTGTTGAATCAAACAAAAACACTTCTATCTTGCAGAGATATCAGTTTCCAGTGACAGAATAGTGTAAACTGATACTGAAAAAAGAAATGTTTCCCTTCATTGTCTAATAACTAGTTAGTGATCATCCCTGGAAACACCAAGATCCATCGTCTCTGGAAACACCAAGATCCATGACCATGCAGAGCAGGTCAAACAGTTGCAAGTGGATAAAGTCAGTGGTGAACTCTTCCAGTTACACATATAGATACACATGATTTGCAGTGAAGGAAAAACAAAGGAACAAAGAATGTGCCTGGTATGTAGGCACATGTTCCAGTCATGGTAACTGAGACTTAATTTGAGAAGGCCATTTGTCACTTACAGGGTTCATTCTTGATAATTCCATCAGATAAAGTATTCCCATTGTTACATACAGAGAAAGGAATGTACCTTAACTCAGAATTTAAGTTTGGTTATTAATTTTCCCCCCAAAAGCCAGAAAGATTTTCTCTTAGCTTGATTCAATTAAAACACCAAATAATACAGTTTTGAATTGCTCCAACGGAAAAACAGATGCAAAATTTTAAAATCACGTGAGCTATTGATGCCAATGAGCTTAACCCTGCAAAGGTAATGTCTGCTCAGGTTAGTGTGTCCTCTCCCAGGACTAAAGTGCTCTGCAGAAAGGTGCTTTATGATTAAAGGTGACATGGGTTGAGACACTCACAAAGGCTTCTCTACCAGTTCTGCCTCATTGGGATCCTTTCAAATTGTGAGATAACTTAGATAATTCTAGACCATACAAGATTCAAGCATGAGTGCTATGTTAGACTCAACAATATTTTTACTATTCAGTTCTTTCACTTGCCTTTGAGCAATTGCACAGAAATAAATGCAAGTCAAATACCAGAGTAATGTAACCACCAATGATGACCTAAAGCATGGATCAAATTCAAACCCATTAAGGAAAAAAAGAGGAGAATGAAGAGAAGTGTGTGTATTCTAATGGCTAGAGACATGGTGGTACCCATCTTTAAATATAAAAATCAATGGCAAATGACCATTTTAATTTAATGGGCAACCAGAGGTACCATGATCTGATGCTGTTCCACCATATTCAAAGAGCAAGAGTTTCTCTGTGTGTATGTATTAAAGAAATATTTTGTTATAGATTTGAGCATGCCCACATTTAGTAAGCAGTAGAGGACTGCAGAAAGGAAAAATTTGGGGCACATATTAGAAATATAGCTAAAGGATTCTTCAATAAGTTTCTCTTCTGTGGTCCATTCTAAGTCAGGTATTATGATCCTTTGTGACTTCAAAATTTCTGAAAGAGAATAAGCAAAGAATACAAATCTTCTGAGATGCCTGTAATGGTTAATGTTATATGTCAACTTAACTGGCTCCTGGGGTGCTCAGCTTTTGGTCAGACATTATTCTGGACATGCCTGTGAAAGTGTTTTGGATTAACATTGAAGTTGGTAGACTGAGTAAATCAGATTGCCCTCCTTAATGTAGGTGGGCCTCATCCAAACAGTTGAAGGCCCAAATGGAACAAAAAGGCTGACCTTCCCCTAAATCAAGAGAATTCCTCTTGCCTGATTGCCTTTGAGCTGGAGCATCAACTTTTTCCTGCCTTCAGACTTGAATGGAAACATCAACTCTTCTTGAGTCTTGAGCCTGCCGCTCATTAGGCTGGAACTACGCCATCAGCTCTCCTAGGTCTCCACCCGGCCAACGCACCTGCAGATCTTAAGACTTGTCATCCTCCATATTATGTAAGCTGTTTCTTATAATAAATTAAATAAATAAATAAACACACACACACACACACACACACACAAGTGAATAAACAAACATACATATACATGTATACATTGTTAGTTCCGTTTCTCTGAGAACCCTGACTAATGCAATGCCCAAGAATATTTTTCTCAAACATGAATAAACTTTCCCCTTCCTACCTACCTCTTTTTTCCTCTTCCTTCCTTCCTTCCTTCCTTCCTTCCTTCCTTCCTTCCTTCCTTCCTTCCTTCCTTCCTTCCCTTCTCCAAACAAGAATACAGCCCTAGCCAGTTTAGCTCAGTGGATAGAGCATTGGCCTGCTGACTCAGGGTCCTGGGTTTGATTCCAGTCAAGGGCAGATACCTTGGTTGCAGGCTCCTCTCTGGTCCAGGCCCTGGTCAGAGTGCGTGCAGGAGGCAACCAATCGATGTGTTTCTCTCACATCGATATTTTTCTCTATCTTTCCCTCTTTCCAAAAATCAATGGAAAAATATCCTTGGATGAGGATTTTTAAAAATAAGTAAGTAAAAAGAATACAGATATGTACAATTATCCTCAAAATATATACTGAATAGTTGATTAGATTTCTGATGGCTACTTTATCTTTTACTAAATTTCTATATGCACTTGGGTATATTTCTGGGTTTTCTACTCTATTTCAATAATCTATTTTATATGTCCATAGCACTCCTTTTTAAAAATTATTTTTAAAATTTTAGCACCACTTTTTTTAATTATTGAGATTTTATGAGTTTTAATATAAGGGTTTCTCCTCTGCCTGTTATTGGTCTTCTTTTCCAACTTTATACTAGGTGTATTTTAAATTCTTTTTTAAATTGAGGTATAATTTACATATAGTGAAATGGATGAATCTTAAATGCAAAGTTTGATGAGCTGAAAATTTTAAACAGCCATGCCCATTTCAATTCACAGTGTTGTATTTGAATTTATTTGTTTTTGAGAAGTGATATTTTTATATTGTTGCATCTTGCTATGCAAGCATAAAGTATGTTTTTTCCCATGTGGTCAGATCACCTTTGAGTATCATTATATGAAGGTCACAAACAGCATCTGCACTGTTTTGGGGGGTCAAAATGAACTATTTTATGAAGCCACTAAGAATTTGGCGGTTATTAATTACAGCAGTTAGCCTATACCAGCAATACAGTTAGACTTAATGTCAGGGTTGGTTTGGACTTTGTTGTCTTATCATGCCTGTGTTATTTTGGCTACAAGATCCTGGTATGGCGAGTGCAATTAATGTGCAAGTGTACTATTTGTTAACATAAGAGAATTTCTACAAAGCACCACTAGGTGTCCTCTACTTATAATTTTCACTGAGCAACTGATAGACTGAAACTATTTTCCCTGTTTATGATTCCTTTTGACTGTGCTGGCTAAACTCATCAAAAGTTGACCCAGGATTTCACCTTTCTGCCATCATTGCTAAAACACAATTTTATTGGAAAATGGAAGCAGTGTGCTCTCTATTTTTAGAAACATTGTTTAATAGATCATTCTTTCTTCTTGGAAACAAACGTGTAGCCTTTGTCACATTATAAAGATTAACCCTGAGCCAGAGACTGGTTGATGATTTCTCTGAGAGTTAAGAAAAGATTTGGGAGAGATAATTTAGGCTCCCTCATCTCCCACCTCTTATCTAGCACTATAACACAACAGGAAAATGTTTCAAACAATATCAATGTGAGATCTAAAGGAGAGAAGTAATTACAAAGTGGGGGCATCTTGAAAAGGAGGGACTTGACTTTAGGTATGTGCTTGGAGGGAGGCATTGGTTTAAGATCATTTTAAATGGTTATTGGTTAAACCACCCCATCCCCCACTGGCTTCAATATTCTTATCTGGATAAGAAGAGAATAAGATTGAAGAAAAGTAGACCAAATCAGAGGCTGTTAAGGCAGACTAGACAAGAATCAATGGTGCCTAGAACGCAGGCAAGGGCAGCAGGGACAGAGAAAAGGGAGATGGCTTTAAAAGGAATAAAAGAGATGAAAATATACAAGATTTGGAAGCCACTAGGTGTTTTAGGAGAGAGAAAGAAAGATGTCTAGAAAAACTCCAGAATTTCAGGATTGAGTTACTGGACATGATGGTGCCTCTTCCTAGGGAAGGAAAATCTGAAGAAGGGAAAGAATTGTGGTAGAAGGAAAGAAGGAATATGTTTTCCCTTTTTAACATGTTAATTTTGATGTATCTGGGGCACATCCAAGTGAAAATATCAAATAGACTGAAATCATTCTGAAGAAGATTTTTGGTTAAACAAGAGAGAGTGGCGGAATTTTTAATCTTCTCCACTCCCTCAAACTCCACCAAAAACAACCGAAAAAATAGAGGGAAAATAATCTATCTTCAATGAAACATGGAAAAGGACACAACCACAAGCCACAAATTAGGAGTCAGGTCTGCCAAATACTGTGAAGTCTAGACTAAGATGAGAGAAGCGAGCATGAAGAGCCAACCCTTGCCTCCTAGGATCTAGAACATGATAACTAATTTCCCCCAAAGCTCCCGTCACCAACAGCCTAAACATCCTTTGATTGGCATGGTGAACTGAGCTCTGTGGGTTCAAGCAGTCCACGAGAAAGGAGGGATGTCCCTATAGAGACCCAAGGCGACATCTCAGAATGCAGGGAAGGTGCAGTAAAAAGAAATCTATCCTGCTGACCCAGTGTCCGTATGAGTGAGAAAGAAGAGGAGACACGGGAAGGGAAAGGAAAGATTCACAATCTGCTGTCCTAGCCAAGGGAGACCTCTGGAGGTGAAGTGGGGTGAAAGAGGGAGGAGAAGCAGTTATGGCCAGACTACAACAGAGCTTGTGACTTAAGAGACTCTGCTGTTATCCTCAGCCACACCTAGCCACAGTGTCTATTATTTTATTTATTTACTTATTTTTCTCAAGTGGCTGGCTTACATTTGAAAATGAGTAATAATTATGAAGAAACCAGCATGGGCTAATACATAAAAACTGCCAACACACAGACACAGACAAACACACACAGACACACACACACACACACACACACACACACACACACAAGCAAAAGGCAGATAAAGAGCAGTTTATCAAAAAGAAATAGAAGCATTACTCAAGAAAGTAGGTAAGAGTAGTTCTCCACTTGATATAGAAATGTGATCTCTGTTAAGAAGAGACACACGAATGAGATAAAATGTCATAGATATTTGCTGGTTTGGGCCATCTGGCATCCACTTCCTTTCTCTTATTAATAGTACCCACCCTGCCCTCATGTAACCAACATGCTTTAAGAAAAAATGACCCCACCTTCATCTCTAGAGGTAATGTTTCAGCCATAGTGAATGGTTCAAGAATGGGCCTGTGACTAAAATTGGTCTGCTCATAATGAACCTGTTATTTCTGTGTAACATTTGGGGATGGGGGGGGGTGGGGGGGGGACCAACTAGCAAACAAATAAAACCTTTTAGTCTTTGTTATGTGCATGAAAGATAAAGTTCTGGAAGCTGCTGATAGCCATCTTACTAACATGAGGGAAGCTCTTGCCTATGAATGGAACTAACACCAAAGAAGCTAATTTGAAAAGGAGAGAGAGAGAGAAAGAAAAAAGAGAGAGAGACCAAGTCCTGAACAGGTAGTTTTAACCCTGGACAAACTCATTCCCTCATCTCCTCAAGATCCAGTCAGTTTTCTCTTATTATTTAAGCCATTTGGGTAAGAGTTATATATTGCCAATTTCAGAAACATTCCTAATTGAAACATGAAAAATTAAGAAACAATATTTAATAGTAATAAATAACATTTATTAACTACTTTTTCATGCCAGACATAATACTAAGCACTTTATATAAAGTATCTTAGTTAAACATCAGAGCAAACCTCTACAGGCAGTCCTCGGGTTACGTCGGACTCGATGTACATCGTTTTGTGGTTACGTCGCCATCTCCCATTTATTTATATATAAAAAAAGTTCCGTCATTTCAACGTATGTACATATGTGCTTTATGTTTTTTATTCTTTATTTACCATAAGTAAAGGTCAGGAATTGTTATCTTTCTTTTAAATTTTTTTTTACTGTTTCACTTCAATACTGCTGTGTATGTGCTCCATGTGAGTGATGTAGGTGCTTACATAGGTGGGGTCTGACTTACGGTGAAAATTGCGTTATGTCGCCATCTCGACATCACCCGAGGACCCACTGTATAATAGGTACTATTATTATCTCCACTTTACAAATGAGACAAGTGAGTGACCCAGATGAGATCAATAATGTTTCCAAAGTCACAGATCAGGTAACCAATTTAGCAATAATTTGAACCAAGTGAATCTAACATCAAAGTTATATTTAAAACGTCAGCTAGACTTTCTTCTGCACAAAGTCATTTAGGCAACGTACGAAGATACATTAAATAGATACACCTAAAGTGGAGCATAGTAACTCTGTAAATTTTTCTCTGTTCCGCTAGTTTGGTTTGTTTCTTCTTGAATACTACTTATATAAAAGTTGGGTCTCCTCATCCTCTTCCATATTTATCATCTTTTCTATAAAAGTGTTTATATCCTTGTTCTTTTCCAATTGATTTTGTGAGATTTCTCCAAGGTTCTTTATAGTATTTCAGTGATGTTCATTGGGGTTTATTAAAAATTTGGTTGCTCTGTAATGTTCTCTGTTTATTTCTTCCTTTTCTGGCTTTCCAGCTCTTGTCTTTATCCATAGTTGACATGATTACTAGAATTAATAAGTGAGTTTACTAAAGTCAATGTTTACAAGGTCGATATGCATAAATCAATTGTATTTCTATCTTGTTGCAATCAACATTTTGGAAATTGAAAGGCAATACCATTGGTAACAGCATCAAACAATACAAAATAAAGATAAATCAAACACTTAAAAATACAAAGCATCACTGAGAGAAATTTTAAAAGACCTAAATAAATCTAGAAATGTGCTATATTCATGAATTATAATATTCAATGGTGTAAAGAAATCAATTCTCCCTAAATTAGTCTATAGTTTAACAGAATTACAGTTAAAATTACAAAAGGCTTTTTTTTTTAGAAATTGGCCAATAGACTAAAACACATCGATATTTACTATAAAACTGTAATAAGAAATTCTGACATAGTGTTACAAATCAAGCAATAAAACATCAAGCCCAGAAATGAGTCCTCATAAGTATAAATAGATTATCAACATAAGAGCATATACACATACAATCAAATGAATCTCTACCCTAACCTTACACCACACATAAAAGTGTATATGACTTAGATCACAACTATATGTAAGAGCTAGAACCATAAAGCTTCTAGAAGAAAACACAGTGGGGAGTGGGGGGAATCTTTGTGAACTTGGAATAGGCAAAATCACCAATCTTGGCATAAATTCTTAAGTAAATCACATACACACACAAAATAAATTATACAAGAAAAAATTGACAATATATACTTTGTTTAAATTAAAGCTTGTACCATTCAAAAAATAATGTTACAAAAATTAAGAGAGCCTAGTTTGGGAGAATTATTGCAATGCATTTATATGTAAATGGACTAGTGTGCAAAAGCTATAAAAAACACTGACCACTCAATAATAAAAAGCCATACAACCTAATTCTTTTTTTTAATTTCTTTATTGATTAAGGTATTACATAGGTGTCCTCATCCCTCCATTAACTCCCTATACCCCCTTCATGACCTCACCCCCTTGGTGTTCATGTCCATTGGTTAGGCTTATATGCATGCATACAAGTCCTTTGGTTGATCTCTCCCCCTTACCCCACCCTCCCCTACCTTCTCTCAGAGGTTTGACAGTCTGATCGATGTTTCTGTCTCTGGATCTGTCCCTGTTCATTAGTTTATGTTGTTCATTATATTCCATAAGTGAGTGAGATCATGTGATATTTATCTTTCTCTGACTGGCTTATTTCACTTAGCATAATGCTCTCCAGTTCCATCCATGCTGTTGCAAACGGTAAGAATTCCTTCTTTTTTACCACAGCGTAGTATTCCATTGTGTAGATGTACTATAGTTTTCTAATCCACTCATCTGCTGTTGGGCACTTAGGCTGTTTCCAAATCTTAGCTATGGTGAATTGTGCTGCTATGAACATAGGGGTGCATATATCCTTTCTGATTGGTGTTTCTAGTTTCTTGGGATATATTCCTAGAAGTGGGATCGCAGGGTCAAATGGGAGGTTCCATTTTTAGTTTTTTGAGGAAACTCCATACTGTTCTCCACAGTGGCTGCACCAGTCTGCATTCCCACCAGCAGTGCAAAAGAGTTCCTTTTTTTCCCCATTCTCACCAGCACTTGTCATTTGTTGATTTATTGATGATAGCCATTCTGACAGGTGTGAGATGATACCACATTGTCGTTTTGATTTGCATCTCTCCGATAATTAGTGACTTTGAGCATGTTTTCATATGTCTCTTGGCCTTCCTTATGTCTTCTTTCGAAAAGTATCTATTTAGGTCCATTGCCTGTTTTTTGATTGGATTGTTTATCTTCCTTTTGTTGCGTTGTATGCATTATCTGTAAATGTTGGAGATTAAACCCTTATCGGTGATGGCATTGGCAAATATGTTCTCCCATGCAGTGGGCTTTCTTATTGTTTTGTTGATGGTTTCTTTTTCGGTGCAAAAGCTTTTTATTTTGATGTAGTCCCATTTGTTTATTTTCTCTTTAGTTTCCATTGCCCTAGGAGCGGTATCGGTGAAGAAATTGCTTCGGCATATATCTGAGATTTCTCTGCCTATGGATTCCTCTAGTATTTTTCTGGTTTCCCATCTTATGTTTAAGTCCTTTATCCATTTTTAGTTTATTTTTGTGTATGGTGTAAGTTGGTGATCTGGTTTCATTTTTTTGTATGTATCTGTCCAATTTTCCCAACACCATTTGTTGAAGAAACTATCTTGACCCCATTTTATGTTCATGCCTCCTTTGTCAAATATTAATTGGGCATAGTGGTTTGGGTCGATTTCTGGGTTCTCTATTCTATTCCATTGATCTATATGTCTGTTCTTGTGCCAGTACCAGGCTGTTTTAAGAACAGTGGCTTTGTAATACAGCTTGATATCTGGTATTGAGATCCTACCTACTTTTTTCTTCTTTCTCAGGATTGCTGGAGCTATTCGGAGTCTTTTTTTATTCCAGATGAATTTTTGGAAAGTTCATTATAGGTCTGTGAAATATGCCGTTGGTATTTTAATGGGGAGTGCATTGAGTCTATAGATTACTTTGGGTAGTATGGACATTTTCATGATGTTGATTCTACCAATCCATGAACACGGTATATTCTTCCATCTGTTTATGTCTTCCTCTATCTCTTTTTTCAGTGTCCTGTAGTTTTCCGCGTATAGGTCTTTTACCTCCTTAGTTAAATTTATTCCTAGGTATCTTAATTATTTTAGTGCAATGGTAAATGGGATTGCTTTATTAATCTCTCTTTCTGTAAGTTCACTATTGGTGTAAAGAAATGTCATAGATTTCTTGGCACTAATTTTGTATCCCGCTACATTGCCAAATTCATTTATTAAGCCTAATAATTTTTTTATGAAGTCTTTAGGGTTTTCTATGTACAATATCATATCATCTGCAAATAAGGACAGTTTTACTTCTTCTTTTCCAATTTGGATGCCTTTTATTTCTTCTTCTTGTCTGATCACAATGGCTAGTACTTCCAGTACTATGTCAAACAGGAGTGGTGAGAGTGGGCATCCCTGTCTTGTTCCTGTTCTTAGGGGAAATGGTTTTGGTTTTTGTCCATTGAGTATGATGTTGGCTGTGAGTTTGTCATATATGGCTTTTATTATGTTGAGGTATAATCCTTCTATTCCCACCTTGCTGAGAGTTTTTATCAAGAAGGGGTGTTGGATTTTGTCAAATGCTATTTCTGTATCAATTGATATGACTATGTGATTTTTATCTCTCAATTTGTTTATGTGATGTATGACATTTATTGATTTGCAGATATTGTACCATCCTTGCATCCCTGGGATAAATCCTACTTGGCCATGGTGTATGTTCTTTCTGATGTACTGCTGGATCTGATTTGCTAGAATTTTGTTGAGGATTTTGGCATCTATGTTCATGAGGGATATTGGCCTGTAATTCTCTTTCATTGTGTTATCTTTATCTGTTTTTGGTATTAGGGTGATGCTGGCTTCATAGAAGGAGCTTGGAAGTGTTCCTTCCTCTTGAATTTTTTTGAATAGTCTGAGGAGGATAGGTTTTAGTTCTTCCTTGAATGTTTGGTATAACTCCCCTGTGAAGCCATCTGGCCCTGGGCTTTTGTTTGCTGTGAGCTTTTTGATGACTGCTTCAATTTCTTCCATAGTTATTGGCCTATTGAGATGTTTAGATTCTTCCTGATTGAGTTTTAGAAGGTTGTATTTTTCTAGGAATATGTCCATTTCCTCCAGGTTGTCTAGTTTGTTGGAGTAGAGTTGTTCATAGCATTTTTTAACAATCCTTGGTATTTCTGTGGGGTCAGTTGTTATTTCGCCTCTCTCATTTCTGATTTTGTTTATTTGAGTCCTCTCTCTTTGCCTTTTGGTGAGCCTGGCTAGAGGTTCATCAATCTTGTTTATTCTTTCAATGAACCAGCTCTTGGTTTCATTGATCTTTTATATTGTTTTTTTGGTCTCAATGTCGTTTATCTCCGCTCTGATCTTTATTATCTCCTTCCTTCTCCTCACTCTGTGCTTTTCTTGTTGCTCTCTTTCTAATTCTTTCAGTTGTAGAGTTAGATGATTTACTACCATTTTTTCTTATTTTTGAGGTAAGCCTGTAGAGCTATAAACTTCCCTCTCAGAACTGCTTTCATTGTGTCCCATAGATTTTGGATCATTGTGTTTTTGTTGTCATTAGTTTCCAGGATGTTTTTAATTTCTTCTTTGATCTCATTGGTAACTCAATCATTATTTAATAGCATGCTATTCAGCTTCCAAGTGTTTGAGATTTTTGAATTGTTTTTATTGTAGTTTATTTCTAATTTTATGCCATTGTGGTCTGAGAAGATGCTTGATATGATTTCAATCTTCTTGAATTTGGGGAGACCTTGCTTGTGACCCAATATGTGGTCTAATTTTGAAAATGTCCCATGTGCACTTGAGAAGAACATATATTCCATGGCTTTGGGGTGAAATGTTCTGAAGATGTCAGTTAAGTCCATCTGATCTAGTGAGTCATTTAGGATTGCTGTTTCTTTGCTGATTTTTTGTCTAGAGGATTTATCCAGTGATGTCAGTGGTGTATTAAAGTCCTCTACTATGATTGTATTGTTGTCGATCTCTCTCTTGATATCTTCCAGGAGTTTTGTTATGTATTTGGGTGCTCCTGCATTGGGTGCATATATGTGTATCAGGGTTATATCCTGTTGTTGTATTGATCCCTTTAGTATTATGAAGTGGCCTTCCTTATCTCTTGTTATGGCCTTCACTTTGAGGTCTATTTTGTCCGCTATAAATATTGCTACCCCACCTTTTTTTCATTTCCATTCGCCTGAAAGATATTTTTCCATACCTTCACTTTCAGTCTCTGTGAGTCCCTTGTTCTGAGGTGGGTCTCTTGTAGACAGCATATATATGGGTCGTTTTTTTAATCCATTCAGTCACTCAATGTCTTTTGATTGGAGCATTTAGTCTGTTTACGTTTAAAGTTATTACTGAAAGGTACTTGTTTGTAGTCATTTCTATTTTTGTGCTTGTGTTCCTTCTTACCTTTTTATTTCTTCTTTTTACAGCATTCCCTTTAGCATTTCTTGCATTGCTGGTTTGGTGGTGATAAACTCCCTTAGTTTTTTGTTTTTTTTTTTGTCTGCGAAGCTCCTGATTTCCCCTTCAATTTTGATTGATGATCTTGCTGGATAGAGTATTCTTGAATTCAGTCCTTTGCTTTGCAACACTTTGTATACCTCCTTCCATTCCCTTCTGGCTTGATGTGTTTCTGTTGAGAAATCATTTGATAATCTGATGGGGGATCCTTTGTAGGTAACTCTCTGTCTCTCTCTTGCAGCCTTTAAGATTCTCTCTTTGTTGTTAATATTTGCCATTGAAATTATGACGTGTCTTGGTGTGGGTCTTTTGGGATTGATCTTGTTTGGGACTTTCTATACTTGTGGAACTTTTTTCTTCCCCATATCCAGGAAGTTTTCTGTCATTATTTCTTCAAATAGATTTTCTAATCCTTGCTGCTCTTCTTGTCCTTCTGGCAGGCTATTATACGTATGTTACTTCATTTCATGTTGTCCCAAAGCTCCCTTAGACTCTCCTCCTGCTTTTTAATTTTTTTCTCCAGTTGCTGTTCAGATTGAGCTTGTTTCTGTACCTGATCTTCTAACTCACTAATTCGGTCCTCTGCTTCTTCTAGTCTACTGTTGAAACTTTCCATGGTATTTTTGATTGTAGCTATATCACTTTTCATTTCTTCCTGATTCTTGCATAGGTTGTTGATTTTCTCATCCATTCGATGTATGAATTGCATGACCATTACTCTGAATTCTTTTTTGGTCATGTTGCATGCTTCAATTTCACTAATTTCCTTTCTTGGAGACTCTTCTTTCCTATGGGGATTGTGTCGTCTCCCCATTCTGACTGTCACCAGAAGGTGCAAACTTCGAGTTGTGTGGACCTGGGCCATGTGCAGTAGGAGCTTCACACTGCCCGAGTGTCACTGAAGTGCTCCAACATTAAGACGTGTGGCTGCCGTGGGTTGGTGGGAACCAGGTTTGCCCAGGGTCATTGTTACCAATGCTCAGTGAGGCTTCATGTGCACACCTAGAATCAGGGACCCCGCCTGCACCATGCTGTTGGTGTGTGCCAAAACTCAGAGTCTTCTAGTGCATGCCAAGAGTCAGAGTTCCCCTGTGTCTGCATCAAGAATCGAGTATCAGAGTCTCTGTTGCTTCATGCGGCTTCTCCCTAAGAATCAGGGTCCCTGTATGCACATGCACCAAGAATTGGAGTCACTGGCTCTTAGTGTAACTGCGCTGCGAGTCAGGGATCCCAGGCACATGTGTTAAGAAACAGAGTCAAGTCAGTGGTGCTCAGTGCTGCCTCCCGCCCAGAGAATCGGGGTCCCGGTCACCTTGGGGGACTGGGTTGCACAGTAGCACGGTGTCAGCCAGAGGTCTGCTCCTATGCTGTGAAAACAGACTTCCATGTACGCTTGCCCAGAATCGAAGTCAGGTGGCACTGCCACCCTGAGTGGGCTTTGTGTTTGGTTGCCTGATTGCGATGCAGGGAGCAGATTTCCAGTCTCTGTGCCTGCGCAGGCTCAAATTCCCATAGCGGTGCTGCAGCCTGTGAGAGTGGCAGGTCTATCAGTTACTATGGTGTTGCTCACAAGTCTGCGGGGAGGGGGATAGGCTCTGTGACTCACCAGAATTTGCGGCAGGGATGTCTGGATTCTTGTTGTCTGTTGGTCTGCAGCTGTGATTACAGGTCTCTGTCCCCAGTGGCTGTAGGGTCTTGGTTTGCGTCTGAGACCAGACTGGGTGGTGCTGAGGCCAGGATCCTAGTCTCAACAGCTCTGTTTCTCAAGATGACATGGTCTCTGTGCCTGCACTGGCCGCCCAGAAGTGTCCGTGTTGTGCGTGGGGCTCCACCATCTGAGACTGCCCAGTTTGGTAGCCCCTTGGAAGACCTGCAGAATCTAACTGTCCCTAGCTGATACAAACACACACACCACACACGTCCATACACTCCTCTATCGCTCCCTACTCTCTCACACTCTCTCCCTCCCTACCTTCCTGCAGGTCATCATCTTCCCCTCCCAACCTAATTCTTTTTTTTTTTTTTTTTAATTTAGGGAGCCTTTATTAGCCAGCCGGTGACTGCTCTGCCTTTCTCCACACAGGGAGGAAGAGAGCAGCCCCGACCCTTTGTGTAGGACCACTTTTAAGCACATTTACCACATCCTGTTTTTGCAAAGCAAGCAACCCAAGACAAAACAGTTTTTCTTAAGTAATGTCAGGGTCATGTTATTGATGACCATGTTATTTACAGGGTCATCTATTCTTCAGAAAGCTGACAGTGTTCTATGTTCTATCTTGCAAGGCTATTTTGTGAGGTACAGCTAGGATTCAAGGCTAAGTCGACTAGGAAGAAGCATGCTCAAAAATTTCTACTCTCTAACATTCCCCACTGGTTTTATGTACGTGAGTCAAATCATTGACTCTTTTGGGTCATTGTTGGTGAGGGAGTTATATTGACCCCTGAGGACTATAAGCTTGATAGAATTAATTCTCTGCTGAATAAAGTCAGTGGGCCTTTTTATAAGATAAGGGCCCAGAATGAGGGCCAGGACTAATCTTTAGAGGGTCCAAAGAGTCCTGGACTCTCTATTTTGCCTGGGCTGTCTTAAGCCAGGTGTGATGAAGCCACGTTGGGATTCTGTCGAACTTGACTGCTGTGGGGGTGGTCATTACCAGGTAGGAGTCAGTCCTTATGTGGCAAATTTCTTTATCTAAACAGAGTCACCAGGGTGGAAGGATGGACCGGGTCAGAAATTGGTATAGGCAGAGTACCTTGGACATGCTTCTGGACTGCTGTCTGGGTAGACTATAAAGCCTGTAAGAACTTGACTAAAGATTGGTTATGGATTTCAGCTTTTCTAGATTGGGTTTCCATGTAAGCTGGTGAGGTGGGTAGGTCAGGGTTTAGAAGAGTCACTAGAATCTGTAGAGGCCCCACTGGTTTTAGGGCAGCCTCCAGGGCTGCTTCATCTGCAGCCTCATTCCCTCTTGCTTCTGTGGAGTCCCCTTGTCTCACATAGATAGAGATGGAAAGACTTAATTACATCTGGTAGTGCTAGTTGGCCCATCGTCCTTGCTCTGCTCATATCTGTCTAACTGCCTAATATATTACCTCAAGGATCCTGGCTCTGAATTCTTTTAGGGAAAATGGACATCGGTGGGCTCTTCTAGTACTTCCTGCTGAGGCAGGTCAGAGGTTTCTCTCAGAGCCAAGAGATCCTTGCTGTCTCTCAGAGGGACAATGAGGCCTGAAGGAGGTGGGCTTGTGACCTGGTGGAGACAAACTGTAACAAATGGTCTGGTGGAAGGCAAAGAAAACCTATCAATTTTAATAACTTCTATTGAAGTAGAATTTTTCTCCTCAAAATTACCCCCATGTTTATCAAAAGAGCCAAATTAAGACTAATTTATCTACTGTATTTAATTTGGCCTGATTGTTTGCATAAACATAACAAAAATGGTCATTGACTACCTTTGCCAGAATTTCATGTTTGAATCTTAATGTGCCCCCATAGGGCCAGGAAGCCAAGCCATCCAGCTGCCGTCAGGCCTGCCTGTAGTATCTGCTGAGTTAGGTGAAGTCCTCACCTGTAGTGGCTCTACCCGGGCCCATGCCCTAGGCTTCAAGGCGCATCTCAGCCCTCCTATTCATCGCGGCTCAGAGTCCAACCTAATTCTTTTTTTTTTTAATTAAATAAATCTTTATTGTTCAGATTATTACAATTGTTTCTCCTTTTTCCCCCCATAGCTCCCCTCCACCTGCTTCCCACCCCACCCTCTGCCCTTACCTCCCCCCACACTGTTCTCATCCATAGGTGTACGATTTTTGTCCAGTCTCTTCCTGCACCCCCCATACCCTTTCCCCCTGAGAATTATCAGTCCACTCCCTTTCTATGCCTCTGATTCTATTATATTCACCAGATTATTCTGTTCCTCAGGTTTTTAATGCACTTGATTTTTAGGTTCACTTGTTGATAGATATGTATTTGTTGTTCATAATTTTTATCTTTACTTTTTTCTTCTTCCTCTTCTTAAAGACTACCCTTCAGCATTTCATATAATACTGGTTTGGTGTGATGAACTCCTTTAGCTTTTTCTTATCTGTGAAGCTCTTTATCTGACCTTCAATTCTGAATGATAACTTTGCTGGGTAGAGTAATCTTGGTTGTAGGTTCTTGCTATTCATCACTTTGAATATTTCTTGCCACTCCCGCCTGGCCTGCATAGTTTCTGTTGAGAAATCAGCTGACAATTGTATGGGTGCTCCCTTGTAGGTAATTAACTGTTTTTCTCTTTCTGCTTTTAATATTCTCTCTTTGTCTTTTGCCCTTGGCATTTTAATTATGATGTATCTTGGTGTGGTCCTCTTTGGATTTCTTTTGTTTGGGGTTCTCTGCGCTTCCTGGACTTGTTAGTCTATTTCTTTCACCAGGTAGGGGAAGTTTTCAGTCATTATTTCTTCAAACAGGTTTTCAGTATCTTGCTCTCTGTCTTCTTCTGGCACCCCCATAATTCTGATGTTGGTACGCTTGAAGTTGTCCCAGAGGCTTCTTACACTATCTTCAACTTTTTGGATTCTTTTTTCTTTTTGCTTTTCCAGTTGAGTGTTTTTTGCTTCTTTGTATTTCAAATCTTTGACTTGATTCTTGTGTTCCTCTAGTCTGCTGTTGGGTCTCTGTATAATATTTTTTATTTCAGTCAGTGTATGTTTAATTTCTAGTTGGTCCTTTTTCATATCCTTGAGGGTCTTGCTAAATTTATCAGCATTTTCTAGGATATTCTTGAAAAGCCTTATAACCATGGTTTTGAATTCTATATCCAGTCATTTGTTTTTCTCCATTTCTTTCGTTTGTGATCTGTTTCTTTGTCTCCACATTTTTGCTGCTTCCCTGAGTTGGTAGGGTAGCTTTGTGTGCTAGGTTTCCTATATGGCCCAGTGGGTTGGCCTCCCCAATTAACCTGAGGTGGACACTCTTGGTGCATCCCTTTGTGGACTGTGTGTACAGCCTTGTTGTAGTTAAGTCTTAATTGTTGTTGGTATCACTGGGAGGAATAGACCTCCAGGCCAGTTGGCTGTGAGGATCAGCTGTGTCTGCACTGGGAGAAGTTCGGTGCTGGAGACAGCCTTATAGGATTAGACTTGCAAAATCGCAAAAGCCTCTGTGCTCAGCTTGGATGGGGCAGAGTCTCAGGATGAAGCAGACAGTCTTAGCTTCCTGTCAGCCCTGCCCTTGCGCGCGTGCCTCCAGACCTCTGTCTTCCTCAACTCCCCTGAGTTTCTACCTGACAGTCCAGATTCCCCCTGTAAGAGCGTGGGTCCCCAGGGGCTCGCCTGGAACTGGGGTCAGGAGCAGTCAGGAGCTTTAGACTCCCTTCCGCTAGGGAATGCCTGTGGCAACGTCTGCATTCAGCTTTCTCTGTGAGCACTTGTGTGTGCGCGCACGGGTGCGCCTCCAGACTCGCCACGGCTCCCCCGGGTCTCCGAGTCTCTGAGTCTCCATGTGCCTTTCTCTCTACCTGACAGTCCATACTCCCCCTATATGAGCCTGGGTCCATGGGGTTTCGCCCGGAACTGGGTTTCAGTGCAGTCGGAACTGGGGTTCAGTGCAGTTGGGGGCTTCTTTCCCCCTCCCACCAGAGAAAGTCAGCCAGGCACTCAGTCGCCCTTCCTTTCTGCGCGTGTCTCCGTACCTTAGCCCTTTTTTGCCGCTCCTCTGATTCTCCGTGAGCTTTCCTCTTTCCTTCTAGTTGTGAATTTCCACTCAGCCAGCCTTCCTGTGGTTCTGGATGATGTCCGTTCTGTCCTTTAGTTGCAGTTTTGAAATTGTTGTGCAAGGCAGCAGTTTAGGTGCTTACCTATGCTGCCATCTTGGTTTCTCTCCTAATTCTTTAATAAACAAAATTTTTGAACAGTCACTTCACCAAAGACATATAGAAATAACATATACGCACATGAGAAAATAATTAGCATCACCTTTAGGGAAATTCAAATTATAACCATAATGAGATATCACCCTAAAATGTCAAATATTAGGTAGATTGATAACATCAAGTGTTGGCAAGGATTTGGAGCAAATACACCCACTCACACATTGCATATGTCTTTATCATATGCAAAGTGATAAAGATAATTTGGAAAACAGTTTAGAAACATAAAGTGTTTAAATGCAATTCCAATAAAACACAGAAATTTATAGCTAAGTATTTACCTGAATAAAATGCACATGTCCACAAAATGTATATGGAAATGTGAAGGATAAAACTTGAAGCAATCCAAATGTTAATCAACTAGTAAATAGATAAGCAGTGTGGTATATTTATAAAATGAAACACTACTCCATAATGAAAAGAAATGTACTACTATACACACCACATAGATGAATCTCAAGAACATTATGCTAAGTGAAAGAAGCCAGGCATAACAGACTACATAATGTATAATTACATTTATATAAAACCTTGAAAAGGTAAATATAGAGTGATGGAAAACAGACCAGTGATTGCCAGGATCCTGTAATGAGAAAATAGGATTTACCACAAAGGGACATAAGAAAACTTTTTAGATTAATGGAAATGTTCCCACATGAATCTCAACAGGTTTTGCATAATAACCTGAAGTACACCACTTTGACTATTCAATTTAATAGGTCAACATACTTAACCAATAAAGCCATGTGTATAGCATTTGTGAAAAGTGTATATGCTGGTGAACTTTAAGAAATTATGTCTAAACATTTTAAGAGCTGGCCAAAACAAGCAAAGCCCAAGATATAGATAATGTTTTGTCATCATATCTGGAAGCAGTTGGTGTTAGCATTTGCACGGATGGTGCTTCTTCAAGCAATTATGTTCATGAACGTTTTCACCTCTCTTGTAAAATACCTGAAAATATTGACTTCGTCACAACACATTTCTTTTTTCAAGAGGGATTCTGGTGTCCAATATTCTTGAAAATAAAATTAAAAATTATTAGGATGATACTAAATGGTTAGCTTTATTAAACAAGATGAGTTTGCTCAAGAAAAGACCAGTATGAAAATATAGACTAAGAACAAATAAATCTGCTATACACAGAAATCTGGTGATTTAACTGATGATGAGTTCTTACCAAGTTGTTTGAATTGGAAGATAAATTTCAGGGGCATTTTCAAAAAGCTAGTAGTCTGGATTTTCCTTTACAACTTAATGATGGCTGCAGAAACTAGCCTTCTTTGCAGACATTTTCTTCATATAAACCAGCTGAACAGGTCTATGCAAAGCCTGGAGACAATGTTTTTACTTCACAGGACATGAGTTTTGGATGTAAAACAACAAAACAAAACACTCAATATTTGGGAAAATCATGTTGCAAAATGAAATCTTTAAACTTCTGTTTGGACCTGAAAGTGAGAAAGGATATCAGTAAGTTTCAAATATTGTTGAAAATCAGCAAGAACTTACAGGATAGAATTCAGCAATATTTTCAGTCCCTTCTCTCTGAATTTTCTGCTCAGCTTGAGACCATGACTTTGACAGAAGAAAGAACTTCTTGAGCTACACTTAAAATGATACTTACCAATCTGCCCCAGAGAAGTTCTGGATTTCAGTGTAAGAGTATCATGCAAGTCATCAGGAAGCAATGAACATTCTGCTGAGCTTTTCAATTTCTTAACATGCATGATTAAGACTTTTCTTGTTTAAACAATCATTAAGAACAGGGAACACCCTAGCTGGTTTGGCACAGTGGATAGAGCATAGGCCTGGGGACTGAAGGGTCCCAGGTTCAATTCTGGTCAAGGGCATATTCCCGGGTCATGCAGGAGGCAGCCAATCAATGATTCTCTCTCATCATTGATATTTCTATCTCTCTCTCTCCCTTCTTTTCTGAAATCAATAAAATATATATATATATTTTTTAAAAAAGAACAAGGACAGAAATCTCATTTTAGTTAAAAATAAAATCTATGTGTGCTTTTCTCAAGTTTAATCTAGAATTATTTGTTAGCAAAAACCAAGCATAGGATTCAAAATAAGGAGGTGAATTTGATTCTTTACATTTACTAGTAGTGTCAGAACAGCACTTTTATGCATATATTAGAGGCCCGGTGCACAGATTCATGCACAGGTGGGGTCCCTCGGCCTGGCCAGCGATTGAGGCCTATGAGGGGGCCAGCCGGCTGGGGAATGTGGCCCCAGGATGTTGGCTGGTTGCAGGGAGGGACCATGGGAGGTTGGCCAGCTGGCCAGGGGAAGGGGCTGCAGTAGGTTGGCTGTGGGAGCGCACTGACCATGAGGAGACAGCTCCTGCATTAAGCGTCTGCCGCCTGGTGGTCAGTGCATGTCATACCGACTGGTCGACCAGTCGTAACGGTTGTAATGATTGTAACGGTCACTTAGGCTTTCATATATATAGATAGCTCCATTAAAAAAATCAAGAATGCTTGTATAATAATTTTGCAACAGCTAGGGCTATGAGCTTGATCATGTACTTTGAGTAAAGTAGGAGTAAAATTGTGTCGGGTATATTTTTATTCATATAGCTTCGGTTTAAGACTTTAGCAGTTTTACCGTTCAGCATTGTTAGTAAATTTTATGTTGTAAGTAGCATTAGTTAAAATCAATTAATAATTATAATTTAAAGTAAACCTGTCAAAACCATCTTTAGAAAATTGAAATTCCATTTCAGCTTAAGGTAGTAATTTACTATGTTCACCTTGTGGATTTTAAAATTCATAAAAATCAAAGATTAATTGTGAGAAAAGTAAGCAAATCTTACTTTCAAGAATTTTCAAGAATGTGGGACTAAAATGTTGTTTTTAGTTTTAAATGCAAGAAAAAAATACTTGTTCATATACAATCTATTACATATACCATGCATGTATCATAGCTCATTAGCATCTTGCAGAGTAAAAATTTGTTGTAAGACTTTTAGACTTAGTTGGATATAAAAAAATCAATTAAGAAAAAAAAACTGAAGTTTTGATATCTATACTGCTTTAATTTTGTGGGGAGAAGGAAGTCACACAAAAAAAGTAAGCTAATAAATTGGCTAAAAAAAAGATCATAATAAAAATAGTATTCTTTACTCAATGATAATTAGTAATAATTGGTTCATTATATCTACATCTTATTTATCACATTAATGTACCATGAGCTGTAAATATAATTTTTGTGCAAGAGTTCCTGATTCTTGATCATTATTGTAAGAATTCTTCATGGGTAAAAGATTACAAAGGCTTCAATAGACTATCCATTGGGAAGCTTCAACGCATCATCCATAAATCCTCTGAAATGGAATGCAACATTTTGCAATAATTATTATTTTACAATAACTTCTAGAAAATTTATATTTTGTTATTGTAAAAATAATATTTATTTCCATATTTTCTAATTGGTTATTATATTATATAAGAAAATGATAATTTTCTGTATGCTTTTTATCCAAGTTCCTCACAAAGTTCTTTTTTGCTATTAGCTTCAGTTGATTCCCTAGAATAATTTAACCTGCAAACAGTGATGGTAAATGATGGCACGTAGTAAACGTGTTATTTAAGGATGTCCAACATTCCAATCATCTCATCTCATTGTAGCTTTGGTGGGAGAAGCCCTTGACTTTAGAGTTAGCCAAGTGACCTTCTCCTGGGACTTTGCATCTTGCGTCAGTGACCTGGCATTTCGCTTACTGTTGGAGGTTATAATCATTGAAGCTAAGGCAGCTTTGGTGGATAGGATGCACCAGGACTATTTCCGGCCAGATACGCACTGTCCCTACCATGTGTCCTGCTTCCTGACCCTTCTGAGTTCTTCGACTCCTGTTGTTTCCAAGTCTGGTCTTCCAGCCTGTCAACAAATCTGTGAACACTTAAGAATTTTCCAACCCATGACCGGTTTGGCTCAGTGGATAGAGCGTCGGCCTGTGGACTGAAGGGTCCCCGGTTCGATTCCGGTTAAGGGCATGTACCTGGGTTGCAGGCACATCCCCAGTGGGAGGTGTGCAGGATGCAGCTGATTGATGTTTCTAACTATCTATCCCCTCCCTTTCCTCTCTGTAAGAAATCAATAAAATATTTTTTTAAAAAAAAGGAATTTTCCAAGAAATTCCCTTTCTGCTTAAATCAAATAAATTTCTAAATTACACCATTTTCATACTTATTTTTTTCTGGTTTTAATTAGACAGTTTCTAGTATTTCACTCTTTAGTATTATTTTGGCAATTGGTCTGTAGCAAATGGTATTCCTTTTTTTTTTTTGATTACTGAAATTAACTTCAAAATGTGGGTTGCTAAAAAAAAGTTTTTAAACAAGAAATGGCTATCTCATTTAATCTATGCCATTTTTAAGCAGCTACTGAAAGGATTGTTTGTTTCTGTGAGTTGACCTATTTACATGACCTATCATAATAATAGTTTTTCTCACATTAAATCATTCCTGGGGGGAAGTTCACTTGATTGTGGTGGGCTATTATTTCACTTTACTTCCATTTGCTGAGTATTTAAATTCTAGACTTCCTAATCTACACATAAGTAAGATATTCTATCATGAGCCACCTTTATTAGTTTTCAGTACTAGATCTATTCTCAGTTCAATTGGTTCATATTTTTATCTTTTTCTACACCATTGAACAGATTATATATTATAAGAATATATATATATATATATTATATTATTCTTTAAGAGTTGAAAAGAACTTAGAATATAGCCAGAGGCCCTCAAGCATTTATAAAAAGTAAACCTTTGACCATAGTTAGACTAAGATAATAGTCAAAGATCTAACAAGAATGATATTTTTAATGTAAGATTTTGTTATATTGCTTACCCATTCTTATATTTTTATTTTTAGAAGATATTAAGTAGAAATGTCATAACTTTTTTTTAGATCCTAGATACAAAACACATGCTTTATATTCAGATCATAAACACACTTAACCCAATCTCTACGTCTACCTGGTGATAAGTTACCATGGATAAAGGCTATGTATCCAAAAGAATGTTCTCTATTCCTGTGTTAACATTGTAAATCTCCATAAGAATCTTCTACCTATTTCTTGGTACTTTGAGTATAAAATGGAAAGCTGGATTATTCGTTACATAGAAGATACAGTTGTATTGTACTGCTGCTGCTTTGGATATGTGTAAATTCTGAAGAAGCAAGGGACAAGATTTCATTTGGATTCTCTGTGGTCCTTTTTCAGGTCTTTTTATGCTAATCTACTTTTATCAGGTTTCTATTTGGAATCAGGATTTATTCTTTCAACTGGGAACTATAGGACATCTCTTTTATTTTTAAAAGTATTTTATAAATTTCCATTTGCTTTTATTCATTTCACTGACCCTTCAGGCAAAGCCATTTGCAGTTAAGGATAATAGTTTCCAGAAGCTGGCAGACTGCTGATTCATTCTTCACTTAAGAATAAGAAATGGTAAAGTTATATTAAAAGCAAAGATAATTTCAATAGTGCCTTTTTGTGAATGCTACATGAATACTTTAACAAGAGTAATAATGGAAAACAATGTCTTAGCTGAACCACTGCAGAATTTTTAAAAACAAAGAGATGTCCATCAATTCCACTTCTGAATATTTATCCCCCAAAATGAGGCAAGTACTTGAATAGATAGTTGTACACTGATATTCATAGTAACATTATTCTCAGTCATGGAAAGGTGGAAGTAATCTACATGTCCATCAACAGATGAATAGATAAACGCAATGTGGTATATACCTGTTCTGGAATATTATTCAGCCTTTAAAAGAAATATAATTCTGATACAACAAGAGAATGACTAGACATGCCACAGACTAGGAGAAAAATTTTGCACAAAGCATATCTTATAAAGGACTGGTGTGCAAAATATACAAAGAACTCTTAAAACACAACAAAAAGAAAACAAACAACCTGATTTAAAAATGATCAAAATATCTGAATAGAAACTTCACCAAAGAAAATTACCCAGGGGGAATATATATGAAATAAGTATATGAAAAAGTGCTCAATATCCTATGTCCTTAGGGAACTGCAAATTAAAATGTGATCAACCACATACCTATTAGAATGGCCAGAATAAAAAACACTGATAACACCAATAGTGGCAAGGATGTGAAGCAACAAAAACTCTCATTCATTGCTGTTTGGAATGCAAAGTGGTACAGACACTTTGGAAAACACCTTGACAGATTCTTACAAAATTAAATATACCCTTACCACACAATCCAGCAATCACACTCTTTGGTATTTACTAGAATGAGCTGAGAAGCTATATCCACACACAAAAACCTGCACCTGGATATTTATAGCAGCTTTATTCATAGTTGCCAAAACCTGGAGGCAATCAAGATGTCCTTCAATAGGTGAATGGATAAACGAGCTCTGGCATATCCGGACAATGGAATTTGATTTAACACTAAAAAGAAATGAACTATTAAGCCATAAAATGACATGAAAGAAATGTAACTGCATATTACTAAGTGAAAGAAGCCAATATGAAAAGGGTACATACTGTATTATTCCAACTACGTGACAGTCTAGAAAAGGCAAAGCTATGGAGACAGTAAAAAGTTCAGTGGTTGCCAGAGGTCAGGGGAGGGAAGGATTAATAAACAGAGCAGAGAGGATTTTTAGGGCAGTGAAACTATTCTGTATGATATTATAATGATGGATACATGTCCTACATTAGACAAAACCATAGAATGCACATTATCAAGCGTGTACCCTAATGTAATGATGGTGATAATAATCTGTCCAAGTTGGTTCATCAGTTGTAACAAATGCACCACTCCTATACAGGATGTTGATAGTGGGGGAGGCTGCCAGGGGCAGGGCAAGCAGGGAGAATATGAGAACTCAGCACTTTCCACTCAATCTTTCTATCCACTGAAAATATCCTAGAAAATAAAGTCTATTGAAGAAAAAAAGAAAAATATTCTGATGCATGCTACAACATAAATTAACCTCAAAAAATTATGCTCAGTGAAATAAGCCAGATGAAAAAAAGACAAGTAATGTATGATTCCACTTATAACAGATACACAGAATAAACAAATTCATAGAGACAGAACATATAATAGTTTCCAGGGGCTGGGGGTTGGGGGCGGTGATAATAACGAATCATTATACAGAGTTTTACTTTGAGAGGATGTAGAATTTTTGGACATGGGTAGTAGTGACGATTGCACAACAATGTAAATTACACATTTAAATTTATTAAAATTATAAAGTTTATGTCATGTATTTTATCACCATAAAAAAGGAAACTCTTTGCTTTCATATTTTTCAGATTTATCTGTGTTTCCAATGAAGTTAAGTAATAACCAAGTTGAACATTTATATGAATAACCCTGGCTCACAAGAATTATGGTTTATTTGACTTAAGATTTGATAACTGAACTTTCTCTTTTTTTCAGTCTCTCTTTGTTCAAAACCTAAATTCTATATGAAATGCCTTCCATCACTGAACAACCCTTAATTCTCCTGATATGCTTCACAGTTTAAAGCTGGAAAATTTAAAATAGATCATACTGAGTGACAGAATTCAAATTGGTCCTGGGAGAATTGAGTTCAAAATAATATTTATAAAATGAGAGATAAGGTAATACTAAATTATTAATAATATCTTGTGATCTGCTTTTCCTCAAACTGGAACTGTTCCCCTTGTTCTGACACAGTAAAAATACATATCTTCAAACAGTACAACTAAGTTGGAGCACCCAAATATATTAGCCAGCCCATGGCACCATACAATGGGGAGGGACTCCCAAGTTTCCAGCTTCTACCTTTGGACCATACGCCGAATGCCCCAACTTTTATAGCTCCTACCTAAAGTATGGGTCCCCATGGGTCACTATATAATGATAAAGGGTTGATTCATCAAGACTTGAATGAAAAAACTTGCATTTAAGACCTGAAACCGTAAAAATCATAGAAGAAAACATAAGGGGTAAGCTCCTTGATAATGGTCTTAGTGATAATTTTCTAAATCTGACTTCAAACAGAAAACTAAATAAGTGGAACTACAATAAATTAAAAAGCTTCTGCACAGCAAAGGAAATCAACAAAATGAAGGCAACCTACTGAATGGAAGAAAATATTTGCAAATCACATATCTGATAAGGGTTAAATATTCAAAATATGTAAGAACTTATACAACTCAAGAGCAAAGAAACCAATAATCCAGTTAAAAATTGGAGAGAAGATCTGGGTAGATATATTTTCAAAGAAGACATGCAGATAGCCAACAGGTACATGAAGAAACACCAGAGAAATACAAATCAAAACCACAATGAAATATCACCTCACACCTGTCAAAATGTCTACCATCAACAAATCAATATATGACAAGTGCTGGTGAGGATGTGGAGCAAAGGGAACCCTAGTACACTGCTGGGGAAATGTACATTGGTGTAGCCACTATGGAAAGCAGTATAGATGTTCCTCAAGAAGTTCAAAACAAAAGTACCAGCAATCCCACTTTGGGGCATCTGTCTGAAGGGAAAGAATCATTATCTCAAAGAGATGTGTGCACCCCCATGTTCATTGAAGCATTATTCACAATAGCCAAGATAAGGAAACAACCTATGTTTGAGTTGACAGAGAGAAGGATTAAAAACATGTGGTATATGTATATAATGGAACACTATTTAGCTTTTAAAAAGAAGGAAATCCTGCCATTTGGGACAACATGGATAAACCAAGAGGGCATTTTGCTATGTGAAATAAGTGAGACACAGAAAGACAAGTACTGTATGGCATCACATTTATGTGGACTCTAAATAAAAAAAATACAGTCAAGCTCATAGAAATACAGAGAATGGTGCTTACCAGGGAGGGGCTGGGAAAACAGGGTGAGGTTGGTAAAAGAGTACAAACGTTCAGTTATAAGATGAATAAGGTCTGAGACTCTAATGTATACCATGGTGAGTATAGTTTATAATAGTGTATTATATAATTAAATTTTGCTAAGAGAGTAGAACTTGTGTTCTCACCCAATTAAATAAATCAATAAACATGTGAGGTGATGGCTGTGTTAACTCCATGGTGGTAATCCTTTCACAGTGTATATACAGGGTGTCCCAAAAACATGTATACACACTTCAACAGCTGGTAGCTCAATTTTGAAAATGAAATGTATTTTAATAAACACTGCCTTTATAATTATTCAAAGTGTATATACACATTTTTGGGACACCTTATATATTAAATCATTACACCATATACCTTAAACATACTACAATTATTTGTTTATTGTATCTCAATAAAGTTGGAAAAAAATAGATCACATCTGCTCCTTACAGTAATCCCCTAGGTAAATATTGCTCACCCCTCTCCTTTGGTACCAAACACCACTCTTATGGTCCCTCTATCTGGGAAGGTGACAAAATGCCCCTTAGTCAAATCTACTGGAAGTAAATTGTATCCAGAAAAATCAGCAAGGATTAATAGACACCTGTTCTAAGGGAACAATAAGTAAAATGAGGAGCACTGACAAAATTCATTCAACAGTGACTTCGACAAGATGCAGCTCGGTGTCTCATTTTCCTAATCTGTAAGATGGAGATAATCATAGTACCTTCTGCATAGGGTTGTAATAAGAATTAGATGAATTAAATGTATTATGTCTTTAGAGCTATGAACATAGTAAAAATTATGTAAATGGTTGTTAATTTTTTTTAACTATTTGCTTTTTAAAAAATTGACTTCATCAGCCCATTTCTCTCTACAGAGGAGTCTTAGGCACTGTGTAGCTTCTGACGCACATCACAGCTAAAGTTAGCCAATTGCCAATTGTACACCAAGATGAGCAAAATGCTCAATGGAATTATGGTTAAGCTCTTTCAGTTTCATTTATTTAACAGTTGTATTCAGGACTGCCAGGACTTGCATTCTGAGTTTGGTGAAGCTGGGGAAATGACAAGCTGTGACTACGCTGGATCTTTGGTTCTTGAAGTTACTTGTAGGAAGGAAAATATCGCTCTGGTCTACATAGTCTCTACTAAGGACACCAATCAACAGTAAAAGAATATAGTTCAAAGTGAAGAAACAGCTATTAACAAGATCAATTGCTGTGAGTATTTTATGTCTTTTATTTCTATAGGCTCATTTTGTGTTTAATAATAAGCATCTGTTTTGATTTTTTATAAGCTATGTAATTCTGTTTCTAAATTAAATCTCCTAATCACTATATCCACAATTCATTTCATACAATTTTTAATTGGCCAGAAAGGGAAAAAAAGGGGGGGATTTTCAATGAGAAGCTAATAGAGTTTATATACTTTATTGTTCATTATTACATTTAATTATCATTGAAAGATTATCGAGTTAGCATTACCATTTCTGTTTTTACAAGTAAGAAAAGAGAGAATGAGAGCAAGGGCAAAAACAAAAGCAAGCAAGGGAGAAAGAGAAACTGGAATTGTTTACTTCTAATATTAAATTCAGAAGATTATATTAAAGTTTTAAACATTTTTGTCCACATTTTCATAAATAATGAATTCCACATTAATGCTGAAATAATTGAGATAATGCAGTATTTTGCTTTGAATTTCAAATTTATCTTTTTATTTCATGCTCTTGTCTCCTAAGAACCTCCCAGGGGAGTGTTCACTTTGCTTAATCCTGATAATTGCTTGATTTGTAACATATTTCTTTCCCACTAGACTTACAAAATCCTCCAAGAAAGAGGGCACAGAATTGCTAAAGAACAAAGATTTAGTGCTGTGTTTGCACATGACTCAATTCTAACCAATTTGGAGCCTGTCGATTTAAGGTTTAACACAAAGTCCTTGTAAGACACGGACTGTCTTGTTTAAAAACATGCAGGGCTTCTGATAATACTACTGTTCTGTTACAACCAGAAATTTTACTAAAGCAATTGATGGAGGAAAAGAAAAAGCCATCTCTAATCTTTAACCTTTTCCTTTAACTTTCCAGATTTAGCTGAGTGGTATCTTCATTTTTTAAGGATCTAAGTGTATCCAGTATGCTCAGTAAAAAAAGCTTCAAAGATTCTTTGTTCAACAAAGCAAAAATGGTGACCACAAATATTATTAAAATTATTATCCTCTTGCCCTAGTTGGTTTGGCTCAGTAGATAGAGCATCGGCCTTCAGACTGAAGGGTCCCAGGTTCGATTCCAGCCAAGGGCACATGCCTGGGTTGCGGGCTCAATTCCCAGTAGGGGGCATGCAGGAGGTAGCCAATCAATGATTCTCTCTCATCATTGATATTTCTCTCTCTCTCCCTCTCCCTTCCTCTCTGAAATCAATAAAAATAAATTTTAAAAAATTATCCTCTCAATTCATCTTTCTTCTATATTTGTTCTTTGGGTTAGACATCTTAAAGTACTCATTTACCTAATAAAAGAGTAGCATGCTAATTGACCGTACCTTCGCGACACCCACCAGCCAATCAGGAGTGAGTATGAAAATTAACCAAACAAAGATGGCAGGTTAATTTGCATACACAGGCACTGAGCGGCCAGGGGCGGGACGCTTGCTTCGTCACCATGGCAACGATGCAGGCGTTCCACACCACCCCAGCCACTCTGGGACTCTGGGCAGCGTGGGAAGGCGGAAAGGCAGCTCCAGGCTGGAGGAGAAAGGCGGTTCCAGCCAGAGCAAAGGTGGTGCCGGTAGCCAGGGAAAGGAAGGCCCATTCTTGCACAAATCTTTGTGCATCGGGCTTCTAGTAAAATATAATAGAAACTGCAGAAAATTATGAGCTGGTAAATTATATTAGTTAAGGCTTTTTTATTTTTTTAAATATATTTTTATGGATTTCAGAGAGGAAGGGAGAGGGAGAGAAAGATAGAAACATCAATGATGAGAGAGAAACATTGATTGGCTGCTTCCTGCATGCCCCCTACTGGGGATCAAGCCTGAAACCTGGGCATGTGCCCTTGACCAGAATCAAACCCGGACTCTTCAGTCTGCAGGCCAACGCTCTGCCCATTGAGCCAAACCAGCTACAGCATTTAAGGCTTTTTAAAATGAAAGTAAATGAAATCTACTTAACTTGAACAAAATAATAATAATTAATAATAAATAACTTTTCTTAGAATACTGATATATATCAGAATCCAAAAAAGATAAAAGGCCTTGAGAAGGACAGGAACTTAGAAAACTCTGAAGACCTAGTACAAGGGTGGGCAAACTTTTTGACACGAGGGCCACAATGGGTTCTTAAACCGAACCAGAGGGCCGGAACAAAAGCATGGATGGAGTGTTTGTGTGAACTAATATATATTCAAAGTAAAGGAGTGGAGGGGAGAGCAAGAGAACCGGATAGAACAGCCGGATCCGGCCCGCGGGCTGGTTTGCCCAAGGCTGACCTAGTAACAAAAACTCACAGATTTTCTAGAATGCTGTCTAGGGTTACTGAGGTTCCAGAAACTTTGAATCTGTGTCTTTTGGGTCAAAATTTTCACATTTCTGGAAGGGAAAACCTGATTGGCTTGCTAAGGTCAGGTGATCATCCTTGAATGAATCAGTTTCAATCACTAAAGGTAGGCTCTTAAAATCCTTCTTAAAACCCTTCCATAGCACTGTGTTACTTCCCTAGGACCAAATATCCTACCAGGACCTATAGGGCCTTATTTCACCTGGAGCCTACCTATTCTCTGAATTTGCTCAAACCACATACCCTGTTACCCAAATACACTGTCCCTTGAGATCTTTGACTTGTTCTCTTGCCTAGAACTTTCCCCATCACTCTTTCTCATTCTTTACATATCAACCAAAATGTCAATTGACAGAGTTTTATCTTCATCCACATCTAAAACAGGTTTCCCCTGTTATCTCTCTCTCACAGAGTTCCATTCTATACCTTCATATTTCAGTTTGTAACCAGATGTTTACTTTGGAGATAGTTTCATCTCTGTCTTCTACTCTCTCCAACTATCTTACCTAATAATAGAGAAACATGTAAATTGACCATACCTCCACAAAGCCCACAGCCAATCAGAGTGAGGATGCAAATTAACCCAACAAGATGGAGGTTAATTTGCATACATACCTGGGTCCCCAGAACGTCCTTGACACCCAGGTCACTCCCAGCCAGCCATTGGAGAGGGGAAGGGGCCTAGCCTGAGATCGGAGGGGCAGAGGGTCCCCTCTTCCTAAGCCTAAAGCCTCAGCGGACCATCCGGAAGTCAGCACTGGGTTGCCCAGCTGCAGCCTGGTGACCCAGCACTGACTGCCCAGGTGGCTGAGACCCAGAAAATGAGTCAGGGTCTGATCTGCAGCCTCAGTGGAAGCTGTTGATCAGTTTACTTACCTCTCTCTTCCTCTCCCTCTTTCTTTCTGCTCTTCGCCAGCAGCCAGGCTTTTCTTTCTCTCCTGGCCTCCTCCGAGATTGCTGTTAAGCGCTGCCTCTTTGATCAGGCCCAGAGATAGGCCTGGAGATGCTGACTGGCATAGGAACCGACCAATCAGAACCAAAGGTGGGTGCTGTGGGGAACCTATGGCTGCCTAGGAGGTGGAGCTTCTGACGCTGACTGGCATAGGAACTGACTAATCAGAACCAAATCTGGGTGCTGTGGGGAACCAATGGCTGCCTAGGAGGCGGAGCTTTTGATGCTGACTGGCATAGGAACTGACCAATCAGAACCAAAGGTGGGTGCTAGAAGGAGCCATGGCTGTCTAGGAGGCAGAGCTTTTGATGCTGACTGGCATAGGAACCGACCAATCAGAACCAAATTGGCCAGCAGAGGAGGGCAGTTGGGGGTGACATCAGGCCTGCAGGAGAGGGCAGTTAGGGGTGATCAGGCTAGCAGGCAGAGGCAGTTAGGGGCAATCAGGCAGGCAGGCAGGTGAGCAGTTAGGAGCTAGTGGTCCCAGATTGTGAAAAGGATGTCTGACTGCCAGTTTAGGCCCGATCCCTAGGGATCCCAAGGGGTCCCCAATTGGAGAGGGTGCAGGCTGAGTTGAGGGAACACCCCACCGTGCATGAATTTCGTGCACCCGGCCTCTAGTAATCTATAAGAGGGAAGAGATTTTGATTCTTTTGTCTCAGTTTCAAAACTAGCACAGTGCCTGATATATAGCAATCAGTCCATAAATATTTGTAAATGAATGAATGAATGAATGAATGAACCATGGCTGATGAAGGATCACCCTTATGCTTCAGGGGCATTTCTCAAAGAGGGAAACTGGTCATCACCTTACACACTATCTAGCACTGATCATGGTGACAACTGACTGACAGAAAATTTGAAAACAAAATTGGTAGAATTTAACCCAAACTGACTCATCCTATATAATAAAAGGCTAATATACAAATTGACCAGATGGTGGAATGACCAGTAGCTATGACACGCACTGACCACCAGGGGGCAGACACTCAATGTAGGAACTGCCCCTTGGTGGTCAGTACGCTCCCACAGGGGGAGCGCCACTCAGCCAGAAGCCCTGAGCCAGGCTCATGGCTGGCGAGCACAGCAGCGGTGGCTGGAGCCTCTCCCACCTCCTCGGCAGTGCTAAGGGTGTCTGACTGACGGCTCCCAGACTGCGAGAGGGCGCAGGCCAGGCTGAGGGACCCCCCCTGCGAGTGCATGAATTTCGTGCACCAGGCCTCTAGTACTCAATATTTCACATAGCTATTTTTTTTCTTTTACTTTGCATAGCTATTTTCCCTTTGGAAAAAAATTTGATAATATTTATTTTGGGGGAATGTAGATAGGAATGGGATTTAATTTTACTTACATGTGCCAAACACTACAGTTAGATGGCCTTAGTAATATGAAAAAAGTATGGAGATGAAGATAATTATCTAAATAGAACATGCCTCTGAGTATTTGAAATTCAGAGGATAACACATTAATTATTAAGCAAACAGCTGAAAACTTCAGTTTTTCTGCTTAGAAAAGCTATTAATATTAAGGAAAGACTGTAAAAGATTATGTGGATATAAATTTAATAGCAATTCTCATCCTAACCTAAGTTTTGTCCTAACCAAAGTTATGGAGGACAAAAGGTGATGTTTTATCTTGGTATCCACTCACCTATTGGAATTCTAGGCCTGGGAAATTCAGGCCCAGGTCAGGATATATTCATTGTAACCTGTTGCAATACTGAACAGCTTGCATTGGTGGGGCACGTGTCTCTTTCACCCTTCCTCCTCAGGCCTATTTTCAAACTCCAACAGGTTATAGGAGGTTATTAGGAGTGGACTTCCTTTATCCCAGCTGCACTGCATGCCCAAGGAACAAGAGTGCTTAGTGGATCACTTACTAAGCAGAATTGGTGCTGTGGAATGGACCATCGTTGCTCAAACCATCAAACATCTATAAGAATAAGTTCAGTGGTCTTCTTTAATCAAAACCTACATTAAACCATCATGAATCATAGAGACAATCCACTCCCAGTGATCACAGCAAAAAGAAGAGCAAAACTTATATTAATATAACTAGAGGCCCAGTGCACAACATTTGTGCACTGAGGGGGGTCCCTCAGCCCGGCCTGCACCCTCTTGCAGTCCAGGACTCCTCAGGGGATGTCCGAATGCCGGCATAGGCCCACTCCCCAGGTAATTCTTGAAGTTGGGCAGTGTCAGTTCTCCAGGGAGTGGGCCTAAGCTAGCAGTTGGACATCCCCCAAGGGGTCCTTAGCGCTGCCGCGAAGGCGGGAAAGGCTCCCACCACCGCTGCTGTGCTCACCAGCCATGAGCCTGGGCTTCTGGCTGAGTTTGCTCCCCCTGTGGGAGCCCACTGACCACCAGGGGGCAACTCCTGCATTGAGCGTCTGCCCCCTGGTGGTCAGTGCGCATCATAGTGACCAGTCATTCTGCCATTCGGTCGATTTGCATATTAGGGTTTTATTATATAGAATACCCTATATCTTGATCTTGGGCTGTTTATTTTCTTATTATTGAGTTTTAAGAGTATATTTAAACTCAACAATAACAAAAATATTTTAGATACAAGTCCTTTATCAGATAGAGCTTTTACAAATACTTCTCCCAGTCTGTGGTTTGTATGCACATTCTCTTGACATTGTCTTTTGCAGAGCAAATGTTTTAGTTTTAATGAAGTCCAGTTTATCAATTATTTCTTTCATGGATTGTGCCTATGTTGTTGTATCTAAAAAGTAATTTCCAAACCTAAGCTCATTTAGGTTTTCTCTGTTTATTTTCTAGGTATTTTATAGTTATGAGTTTTACATTTAGTGTATGATCCATTTCTAATTAATTTGTGTAAAGGATATAAGATCTGTGTCTAGATTCTTGTTTTTATTTTTATGTCCAGTTGTTCCAGCACCATTTGTTGAAAAAGACTACCTTTGCTTCATTGTATTGTCTTTGTTCCTTTGACAAAGATCAGTGGACTATATTTATGTGGGTCTATTTCTGGGCTCTCTATTCTGTTCCATTGATCTATTTGTCACTTCTTTCACCAGTACTACACTATCTTGATTACTCTTGCTTCATAGTAATTCTTGAAGTTTGGCAGTGTCAGTTCTTCAACTTTGTTATTCTCCAATGTTGAGTTCTCCTAGTCTGAGTCTGAGTTTACAATCTTTGCAATCAGTTTGTAGATATCCACCAAATATCTTGCTGGAATTTTGTTTGAGATTGCATTGTATCTATAGATCAAGCTAGAAAAAAATGGACATCTTGACAATATTGAGTCATCCTAATCATGAACATGTAGTATCTCTCCATTTATTTAGTTCTTCTTTGATATCGTTCATCAGCATGTTGTGGTTACACCTTTTATAGTCCTTTGACATTCTGTTCTGGTTTTCTCTGTCTTTTTTTCCTTTTTGCCTTTTCAACTTTGGAATTTGTGTTGTCATGTCCTCCAGCTCAGGGTCTTTCTTCAGCTGTATCCAGGCCATTAATGAGCCCATCAAAGGCATTCTTCACTTCTGCTACAGTTTCTTTTTTTTTTTTTCTCTCTCTAGCATTTATTTGTATTGTTTCTTAGAATTTTTATCTCTTTGTTTATATTATTCATCTGTTCTTGCATGTTTTCTACGTTATTCATAAAAGCCTTTAGCATTTTTTTTTTAAAATATATTTTATTGATATTTTTTTTTTACAGAGAGGAAGGGAGAGGGATAGAAAGCCAGAAACATCGATGAGAGAGAAACATCGATCAGCTGCCTCCTGCACACCCCCCACTGGGGATGCGCCCGCAGCCAAGGTACATGCCCCTGACCGGAATCGAACCCGGGACCTTTCAGTCCGCAGGCCGACGCTCTATCCACTGAGCCAAACCGGTTTCGGCAAGCCTTTAGCATTTTAATCATAGTTTTTAAAAATTCCTCGTCTGATCATTCCAATAGTCCTGCCATATTTGACTCTGGTTCTGATACTTGTTCAGTGCCTTTAAAATGTGCTTTTAGCCTTTAAAGTGCTTTTTATTTTTTATTTCTTGGTAGGGTGGACATGAATACTGGGTAGAAAGAACTGCAGTAAGTAGGTATTTAGTAATGTAATGGTAAGGTGTGAAGAGAAGAGAAACATTTTAGTCCTAAAATTGTGTCTTAGTCTTTTGGTGAGCCTATGCCCCTGGCTATGAGAAACCCAAGTGTTTCTCAGATTCCCCCCCTTGGATAATGACTAGAGGGGGGCTGGATTTGGGAACCTCCCTTCACATAGCTAAGTCAGGCTCCAATAAAATTCTACCAGGTTAGTCTCTGATAAAATAGTTAAGAAGGACATAATGTTCTGGCTATTTCAAATGGTTGCTCTTCCCCTCCTCCTGCTGGGAGCACCAGGATTTTTCTTTGCTGTTCACTGTGAGGACGTGGTAGAGGTCCCGGAAGTAAAATTCACAAAAGTGTTTCCCACTCCAGCCCCATTACTAGGTACCACTGGGGGAGTTTTTAACATACAGTTGTTCATGTGGAGCCTCCAGCAATTGGTCAAGTACAATTAAGTTTTTCTCCCTAGATACCAGTATTTGGAGGTGTCTGCTCATGGGTTCTGTTCCTGCCATTTGTGATTTTCTGTATGATTTTCTGTATCTACTTGTCACTTTCTCCAGTTTTGGTGGCAGCAGTTTGCCCTGTGACTGTACTTCCCTGACATATTAAGAAGGATAGTTTATTTTTCAATTTGTTTAGCTTTTTATTGTTAGGAGGGAGTGGAGGCTCATAACATTCTTTCTTAAGTAAAAATCCTATCTAATAAAAGGGTAATATGCAAATTGACCGTACCTCTGCTACACCCACCAGACATGCCCACCAGACACGCCCACCATCCAATCAGGAGGGAATATGCAAATAAACCCAACCAAGATGGCTGCAGCCACAGAGAGCAGGAGGGAGGCTTGGGTTTCCCTGGCAATGGAGGAAGCCAAGCTTTCTGCCTGCCCTTGCCGGCCCAGGCCTCCACTCAATGCTACAAAGTTTCAATTATAGAAGATAAATCCCAACAAAAATGGCAGCAGCCACGGAGCTGGAAAGAGCAGGAGGCTAGGGTTGCCCGCGGTGATGGAGGAAGCCAAGATTCCACAGCCCTGGCCTGCTTTGGCCTCCACTTAAGGCTACAAAGTTTCAATTATAGAAGATACATAAATCCCAACAGAAATGGCACCACCACGGACAGAGCAGAAGGCTTGGCTCCACTCCAGGCTACAAAGTTTCAATTGTAGAAGATAAATCCCAGATACCAGGGCCTCCACTTGGGTCACCAGGGGGCGTGGCCGGCCTGCAAACCACCACAGGCCCCTCGCCCAGGCCACCCCACGTCCCAAGGGAACCCCACCCTGATCCAGGACACCCTTCAGGGCAAACCAGCTGGCCCCCACCCGTGTACCAGGCCTCTATCCTATCTAATAAAAGAGTAATATGCAGATTGACCATCAGTCCAACACACAAATGTCTGCCCCCATGTGGTCAAAGATCCTGCCCCCATGTGGACACAAGATGGCCACCACAAGAATGCCAGCAGGGGAGGGCAATTGTGGGCGATCAGGCCAGCAGGGGAGGGCAGTTGGGAGGGACCAGGCCTGCAAGGGAAGGCAGTTAGGGGCAAACAGGCTAGCAGGGGAGCAGTTAGGCATCAATCAGGCTATCAGGGGAGTGGTTAGGACGTGATCAGGCTGGCAGGCAGAAACAGTTAGGGGCAATCAGGAAGGCAGGCAGGCGAGCAGTTGGGAGCCAGCAGTCCTGGATTGTGAGAGGGATATCTGACTGCCCGTTTAGGCCCGATCCCAGTGGACATCGGACATCCCTCGAGGGGTCCCAGATTGGAGAGGGTGCAGGCTGGGCTGAGGGACACCCCACCCCCGTGCACGAATTTCATGCACTGAGACTCTAGTTTTTTAATATAATTTCAATAAATGCATAAATGTGATCATACTATACCTTAACTCATATTTTAGTCTTTCTTTTTGTGTCTATGTTTGCCTGGTACTCCTTCTTACTTTCCCCACATGTAGCAGGGCCCTCTCTCACCAATCAAGGTAACATGTTAATAACCCAGTACACATTCTCCATGTTTTTCTCTAGGCCTCCAGAGACCTATATATCTATGTATGCAAGTACATATTTAAAGTTATTTGATTTTGGTTTAATAGAAATAAGATCATATTAGACATGTTTTTCAGCATATTACTTTCCTCACAAACTAAACTGCTTGGAAATCACTGCAATTCAACTGGAATAGCTTTAATTTATTCTTTTTAATGTCAACATAATAGTCAATAGAGAGGATGTGCCTTTAGTTAATTCAGCTGTAACTCTATTGCATTTTTGAAACAAGATTCTCAAAAGAATTCTCAGTAGCATTCTCAAAAGACTCTTGATGTTTATGACGCAAGGCTTAAGGAACCATCAGCTCAGACTACACTCCACTTAGATTCAGAAAATAGCAGTTTAGTCTTCACCTGTTACACTTGTACAATTGTGAATGAAGAGGTTATATAACTTTCAAAGACCTGTATATCTCTGTAGGGGAAAGGAATCAAGAAAAAAAAAAAAACTATGAAAATCCATAACTATCTGCTTCGTATAATGGGAAGATAATAATTTTTTTTTCTCATGCAGAAGATACTCTTAAATAAAGTAGGAAACAACACTGCTACCACTGATGCTACACCTACCACCGAGGTCAGTGATAAGATGGCCCAATTCTAAGCCACGCGAGGTCACCGCACTGTAGTGGATGTGTTCCGTAGAATCCTTTTCCCTCCAAGGGGTGGGGCTGTGCCTATGATGGGTTTCACTCCTGTCATTGTTTATGTGATGAAAGTGAAGGCCCCAAATCAGTTGATTTTGAGTTAATCAAAAGCGAGATGATCCCAGGTTGCAGCCCTTACAAAGGGTCAGAGATTTCAAGAGGGAAAGAGATATTTTCTTCTGCTGGTTTTGCAGAAGCAAACAACCATGCTGTGAGAGAGCACAGGGATAGGACCAGAGAGAGGATGGCCTCTAAGTGTTGGAAGAAAACCCTCACCAAGAGCCAGTGAGAAAACAAGGCCCTCAGTCCTGCAGCTGCAGGGAACTAACTCCTGCCAACAACCAATGAGGAGCTCAGAAAAGGACCCCCACCCACAGATGAGATTAGAGTCCGGGCTGACCTCGTGATTTCAGCCTTGTGAGACCCTGGACAAATAACTCAGTTACACTGTGTCCAGATGACTGACTTACAGAACTTTGATATAATAAACGGATATTGTTTTAAAACACCCAATTTATGGCAATTGGTTATGGGGAAATCTAAAACTAATAAAGTGACCTTAGACAAGACACAAAGTCCAGTCTTCACCACTATAAAATAAGACAGTAGGCCCAAAGAACTAGTTTTCTAGTTCCAGAACACCATATTTTTATGATTCTACTGTAGATCAAAATCAAACCTCTTGTTTCCATGCTACTATCCATCAACAGAAAAGTATTTGTTTTTTAAACTCTTTATTTTATTTTAAAAATATTTTTAAATTGATTTTTAGAGAGAAAGGAAGGGAGAGGGAAAGAAAGAAACAACCATGTGAGAGCAGCTACCTCCTGCACGCCTCCTACCGGGGACTGAGCCTGCAACCTGGGCATGTGCCCTGACCAGGAATCTAACTGGAAACCCTTTGGGGCATGGGGTGACGTCCAACTAACTGAGCCACAACAGCCAGGGCAGAAACAGTATTTGCTTAAAGAGATAGTATTGGGGAATGGTAGCATTCTTTTGGAACACTGTATTTATTCACAGTCTCCAACTTTAACATGTCATTAGAATGATCTGACGTATTATATTAGGTCTAGCACATTTTGTAAGTATTTTGCATATTAAATAAAATCTTCCAGGCAGATTTACAAAGAAACATTCATTTTATGAGGTTGAATAAAATGGTAAATCATTAAGCAATGGTGAAGTAGAGAAGACTTTGAAAGTAGATGCCAGTTATTGTAATAATGTATTTCTCAACATTGACCTTCAGCAATAGTGGTTTTGAGATAAACCCCTAGAGAGTGCCCTTCCCCCTAGACTTTGTTCCCCCTCTCCCACCACCAACAAATTCATACGTTGAAGTCCTAACCCTCAGAATATGGCCTTATTTGGAAATAGAAATGTGGAAGATGTAATAAATTCAGATGAGATCATTAGGGTAAGCCCTAATTCAATATGAATTGGGTCTTCATACAAAGGGGAAATTTGAACACAGACACACACAGGGGAAGAACACCCTATGAAGATGATCACAAAGATCATTTACAAGCGAAGAAAAGCCAGAGATTACAAGCAGACCCACCAGAAGGGAGGCATGAAACAGATTCTCCCTCAAAACCCTCCAAAGGAACAAACCCTGCTGACAATTCCATCTTGAATCTCTGTCCTCTAGAACTGTGAGACAATATGTTTCTGTTGTTTAAGCTGCCCAGCCTGTATACTTAGATATGGCAGCCCTAGCAAACTCATACATAAATGTAATTTTAATGGTGATAATCAAATTATGACTTTGTATTTTATAATAATGTTGATAGATAAAATAATGTTGCATTTTATCTGTCAACACTCCACTGAAAGTATGTTTTATTTTCTCCTTTATTAATTAACTAGAGGCCCTATGCACAAAATTCATGCATGGTGCCCAGCCTGCATACTCTCACAATCCGGGACTGCTGGCTCCTAACTGCTCTCCTGCCTGCCTGCCTGATCACCCCTAACGACTCTGCCTCATTGCCCCTAATGACTCACCTGCTTGCCTGATCGCCCCTAACCACTCTGCCTACCTGCCTGATCGCCCCTAATCGCCTCTGCCTCGGCCCTGCCTTGGCTTTGTCCAGAATGACGTCTGGAATGTCATCTGGAAGGTCATTTGGCTGTCTGGTCTAATTAGCATATTACACTTTTATTATTATAGATGCTGTAACAAACCTGCAATTTTGTTCATGTGGCATTTCTCTTTTTGTGGGTTATTTCCTTCGGATGCATTCTAAGAAATGGGAATCATTTACCAGTCTTTTACTGTTGAGAACATTTAAAAAAAAAGTGACTAAAAATATTTTATGCCTTGGAAATGTGGGCTAAATTGCTTTCCAAAGAGTTGTAGCAATATACCTTCTTTTTAATGTCGACCTGCTGTGATGAGTGGTTTCAGCACATTCTCACCAACGTGTGACTGTGTCTTTTCAAGTACTTTCATACACGTTTTGAGGACACATTCAGATTTATTCTTGAGTAGGGAGAGGGGTAACAGAGTATGTTTATTTGGTGCTAACTTTTCCTCTCCCTGTTGATTTCAGGCAGTCGCCAGAGGAAACTAGCCAGGTGTCTTTAGGCTACGCTTTCCTTGACGCATTTAACTGAAGAGAGTCCAGTAGAAGATAATTCAAATTGGGTGTAAATTGTTTTAATGCAGGAAATAGCTCATTGCATTCATTCTAACCTTCATGAAGTCTTTATCTATGGCGATCGGTGAAGGGGAATGAAGACAGCTTATAGAGCAATATTCCTTTCTGGATTTTCTTAATGTAGCATAGTTATGCAGGAATTTACCTTCCACCTGTGCAAGGAATTAGGCTGGGCATTTGCTGGGTTTCAGCACATCTTGGATGAGACCTGTGACAGCTCCACTCACATGCCTGTCCTTCCCTCTACAACTTCGCCCTGATGCCGATGGCCACACCTAATCACCCCCCCCCCCCAAAATCTATCAGGCTAAGAAACCAAACGTCTTTTTGAAGAAACTGAAGGGCCGCTGAGCAAAGCTAGCCCGCCGCTTTCCTTCAGCAGCATCTTATCCTCTCCAGTCTCCATCCACCTGCCCACTCCCACCCGCACCGCTCGCAGATTTCTGTCCCCCAAGCCTGGGGAGGTCTGAGTAAACCGCGCCTCCAGCCCCTCCTGGGTGTTCGGAAGAACCCTGCGCTGTGGGTCGTTGCGGGGCGCCTCGCAGAGTTTGGATCACATAGATACAGAGCATCCCTCCCAGGGGGGATGGGGAGGGGGGTGCAGAAGGGACGAGCTGAGTCAACTCGGATTTGGGACTGCCCATCCTGCTAGGGTGGCTGGGGAAAGATGTGTCCTCCAAGCATTCAGACCAGAGCCTTTGACCCCGTGTCTGTCTGTCTCGATCCTCCCTCCGTCCTCTCCTCTTTTTCTCTCTCGAGGTGTGGGAGCTCTCCTTCTTTTCCAGACCAGAGAGGGGCGCCTTTCCTCTTCCCTTTCCCCTCACCCACCGATTAAAAAATGAGGAGCGGGGGTGGGAACCCGTGGAGTAATAGTGGATCTGCCTGGTGCTGAATGAATGGAGGCTCAGGGCGGGACTGAGCGAGCGGCCCCCTGCCCTCGACTGCCCGGTCCCCGCCAGCCCCCGCCAGCCCCGCGCCCCCCTCCGGCCCCGGGCTGAGGCTGCCGCCTGCTCCGCGCCCTAGCCGAGGCCGCCGCGCGGCGGGGAGGGTGGGGGGAGGGCGGCTTCCTCCGCTCCACACCCAGTCTCCCGCCGGATATATAGTGTCACGTTCAAGAGCCCAGAGACAGGAGCTGTTTCCTTGCGGCCGGAGCACTTCCCGTAGCCCCGGGGAAGGAACGGATTAGAGGAGCCCACCCCGAGCCGGAGGAGCAGGTATTCCAGAGTCTGCAGCCCCGCGGCTGGCCGAGCCCGCGCCCGGGAAGGCAGAGCGCGGGCTGGGCTGGGCTGGGCTGGGTGGGCGCGGGGCCGGGCGGGAGCACCCTAGCGTTTTCCAAGGCTGTGCGCGCAGGAGCGCCCCGCCGCACCCCGCCGGCAGCCAGCTGTTAGAGCGCGTTGGGCGCCCGCATATTCGCCAAAGTGGGGTACGCAGGAGCGGGTACCGCGGATCGCGAGGGTTCCAGTGGGGTGCTGCTCCCGGGCAGCCCGGGACCGAGGGAGAGAGGCGCCCGGCTGGGCTCGCCCAGGCCTCCTTGGCCCGCGGGCTGTTCCTAGAAAGAGCGCGCCGACTCCCGGGCCACGTGCGGCGCGGCGCCGCCCCGGCTGCCCTCCTGCGCTTCCCGCTTCCCATTTCCCGACCCGAGATCGCGGCCTCGCCCCCCCTCCCCCAACCCCACCCGGGTCTGGGAGCATCCAGACCCTCCCATTCGGGTCTGGCTGGACACGGTCTGGGGCCCCGGGGCGGAGTCTGTCCTGGTTGAAAGTTTGGACCTCTCCCTGTGGCCTGGGCGTCTTGGAGGGAGCAGGGGAGCGAGAACTAGAAGACTCCATCTGGAGTCCACGGCTTGCGGGGAGGCAAGTCAGATTATCCGCAGGCAAATCCATTTCATTAAGAGACATAATGACTACCTGAATCCTAGAAACCATCCCCGCCTGCCAGCCTCCTTCTCTTTCAGCTGTCGGGATAGGTAAATTATGAGCACTTATTCTTCCATGAGTGAGTTTCCTGGTGTGAGCAACCGAGGTTCTCTCTGGAACCCAAGAGCTTCGAATCTCTGTGCCCCATTGTGCCACGCGCGAGAACAGTGACCAGAACACAAATGGGTGATGCTTTTTCTGCGTGGGAGAGGCTGCATCTAGACAAGTTGGACACTGTGCAAATGGAAATTTGAGGATTACGCCGTGGATTCAATTACCCATCTCTCTCTATCCCCATTTCTATAAGTTGGAGATTTGGCTGAAGAGCATTTTTAGTCTAAAAGTGCAAAGGAACTGAATACAATTGGAATGCCGCCCCTCACTGCAGGAGCAGGCTTTTCAGCAAAATCTACATGTAGGGATATTTGTGTGTAGCACCTCCAAGAGATGACCACCACCCCTTTGTTTTTTCTGAGGGTGCCTCCTGCACCTGCTTTATCAACAATCCTACCTTACTCCAGTTCCTAACATTGGGTTATAGTTATCTGTAAAACAGGTATAAGTAAGCATGAGTTGGCAGATCTTCTGGTGATATATTTCACCTTTCTTAATAGGAGGGAATGTGGTATCTAACTACAGAAGATGGAGAACCTTCCTTGAAAGGGGTGAAAATAAATAAAATAGCTCGTGTTTAGGTAGTACTTCGGGGTTTGTAAAGAATGGGCTCATCTGGAATATCTCATTATTTGCTTTCCTATATTTTGAAGGTGCATCCTCAGGCGTCTGTCTTTCTGGCAACAGCTGGGCAGCCTTAACAATTTTTTGTTTTGTGCTCATCCCCATGCATTCATGAAAACTCACTCATTCACAGTCTTCTGAAGGATCGTGCCTAGGGCCCACCAGCATGCTGTATTGTGACATGCTGGGCTCTGTGGGAACATTTGCTGCTCTCGAAGATGCACTCTTATCCCTTTATTGTGTTAACAGACCACTTTGAAAATCTGACAATAGCTTTGGAATATAAGAAACAATCATATACACATCAACACAGAATTCTGCCTAAAATTTCAGTCTCCTTGATACCCAGCCACCCAAATGTTAGCCATCCAGGGACCCCAGGCACGCCCAGCTTCATGGAAACAGGGCCCTGTACTTGGAAGGGCCCCCACGCTTGGTTTAATGTCCTGCTGTTACCTTCAGCTGTCTTAAGAACTTTCAAACAAGGAGCCCCAAATTTTCATTGTACACTAGACCAAGCATGTCAAACTGGCGGCCCGCATGCGGCCCACACCAAATATTTTTGCAGCCCAGCCAATATAATGAAATGGTATGTAAGAAAACATTAATTTTATCATTGCTCTTATTCTATTTTAGACTTTACTTTTCTAAATAAGCCTACGTTTCTCTTAAAATTGAAGCTTGGGGGTTTTTTTGTGGCCCACATAAACTTAAACCTTGTTTATTTGGTCCGTGGTAGCCGTTGAGTTAGACATGCTTGCACTAGACCCTGCAAATTCTTTAGCCAGTCCTGACCCCAGGTTAACAGCCCTATTCTGAGCAACAGCATTATCTCATACCAATTCTTCAGGGGAATTCTCCAACACAAGTTATCAGCTGCATACTTATGTCAGTGAGCCCTCTGTGGCGAGTTTCCTCTCTGACAAAATCAAGACAGCAGACAATAGCTTCCTTCTACTCTGTTCATCTTAAAGCGTTGTTGTGAAGACACACTAGGTAAAAAGAGGAAGTAATTGTGAAAATGTCTACTTACCTGGAATAGTTCTACGCTAACAAAGACAGTATTACAGGCTTAAATATCACTATTTGGATAAGATTAGAAATGGCAACTCGAAGTACAGAATAAGTTCTTGGATCTCAAAGACACTTTCTGAATTAAGTTGATGTTTGGGTCTAATTCATCCAAATATTGAGTCAATGATTCAATTTTTTTGAGGATATAATCCTCTTTGTTTCGTTTAAGTTTTAAAAATCCATATTTTCAAAATCTTGAACAAGTCACTTTTTTATATGTTCTAGGAGACACCTAGCAATATAAAACACACCTATTCCCTTATTGCGTTATCTTCACCTCCTGTAACGCTGGGGAGGAAATGAGACACTGGCAAGTCTTCTGTCTGCACACTCCCCTTAATTACTTCTCCTGACCTCAGAGCTTATCTTTATACCAGCCTTTATTCCCAGCATAATGTTAAGGTACGCAGAAGGGCAGAGGAAGAAAGAGTGAAAGGAAATGGGTCAAACTCTCACATCAAAGTCTTATAATGGGGGCACCAGAGGGGTAGGGTGAAGACTCCTTTTCATGCAGCTGCCCTGTTCAGGGGCACACTTATGCTTTAGGATATGAAGTACCAAGTCCTGTACTTGATAGACTTACGACATCATTGGCAAGACAAAATGTGTAAATAAAAGGTGCCAATAATAGCAGATAAGTTATTACAAGGTATTATAAAATTTGGCACAAAATGAATGGTACAGAAAATAAGTGCAATGAGTTCCCAAGAAGAGAATAAAATAAACTGAAATGGACAGTGAAGCTTAAGCGAAGAGTTACATGAGATGTCCCTGTAAGTTCTGCTTATCATAGTGATGAATGAGTGAGTCTTCTAGGTGATAGGTATGCAAAACATGAAAATCTGGATGGGACTAAATTTCACATTAAGAAAAAGCAGGAACTTAAAACCATGAGAGAACTTTCCACTGGCTAAATTCATTCATATCCTATATAATAAAGATGTAATATGCAAATGGTCGTATGCTGTGAAGCGTAATAACCAACCAAGTAACAACCAGATCACGGATCAGCAGGAGGGTGGGGCAGTGAGCTACAAGAAGGCAGTGGAGAGCTACAGGAGGGGGCAGGGCAGCAAGCTATGAGGGGGCACAGGGGGGCGGAGGGAGCTACAGGAGGGCGGGGCAGCAGGGGAGAGCTACTGGAGGGCGGCAGCGAGCTACTGGCACAGGGCTACTAGTAAGTAAATAATTATTAAGCCCATTCTGTGACCAGACAATGCCAATTTCACAGCATACAGTGTTAAATAAAGCAGATATGCTCCCCATTCTTTTGGAACTTAGAGACATTTTTAAAACAAACATAAAATAACAAATTGCTGGAAGTAGTATGGAGAACAGAGTGCTATGAAGAAAAAGACACAGGGGCTGACTCAGATTTGATGCTCTTTAAATTGATATTTGAAAGAAGCATATGGGTTAACTTGGCAAAAAAGATTTTTTTGGGGAAAATCCATCTGGGCAGAGGAAATAGCAAATGGGAAGGCTTTAAGGAGAAGAAGAGACCCAAAGTGTTCAAGGGACAGCAGGCACCTGTGGCTGGTGTTTGGTGAAGGTTTGCTGAGAGGCTGGCTATGGGTGCGGGGAGGTAGGTAGGAGCCTGGTCATGCAAACCTTCACAGATCTTGATAAGGATTTTGAATTGTATTTTAGTGGGGAGCCTTTGAAGACTTTGAAGCCAGAGATCACCTAATTTATATTTTAAGATCTTTATGAGTACCATGAGAGAATGGACAGAGTGCCGGTGACAGTGCTGCCAGGGCATATGGCAGGGAGAGGACAGAGAGATGCATTTGGAAAGTAAAATTGATAGAACTTGGTGACAGAGAGGATGTGAGAGGTGAGCGAGGCAGGAAGAAGTGTGAGGACAAATTTCTTCAATAGATACTGCTGAGTGTTTATAATTAAAACAATAGGCTCACATGTGTATGATTCAGAGTTGCATATAAAGAACCGAAAAATGAAATGAAACCTGCTAATCCTACTTAGTACCTCTAGGAAGTAGGCCAGGCTGTTGGGTAGAGGTGAAGGTGAGAGAGAGGAGGGAGGAGGCTTTCGTTTTTCATACTATCACTTGCACTGTTGGGCTTATTTTTAAACCATGTATTCTTTTATAATCTATAATAATAAAAGTGTAATATGCTAATTAGACCAGACAGCCAAACGACCATCTGGACATTCCTCCGGGGCTTTGAGGGCTGGCCGAGGCGGCCGGGGCTGTGAGGGCCGAGCCCCTTGCACGAATTTTGTGCATTGGGCCTCTAGTTGTTTAAAAGTTACCACTACAACAAATACGGCTCCTGTTTTTCTGGCTTGAGCATATGGATAGAATACAGGGTAATTTCCTAAAATGACAACAACTAGGCGAGAAGGACCTGATCCTCACCAAAGTGGTTTTCCTAAAACATAACTCACTCCCCTGCATAAAACCTTTAGATTCTAGGGCACACCCCCTCCCCACCCCCGTCTATAGCAGTGTTTCCCAAAATGTAGTCAGTGGATCATTCGTTTCTTGGAATATTAATAACAGTTACGTGAAAGAGAAAAAGGCTTTCCTGATCATATAAGCTTGAGAAACACTTGATTCAACTTAGTAAAGCAGTTTCTTTTCTTAAAAAAAATTTTTTTTAATTGATTTCAGAGAGGAAGAGAGAGAGAGAAATAGAAACATCAGTGATGAGAGAGAATCATTGATTGGCTGCCTCCTGCACACCCCACACTGGGGATCGAGCCCACAACCCTGGGCATATGCCCTGACTAGGAATTGAATGGTGACCTCCTGGTTCATAAGTCCACTCTCAACCACTGAGCCACCCCAGCTGGGCAGTTAAGCAGTTTCATCGCAGGAATCCTCAGAGCCTTTAATATACTACGAATCACTGAAAAATAAGAGGTATTTTATGGCATATTTCCTAAACTTATTTGTCCTTGAAATGCTTTTTGGTGGAACCTGTCACAGAGTCAGTGTTCAGCAGAACATGCTTTGGGAAATGCTACCCTTGTATTAATAGATTGAACCTTTTAGCATACATAGCTCTCTTAACCATCAGCTTCCCTCATGTCTTTCATGCTCTTTAGTTGGAAGAAAGCAGATTAGAATTGACCCTGTCAATTGGCTTGAAATGGATGATGAAAACAATTCTGCTATATGGATAAGAGATCCAGAGATAATTCACCTGCACGATCTGCAGTCTGATTAAAAACATTAAAAAAATTGCTTCATGATGGCAGGGCTATGCAGGACCTCTCTGGAGTACAGCCTGTCAAGTCTAGATTTACACGTGAGGGACCTGGAGCATAAACAGTGGAGAAGATGTTACGGGGCCTCTCGTGTTCCATGGCAGGTCTGGGCCCTACTTGATGTTTGTACTGTATCTCTGGCAAAGCCACACCATCCTATATAATAAAAGCATAGTATGCAAATTGTCCCCTCAACCAGGAGTTTGTCCGGGAGTTCAACAAGGGAGCAGGGCCGGCTGGGGGAAGGGAGGGAGTACCCAGCTGGCAGCCACGAGGGACCCTACCAGGGCACGAATTTTGTGCACTGGGCCTCTAGTGTGAATACACAGAGCATGTGATTTTGCAGTGAATCTCAGACATTCTTTCCTGGTCCCCAGTGCATTTGAATGCTGGTGGGGTGGAGGCCAGAATATAATCTGTGACCAAAGAACAGTGCAATAGAATGGAACAGAAGGGACAGGTTCACACAACTAGAAAATTGGCTGTGGTTTCACCCCTTTGGTGCTCTAGCCCAGTAGCCTGAGGGCAAATTTGGCTCCCCCCTGTTTTGGTATAATGCTCGAACTAAGAACGATTTTTGTATATATATATTTTTTACTTTTTTTTATAAGAGAACATTTATTTGGTTAATCACAGAGGTATAAAAAGTAATTCCTAGAAGAAGTGTGATTAAGAAACAAGTTATAGAGGTAAAGGAAGGGCCCTAGGAGCTTGGGAGTGAGGAAGGTAATGGTAACCTGCTTGGGCCAGGGAGGGGAGGGGAGTGGGGAAAAGGGAAAAGCATAGGCCAGGGTGTGAGCTCCCTGGGAGGTAGGGCGCACTGGGTCCTCCATCCTAAGGGTTTTAAGGGAAGGTCCCAGGAGATAGTAATAGACCAGTGGTTGGCAAACTGCGGCTCGCGAACCGCGGTTTGCCGCTCTGTTGACTAATGAGTTTGCCGACCACTGCATATAGACTATTCAACAGTTTTCCAGGTGTGTGCTTTCAGGGTTGTGGTCTCCGCTGATTGATTAGCTGGCACCAGGGCAGGGTAATTATCCAATGCAGCTGGTCCTGAGGTCAGCCATGGGGTCACTGGTCTGGTTTTGCTGCTTTTCTGCACCTGGAGCTGAAATACAACTTCCCATTCTGACTGGCAAAGTCAGGGCTCTGGGTGCACCTGAATTCCGGGGGCCACTGCCAGTCAATCACTGCTATCAGGAAATCTTTCCAGATCAGGGTGTTCTGTGGGAATCAAACACTATGAAATATGAGGCTCCTGGCCAGCCACATTCATCCAGGAATCTTCCATGAATAACTCAGAGACCTACCTTTAAGAAAAGAATGTGTTTCAGGTGAGATCATTCAATAGGTATTTATTATTATTATTATTATTATTATTATTATTATTATTATTAAACACCTGTATCAAAGCAAAGAATATTATGTGGCCAACAATCTGATTAAGTAGACAGTGAAGAAATTAATTACCAGACACTAAGAATAGCATTTGTTTATTGTTCTCATCATGGTTTATTTAACAAGTCTTAGATAATTAATTTTGTATACTTATCCCTTCCAGTCCAGCAAAATGATTTCCAAGCTGCAAGTGACAACAGGTGTCCCCTATGGCTTTTGGGCTATTCTCTTGTATTTAAGGCATTTAAACTTCCCAGGCTCCTCCAGAAATGGCCCCACACCATTAGAGCACGGAGTTGAGTGGGTGGGGAAGCAAGGGCTCTTCCCTGTGACTCTCTGAAGAAAAGGCAAAAACACGCCCTCTCCTACCCACTTTTTCATCCTTCCACTTCAGATGAGGAGTTGTTGGGTCAGTAACATTGGCTGGTGAATAACAGGATGACCACGGGAGGCAAGAATAATATTTCCTCAGTCAAGAAATGAGAAAAAGTCATTGTGAAAATGCTCCACATTGTAGAAAAATAGGGCTTTATGTAGCAGGGGTCAGTGAGAGGACACATTCTACAAACCCAAGGTAGTCTTGAAAACAGGATAATTGGAAATTAGGAAGAACACTAAGTTATGTGTCTGGTCCCAACATACTTGAAAGCACTTAGTACTTCAAGCAGACTTAGATCTACCAATGCACACTATTGTCAAGAAACTGGAGGAATCTGCCCAGCTGGGTGTAACAGTTCAGTGTGTGCATATATTGAAGGCTTTTGCTTGCTACTTTGAAGGAAGGACATTTATACTGTAAGATGTCCAGATAGTAGCAGCATAGTCTTATGTAGTAATGAAAGCATCTTAAAGATGGACAGTCATCTATCTATATAATAGAGGAATATGCAAATTGCCAGGATGCCATAATGTCACGACCGAACAGCAGGGACCTGAGGCTGCATGGCATCTGGCGCTGGGCTGGGGACCTGAGGCTGTGCACCCCCGCCTGGAGGGGCTTGATGGGGGTGGAGCCGGCCGGGTCTGGGTCTCTTGCATTATCGAAGCGCGTGCAGGTGATGGGTGGGCACTTGACTCTAGGTCCTGCGGCGCACTCCAGACTCTGATAGGGAGATTTTCATATACATTTTACTATTTTCTTTCATCTCTGACACTTCTATTATAGAGAAAGGGCAAATAGCAATATTAAAATATTTTCTCTAATTAATTCCCTTTTAATGTCCACGAATTTTGTGCACCGGGCCACTAGTCATTTAATAAAAATAGACCCATTTAATTAAAACTTAAGAGAATTTGTTCACTTAATTCCACTTGAAACAGAAATGTAAGATACCTTGATAAATATTAATGAAATCAACTTTATGTCATTCTATGTGGGTTTTATTTGTTCGTTTGTTTGTTTCTATTACACTATAACTGTTGTCTCATTCTGAATTGAATCTCATTCCTATTGTGTGTTTATACAAGACCTTCAGGACATATCTGCCCTCAAGATAAGTGTGTAATCTAAAAGTTGGACACTTGTTCTAACAAAAGGTTTCAAGAGAATTAAAAGCCAGTTACAAACTATTCTCAAAGCTGCAGGAATCTTAGATGGTTTGAAAAGAGTTCATTTCTTTCATCCAAATGAGCAGTTTCCTTTTTTCTCAGCATCTTGTACTTGTCAAAACTTTCTCCTTTGTAGAACTGAGACATTACCTCTTCCTTTCCATCTACAATTTTGGTCTAGTCCTGCCTGAAGCAATGATTATGCAAATTGCAGGGAGAGCGTGCTGATCACAGGATTACACTATAGGTAAATTAGGTTTCGATTTCTTTAGGGACAGAGTGCAACTTGCTCGAATTAGACTTTCCTGAACTCTCCTAGTCAACTATATGCTGGCACATATCACACCAACTTATCCACTGTGCGTATGGTGACTACAAATTGCTTTGCTTTAATTACGTATATTCATATTCTACATTGTAGAATGCCTGAGTCCCTTATCTATATTTGGTCCCCTGATTTTATAGAAAGGAAAAGCTACTCGCAAAGATGTAAAGTAACTTGTCACACGTCTTCTTAATGGATGAGTAGACTAGTATCCAAATCTATTACTTCAATCCCATGACCATCCCATTCATTATTTTATTTTATTTCATTTTACTTTATTTTATTTTTAGACAGAGTGGAAGGGAGGGAGGAGGGGAAGGGAAAGAAAGAGAAAGAGGGAGAGAGAGAGAGCAATAAGGGTATGATGGGAAATGGAGTTCACATAAAATATTAAAAAGTCCACAGGGAAGAGAATGAAAATTCTTCCCAAGGAGACAATGTCCTCCTTTATTCACAAGACCTGAGGATTCATTAGCCTGTGCTCCTCTCCTCTTAGTTACTCACTTTCCCCAAACCTGGCTATGGAGTGGGTTCATCCCCTTTTCTTTCTGCCTGGAAAGACAGACCCACAATCTCTTTGAGTTTTAAGTAATTAACTACTAATCACTGTGGGAAAAGATATAGGGGAAGAGCGAAAACAACCAATGTGGGAAAGTTACAAAGTTTCCAGAATACCTGTGCGTCCGGGCATAGAGCCAGTAGTTAGTTGCTGCCTTCCTCTGAGATGACAAGTGGAAATCCCGTTTTCTTTAGCCATTCATCTTTATTTCTAGAAGAAAGAGCAAAAAGCCAATCCTCTGCCTTAAAAATCCTTACCCATCATCTTACATCTGGATGAGTATGACATTTGTCCGATGAGATGATTTATAGCTTTCAGCAGATTCTCAAAGAGGCCATGAAGGAAGCAAGATCGAACCTTTGGAACAATCAAGTTACTCATTTCCCCTCTTTGAAATACTCCAGACCTAAGCCACTGCCAGGTCAGGAATGAGTCCCTGGTAAAGATTCCTCACAGGGCCCAGAGAACTGTTTGGGAGGCTTAGGTTTCCATATTCCATCTTCATTTTGTCACATGGTTCAGAGCACTATATTGTTCCAAAACAGGAAAAGAATCATGTCCTTGTCCCTGTATAACACCTTCCATTCCTCCCCATTCCTTAGAGCAGTTTTGCCAAGTGTGTGAGCTGCTAGATGAGGTGTGTGTGTGTGTGTGTGTGTGTGTGTGTGTGTGTGTATGCGCATGCACACGTGCACGCATGTGCACGTGGAAGGGGTCCCTAGTGCATAGGCGTCTTTTAACATCACCTTCCCTTCCTGCTCTGTTCTCTGGCTGGGTGTCTATAGACAAGATACTTAACCTTTTGGGCTACTTGGACTGCTGTAAAAAAATACCTCAAACTGAGTGGTTTAAATAACAGAAACCCATTGTCTCACAAATCTGAAGACTAGGAATCCAAAATAGAGGCATCAGCAGGGTTGGTTCCTTCTGAGAGTTGTGAGGGAAGGATCTGTTCCGGGCCTTTCTGCCTTGTAGATGGCCATCTTTTCTTGTGTCTTTACATCATCTTCTCTCTATGCATGTCTATGTCTCTGTCTAGATTTCCTCTTTTATACAGTCATCGTGGATTAGGGGCCCACCCTAATCCAGTATGGCCTCTTAGCTAGTTACATGTACAGCAATTTATTTCCAAATAAGATCACATGCTGAGATGGTGTGGTTTAGACCTTCCATATATGAGTTTGAGCAGGGGGCACAATTCAACCCCTAACGCTCAGGAAACTAGTACCTGACCTAATACTTGACTCCTCCTTACCACAATGGAATGTGGTGATGAAACTATCTACTAAGTATTTTTGTGTTAAGACAATTCATCAAGAGTTTTTTCTCCATGTGACTTTTATTATTTTTATGAGATACATTTGGAAAGTGAATAGATTGTAAATGCAGTAAGTGGAACATGAAGTTTCTTTCAGATTCCAGCTTCCAGATCAAATAAACAAAGTACTTGAGTGCTCCATAAACTCCCATCCAGTCACTACCTATTTTCCCCCAAAGCCATTGCTATTCTGACTTCTACACCATAGATTAGCTGGATTCAAACCTAGATTAGCCTTGACAGTTTTTAAGAGTTTCTATAAAGGAATTCATATAGTATGCTTTCTTTGGTGTCTGGATTCTTTGCTCAACATTATGTTAGTGAGATTCACCCAAATTGTGTAAATTTGTAGATTATTCATTCTCACTGCTATACAGTGCTCCATACTGTGAATATACCACAATTAATCCCTTTGTTTCTATTAGGGGATTCTGAGGAACAGCGCTACTAGGAACATTCCTATGAAGGTCTTTGTTAAACATATGTACACATTTTGTTGGGTATGCCTAAGCATTGAATTGCTTTATATAGGCAGCGCTTCAATGAAATCTGCCAAAGCGTTTTCCAAAGTGATTGTATAATTTATACTCCCAGAAGCAGTAGTTAAGAGATCCCCTTGTTTCAGATCCTTATCAACACTTCCTGTTTTCTCTTCTCATTTTAGCCATTTTGGTGGGGGAATTGTTGTATGACATTGTGGTCTTGTTTGTATTTTTTTGATGACTGACAAGATTGAGCACTTTTTTATTTTATTTTATTTTTGATCACTTGGATATCTTGTCTTGAGAAGTGCCCAAGTATTTATCCATTTTTCTGTTGTCTTTTTCATAATGATTTGTGAATATGCTTTATATATTCTAGATATAGTTCCTTTGTTGGATATTTGTCTTCTCCCAAGTATGGCTTTCCTTTTCAGTCTGTTAATTTTTTCTTTTGATGAACATTTTAATAGAGTCCAATTTATTAGTATTATTCTTTTGTGGTTAGTGTCCTTTTGCCTACTTGAGGTGAGAAGATGTTATTTTCTAAAGAGTTCATTATTTTACTTTTCATACTAAGATCTGTCTATCTGGAATTAATTCTTTATATGATGTGAGAACTAAAAATTCATCTTTCCATTTGGAAATCCAATTGACTCAGCACCATTTATCCTATCTAATAAAAGAAAAACATGCAAATTGACCGTACCCTGCTACGTCCACCAGCCATTCAGAGCGAGTATGCAAATTAACCCAACAAATGTGGCAGTGGCCATGGAGCTGGAGTGAGCAGGAGGCTTGGGTTGCTCCTGGCAATGGAGGAAGCCAAGCTTCCTGCCCACTCTGGCTGGCCCTGGCCTCCGCTCAAGGCTACAAAGCTTCAGTTATAGAAGATAAATAAATCCCAGATACCTGCTTCCAGCTGGCCCTGGCCTCCGCTCAAGGAGGCGCTGAAAAAATAAAAAGAAAAGAAAAAAAGGAGGGGCTGGGAGCTTGGGTTGACAGGGGGCATGGCCAGCCTGCAAACAGCCATCAGCCCCTCACCCAGGCTGGCCAGGCACCCCAGTGGGGACCCCCACCCTGAAGGGAGTGTGGCCAGCCTGCAAACAGCCATTAGCCCCTCACCCAGGCTGGCCATGCCCCCCCAATGGGGACCCTCACCCCATGGGGGTGTGGCCGGCCTGCAAACCACCACAGGCCCCTTGCCCAGGCTGCCCCACGCCCCAAGAGAACCCCCACCCTGATCCGGGATACCCTTCAGGGCAAACCAGCTGGCCCCCACCCATGCACCAGGCCTCTATCTATACTAATAAAAGGTTAATATGCTAATTAGACTGGGAGACCTTCCAGATGTTCTTCTGGACAAAGCCATGGTGGTGGGGCCGAGGCAGAGGCAGTTAGAGGCCAAGAGGGGAGGGCAGTTGTGGGTGATCAGGCCAGGATGGGACGGCAGTTGTGGGTATCAGGCTGGTGGGGGGCGGGGCCATTGGGGGTAAGCAGACCAGCAGGGGGGCCAGTTGGGGGCAAGCAGGACATCAGTGGGGGTCAGTTGGAGGTGATCAGGACAGCAGGGGGGGGGGGCGTTTGGAGTGAGCAGGCCAGCAGGGGGGCAGTTGGGGGCGAGCAGACCAGTGAGGAGGGGAGGTGGGGGCAAGCAGGCCAGCAGGCAGGGCAGTTGGGGGTGAGCAGGCTGGCACGGGGGGCAACTGGGGGTGATCAGGCTGGCGGGGAGGGCATTTGGGGGCGAATAGGCCAGTGGTGGGGGGGGCAGTTGGGGGCAAGCAGGCCGGCAGGCAGAGGGGTTAAGGGCAATCAGGCAGGCAGGCAGGCAGGCAGGTGAGCAGTTAGGAGCCAGCAGTCCAATTGTCGGTTTAAGCCCGATCCCTGTAAACTGGCAGTAGGACATCCTTCTAGGGGGTCCCAGATTGGAGAGGGTGCAGGCCGGGCTGAGGAACACCCCCCACCATGCACGAATTTTGTGCACCGGGCCACTAGTCTATATATATAAAACGCTAATATGCAAATAGAATGAACAGTGGAACAACAGAACAACCGGTCGCTATGACGTATGCTGACCACCAGGAGGTACATGCGGAATATGGCAGGCATTGGCCCTGGCGGGATGGTGGAGCAGGTGAGTGGGGGTGCCAGACCCAGGTGGGACACTGGTCACTGTCATCGTGGCGAACCCCTGGTGGTTACTGAAAGTTCTTTGCTCCCGTGTGCCACAGTCCTGCCCGGCACTCGCACCTGCTGCCGGCCCCCTTGCACTGCTACTAGTGCTGGAGCTGCCGCTCACACCCACTGCTGGTGCTCAGCGCCAGCCCCAATCGCTCGGCACTGTCAGCGAGTGCGAGTGGCGGCTGCTGACCCCAATTGCCCCTCAGGGATTCTCCACCTCCCCATGCCCTTGAGGGGCAATCAGGGCCAGCAGCCACCTCTGTACCTGCTGTCGGCGACAGCCCCGGTTGCCCCTGAGGGCTTCTCCACCTCCCCCTGCTCCTGAGGGGTGATCGGGGCAGCAGCCGCTGCTCACACCCACTGACTGTGCTGGCTCTGCTCGCACCAGCTGCTGGCACTGACCCCAATCACTTCATGCCATCAGTGAGTGCGAGCAGGGCCGGTGCCGTCAGCACATGGGAGCAGTGGTGGCAGGAGCAGGGCTGCCCACAGTGAGGAGACCAGGGGCCGTAGTGGGAGGAGCCAGGTGGGGGTGCGGAGGATGGGCCGAGACCCACCCCGTGCCCACCACAGCCTAGCGGCCCACAGTTCCTTTCAAGGTGCATGAATTCGTGCACTGGGCCCCTAGTTTATTATAATTCTGCATGTGATTTTAAACAGTAGCAGTCTGAACACCTCAGGACTGACAAATTTAGGAATGAAGTCACTTGAAAATCTACCTCACTGGAATGACTTCTGAAGCCCGCTGTGACTATGAATACTTTAGGACCATTTGTGTTAAGATCAAAGTACTTATTTTACCTGCTTGTAAGGATTTAATTTCTGGTCTAATAAATTAGGTAAAATAAAATAAATTAGTTTATTTCACACTCAAATATCCAAGTATAAAATTTGACAATGCCTGACCGTAATCACTAATGGTCCAAGAACATCTGGAAGGTCTCCTGGAAGTTCTCCCAGTCTAATTAGCATATTAACCTTTTATTAGTATAGATAGAGGCCTGGTGCACAGGTGGGGGCCGGCTGGTTGAAAAATATATTTTAAATTTTATACTTGGATATTTGAGTGTGAATTTGGACAATGAATGAAAAAAAAAATAGTGTCAAGAGTAAGTTGATGACCAAACATTTAGGGAACAACAATAAAAGGGCTTATCTTTGGTTATTAAGGAATGGCTTATCTTTCTCCATTGTACTTACAACTAAATGTCTCCCTAGTTTCCCCGACTCATTTGAGGTTGGAAGGTGGCTGGAATAAGGAGAAATTGAAAGCAGGAAAATTAGTTAGAGAGCCTTTCAACACATAGTTATTTAGTGATTACAGTCAGGCATTATGTCAAATTCTGTGACTATTAAGAATAGTAAAACAGTCACTTCTCTTAAGGTGTCTGTGGAGAGAACAGACCAATAAACAGTCATTTACCTATAATGTGATATTTAATGGGGGCTGTGAGGGTCTGGCAGATCAGACTTCCAACTCCTCTCAGAGTGGAGAAGAATTGGAACTACTTCCCAAAGGCGTGAAGTCTGAGCTTTGCTGACTCAAACAAAGGGAATATGGCTGGGTGGTCTAGAGCATGGTTTTTGGAACTGGTCTACACGCTCTGTGACCCGAGGTAAATCTCTTTAATTTCTCTGTGCTTCAGTTTCCTCTTTGTAAAATGGAGTTTATAATAGTAAATGCCGTGGAGGCTGAGCTATTGTCACATGGAGGGGTTTGGTCCGGAAGCTCCGGAGAAGCAGAGGCAATTATCAATGGCTTTGGTCCAGTGTGAGGACTGAGGTCGAGAGAGAAGAGCAGACCTGAACCCAGGAGTACAGGCTCTTGTCCTGACTCGGTACGGCTCGCTTGGTGACGATCTGCGCTAGAAAAGTGACTAGTTATCTCACAAGCCCCTTCCAGCTCTCACACCCTATGATTCTGCAGCTCCTGCAGACTTAAGCAATAGGATTTGGATTCTGGTCACAGAGAAATAAAAAAAAAGAAATCAAATTTGATTCTGATATTTCCAGCTGAGTGGGTGAAAAGAAATAGGCAAGTAAAGAAGAGACTGGTGTGTGTGGACACTGGGAATGACGGGGCACAGATGTGTGGACAGAATTTTTGAATAGGAAGAAACCATTTCTTTTATTTGCATTCCTGTGGTGGAGAGGCGGTATATTTCAGTAGTCAATAACTGTGGGAACCCCTTTCACGTCCCGCGTGGTTCAGCGTTCAGGTTCAGGGTTTGGGTTCTGGAGGAGGCCGCACACAAATGAAAGAGACTAGAAAAATATTAATTTGGCTATATTGGGGGCCAGGCGGCAGCCCACCTCTAGGGGGAGGACTACTCTCGCTCTGGCCTTGCAGTCCCTTTTATTAAGATTTGGGATCCACCCATAGCCAGTAATAGCCAATCAGCAAGGATTTACATAAGATTGACAGGTGGAAGTTGCTTCAGCTACCAATGTCTCAATCAGAGGACAATGAGTGGCTTCCGACAAATAACAACCATAGATTCAGAAGCCCGATTGCCTGGTACACTTTTCAGCAAGTTACTGAAGCGCTCTGCATCTAGCTGGGTTTCTTCTGTAAAACACAGACAAAATGCAGGCTGAACCGCATACAGTTGAGGTCAAAATGGTTGGATATTGGTAATTTTACATGTTTCAACCTAACAATAGACACTTTCTAAGGGGCTTACTGAGAAATAAGTGAGTTCAAATGGGTCCCATGCTAAGGACAGGGCTTGGCACATCATAAGATGCCCCAGAAGTGATTCCCTTACTATTAAGGCTATCTGGATTGTTCAAAATCTATTATACCAGTTGCATTAGGCATGAACAATTAGGCATTGCATAATACGTCTACTTAGGCCTCTTTCCCATCCTGGCGTTGAAACAGGCATGAGGACCTGAATGGCCCATTGGTCTGTAAGGGTACAGTTGAGTTGTGTGTCCAGTGCTGGCTCCCATTGCCATTTTTCTTATTCCCAGTGCTTTCATCTAGATAGACATAGGTGTTTACTCCAAAGGGGAACTTACCATCAAAGTTCCTGAATTGAAACTAGCTTTCTCTCCTGGCACCCTCCTCCCCAGCCCAGCCCATGGCATCAAGGGGTCCAATTTCAGTCTCCTTCACAGTATAATGTTGGGACTTGCCATCTACCTTCTGAGACCCCTCGGCAGTCCAGACACCAGGCTGGCCCTGCAGGGAGGTGGGAGGAGGGGACATCTCAGAGTGGTCCTGGGTGGAGACCCAGCAAAGGGGAGAACTGAGAGGAGGGTGGCTGGAGCCCCAGCCAGCTCTCAGCCATGAGTGAGGGGGTGGGGCTGAGGCAGAGGCTGTGGAAAAGCCAGGCTCTGACTGTGTTGCTTTGGACAAGTGTTAGTGTGTGTGTATGATGACGATCCAACTGTGCATGTACCAGGATGCAGAAAGATGTTAGAGGTAGCAAAAAGGAGAGAAAACGGAAAACCTGCCTCTCCTGAGTTTGTAAAGCAGGACCAGCTGCAGCTTTTTGCAAAACCGTTTACTGATCGTTGCCCAGGGTGCCCTAGAGTAGCCATGACTCACGTTGTTGGGTTGATATGATAAAGGTCCTCATTTGTGCCTTGTCGTCGTACTTTCTTTTTGGTGTGTCTTGAAGAGCAGAGGTTCTGACTATTAATGTTGGTGAATTTGCCAAAGGTTTTCTCCTTGTATTGAGATTTTTGTGTCTTGTTTAAAGGGAGCCTTCCCTGTCTACGTCGCTTTTTAAGCAATTTGTTTGTGAATGTCACCTCAGATTGTGGTTTCAGACTCAAGATTGTAACGGTTGATATCCTCTTGTTGATGCCAGTGCAGTGACACAGTTCACACAAAGGAAGGAAATACTCTAACGATGATGTGCAGGATACTAAGTCATGGTTGATTAAAATCACCCTACTGAATGTTTCACAGGTGCACGGCCCCATGCAGGCACTTTAAAAAACGATGTTACATCAATCCTAGGGGTTAAAACCAAGGCTCACCAATTTTCAAATATGGTCATTCGGCAAGTATCAACATAAAAATATAGTCATTACTGAAGCATAACTTCAGTGAAGAGGGACTTCCATCTAAAAAAATCTATTTTGAAAATACCTTTAATAACGCTTCAGTAACTTGCTGGAGTGTTTTGAAACGCTCCCATTGTTTGGATAGACTAGACATGTTTGTATTAAGAATGGCATCATATTTTCCTGAAAGTCAACAAAAAATGATACTATATTCATTTTCAATGGGAACAGACTCATGGGTTTTTCTTTACTACCAAGAGATGATATGTATGTAATTGTACCAATAGGTAAATATTTGAGGCTGTTGAGGATAAAGTCTCCTTGCAAAATCAGTACCTTTGAGTTCCTAGAGTTCTAATATTCTACTATGCATTGGTTAAGAAAAAATACAAAACAGAGAGTTACCAGGTGCATAGTACAGGTGTCCTAGATGTAGTTATAGGAAAAGCAGGAAGCAAATGAACACCTGAGAAATCCCTTATTTTCTTTATTACTTACTAGATGCCTGGTGCACGACATTCATGAACTGATGTGGGGGGGGCTCCTTCAGCCTGGCCTGCACCCTCTCGCAGTCTGGGACCCCTCAGGGTATGTCCGACTGCTGGCTTAGGCCCGCTCCTGGCAGGGTCCTTAGCGCTGCCGTGGAGGTGGGAGAGGCTCCCGCCACCGCCGCTGTGCTTGCCAGCCATGAGCCCAGCTTCTGGCTGAGCGGCGCTCCCCCTGTAGGAGCGCACTGACCACCAGGGGGCAGCTCCTACATTGAGCGTCTTTCCCCTGGCGGTCAGTGCACATCATAGCTACCGGTTGTTCTGCCGTTTGGTTGATTTGCATATTAGGGTTTTATTATATAGGATACGAGTTAGAAGACTTCATTTCTATGATCAAAATTTAAGTCCTGGCTCTGTCACTGGTATGGGCCTTAGCCAAATTATGTCCTCACTTTCCACATCTGTGGATAATGGCCCCTCTCTGTCTACCTCCCAGGATTGTTGTGAGAAAATGCTGAAGTGTGCACTTGAGATGCTTCAAGAACTATTAAGATAAAGAGTAAGACATAATGCCCTGACCGGTTTGGCTCAGTGGATAGAGCGTCGGCCTGTGGACTGAGGGGTCCCAGGTTCGATTCCGGTCAAGGGGATGTACCTTGGTTGCGGGCACATCCCCAGTAGGAGGTGTGCAGGAGGCAGCTAATCGATGTTTCTCTCTCATAGATGTTTCTAACTCTCTATCCTTCTCCCTTCCTCTCTGTAAAAATCAATAAAACATATTTTTTTAAAAAAAGAGTAAGACATTATGAGTTGCTAATGTTAATGGTATTAATAGCATGTAAGACTGATAATTCTGTATGCAGAGGCTCTAATATATTGTCTATTTATAATTTTGCACACTAATAATAATAATTGTACTTTACACTCCTTGGAGGACTTTTACATCCATTATTTCATACAAGCCTCAGAACAACCAGCGAGGTGGGCAAAGTGTTGTCCTGCCTTGTTGCTAATGCAGACCTCTGCTTTTTAAACAAAAGAAAGCCTCTCCTCTTTTGCATCTTCTGCCAGTCCTTGTAGCTGTTACTTTCACCGCCAGCTCATTCTCTGATATCTGTCAAATATGTAACTCACGTATGTCTATTCCTTCCCAACTTTGGAGCATATCCTCCAATTCCACATCCACGTGGAGGAGCACACAGCACTCTAGTGCCTGATTGCACACCTTCACCAGCTTTCAGTTCCCGCCCTAAGGCACCTCGTTTTAGAAACCTGCTTTTAAGGACAGTCCTTGGCTTCAGCATTGCTTCAGACGGTTGTGTCTGAAATCTCTACATATAACAGTTCACACATGGATGGTGAAATCCTATGCTTCCAGCTCTCTCGTTTTCTTTTTTCCCACCAAAGCTACTGTTCCAGTTCAGCACAAATACACGTTTTCATGGTCTATGAGGTTCCTCCTGGTTGTATTCCTTCCTTTTGCAGCTTCCGTTCATTGCTTTTCTTTTTTGTCAGCTTCCTTTATTCCCTACCTGTTCCTTTTGTTTCTCCTTAACTCCACCCTTTGTCTAATCAAATTTGCATCTTGCTAACAGTCCATATGTCCTGCTCCATCCTCCAGCAATCAGGTTTGCTGTAGAGAACTTGTGTGAAACAGGCATAGGACAAGTTCATCTTTAACCCCACCAGGACACTCCACTGCTTTCAGCTTCTTAGCTTGTTTCTGATCTAGTTTCTTTCCTCTCTATAGCAGTAATTACAAATATGTACCCTTTTCCCTGAGCACCTTCCTTTACTTGCAGCTCTTTTACTGATAACATACGGGTTGCCTCATATTCTGTAGAAGGAAGTACCCAAAGATCTATCTCAGGTTCTGCTCTAATCTACAAATGTATCTACTTCCCACCCACCCAGTCTCACTTCTTTTCTTCCTTTTTAGAGGATGAAATGACCTTTCGGTGTTCAGGGTTGACCACTCCATCTTTTCTAGTAATTTTATTCCATCTGAGCTTCTTTAGGACCTTGGTTCCACTTATTTTTGATTGCTCCTTCTTTTCTATCTTATTCCTCCCAGACTATGAATATCGCATTTCATCAGCAAATGAACTCCCCCCACATACTCTCAGTTGTATTCTATTCTATTCTCCTTCTACTACTGTGTGATACTACATCACTTTCCCTCTGTGGTTGAACTTCTCCCAAAGGTAATTTACCCTAGCTGCTCATTTAATTTAGTAATCTGCCCTTGTTGTCATATGAAATACTACAATCAAAAAACAGTTTGTGATATTTTCTGGGACTTAATTTGGTGCCTTTTTTCCAGTCACTTTCTCCTTCTACATTGACATTAGACCTTCCTCAATAAGGATGTTTGCTTTGGATGAGTACATGACTTGACTTGCTGTTTTGACCAATGACTACAGCTGGTACCAGCACACTAACCATGAAACCTAATGTTGGAAACAAGAACTTCAAGGACAGTGATAGGAATTGTGAGAGAAAAACACACACATTTCTCATGATCAGTTATTATGAAACTAGAGGCCCGGTGCATGAAATTTGTGCATGTGTGGGGGGGAATCCCTCGGCCTGGCCTGCAACAATGCAAGCGTTCCATGCCTGGCCTGGCCAGAGGCCCTCCGAGGCCGGGCGTGGAATGCTTGCCTCGTTGCCACGGTGATGAAGCAAGCATTATGCCAGCCCACTCACGCTGCCCTCTCTCAGCGGCTGCCCCCCTGGGACTGGGGGACTCCAGTGGGGCTGAGAGGACTGGGCACTGCCATCTTGTGGCTATGGGTGCCGCCATCTTTGTGGCAGAGTGAGGGTCAATTTGCATATTCCCTCTTTATTAGATAGGATTCCTAGAGAAATGTTGCCTCAAAAAGAAAGTGTAGTCCAAGTAAATGTGCATATCCTCATAGATGAAGTTAAAGTAGTTTCTGTGCTTGAGATTCCAGAGAGTCCCAGAGGGTGAGTTCTTGATAATGTATCAGTCAAGAGTAAACACGGATGTCAGGAGGAGCCTTTTCCTCACAGTTTTTCCTGGCTTGAAACCAGAGACCAGTTAGGAGGAGCTGAGCTTTGGCTCTTGCTCTGTAAAAGGAGAGAGGGCACTTTGATGAACCCTCAACTCTGTTGACAGAAATAAATGGGATTGATGATACTGTGAAGTGGCATGGGGAACCTTTTGCTGTTAATAGATGTCAGCTCATTTCTGGAGTTGGAGAGTGAGGGATGTCCGGCTGATGGAGTTGGCCCCTGAGACACACTGACTGACAGTGCATATCTAGCTGCAGCAAAAGCCTATTTCAAAAGAAGAAGAAGGAGAAAGAGAAGGAGAAGAGGAGGAAGGCAACAAAAACAAAACCCAGCTCAGAAAGAAATGAATAGCGAATAATTCAAATTATAAATAATAATAATTTAGTATTTATCTTACAAAAATGCTAGGGTAAAAATTGAAAAATAAAACAAAATACCAAAATGTTAGTATCAAGAGTAGAAACTAGGTGACCTCAGTTGATGAACTTTTAAAGGGCAAATAATTTAAATATGGAACGCCTTTATTTTTATGAAACGATGCACCTGTTGCTTAAGTTTTCAAAAGCACTAAACATAAGAGATCATTGTTTGTGATATTCATTATCAAATTTTATTTTTAAGCTCCCTAGATTGCTCTTGCCTCCTATGAAAATTTTGGGAAAATGCTTAGCAAATTTATTTAAAGAGAAAATGTAATCCCTAATAAAAGCTATTTTTTTAATGATTGCTATTAAAGCAAGGTGTACATTTGTTTTTCTTGGTCAGTTTCCTAGTATCAACTGGGGTCTGCATCATGCCCTCAAGGCCTCTGGCCTGCCACTCAGCTCAGTGATACCCGGGTAATTGGAATTCCAGCTGAGTCTGGATAAGAACAGCAAAAGTAGGCAGGAAATGGCCAGTGGCAGAGAATATTTTGAACATTCTTATTTAGTTTGTGTTATTTTCTCCAACCTAGAAAAGAAACATTCTTTCAGAAAAAAAAAATCAACCACATTTTTATTTAAAGAAAATGAAGCTTAGATGAAGCAGTTGAAAGACCATCTAGAGGAAAATAAGAACTGTAGCGAAAACTGTGCCCCTTATATTAACAATTGTGAAATTTGAACAAAAAACCTAAATATATAACTGCTTATGACAAAGGCTGAGAAAATGATACTATGAATATACTTTATACACCATATAGGTGTGTTACCCTAGCCCTATATCTTTAATCTGTGGAATTATTTAGGCTGTTTCAATGCTGCCTTAGCCACTCTGTTCATTTGGGCTTCTATACATAGCAATGCCATAGAAAATGGCAAAAAGGAAATTTTATGTAATTCAATGAATATTTTTCAGAGAAAAAGTGATACATTTGGTTGTGGAGAAGCCAGAAACTATAGATTAAATCAGTATTCTTTAACAAACTACCAGTGAATTTCCTTTAGCCATGCTGACCTCCAATCCTTCAACTTGGTAAATCAAGACAGCCCTACTACAGCCAGCACTCACATCACAAAATGAAGCAATGGCCAACCTGATCTAGAGCCAGAGAGCTTTCTGAAGGGCAGGGAACATAAAATGACCCTGGTAAGAGCCGGAGGAAGTTTATGAAGGATGCAGCAGTACATGGAGCCCAGTCATTTAGAGATGATGGTTGAATACTCTCAGAGGACATCCAGAGATCCCGGCACTTGGCACAGCTCTCGTAGTCTCCTTCCAATCTTCTGGGGCTGAATTGGATCAAGAGAGCAGTGCAGGTGAAGATCTGCCACAGAAATTCCAAATAATCTACGGAGCAAATACAGTCAAACCTCAGTTCTCAAATGCCTCTCATCTCAAACAGTTCGCTTCTCAACCAAGTTGTTCATGGAAAAACAATGCCTCGGTTGTCAAAACAAACTTCAGTTCTCGACTGGACAGCCCTTTCGGGCTTGGACCTATATGATCAGTCATGCATCTCTCAGGCTACAAACACCGGCATGAGGATGAGTCAGTTTACTGCTAAACCCCACGTTGTTAACATCTCAGGAAATTCGTGCATGGGTAGGGTCCCTAGGCCTGGCTGGCAATCAGGGCTGATCAGTTTCCTCACCTCCCTGCCTCCCCCTTCCCTCGCTCCCTCAGTGCCCCGCTGCCTCCCCCTGGTGGTCAGCACATGTCATAGCGAGCGATAGAACTCCTGAGGGACACTTTGCATATTAGCCTTTTATATACATACTAGAAGCCCGATGCACAAAGATTCAAGCTAGAATGGGCTTTCCTTTCCCTGGCTGCCAGCACCTCTTTCCACTCTAGCCCAGCCCCTTTCTGCTGAGGCCCCAGAGCTGCCTCTTTCCACTCTGGCAGCCACCTCTTTCCATTCGGGAGCCGCCTCTTTCCGCTCTGGCCCCTCCTTCCAATGCTGCCAGAGGCCCTGAGAGACTGGGGATGGGGCAGAACGCCTGCATTGTCGCCATGGCGATGACGCAAGCTTCCCACCCCCGTCACTTGGCACTGAGTATGCAAATTAACAGCCATATTCGTTGGGTTAATTTGCATATCATTCCTGATTGGCTGGTGGCGTAGCGGAGGTATGGTCAATTTACATGTTTGTCTATTATTAGGTAAGATAGTAAATCACCTTGGTCCTAAGAAGATTAGTGATAGCAAAGTGAAAAGGAAAGTTGTGAGAGCAAAAATTGAGCTTAAAAAAGAAGTACAGTATATATCAGAAGGTTAAAACAAAGAACCATTTGCAAATCTGAAAGAGATTAATTCAATTTACATTATTTTTAATTGGGGAAAATGATTCTGTTTTTGAACAAATCACTTCTTCAAACAGCCTTCCCAAAATGAATTAAGTTCAAGAACTGAGCTTCCACTGTAACAGAAAGCTGGCTATGGCTGTGGTCTTGATGAGAAAATTTAAAGAGAGGCTCTGCTTCTATTAAGTTTTTACTAACAAAGTATTGAAATGCTTCTGTGGAAAGAATAGGGATCGAAGAATGATGCTGCTGTGAACTAAGCCAGTGAATCTGTTCATCATCCCAGTGTCATTTCTCCAGGAAAAAAAACCAATGGAATGTAACCAATTTTTCTGTGGCTGATTCAAGAAGGGCTATCCTGGGGTTTCCCCCTACAGTTGGATAAGCAACAAGGTGTTTAGCTGAACTGTAATCAGTTCACACACTCATAGATCTTAGATCTGGACAAATTTCAAGTGAGCATTTGTTCTGGGATCTAGAAGGTATTATTATGTTCATTGCATGTAATTGTCGACTTTACAGTTAAATAGCAATTGTGACATAAGCCTAAAAAATTCAATAACTGTATTTCTGCTCAGAAGACAAATTGCCTTTACGAACAAGAACCAGACAAAAAGAAATAAGGAAAATTGAATTGATCTGTGTTGCTGACATGAAAGAGCTTCTTAGCAATGCAAAAACAGCGGATAATCTACACCTGGCCTGCAAAATGTCAGGTGTTACCTCCTGTGGTACACAATGCTTGTTGTCTTCTCTATGGAGGCTAAACGAATAATTCTCATCTGGTGGTCGGTGTAAAATTAATGGCCCTCAGAAACAGTATAGTGGATGCAGGTCTGTTATAACAATTACAATGATAAAAATAACTATAAAAATTCTCAGTAAAATTGGTTTGCTATACTGCCACTCGTTTATGGTCTTAAAATTTATATTCAGTGATCATTTTTTAAAGTATGCTTGTAAAATAAGTGTCTTTCTTAGGATGGAAAGGGAGGATAGTTTTGTTTTTCCAGCATGTGAGGCCCAAGCTCTTTGATACTGCTTCTTGGAATATAAGACATAAAAACTAAATAAATCCTATGCTAGACAAGTTATTGAAAAGTTATCTTCCTTTGGTGACAAGGCATAGCTTGATGTACATGCTTATTGGATTTACAGACGTTATTTCACTGGACGAATATGCTAGCCCTGTCATAGCCAGATACCACAGGATCGGTGGCTTACACAACAGAAATGTATTTTCTCATAGTCCTGGAGGGTAGAAGTTCATGACCAAGGGGTCAGCAGGTTTGGTTTTTTCTCTCCTTGGTTGCTAATGGCCAGCTTCCCAATATGTCCACACATGGTCTTTTCCCTGAGCACACACCTGTCCCTGGCATGTAAATTTCCTTTTCTTATAAGGACACCAGTCATATTGGGTTGGGCCTCACCCTAAAGACCTCATTTTAATTTGGTCATCTCTTTAAGTACATTTACATCCTGAGGTACTGAAGGTTAGAGTTTCAACATATGCATTTGGGAAGGGAGGAAACATTCAACCATGACAATGCCATGCATTGCATCTGAATCCTGATGCCAATTTGGGGAAGTTGCTGAGATATATGAGAAAAGGGAAGAGAAAGGAATCCAACATCTGTTATGCTTCCCCAGTGTAGAGTACTAGGCTAGGTAGTTCAGAGACTTTATGTGTACTCATAGCCACCCTCCATTCTTATCCTGTGCCAGGAACTTTACATAATTCTCATCAATCCTCACAATAAAGCTTCAAGCCAGACATGATTCCCACTTAGCAGAAGACAGAATGGAAGTGGTAAGTGTTTTTCAGAGCTGGCATTCACACACAGGCCTCTCAGGCCAAGAATCCCTGTTCACTCTTCATGACGCCAGAGTGACACATGTCTACTCAGGTCCTTGACAGGCAATCCATGGCCATTCAAATTTGTACGATCTAATTTCAGGAACATTTTCCTGTTTTGAATGGGAAAACTGAGGCCCAGTGAGAACCGAGCCCTGCCTGGCCCCATCTGTCTCCTCTACTTTAGTGATTTGTTGTGAACTTAGCTGCATCAATCAGATATGGGGTTTTGGTGATGGGACTGAAATGGACCATTTTCCATATAAAATTTAAAGCTCCCCCTATAATTACTGTCAAGAAGAGAAACATAGATCGGCTGCCTCCTGCACACCCCCTACTGGGGATTGAACCTGCAACCTGGGCATGTACCCTGACTGGGAATTGAACTGGCAACCTTTTGGTGCATGGAATGATACTCAACCAACTGAGCCTCACCAGCCAGGACTTGAGTGGCTATCTTAATTCCAAATGAAAGTTTACTGAACCCTTCAGATTTCCAGAGTTTATGCCACATTGTTGTTGTTATTATTTAGGAAACCTCAAAAAGACATATACTAAAGACTGTCTTAACTGCAAATATCAATACAAATTTGGAAGTTGATAAAGGTGAGGATTGTGTATCATTGTAAATGTACCAACTGCCACTGAAGTGTACACATTAAAATGGTTTATTTTATGTTACGTGAATTTCACCTTAATAAAAAAAAAATCAACACAAAGATAGAAAATCTCAGAAGCTCATCTCCCTCCTCTATAAAAAAAAAAACAAACAAAAAAAAACTTGCATAACTCCACCAGGATAATTCTCTATCCAGACCACAGAAATCAATTTGAATCTGCAGTTCTGGGAGAGATTAGGTCAGGCTTTAAATAAAGAAGTTATAGGCAAGTTAAATTGTCATTGAATTCTTAAATACTATTCAGCATCCAAAAACTATACTTCTGAATTATTTGTTTTCACTGTGATAAATGATGTGGCCTGATCCCAGGATCCACTGTAAAGGTCAATATATCATCTTTGCTCATAACCATTCCTAGAGAGGAGTTATTTTAACCTTTGGTGGTATTTTCTAGTACTTCACTCTGACCCTCAAAGTTTGTGAGGCCCAGTTAAATCTCTCCCTCAGCTTTCAAAATCTATTTCTTGTCTTTTACATCCTCAGTAGTAGTAGATAACAACTGGTATGAATCCAGCCATACCATTTTAAAAACTTTATAGTATTGTTGCTCGTCTTTAGTCTCCAATTTTATACGCTTTTCCTCAGAGTTTTTTAAACAAACTTTAAACCATCTCTATTATTTACTTTTTGCCTTTTTCCCGTTTCATACATTATTTCATAGGGTTCCCAAGTAGATATGATTGTTTCCCAGATGTATAATGAAGACATGAATTTATTCTTCAAGCATGCTTTTCTTTTCTTCTCTAGACACACAGCGATACCATCCAACACTATTGGTGCAATGAATTGCAACGTGCATTCACACTGCTACCTCACCTGTTCTATGTCAGTTCTGGGCTCTTTACCTACGATGACACTAAGATTGTGTTACTGTGTTAAAGCCTACGTTAGAATTCAGTTTGAATTCTCTATCTTTGGCAATACCTGGTGATTCTTGAAATGTTTTTAATTCTCTTGTGTGTTTGCTATTAGAATCCATTCTGTACACTTCATTCCAACTCTGAATTCTGATGCTGTTTTCATAACGTTCACCTACCTGGATCCGAGCTGGGAAGGACTGTCCCCTAACAGCTTATTCAAATGGAAATGGATGTGTTGCTGCCTGTGAGAAATATTGGAACATAGCAGAATGAGGTTCGGGAGGAAAAGTCAGGACATCCCATGTGGCCTGCAGGTCATAGGCCGGGCAGGCTTGTCAAGGAGAGAATCTAAGAGCCATGAGTACAGAAGGTGAAACTCAAGTGTAACCATAAAAACTCCTTGACTACTTAGGAGGGAAAATTCTGAGGCGTAGTGTGTTAATTTGCTAGGGCTGCCATATGAAATTACCCCAGACTGGGTAGAAACAACAGACATTTATTTTTTCACTATTCTGGAGGCTAAAATGTCTAAGATCAAGGTGTTGGCTGGTATCCTTTCTTTGAGTGTTTTCTTTTGGTCTTGCAAATGACCACCTTCTTGCTGGGCCCTCACATGGCCTTTCTCTGTGTGTGCACACCCCTGGGTCTCTTTGTGTATCCAGATTTCCTCTTATTTGGACGTGAGTAAGATTGGTTGAGGACCCACTTTAATACCCTCATTTTAACTTAATCACCTTTTTAAAGGCCTGATCTTCAAATACACTCAGGTGCTATGGCACTGGGGGGTTAGGGCTTGGGCATATGATTAGCCCACAGCATATGGGTTTTATACCATTTAATTGTTTCCCTGAGAAATTAAGGCCCACTTGCATAGAGTGGTAGCTGGCTTATTATCACTCCTTCCTGGGTGCTTTTCTTTCCCTGTATCACAAGCTGACTCCCCTGCAGGTGTTTCTTGCACCTCTCCAAACTTCCACTCAAATCCTTTTCTCAGGATCAACATCTGTGGGACGGCAAAGCAGGACCTGTACAAAGGAAAAGACATTACATTGCTGAAGAGTGACACAAAGACCATCAAGCTAGCATCAGATGATCTGATTTCAAATTCTAGATTCAAATTCTACACTAACGTTGTCAGGTTGTCCACCTTCCTTAACCTCAGTTTCCTCATAGGTAAAATGGAGATGACAGTGACGTCCGCTTTGTAGGGTTCTTTCAATTCTTGAATTAAAAACTGTATATGATACCTTAAAGTTACTTTTAAATATTATTGTTACCACGGTAAGGCATAATTCTCTGCCCTCAAAGAATTCGACTTAATTTGCATAAGCAAATTTAAATCTGTGAAATGTTTATAATAATACATAAGACAGCATCTGGTTAAGTTTCAAATGAATGGTATATTCCACCACCATAGTCACTGCTGAAAATATTAAATAACACCACATTCTAACAATCCAGGAGGCTATCTTGAGCACTGAATCCCTTTACTTCACTGGTATCTATATTCACTTGTTATAGGACCAAAAGTTTGTATAAGAAACTGTCCCTGCCATCAGCTTATCATCCTGCCTGGAGCACACAACTTGTATGCAAAGGAATGAAATAAAAAGCAGCGGGAACAAAGTGCTAGAATACTAGATAAATAAGCTTCATATAACCTCAGAACAGCATGCAGGGTAAACACTCAGAGCAGTTTTATAGTGCAGCCCTTAAGTAGGCTGTCATTAGACACGGGGTCAATAAATGAACAAAAAGTACTTTTCATAAAACCAAGGCTAACTCACCCTGTAGAATGAAAAACATCAACACCCAAAAGGACTTTATGAGCATTTTCTAGGCCATTGGTTTTCAAGATGAGAGGATATATACCACCCCACCTCACCTTAGGGGCACTGGAACTATGAGAAGAATGACTTTTGGCTGTTGGGACTAGAGAAGGGTAAACATTACTGGGTAGGGCCTAGAAATGCTAAACACAGTGCAATGCAGGGAACACACCCTCCAAACAGCCCAGCAAGGAACTGTCGTGTGTCCATCCATCCCACCTCCTAACCTCCCAACCTTTCTGCTCCCATAACAGTAAAAACTGATGCTCATGAAAGATAAGAGAGTCTCCTGCAATCTCCTGGGTTTAACATCAGTCTATATTATAGACAGTGCTAGCCAATAGAAATAGTACGTGGGCCACAAGTGCAGGCTACCTTGTAATTTAAAATTTATGAACAGACACATTAAAATATTTCAAAACTGGTAAAATTAACTTAATATATTTTACTTAACCTAGTATATATAAAATATTATTTCAATATGTAATTGATATATAATTTTTTAAATATTTTTATTGATTTCATAGAGAAAGGGAGAAAGAGAGAGAGAGAGAGACATCCATGATTACTCTATCCAGCAAGGCCATCATTCAAAATTGAAGGGGAAATAAGGAGCTTCACAGACAAAAACAAAAGGCTAAGGGAGTTTATCACTACCAAGGCAGCAATGCGAGAAATGCTAAAGGGAATGCTGTAAAAAGAAGAAACAAAAAGGTAAGAAGGAACACAGGCACAAAAAATAAAAATAGCTACAAACAAGTACCTATCAATAATAACTTTAAATGTAAACGGACTAAATGCTCCAATCAAAAGACTTTGAGTGGCTGAATGGATAAAAAAAAAAAACATGACCCATATATATGCTGTCTACAAGAGACCCACCTCAGAACAAGGAACTCACACAACTGAAAGTGAAGGGATGGAAAAACATTTTTCAGGCAAATGGAAATGAAAACAAAAGCTGGGGTAGCAATACTTATATCTGACAAAATAGACCTCAAAGTGAAGGCCATAACAAGAGAAAAGGAAGGCCACTTCATAATACTAAAGGGATCAATACAACAACAGGATATAACCCTGATACACATATATGCACCCAATGCAGGAGCACCCAAATACATAACAAAACTCCTGGAAGATATCAAGGGAGAGATCAACAACAGTCTTACCTAATAATAGACAAACATGTAAATTGACCGTACCTCCACTACGCCCATAGCTAATCAGAGTGAGTATGCAAATTAACCCAACAAAGATGGCGGTTAATTTGCATACATAGGTGCCCAGTGCCTGGGTCCCGGGAACATCCTGGCACCCAGGTCACTCTGAGGTAAGCCCTGCGTGGGCCCCAAGCAGCCTGGGAAGGGCCTGAGCCAGGGGGCTCCTGGGCAGGGCCAAGCCTGTGATCAGAGCTGAGGGGGCAGGGGCGGAGCCAGCGATCAAAGGGAGCTGAGGGTCCCCTGCCCAGGCCTAAAGCCTCGGCAGGCCTGGGCAAGGGCGGAGCCGGCAATCAGAGGGACCTGGGGGTCCCCTGCCCAAGGCCGAAAGCCTTGGCCAGAGGCTTTAGACCTGGGCAGGGCCCAGCCGGCGATTGGTGTGAACTACAGAGGAAACGCCTTTTCTGACTACTCATTGGCTAAGCTTCCTGTATGCTACTGGTAATATTCTTAGTAACTTGGGTAATAAGAATCAAAAATGGTGATCTAGGGTTTTTCCACCACACTTCTGGAGAAAAAAACGAAGGTCTGCTGCTGGAGGGCTAAGAAATGTCATATCCTGCCCTAGGATATCCAGTTTGACTCAGTGGATAATGCCTCAGCCTGCCAAATGCAGGGTCTGGGTTCAATTCTGATCAAGGGCATGTACCTAGGTTGCAGGCTCCTCCCTGGCCGGGGCCCAGGTCAGGGCTCATGCAGGAGGCAACCAAAGTGTTCCTCTCACTTTGCTGTTTCTCTCTGTCTTTCCCTTTCTCTTCCACATTCTCTAAAAGTCAATGGGAACACATCCTCAGGTGAGGATAAAAATAAATAAATAAATAAATAAATAAATAAATAAATAAATAAATAAATAAATGTATGTCATATCCTATGAAAGACACATCTTGAAAATGCCTAAAGAAAGTTGTCATATTTTCATGGTGAAGGGACTGGAGTCCATGTTGATGAAAACACCTTGGTGGCTGCAGTGACTGGCAGTGGCTGCAGCAGTGGGGTGATGGGGCTAGTGCCTTCCCCTGATCAGCCTGGTTGCCTCCCACAAAGGGAGGCCAGACTGCGGCTTAGGCCCGCTCCCCATGGGGAGCGGGCCTAAGCCATCAGTAGGACATCCCCTGAGGGCTCCCAGTATGTGAGAGGGGGCAGGTTGGGCTGAGGGACCCCCCCACCCCCAGTGCACGAATGTCATGCACCGGGCCCCTAGTACATACATAGTAGGGGACTTTAGTACACCACTGACACCACTGGATAAATCCTCTAGACAAAAAATCAGCAATCCTAAATGACTCACTGGATCAGATGGACTTAATTGACATCTTCAGAACATTTCACCCCAAAGCCACAGAATATACATTCTTCTCAAGTGCACATGGGACATTTTCAAAAATAGACCACATATTGGGTCACAGCAAAGTCTCCCCAAATTCAAGAAGATTGAAATCATATCAAACATCTTCTCAGACCACAATACCAGATATCAAGCTGTATTACAAAGCCACTGTTCTCAAAACAACCTGGTACTGGCACAAGAAAGACATATAGATCAGTGGAATAGAATAGAGAACCCAGAAATCGACCCAAACCACTATGCTCAATTAATATTCAACAAAGGAGGCATGAACATACAATGGAGTCAAGACAGTCTCTTCAATAAATGGTGTTGGGAAAATTGGACAGATACATGCAAGAAAAATGAAACTAGACCACCAACTTACACCATACACAAAAATCAACTCAAAATGGATCAAGGACTTAAACATAAGACAGGAAACCATAAAAATACTAGAGGAATCCATAGGAAGAAAAATCTCAGACATATGCTGAAGCAATTTCTTCACTGATACCGCTCCTAGGGCAATGGAAACTAAAGAGAAAATAAACAAATGGGACTACATCAAAATAAAAAGCTTTTGCACAGCAAAAGAAACCATCAAAAAATAACAAGAAAGCCCACTGTATGGGAGAACATATTTGCAAATGTTATCACCAATAAGGGTTTAATCTCCAACATTTACAGGGAACTCATACAACTTAACAAAAGGAGGATAAACAACCCATTCAAAAAATGGGCAATGGACCTAAATAGATACTTTTTGAAAGAAGACAGAAGAAAGGCCAAGAGACATGCTCAAAGTCACTAATTATCCCAGAGATGCAAATCAAAACGACAATGCAGTACCATCTCACACCTGTCACAATGGCTATTATCAACAAATCAACAAACGACAAGTGCTAGAAAAAGGAACCCTCGTGCACTGCTGGTGGGAATGCAGACTGGTGCAGCCACTGTGGAGAACAGTATGGAGTTTCCTCAAAAAACTAAAAATGGAACTCCCATTTGACCCAGTAATCCCACTTCTAGGAATATATCCCAAGAAACTAGAAACACCAATTAGAAAGGATATATGCACCCCTAGGTTCATAGCGGCACAATTCACCATAACTAAGATTTGGAAACAGCTTAAGTGCCCATCAGCAGATGAGTGGATTAAAAAACTGTGGTACACAATGGAATACTACGCTGTGGTAAAAAAGAAGGTATTCTTACCATTTGCAACAGCATGGATGGAACTGGAGAGCATTATGCTAAGTGAATAAGCCAGTCAGAGAAAGATAAATATCACATGATCTCACTCATTTGTGGAATATAATGAACAATATAAACTGATGAACAAAAACAGATCCAGACACAGAGAAGCATTGATCAGACCATCAAAACTCAGAGGGGAGGTAGGGGAGAGTGGGGATAAGGGGGAGATATCAACCAAAGTATTTGTATGCATGCATATAAGCATAATCAATGGACACAAACACCAGGGAGGTGAGGGCATGAGTGGCGGGGTGGGGTGGCAATGGCGGGATAAGGGCACATATGTAATACCTTAATCAATAAGGAAATTAAAAAAAAGAATCATCCATGATGAGAGAGAATCATTGGTTGGCTGCCTTCTGCACGCCCCCCAATAGGGATGGACGCAAATGGGAATGTGCTCTGACTGGAATCAAACTGTGACCTCCTGGTTCATAGGTCAGTGCTCAACCACTGACCCAAGCCAGTGGGCAATGTACAGTTATTAATGAAATATTCTATGATTTTTTGTACTAAGTCCTTAAAATCTGCTATTTATTTATACTTAACAGCACATCCCAACTCAGACTAGATACAGTCCAAGTGCTTAGTAGCCCCCTGTAGCTAGTGGCTTGTATAGTGTAACTCTAGGAGATGCTGTGGGTTTTCTAAATGGTCTTTGTCTTTTTAACAAGATGCATGTGATAGAAACTGAATGAAAGACCTCAGTTGATTTCATCTTCTATTCCTGTCACTGTATCATAGAAAGAAATGAGATTGGTCTGCCTAAGTGCTTTTTAGAAAGCCAAAGATAGGTTGTTGTTGATGATGATGATGATGATTAGGTATTAAGCTAAATTAACCATTTTATAATTCCAGGTTTGACTTGTTTCCTGAAAAATATTCTTTTTTATATTTTTTTTACATTTGCCATAATAGCTTTCATTATTCAGGATATTGCCTGAACACAAATTTCTAGCCTTCTTTTCAGAATTTTATGCAACTTAGTTCTTATGGCTCTCTTTTTTTAATAATAGTTTGCCTAAGTTTCCCTTGCTGAAACTTCCCCCAGCTAATAAAACCATTTATTTATCCCTTAGTCATTTTTTTACATGTTACTAAGTTCCTTCTGTCATTCTTTCATTGAATATAGCCAATTTGTCCATTCTTCCTGGTTTTTCTAGAGCTTGGTTATTAAATGATGAACACTTTGCTTCGGGTATTGTTTAATTGTTTTTCATAAATATTTTATTTCCACTTGACTTTCAATAAAAATATTTCTGAAGTAAAAAGAAAGAACATCCATAAATATACTTTTTAATATTTTGATAGCAATATAGGACATTTGAACTTGAAATCTTTAAATTCAGCAAGACAGGTTTTAAAATGTATCAAGCTTGTATTTAGTGGCTTAGATTATGAAAAAGAGGCAATCATATAGACTTTTCTGAATATTTTATAGGGAGTGATTTATCCACAGTTTAGTTGGGCTATGGTAACTTTATTTCTTGGTAGCAGAATAAAGTAAATGGTCATTTCTAGTCTATGTGGGGTTTGTGCGTTTTTTGTTCATTCTTCCTCAACCAAAATAAAAAGTTGTATATTGCAGGCCATGGATAGGTATGTCTGCTTTTACTTACGCTTTTTGGCTGAATTTCCTGTTAAGGTCTAGATTGTAAATATTATATGCTTTGCCAATCTAATGGTTTCTGTCACATCGACTCTGCCTCCCTGCCATTAATCAGGAAAGCAACTAGAGACAACATGTGAAGGGAACAGCCTGGCTGGGTTGCGATAGAACTTTACAGAAACAGACCTCAGGCTAAAGTTTGTTGGTCCTTGTTCTACATGTTGCAGAATCACTCACTTCATTTTGACTATACAGACTTGCCCTTCGACCTCCCAATGTGATTCTGGCATAAGGTTTAGTTGTTATGCTGAGCTTTGAGTACAAAGAAGACAGGTTCAGAGTTCACTAACTCTTGCCTGACTATGAAACTATATTGTCGTTTCAGTTTTCCTGCTACGTGTATTATAAAACTCATTTATAACTCTGCTTTTAAAACAAAATTATCCAAGGTTTACATTGTTGTTTTATTTCAGTAGCTTCCATGAAACCTCACCCTCCAGCTTTAGTTTTTGATCCTTTGTGTTTATGTATTTCCAACTTTGAGTTCATTTGCTCAGTGGTGAATACGCCTACATTTTCTGATTTACACCACAGTGTGAAAACAGCCTTCCAGTTCCCCAAGGAGGATTCATCATAAATGTTTCTCCATAAAAGTATAAGGATGCCTTTATAATGCTCTCGGCTAGAATGGACAATTGCAAGGTACACGAGGCTGCAGCCATCACCACTGAAACAGTGGGGCCAGCTTGAAAAGCTTTCAGTAGGAAAACCTAAATGAGATGCTTTGGAACTACTGATGTGAGTACACACTGGAACGAATGCAATACAACAGCTAACACTCTTCGAAACAGAAAGGCCTAGAACTGCTACAGAAGTGCTTTCTCTAGTTGTGGCCACCCTGGGTTGTTACTGTTGAAGTGTAAACTGGCCAAGTGACAATTGCTAAGGGAACTGTAACTAAAAAGGCCTTTGATAGTTACATTGCATTAATAGGCTTTTGATTCCGGGTGATTGTAAGTGGTTCTCTTGCAGAGTAGCTTGAAAAGATTGTTTAGGAGTGATAAAGCAGAAAGTTTGACTCCTTTCAGAATCTCATCCACTCCCAGCGTCAGGGTTTACTTCTGCAGAATCAGTTTGGAACAATGCGTTTTGAGACGAGCTAATGAATTCCCATGTAGAGACTACTCCTTTAAAGTACACAGCGGAGGCCTGTTTGTCAGAAAGTCAGTTGCCTGGCTAATTGTGTTGGTTGATTGGGACGTTGGCTATGGTTTCCAAGCAGGTAGATTCCCTTGGCTTGTCAGAAAGCAAGAGAAGAATACTCATGGTCCAATGAGTAGCCATGACTACCATCATTAAGTCTTTCACTTCCTCCATTGCCTCACATTCAAGAATGGCTGAACCAACACATCACAGTAACTCCTGCCATTGTTTTGTCATCGTACCTCCACAAACCTGATCCATTACACTCTCCTTTAGGATTATGCCAATTTAAATATTCTGAGTGAACGTGAACTGTCAGGTTCATGCAGCACCTCCAAGGCTTCAGAGTACCAAAAGCCAGAGGACCCCAACAGACGAACTTAGAAAGGAAAGGGGTGAACATTTATTAAGCACTCCCTGCATGCAAGGCACCATGATGGATGCAATCTCATTTCATCCTTACAAGAACCTCCATGGAACAGATAAGGTTAACCACAGTTAGTAACTGGTGGAGCCAGTATTTGCACCTAGTTCAGGAAAACTCAAAAACCCCTGAGTTCTTTAAAAATCATCTATGTATTTGCAGATTCCTAGTTAAGCAGGTAATATTTGCTGTACGTGTATCAAGTTGCTCAAAGGTTCCATAAAACATTGCATCTATGCATGAAATACCTGAGCCAAGTAATATATCTAAATTTCCTTAAGGAATGAGGTCCAATGAACGAGCACCGGCTTTTATAACAATCAGTGAAGCATAAGGATCTGGTCAACATGAAATATAAGTGAAAGTGGAAATGGAAAGCGAGAGAGCGTCGGAATGAAGGCATTGGTTCCTTCAGTGGCACTCATTTCCCATTTATACACATACCTGTAAGTTAGTGTCTACATTACAAATATCACGAGATTTTTTTTAAAATTTGATAACACGGGTTAAAATGCTGATATTTCTAGCCATGTAACTTTCAACCTTAGCATTTACAGCAGGGCTCAGAGCTGGCCATACACTGCCTTTTAAAGCACATGCCTTTTAAACAGTAAAGTGTTTTAATAGACAATGTAGTAGAGCCAGGTTATTCTGGGTTGTAATATAAAAACTGAACACACCTCTTTCTCTTGCTCCACTGAAGTTAACTACTGCTTCCTGCAGGCATTCAAGTTTGCCTCCCATAATGTAGAACTATTCCTTCAAATGCAGTGTGTATTTTTTCTCAGAGGAATAAAGTTGTGTTTCCATATGTTAATGGGAGCAAAAAGAAAAGGCTGTAGTAGTAGTCTGCTGGCAGGTTTACCATTTCCAAAGACTAGTCTTCAACTGAGGTTCTGAAATTCAGACTTGGCATCATTTTGCATTGGTTAAGTTCAATAGAATGGATTATCAGTATGTGAATCACAAGAAATTAATATGTAAACTGGAATCCCAGTTTATTAAGTTTCTATTGGATGCATATTTCTTTTTTTAATTTTATTTTCATTTTTTATTGTTGCCACTATTATAGATGTCCCCCATCCCCCACTTTGCCCACCTCCACCCTCTCCACTCCCCTCCCCTGGCCTTCACTGCAATATTGTCTGCACCCATGCGTATATGTTCTTTGGCTAATTGGATGCATATTTCTTCCTAGGTACTAAAATTATTGCCTCTTCATTGCCAGGGACCCTCCTTCCAGTATCATGGTAACTAGGTGTTTTAGCCAGTCCATAGAGTTTGGATGGATTCCCCACCCAAAATTTGGTTTGACTTCCAAACTGCTGATCACACACACACACACACACACACACACACACACACACACACACACAGTTTTTAATACCTATAATGAAGAGAAGGGAAGAGAAGGACAGACCTCTCCAGCTGAACTGAAAATGGCTTCCAAGAGCCATGAAAGAGGAAAGGAGAGTGGGTTTGAGTGTTTGTGGTGGTCAGAGGATAGGGCTGGGGTGAGGGTTGTAGCACATGATGTGAACTTACTGCTGGTGACAAAACACCTAAACACCTGGGCTTTCGTATCAGCTCACCCAGGTGTGGGGCAGAAGGGGAGGTGGGAAGGGTAAGGCTTAGAAGATGTCTATAGTCACAAAAAACTGGAGTCAGACTCTATTATACTGGGTCTTCAGATTTGTAAGAAAAAAAAATTGTTTTGTTAACACAGAATTAAAGCAAAATGTGGTGAGCACTCTTGAAAGGGTTCATGCAGTGCATGGTGAAGACTAAGGAATCCCTGAGCCCCCACAGCATAGGCCCTCTGGCTCCCAAATCCCTGGTGTTTTACGTGTTTACCTTTGATCAGTGTGGGGGGAGGGGAAGAAATTTACAAATTATTCTTCTTCTGTTCATGGGATTTTTGTTCAAAACTTTCTTTGATATTAGAAAATTGATTTTTTTTTCTGCCCAGTTTTCCTTACATTTTAGCCTGGGAATCAAAACATATTTTCCAGTGATTTCTTCAGATTAGCAAACCTTATCTGTTGTGGATATAAATTAAACTACTTAAATTCCTAGTATTCTAAGAAAAGTGTACTTTTCACTACAACCATTTTTTTAAATATATTTTATTGATTTTTTACAGAGAGGAAGGGAGAGGGATAGAGAACTAGAAACATCGATGAGAGAGAAACATCGATCAGCTGCCTCCTGCACACTCCCTACTGGGTATGTGCCCGCAATCAAGGTACATGCCCTTGACTGGAATCGAACCTGGGACCCTTCAGTCCGCAGGCCGACGCTCTATCCACTGAGCCAAACCGGTTAGGGCTACAACCATTTTTATATTCTTTTTTCTAAACTGGATGGTAGTGAATCGTTTATTTCTTATTAATTTTCAACTTGCATGTTATTCCAGAACTCTGACCCTATTCTCTCATATCATGATTTAAAAGGAAAATAACATGTACATTGTGAAATGTTAGTAATTGCAGAGAACATTCCTCTAAACAACTAAAAAATGCATAAAGAGCAAAGTAGCAAAGGTGAGATAATTTCTGAGTGGCTATGACTAACTCTTTCGTGTCTTTGTTAGGGAGAGAACTGTGCCGCGCCAGCACAGCCAAGGGTTCCGTGAGCCTGAGGGAGGGCTGGTGAAGGATGAAGAAAAGACAGACAAAGAGAATAAGCTGGGTCTAGGTGGATCTTCTGGCTGAGACCACAGAACAGATCCGGACTGCAAGCTGAGCCTTTATTTTATAGTCAGAGGTAAACAAGGTAATTTACAATGTTCTTGTAAGTTTCACTTGTTTTGGCAGCACTTGCTGCACCTCCCACAGCCCATCAGCTACCCAGGAAAGATCTAGGGAGGGTCACAAGATCAAGCTTAATTATGTTAAGAGGGCTGTGCCCTCTAAGCTGGGACTTGTTTGCGGCTTTGCCAGCAGGTCAGTCCAAGGCTTAACCCTATAACCACTCCCTACAAGAACAAAAATATATATATACTCAAAAAGAAATAGAAAAGATTCAGAATATAGTTGAAAAACATATGCTAAAACAAGAAACATTTGTTAAAAAAAAAAAAAACCTCTTTGCGAGGGCCTTTTTTAAAGCTTTATTTTAAAATCTGTTTATAAGAAGAACAAAGTAGGTTCTGGGATGCATCAGCCTACATCAGTGGTTCTTGATCTTGGAAACAAGAGAATTGATAAAAATCCTTAGTGGAGAGAAAATTCACATGAAGCACCTGCATTTGCATTTGACCTGTAATGTGTATTATGTTATTCAGTGCTAACTTAATGCTGCATGGTAGGTGAGAATCATTCCAAAACAAAAGGAGTTGTTTCCTAAGCTATTTCGTTCTTACTAGAGCAGTGTCTCATTATTGGCCAGCTGTGTTCAGTTAGAGTCTCCAGTTTCTCTCTGAACTTGACTCTGTGTGTTGTTACTTAACTACTACCCCATGCTTCAAACTGAAATATAAGAAGCACAATCTTACATTTTTATGAATATGTTGATGACGAAAAGGCCCCTTAGCCAGGCTTACAAGGATCAGATATGAAAATAATAGCAACCTTTGATTGAATGGTTACTATGTACCACACACCATACAAAGCACCACCTCATTTAATCCTCCAAACAGCTTTATGATATGGTATTAATCCCATTTCATTTATGAGGAAACTGGGGCTTAGAAAGTTAAACAATGTGTCTGCATACTTACTGAGCACCTCCTGAATGTCTGATACTATGAATAAAGATATAAATGAAATAAAACATTTATTGGCTCAGGAAACCTTTAGAACTAAAAAAAAAAAAAAAAAAAAAAATACCTGTGTTTGAAATTCTGAAATGCAGTTTCCAGCCTTATATTTAATTTTACACCAAACTAATGATATGGAGAGTTGACTTCTAAAACTGTATGTATGTTCATTTAAAAAAAAAAAAAAAGTATGTATCCCATCGCAGGCTCTGTTGATGATGGCAACCAAACAAACATATATGTCCCAAGGTATATGAACTCAAGACCAAACAAAACCTCAGACTTCAATGCAAGACAATGTTTATGAACCAAAAAGATCACCTTCCTTGTTGGTATCGCATATGAAATGATTGATACAGCTTAGTGGTGACATTAAACGTACTCCAAACAGATGTGACATGAATAAAAAAGAAAACATGCATGGAGAGTTTCTTTTTATGCCTAATATTTTATTTATTTTTAAAAAAATAGATTTTATTGATTTTTTACAGAGAGGAAGGGAGAGGGAGAGAGAGTTAGAAACATCGATGAGAGAGAAACATCGATCAGCTGCCTCCTGCACACCTTCTACTGGGGATGTGCACGAAACCAAGGTACATGCCCTTGACTGGAATTGAACCCGGGACCCTTCAGTCCACAGGCCAACACTCTATCCACTGAGTCAAACCAGTTAGGGCAATGCCTAATATTTTAAAACAGCTTTGTTCAAAAGCATTTTATATCCTTTCCCATTATTATTTTACATTTAAATATCATAGTACCTTTCCTTTAAGGTTTACCACCAATATCGATCACTTTGTCATAGAGGACAAAGGCTTTGGAGTATTAATACTTTGAAGTAACACTTACCCTCTTGTAGATTAAAAAACACAGGGAGGCATAAAAATGTTAGGTCTCTGGGAAACAATCATGCAATCAACCCTACCTTCCACCTGCAAGGGAAGCAAAAGCAGAGGGATTTTTAAATATAAAGGTACTTTCTGCATCGTAGTCATTATTTTTGTCCTACTTCATCTTCTCAAACTTCCTACCTTTCCTGAGCATCCAGAGGATTTGAAGTCCATTAATTTCCCCCTTTCTCTTCCTCTTTGACCTTTGCATTCATCCACCTAGTTGACAAAGATATATTGAGTAGCTGGGTAGGTGCTAGAGGTACAAAGATAAAATCACATTTCTCAGAACAATGTCACCTGAAGACTTCCCCGAAGTTGACTCGGCTGAGGCCCTTGCTCCAGGTTATTTTTCGTTAGTGCTGGTCATCACATTACGCCATTCTCATCAGTGTATGCATGTTGCTCTTGCAAGTTCTAATACTCCATTCCATGTTCCATCATTGCCTGCTTCATTAGCCATTGACCTAGAGCCTATTGGTGCGCTTTGCGCTGTTCTGTTTTATCGGTGGAGCGACAATACCTATCTTAACTTGAAGCCAAAGCTTGTTGTGCCTCGGAAATTCCCTAAACAAGGGAGGATTGCCCTGTTGGCAGATAGAAGTAAACACGCTTTCTCTGCGCAGTTTGAAGTTGAATCTTATAGGCTTGAGGTTGCAGGACCAGGTCCTCTAGCTGGAGCCATAAGACCAAAATGACTACTCATCGGACCGATCAAGTACTCAAGTCTCCGCTCCTTGGTACAGAAGTGAAGCTGGCCTTGAGTGGTAGCAAACTTCATTCTCATAGGAAGATACCGAAACCATGAGTTATCACCTGGAGCATCACTGATCTGGTCAGCCGTAGCAACAACATGGAAGGCGTCAGCTGACCTCATCCACAAAGTAGAAAGATCTCTCCCATGTTTACTACAAGACAAAGTCCTCCTGGAGACTTTAGAAAAAAAAAATCATACTTCTCTTCTTAAGGTACTTAAAGTCTAAAAGGGAAAGACAGTTTTGGAAAGAATTGCAATGGCCCTGGGTGGATACTGCTGGAGTTCTAGGCAGGGGCGTTGAGCTGGGCCTGTTAAGGGAGCCAAATGTAATGTGTATGACTCAAGTGTAGGGTTATGTTAGAGGCGGTAGCCGTTGAAAAGGAAGACGCATGCAGAGTCCAGCTCCCCTGTTCCTTGTTATATGCCACACTGAGAATTTAAACTTTATCAGAAATCACATTAACAAGGCCTAAAAATGGAAGAAACTTAAGCAGGAGTGCCATGATAATATATGCATTTTAGGAAGATCCCAGCAGAAGCCGTGTGGAGGCAGCGTGGACCAGATTGTCAGAAGAGATGGCAGGCTGCTAGGGGCACTGGGCAGCTGCAGTAAGAATGTAGCGGGGACGTGCAGGGAAGATGTTCACTGAGGCCGGAGCTCCAGGCTTCATCCATTGATCTTATGTGGGGATTGAGTGAGATGGAGGCAATTCTCACATTCTGGCTTGAGTTGCCAAGCGAATTGTGGTGTTAATCAGCATTGAGGATCAATTCACTTTTTTAATATGTTGTGTTTGTGGTGCCACTAAGACTTCTGAATACAACTGTGCAGAACTCAATTAGATATAAGTCTAGAGCTGAGGAGAAAAATCTGGGCTGTGGATAACACAACGAAAGAGCCATGTACTAGTAGGTGGTGGTTAAAGCCATATGTAGGAATGAGGTAACCACTAACTACATTAAAAATGAAAACAATGAAGGGCCAAGGGTACCTCCCCCCCCCCCGCAAGGAAGTATTGCCTTCCTAGGAGCCAAATTGGAGGACTTATAGGCCATCTGGTACCTTTGTGTGAACTACAGGACACCTTGACTGCCATCAGCCAGAAAGTGGTCATAATGAATTTTCAAATCTATGAAGTGTATGAGGTGAATGGGACCCTGGAGCTGAGCAGGGCACACTCCCCTAATCACGTCTAGTGGCCAGCAATACTAATTTAAGAAAAATAAAAACTTACTTCCAATCAGCATCTTTAGTGTTCCAAGTATTTTATACTCATTATCTAAATTCATCTCCATCATCATTTGACAAATGAGGGGAAATACAGTTAAGAGTAGGCAAGTGGCAGGATTAAAATCCAAAGTCACATTGATCTGGTCCAAGCCTACTAATTGATGCCTTACAAAAATCACCACATGGTTACATTTCCTTTTTTTGGAGTAAAATAAGGCTGGACATTGGGGTGTACACAGAGATAATGGCAGGACCTTCTGAGCCTTCAAGGAAATATTTGTTTTCTCACATGAATAGTGTTTTCTTTTACATGTTGGTAGTTATGTACTCACTCTTTTAAGAACTTACTGAGAGATTCATTTATTTTTTAAAATATTTTTATTGATTTCAGAGACAGGAAGGGAGAAGATACAGATAGAAACATCAATGATGAGAGAGAGTCATTGACCGGCTGCCCCCAACCTGGGCATGTGCCCTTGACTGAAATCGAACCCGGGACCCTTCAGTCCGCAGGCCGACGCTCTATCCATTGAGCCAAACCAGCTAGGGCTCATTTATTTTCTTACCATCAAAATAAAAAATTCTGACAGGAGCAACCAGTAACATTCTAGTGAAACAATGATTCCAAACCTATTCTAAATATATTTTCATGGAAAATCTGAGAATTATAGGCGAAATAAATCTCAGTAATATTTCCCCAGAAGACGGATGCTGTTTTAATTAAATAGTACGTGAGAGCTAAAGAATTTATGGAGATAAAATAGTACAAATAATTTTATAATTTATTTTAAAGATGACTTTTGAAAATGACTTTTTATTCTTAGTATACTACAAAAAGGAGAAGTGCTTTACAAAATTTGATTTTGCTAAAGTTTTGGCTCTAAAATCATGGTCTTGGTTTATGTGGCATTCTAATAAGCCAAAAATCTCTTCCTTAAATAATAGAAAAGTAAATGGAAATATAGTATCTCTCCCACCACAGTGTAATTGTTTTTGCCTTTATCATTTTTGCAGGAAAACAACTCATGCTGCATATCTACCTTTCTCTGCAAAGAATTACTGAGTAGGTGAGAGGTTTTCTTGGTTCTTGGGTTCCCGTGGGAGAATCACCCAAGAGTGAAGTTCCTAGTATAAATCTTAGTTAGTGGGAAGGGTCGACATGCGTATACTAGCACTTGAACCCCAAGAAAAGCTCTACGTCATGGCAATTGTATGACCTCTGAGGTTACTAAAGCCATTTCATTTCCCACAGTATAGTTTGGCACACTGTGTGTGTCAGGGCAGAAATAAAGGTTGCAATTGGGTGGGACATCCATTACCACCAGCAGCTTATAAATTGCAGAATATTTTGAGTTAGATAGACCGTATCTCAGAAGTAAAATATCATCTTTCAGTAAGACCCAACGTGGTAAGACCTACATGATGTTGTAATAACAAACTTGAGCAACAGCAGTCAACTCACAGCAACTTGTTTTTTGGGTGTGGCAACAAATGAGCTCTGTGGAGTCAGTGAGTTCTCTACAGAGGAAGCAGCCTGTACAAAGCCCCAGACGTGAGACTGTGTACCTACACAGCTGCCACACGCTTTTACAGGTCTTTTTGTCTTGACAGACTCAGACGGATGATTCCTTTCGAATAATATAATAATTGCAAATATTTGTTATATTGTTGCTTTCATGGAGAAATTGGATTCTCCATTGCATTATTATTTTACAGTGAAAACCACCACTTGGAAGTATTCATTCTTTTCAGTCTATGAAAATCGCCCATGTAGCTGTATTGGGTATGGCAGTAAAAGTGTATGCGTTTTACTATGTTCAGGAAATGTTGCTTGTTGGCCCCCTGCCAGGCTTGAATTATTACAGAGATTTTCAGGGGCTGTGGAGAGAGAGCTGTCAAATAGGAATAAAATATTTTCTCGGGTCTCAGAGAAGAACAGGCCTGGTAATTGTCAGTGTGCTGACATGTTATACAAACCTTTGCTCTCTTACCTGACCTGATCTGCTGATCTGAAGGCACAATATTTCCACTCCATAGTATTGTTGAATGACTAAGCGGGAAAGTAAGTAAGTAAAATGTGGATACTAACATCTATGCCATGTGTAAAGCACTTGCTGTTTGGGTGAATATGTAGTGAAAGAACAGCCACGTGGCACCAAAAGCTACGATCCAGGCTCTGAAGATAAGGAGACCAATGAAATGAAGAGGAAACCCCATATGATCCTTTACATCTGAATGAAATAATAGTACTAGCCAACCTCAAAGGGTCTCAGATAGAGGGAGATTACAAGGCATCCTTACAACTTGAAAGGGTCTCAGAGACCCTGAGATTCTCAGAAGGCTCAGTCTCTAGGATATAGCAGCTGTCTCACATCGGTGGATGTGGAAGGAGGCTGTAAGCAGGGAGTTAGGGCCCAGAATTTATTGATTCTTAATTTCACTTGTCTTTTAAAAAACTGTATTTTAGCCCTAACGGGTTTGGCTCAGTGGACAGAGCATTGGCCTTCGGACTCAAGGGTCCCAGGTTCAATTCCAGTCAAGGGCATGTACCTTGGTTGCGGGCACATCTCCAGTAGGGGGTGTGCAGGAGGCAGCTGATTGATGTTTCTCTCTCATCGATGTTTCTAACTCTCTCTCCCTTCCTCTCTGTAAAAAATCAATAAAATATATTTTAAAAAACAAGTGTCTTTTATTTTTCTGACTTGTGGCTACCAGATACTCATTATAAATCCGTTTTTAAAAAATCAGTATCAATTCCCCTTACTTTGATTAGAGCCGAGGTACTGTGACTTAATGATAGTATCTTCCGTAGTAAAGATGCAGTTTCTTAAATGGTGCTTTCCTTAAATTTACTCTCCAATATGTGTCATCACGGAGAAGCGTATTCCATGAGAATGCATCCTCACCCAGTGAGAATGGCCCTGCACCCCTGTTTCCCTGACTTTCCTCCCAAGAACTGAGCAAGAATCCCCAAAGGACCCAGCAAGCCTCACCCTTGTGCAGATTTGGACCAAGTGTTTATTTCTCATTGTGTCATGAATCACAATGACATTTATAGCTTACTTGAACTTTTTCAGACCATTGCAATGTTCCTACAGGGTTTGATAATCAACCATTAAGATACCATATCCTAAAGGAATCATCCAGGTTTACCTAACCCAAACCCTTGCCTCGTCTGAACTAAGACTGATTGAGGCACTGTGTTGAGTTTCCTAAACTATGGCTTATAGTCAACCTGGCACAAGGACCCATACCCTGAAAGTTTCACCCACAGCACTACAGACACACAGCTTTCCCACAAAGCCCCTTTTTGGCTTCCATGGATAAAATAACAGTTTGGTGCCTTTGTCCCTTTTCAGGCAGTCAAAAATACTTACTGATCCCTAACTAAGTGGAGGGCACAGCGGAAGTCAGCTCTCATTGTTTCCATCTCTAATTGGGGGATTAAGACATACAGGCATTTAAGGAAGGAAAAACACTGGAAGTGCTAAATAAGAATAAAAGAAGATCATAACATAAAATGACATAGGGAAGCCCTGCTGGCATGGCTCAGTGGTTAAGCATTGGCCTACGAACCAGGAGGTCACGGTTTGATTCTCGGTCAGGGAACATGCCTGGGTTGTGGGCTCGATCCCCAGTAGGAGGTGTGCAGGAAGGAGGCAGCGGATCAATGATTTTCTCTCATCGATATTTCTCTCTCTTCCTCTCCTTCCTCTCTGAAACCAATAAAAATACATATTTTAAAAATGACATAGGGCAATCCATGATGTGTGCCATGCCCTGACAGCTGGGGTTGCCATGGGACTGGTGGAAGGGGCGGCGTGGCTGAGTCCCAGAGTAGCCCAGGCAAGTATCATGGATGAAGCAGGGTTTGATCTGGGCCTTGGATGGGCCAACTTAGGATGTTTCAAAGAATTCCATGTCAGATACCCTGGAAAGGCAGAAAAATTGGGGTTCAATGAGAAGGAAAAAAGTTTAAAGAAATGAAGCTTATTTGGTCAGGTACAGCGTTAGTGTAGGAGGCAGAAAAGTCAGGTTTCAGCTGATTTGTAAATATCCATGTGTGTCAGGCCCAGGCATTTTGGAAACATTTGGCTTAGGATAGTGGGGTATATTTAGCTACATCTGACTTTTACAGCTGGAGAAATATATTAGAATTTTTCTGTTTCACATAACTCCTTGCTTCCCTTTTCCACCTGCTCCTTGGAAGCTTAAGTTAGAAATTAAGTGTAGACATATTCTAATACTCACTAGTCCCTCACCCTCTCTGATACAGAATCTCTCCTGTTACCTTGTGGATGTGGTGATTCAGACACAAGTACAACTACTGTATAGGATCCCCCTGAGGAATAGCCAGAAGGGGGCGCCACTGAGGCAGCAAAGCCAGTGTTTCCAACAGGATAACCAGACCTCATTGTTACCTATAATGAGGGTACCCTGCACTTGTCACCGCCTGAATTACACGTTGGTTTGTAAGTTGGTGTCCCTGCTTCTTTCTCATTTTCCTTGTTTGAAGGGCAGGCCTGAATAAAGATTCAATCATTTTATGGCTAATATTGGGCTGACACAAGTTAAATGGGTGGATGGATGGATGATGGGTGGGTGGATGGATAGATAGATAGATAGATAGATAGATAGATAGATAGATTTTACTAAAGAAGGCCACCTAACAGGATGGAAATGTTGTTTATAGCTGGCTTTTCTTAAGATTCTTTGCAGAAAGAATTGTTAGATCTTGAAAGGAGATAAATTTCACATCTTGAAAGGAGATAAATTTCGCACGAATTCAGGAACCTGGACATAGCATGTTAACCATGAGTCTCTGCTTATTCATATAATAACTTAAAAGACTATTTCAAGTAAGTGTGTATTTCAGTATTAAATGCACAACTGACTCGAAGCTTCGCATTTCCTGACTGGACAAGAGCTTTGCGCACAACCCCTGTGTAAGAAAATAACAACAATAACGCACGTTCTGAAAGCTACTGAAATTCTCTTCCAGTTGCTTGTACCCTGGATTGAAATTTAAAGACTCTGGGACCTCCAGAGAATGCTTCAGTTTCTGCCATCTATTCTCACACATCTACTCATCACTGAACAGCTGCAGACTAGACAGTTTTGCCCAAACTTCAGTGATGAGGAAACTTGAGCCCTGCTGCTCAGACCCTTGAAATGGGAGAAACAGGCTTATCAGAAGCCAGATATCAAAGAATGTTTCCTCCCATTTGTGTGTGTGTGTGGCCTTCCTTGGCTTGTAGCTCTGCAAGTATCACAATTGTTATCTTGTTTACTCTTCACTTACATTTCTAATATCAGATTAACTAGAAGGTTCACTATGGTCTGTTTCCTGAGGAGAAATGTGATTGTCTGTTATTCAGGCAGTGGGAAGTATTTACTGAGAACTCAGACAACTCGGGTCTCAAGCTAAGTGCTAGAGAGAAGAAAGGAAAAGAGCCTGGCGGGGGCGAAAGGAGACATATGTAAAACTTTAGACAATAAACAAATAAAATAATTAAATAAATAAACATAAAAAGAGCCAGGTTAAGTCTGGAGTTCTGGAGACAATGTTATAAAATATGAGCCAATCAGAGAATAAATGGATACTAAAGGGAGAGATACAACAGCTGCAGTACACGTTCTGAAAATGAAATGATTTTCATAAGATCACTGGAGTGTTTATCTGAAACTTGGGATTCGACTAATGAGTGGCATTTCATTTCTGAGTAGCGGGGGAGAAGGGGTGAGAGAGGGAATGAACAAAATCATGGGAGAATCTTCCAATGAGCAAATCATGGGAGAATGTTCCAATGGCAAAATGCAAGCTTGGTATGACAAAACAGTAACTAATATGGGGAAAGCAATATGCTTTCGGGGGGTTAGTCTATAGAAGATTAGACACCCGGAAGAGTCTAGCCAGAATGTGGGCAAGGAGGCTGTTGCAGAAATGTAGGCAGGGGGTAATTTAGACCTGAACTAAGCACAAGAGAAAGAGGATCCAAGAGGAATTTTAATGGAAGTGTCCAAAGATCATATAATGTTTCTAATTTAAAAGAAACAGTAGATATCACATAGTTTAATGAATAACAATAATTTTCCCTCTGATATCATTTTTGTCTTTAGAAATGCTTTTGACTTTACAAGTGTAGTCCTATAAAGTCTTCTCTCACTATCTTTTTCTTTTTTCCAGTAGATGAAGTGGATTAGGTCGATCATCAATGTATTTATGTTGACATTAGGCCAGCATGGGCTCCAGGTCGAGCTTACACAGTTCAGAAAGGGGTACATTCCTTTAGGATAAATACCTTTTAATAGTTTACAAAGGCCACATTGAATCTGTGGTGGGAGCAGTGATTTTACTCCCTCTGACTCTGCTGCTGAGCTTCCAGACCTCCCAGTAGAAAACTGGAAGTTAGTTTTGCTAGGCAGGCTGGGTACGAATGAATTGTGTAGGCCTGCCTCTTTGCCACTGGTTTCTGTTCTCCCAAAATTCGTATGCTGAAATCCTAACCCCAATGGCCTAGAATGTGACTATTTGGAAATAGGGTCATTGGTCAAGATGAAGTCATATTGAAGTAAGTGAGCCCCTAATCCAAAATAACTGGTGTCCTTGTAAAAAGAGAAATTTGAACACAGAGACACACACAGGGAGAAAATCATGTGAAGATTGGGGCTCTGCTGTCATGTTGTATCATAAGTCAGTGAGTGAGATACAAGACGCTTTAATGAGCCAATTAATTAGGAGTCGTTTATTGCGCGTGAACGCAATAAACACCAGAGGGAGGTGTTTCTTCCAAATCTCTGAGCGAAGACACAGAGGAAGTTTCCCATATTTATACCTTTCGGGCTCTTTGTCTGCAGATTTTACGAAGAGCTCTGTGTGAACTATTGTTACAGACCGTTTGTCATCTTGGATACATAAAGAACAAACATTTGGCATAAGAATATGAGAATTATTATCAGTATTAGTCCATTACGTTAGATGGCTAACTTGCAAGGTCAGACAGTTAAGTTTTTACCTTTTTCTGTTATTCAAACTAAAACAGTTATTCTACAGAATAAGAGACTGTCTAAAAATGACAGAGTTTACAGAACAAGGGACTGTCTAACAATAGCAGAGAATTTCAAACAGCAGTTTTTACACAAGATGGAGGTTACCATGCTTCAGTAACAAGCCAGGGAATTAGCAGAAGCCTGGACCAGGGGGAGCGTGGCTTTGCCAGCACCTTCATTTTGTACTTATAGCCTCCAGCACTGTGAGATGCTCAATTCCCATTGCTCTGAGTTGGGAGTACTTCGTTACAGCAGCCCAGGAAACCGAAACCGTGAGTCCTACAGCAATGAGGGCAACAAGATAATAGAAACTGGATTATAACCCAAAGTAAACGTAAGATCTGGCTCTAAACATCCGTGTTGCTTACGGTCATTCAGAAAGTAAATCTTTTGATAGAATCAAACACTTTGAAAAGGGAAAGACATTCAGTGTTGTCCTGTATCTCTCTAACTTGCATCGTAGATTAATTGACTTCCATGTTCGGAAGGAATAAAAAGGTCATCTAGCTCAGCCATCCACTGGATAGTTGAGTATCTTCAGCAGTATGCCAGCAAAGTGGTTCTTCAGCCTCTGCTTGGATGTACATCTGCTAACTCCGCAGGCAATACACTCTATCAGCTCTGATGATCAAAATATGGTTTCTTATATTAAACTGAACTGTATCTATTTCTGTCTTTCACCCATTTATTACAGTTCAGTTTCTTAAAGTTAGAAAAAGCACATTTAATTCCCTTTTACCGTGTTAGGCCTTTCAGTGTTTGAGAGCTGTCCTGACCTTCCTAAGTCATTTGTTCTCTAAACTAGTCCTTGAGTTCTTTCAACGATTACTCATATGACATAATTTTTAGTTTTTTAACCTCCATGGGCAGCTTCATTATATGTGTTTCAGTGTATTGTATCTATTTTAGAGTGGAACATAGGAATCAGTTTATTATATCTACTTTAGAGTGGTTGTGGTCACAATAGCACAGACTAGAATAGAATTGAATATACTATTATTCTAGATGCTATCCTTCAATAAATGCATCCTAAGATTACATTAGCTTTGGGGAAACATCATGGTGATCCATAATATTGCACTAAAATGCCTTCGTTTTCCTATTAGATAAGCTGCATGGTAAGCTCTGGCTTGATCATCAAGTACCAGAAGTAGCCTGGCACATAATAGGAGCTGATAGGTCATGAATGAATGAATGAATGAAGAATACATGTACTACTAATAAACCATGTATCCTCCCTGAATTTGCAGGGTGTTTGTTTTTTATTAATTCCAATGAGAGAACATTACTTATTTTTACTTCGTTTTGTTAAACTCAGCCAGAGAATAGTGTTTATTCTTCTAGCCAGTTAAGTATCCTACCACATATTTTTCCCAATGAATTATTCATTCTTCTAAAATAATTGAGTTGATCTCTTGTGCTAGATTTTCTGTATATCAAATGAAGAAAACTTTTCTTCTTGACTCACAGGGATATTAAAGGACTGATGGGATATATATCCTATCTAATAAAAGAGAAATATGCAAATTGACCATCACTCCAACACACAAGATGGCTGCCCCTATGTGGTCAAAGATCCTGCCCCCATGTGGACACAAGATGGCCACCACAAGATGGCCAGCAGGAGAGGGCAGTTGGGAGGGACCAGGCCTGCAAGGGAGGGCAGTTGGGGGGGACCCAGGCCTGCAGGGGAAAGCAGTTGGGGGGGACCAGGCCTGCAGGGGAGGGCAGTTGGGGGTGACCAGGCCTGCAGAGGAGGGCAGTTAGGGGTGACCAGGCCTGCCTGGGAGGGCAGGTAGGGGCAATCAGGCTGGCAGGGGAGCAGTTAGGCATCAATCAGGCTGTCAGGGAGTGGTTAGGGGGTGATCAGGCTGGCAGGTAGAAGCGGTTAGGGGCAATCAGGAAGGTAGGCAGGTGAGCAGTTGGGAGCCAGCAGTCCTGGATTGTGAGAGGGATGTCCGACTGCCTGTTTAGGACCGATCCTACAGTAGGATTGGTCCTAAACGGGCAGTCGGACATCCCTCGAGGGGTCCCAGATTGGATAGGGTGCAGGCTGGGTTGAGGGACACACACCCCTGTGCACGAATTTTGTGCACCAGGCCTCTAGTATGTATGTGTGTTTGTGTGTGTGTGTGTGTGTGTGTGTGTGTGTGTGTGTGTATATATATATATATATATATATATATATATATATATATATAGCACTATGTGAATTAGAGGAAAACTCACTTTTACAGCTTCTCGATGGAGACATGAATACTCAGTATACCAAGAAAAATCAGTGTTTCAGATTCTTTTGTAAATAAGTAGTTGTCACAAGAAATATTTTGAATTGTTTGGAATCTCTATTTGACATGCTTTGGCTCTCTTGGTTGACTTATTGTCAAATTAATTTAACTTGAGTTGTAAGGCCTTGAAGACCCCCGGTGGGTCCTTTGGCAGACCGACGACCCCAAATCAAACGCCGAACTCGAGTCTCGATGCAAAAGCAAGAGGTTTCTTTATTCAAGCGCGGCGCAGGGACTCACAGGCAACAATTCTCACAAGAGACTGCTGACTGGAGCCCTGAACCAGGGTTGGTTACAGGCTTTTAAAGGCAAAAAACCACACGCAGGTGGGGGGCAAGATAGAATGTTGACTTATTCTCACGGGAATGGTATGTTTTATCTCACAGAAAACTTTGTGAAAACAAGAACTTTAACAGAAACCAGAAGCTAGGACATTTACTGATAAGCGCTGAGGGGGAGGTCAGCATGCTCTTCTCTGGGAACAGAGCTGTGCCTGCTTTATTTTAACTATTCCTGCACCTGCTCTGAGAGTGCATTCTTTCATTCCCCCCTTTTCTTTTTGGGGAGTTCCAATCCTGGGACTACAGACCCTCACTTTGGGAAAGCGGTTGGTATCTCTGTTGGAGTACCATTACCTGGACTGCACTTATTCTATTCCGGATAAAAGCTACCAATCTGTTAAGGATGTAGGGGCCAAAAGTCAGGAGTATCAAAAGAATTACTAGGGGGCCCATTAGGGTGGAAATCAGGGTGGTGAGCCAGGGGGAACGATTATACCAGCCTTCAAACCATCCCTGGTTAGCCTCCCGTTCTCGCCGCCGGGTCTGAAGCCTCTCTCTAAGTTTGGACATTGAGTCTTTTATAATCCCAGAATGGTCTGCATAGAAACAACACTGTTCCCTCAAGGCGGCACAGAGTCCCCCTTCCTTAAGGAACAGGAGGTCTAGTCCCCTCCTATTTTGTAAAACTACCTCAGATAGAGAAGTCAGGGATTCTTCGAGTTTGGTGATGGACTGTTCTATAGCCTTGAGATCCTCATCTATGGCCATACGTAGTTCCTCAGTGTAGTGAGGAGCTTGGACGAGGGCTGTTACCCCTGTCCCGATCCCCGCTGCTACCCCTAAACCTAACAATACTGCCAGAGTAAGTGAGATCGGTTCTCTTCTATACCGGCGAGGCTGTAAGTCAAACTCATCTTCGAAGGAGGTAGCCTGGTGGTACAGGACTCTGGGAATCAGTTGGACTAGTATACAATAATCCTGAGAGCTGTTGAAGACCAAAGTAGATATACAGGGAGTCAGCCCTGTGTTACAGGCCCACCATCCCCCTGGAGGGGGAGTTAAGAAGAAGTTAGTAGTGGTCTGAGGACTCTCTAGGGTCTGGCTGCAGAGCTGCTTTCGGTCTTCCGGGACCTTTCCTAGGCATGTACCCTGCCCGGAGACTTCCGTCAGGGTCAGTTTGCCATGGGTCCCCCAGCTGCAAGTAGTATGGGAGGTAGTGTTGTTGGTGACACCTGAGAAAGCAATTCCCTCATAGTAAGGGGGTCCCAAGGCCAGGCATAGCCAACAAGAGTCAGTTAAATTGGGACTGGAGGAGTTTAGGATACTGAAGGCCCCTTGTACTAACCCCAGGAGCCTTTGGCTAGTACTCAGTGTTGGGGGTGTGGGGCGCGTCGACCCCACCTCTGACAGCTTTGGGGTGGTGCGCTCGTGCTTCTGCGGGGGAGAGTTCACCCCGGGAGCACGCTGTTCGGATAGGACAGAATTAGGCCCTAGGGGGACTGGGCGTTCTATTTCCTCTACGTCTAACCTTAATTTAAAAATAAGGCCATCATCATGTTGCTCCTTGTACAACCGGAGCCCCCACTCTTGTCCCGCTCGCCAGCCTTTGTACCTTCTCCCGGCTTGCGTGAAAGAGATGTTCAATGGGTTGGTCCATCCCCAGTGACCTGACTGCTGAGTGGCATTTCTTTGTACCTGGATGTAGTCCCATACGGGGGGGCCATTACCCAACCATTTCCCGGTTCCAGTAGTTTCGCATCCCCATTCGGCACAGAAATATTCCCGTCTACTTCCACAATTTCCTTTATGTCCCCTCCTATCTTTAGGGCAAACATAGAAAGGAGTCCCTCTTAGGATTTCTCGCGCCCCCCAATAACTGCAATGTACCGAACCTCCAACCTTCTTTCTACTTATGTTTTCTCTAATTTCTAACCCCGTTTTAGAGGCTTCTACTGAGGTGTTGGGAAGATCCCATTCCCGGACTCCGGCGGCCAGAGCACAGATGTCAGGGGTTAGCTGCGGCCACCAGGTCCAGAGAGGTGCTATCTTGGTCGTCTCCCAAACTATTTGATGCGTTTGGGAGGATATAACTCGCCAGTTTAGTCTCTTCAGGGCATGGGGGTTGCTACTACTACTTATCGGCAGGCCCAGCAGGAGAAGGAGAACGACGGCAAACACGGATCTTGAGGGGGTTGTCAGTCCTTTCCACTGTCCACTCATGGTCCTGCGGGGGCGCTCGTTTAGCGTACGAAGTGTGGATCCAGGTGGCGATGCCGTCTACTTTAACAGCCGTTGGAGTCGTCAGCAGTACCAGGTAGGGTCCCTTCCACCTTGGCTCGAGGTTGGCAGCGCGGTGGCGTCGGACGTAGACAAACTCCCCAACCTGGAACTGGTGTGGCACCTGAAGCTCCCCTGGTTGATAGAGGGCAGCTAAGGGGGTCCACACTTCCTTCTGGACAGTCTCTAGCGCCTTCAACCTGGCAAGTAGGGATTGGGGGGTATGAGTACCAGTTTTAACCGACCAGGGGTCTGCAGCCAGGGGCGGAGGGGCCCGAAACAAGATCTCGAACGGAGTTATTCCTAGGGGGCCAGGAGTGTTTCGCACGCGAAAAAGGGCAAAGGGAAGGAGGACTGTCCAGTCTGCCACGCCAGTCTCCATGGATAATTTTGTCATGGCCTCTTTTAATGTTCTATTCATCCTTTCTACCTGACCTGAGCTCTGGGGCCTGTACGAACAATGTAATTTCCAATCCGCCCCCAGTATCCTGGCCATTCCCTGACTTACCTGGGCAACGAAGGCTGGTCCGTTGTCTGACCCAATTACCTTTGGTACTCCAAACCGGGGGAAGATGTCCTCTAGGATCTTCTTGGCCACCACGGTTGCGGTCTCCTTCTTAGTGGGGAAGGCCTCTACCCAGCCTGAAAAGGTATCTACAAAAACTAGGAGGTATTTATAGCCATATCGGGCCACCTTTACCTCTGTGAAGTCCACTTCCCAGTAGCTTCCTGGGCGGTCGCCCCTGAGTCTCTGCCCAGGTGGGAGTCGGGAAGGGTGTGAGTTCACCAGTTGGCACGCTTTGCACCGGCTGACCACCCTTTCCGCGAGACGAGTGAGTCCTTTGACGAAGTATCCGGAGGCCTGACAGGTAGTGCAGAGGTGCTTTGCTCCCAGATGTGTGAGCCAGTGTAGCTGCTTAAGATAGGCTTTGGCGGCTTCCTCAGGTATTACTATCTTCCCTTCTACCGTCCTCCAAATTCCTTGCTCGTCCCTTATATATTTCTCTGGCCTTTTGACCAGTTCTTCCTCCTCTTCCTGGGAATATTTGGGAAGTTCCAGCAGGCTCATTGGGGCCTCAGCTAGAGCTAGAATATTCAGTCCTAGAGCCGCTCGTTTAGCCTCTGTATCCGCCCTCCGGTTTCCTTCTGCTACATCTGAGGTCCCTCTTTGGTGGCCAGGGCAGTGGATAATAGCTACTTCCTGAGGGGCATGTATGGCCTCCAGAAGGGAAAGGATTTCTTGCTTATTCTTAATTTCCTTGCCTGCTGAGGTAAGGAGGCCTCTCTGGCGGTAGATGGCCCCATGAATATGGGCAGTGGCAAAAGCATACCTGCTATCAGTGTAAATGTTGATTCTTTTTCCTTCTGCCAGTCTGAGGGCCTGAGTTAGAGCTATCAATTCAGCCTTTTGGGCCGAGGTCCCTTCTGGTAAGCTACTAGCCCATACTATCTGATCTTTACTGACCACGGCTGCTCCCGCCACCCTTTTACCTTCGAGGATATAGCTGCTGCCGTCCGTGAACCAGGTGAGCTGGGCACTGGGTAAAGGTGAATCCTGGAGGTCCCTCCGGGGCCCAGTTTCCTCTGCCAGTATCTCGTGACACGAGTGGAGCACTTCCTCCCCGTCAGGGCTCATCTCAGGCAGTAGAGTCGCTGGATTTAGAGTCACTGGTGCCCCAAAGAGGACCCGATCTTCATTCAGGAGGAGGCTCTAGTAGTGGGTCATCCTTGCGTTGGACATCCACCGGTCTGGTGGTTGTCGGATAATGCTCTCCAGGGTGTGAGGCGCCACTATAGTCAGCTTCTGCCCCAAGGTGAGCTTGTCTGCATCCTTCACTAGTAGGGCTGTGGCCGCTATGGCCCTCAGGCAGGCTGGCCATCCCCTTGCCACCGCGTCTAGTCTTTTTGATAAGTAAGCTACCGGTCTCTTCCATGGCCCTAAAGCCTGAGTCAGGACCCCCCGGGCAATCCCTTTCCTCTCGTCTATGTAGAGGGTGAAGGGTTTGGAAACGTCCGGCAGGGCCAGGGCCGGGGCTGAGAGGAGGGCTCTTTTAATACTGTCAAAGGCCTTCTGTTGGGCCTCTCCCCATTCAAAGGGACTCCCCTGTTTGGTTAGGGGGTAGAGTGGTTCGGCCATTGTTGCGAAACCAGGAATCCAGAGGCGGCAAAACCCAGCGGTCCCTAGGAACTCGCGCACTTGCCGGGGGGTCTGAGGCCTTGGGATCTGGGTGACCGTACTCTTGCATGCCTCTGTGAGCCACCTCTGTCCTCCTTCTAGGGCATACCCTAGATAAGTCACCCTCCGCTGACAGATCTGAGCTTTCTTTGCCGATGCCCGGTACCCCAAGCGAGAGAGTTCTGAGAGTAGGACCCCGGTACCTGTTTGGCAGTCTTCTTCCGTGGCTCCGGCCAGGAGGAGGTCATCCACATACTGGAGGAGGGTGATCTGAGGGTGCTTGGCACGGAAGGGCGCCAAGTCCTGGTGCAGAGCCTCATCAAAAATGGTGGGAGAATTTTTGAACCCCTGTGGGAGGTGAGTCCAAGTTAACTGTCCTGTGGTCCCCGTGTCTGGGTCCCTCCACTCGAACGCGAAGATACCCTGGCTAGCAGGGTGTAACCGGAGGCAGAAGAAAGTGTCTTTCAAATCCAGGACTGTGTACCAGGTATGGGACGGTGGTATTGAACTCAGGAGGTTGTAGGGGTTGGGGACTGTAGGGTGAATGTCCTGTACCTTCTTATTGACCTCCCTCAGATCCTGAACTGGTCGATAGTCATTAGTACCTGGTTTCTTCACTGGGAGGAGTGGAGTGTTCCATGGTGAACGGCACTTGACCAGGACTCCCAACTTTAGGAGGCGCTGGATATGGGGCTTAATCCCTTCCCAGGCTGTCCTTGCCATGGGGTATTGCTTTACTGCTATCGGGGTAGCGGAGGACTTGAGCTCTACTACCACTGGGGGCTGTCTATCAGCTAGGCCCATTCCAGCTGTCTCCGCCCATGCTCCTGGATACTGATGAAGCCATTCAGTTGCCACCCCTCCTGTTTGTAACCCTGTTTCAAAGAGCCGGTGTTCGTCCTCTAGGCGGAGAGTCAAGAGGGTGGCAGCTTCTGTCTCACCCTGGGTTACAACAGGGCCTTGGGGAGTAAAGGTGATTTGGGCCCCCATTTTGGTCAATAAGTCTCTTCCCAACAGGGGGGCAGGGCATTCAGGTATTTCGAGGAAAGAGTGGGTGACCTTCCCTGACCCCAAGTCTATAGTCCGGGTAGTAGTCCAAGGGTACTGCTTATTACCGGTGGCCCCGATTACCCAGGATGTCTTCTTAGAAATCGGCCCCAGCGGCCCCTTTAAAACTGAATATTGAGCTCCAGTATCTACCAGGAAGTCTACTGGTTTCCCCTCCACTCGAATAGTTACCCTGGGCTCAGGGAGGGGTTCCGAGCCCCGTCCCCTTCAGTCACTGTCCTCATGAAGTGCCAGTACTTGCTTTGCTGCCTTATCTGGTTTCTTAGGGCATTCCCGCTTCCAGTGCCCCTTCTCTTTGCAGTAGGCACACTGATCCTTATCCAACGGCGGTCTGTTGCCCAGGTTTCCTGACTGCCTCCTCTTTTCTCTCGTCAGTGGTCTGCTTTCTCCTACCACTGCGGCCAGGATACGCGTTAAGTTCTTCTGTCTCTTTTCCCTTTTATCCTCTCTCTCTTCCCATTCTCTTTCTTTCCTCTGTTCCTTCTCCTCTGCTGTTTCCCTCTTATGATAAACCTTTTCTGCCTCTTTAACTAGGTCCTGGAGGGTGTAATCCTGTAACCCTTCAATCCGCTGAAGTTTCTTTTCTATGTCTAGAGCGGACTGACCTATAAAAGCCATAACCACTGAAGCCCTCTGTCCTTCCGATGCAGGGTCAAACGGGGTATATCTCCTGAACGCCTCCATTAACCGCTCGAGGAAGACAGAGGGGGGTTCAGCTGGTCCCTGAAGGACTTCTCTTACCTTAGCCAAATTGGTGGGCCGGCGCACTGCCCCCCGGAGGCCAGCCACTAGAGTCTGGCGGTAGACTGTCAGTCGCTCCCTACCTTCTGCCGTGTTGAAATCCCAGTCTGGTCGGGTAAGGGGAAAGGCAGCATCCATCAGGTGGGGGAGTTGAGTAGGTCGCCCGTCGGGACCAGGTGCGTTCTTCCGGGCTTCTAGGAGAATTCTTTCCCTCTCCTCAGTAGTGAAGAGGGTCTGGAGCAGCTGTTGACAATCGTCCCAGGTGGGCTGGTGAGAGAACATAAGGGACTCCACCAGCCCCGTCAACTTCTGGGGATCCTCTGAAAAAGGAGGATGGTTAGTTTTCCAGTTATAGAGGTCAGCAGAGGAGAAAGGCCAATACTGAAGGGGCTGAAGCGGTGCCGGTCCCCCATCGTCCGACGGGGGAGGCGGAGGTCCGTATGCTCGGAGGGGACATGCGACGGTGGAGTCCGGGGAAGGGGGCAGTCCCCTTCGGCTTCGGGTGCCCTGAGCCGGTCCCTCAGCAGGGGGAGGATCAGGAGGAGAGGGGACCGCCGGCCCTGGGCTCCTTTGTAGAGACAGCTGGAGGGAGGGAGGATAGGGTGGCGGAGAATCGAAAAGGAGGAGGTCGGCCTGAGGGTCGACCAGCGGCTTCTTGGTCGGCTTCTGTGGGGGAGACTGGACAGTTAGAACCCGCGAGGCGGTTCGGGGCAACCAGGGTCGGACCCACGGGGGAGGGTTTTGCACAAGATCCTGCCAGACGACGACGATGTAGGGCTGTTGGTTGGGGTGCGACCCGGGTCCGGGCTGAAAAACAGTGTCTTTTACTGCAAAAATGACGGAAAGGTCAAAAGTGCCCTCTGGTGGCCACCCGACATTGAGCCGAGGCCATTCAGAGGAGCAGAAAGTCTGCCAAGGTCCTTTTTTAACATTTACAGAGAGATCAAAACCTCGTCCCTGCACGTCCTTCCAGTTAGTGAGAGTCAGAGACAAAGGAGTACTCTTTCCCTGTCCCATTCCGTCCGTGTCAGGATGAAAAGAGAGAAGCAAACAAAAGGAGACAATAATGAACAAGACACTTAGACAAAGGGCCCAACGAGACTGAAACAATAACCTGATATAACCAGACGGACGAACACCCGTCCTACAGATTGCCCGGCCAGACTTTGACTCGCCCGTCGCCGGACACCCGACGACGACCAATTTTACTCGGTCGTCTCCTGAATCTGGGGCGTCCCCCAGTTTGACAGTTTTTCTGACCGAACCCTAATCGGCCAGAGGAGCCCTCTCCTTACGGAGAGAACAACCTGTCTTTACCAGAACCAGAAATCCTGAAACAGTTAACAGACGAACCAGACAACAGACAACAAGACGAAATCTTTTCGGGGGCCCCCCTTACCTCCAAGGTCAGTTCTGACGCTTGAGGGGTGGTCGCTTCTTCCCGGCCAACGCACCAAATGTAAGGCCTTGAAGACCCCCGGTGGGTCCTTTGGCAGAGCGACGACCCCAAATCAAACACCGAACTCGAGTCTCGATGCAAAAGCAAGAGGTTTCTTTATTCAAGCGCAGCGCAGGGACTCACAGGCAACAATTCTCATAAGAGACTGCTGACTGGAGCCCTGAACCAGGGTTGGTTACAGGCTTTTAAAGGCAAAAAACCACACGCAGGTGGGGGGCAAGATAGAATGTTGACTTATTCTCACGGGAATGGTATGTTTTATCTCACAGAAAACTTTGTGAAAACAAGAACTTTAACAGAAACCAGAAGCTAGGACGTTTACTGATAAGCGCTGAGGGGGAGGTCAGCATGCTCTTCTCTGGGAACAGAGCTGTGCCTGCTTTATTTTAGCTATTCCTGCGCCTGCTCTGAGAGTGCATTCTTTCATTGTCATTTTAATGAGGAAATTTTTTGTGTTTTCTCTTTTTAAATGAAACGCGAATAAATATTCAGTTTTCCATTTAAGTGCCAATCAAAAATTCTAAAGCAAAATATAGAAACAGATGGTCCAGAAAGTTTGATTTAGTGGAATAAACGGAGACCACATTAATCAGCTGAGAGTACAGCGCATACAATGATAAGGAACACTGTTTCATGGGTTTTCGTTGCTTCTTTGTTAGAAGAGCTACTAAATTTTACTGGTGTAAGAAAGATGTCAGAGTGATTTTTTTAATCTTCTAATGAAAAATCCAAACTTTGTGTTGAGATAGGACATTCTCTGTAAATCACTCAAAGGACATATAAGTGAAAAGTGACTCATTTACAGCCATATGGTAACCCATAACGACAGCACATGCTTAAATGGTTGTATTATTTTGGCATACTATGGGACTCCTTGCCCCAAACTATTTAACATGGTGCTTGGGGCCATATATTATTTTCAGGCAAATCCATTTTCAAATATTTTATTATTTCTGTAAGAATCTTCTTATTCTATGAACCAGAATATAGATCAGACATACTTTTTCAATTAATATAGTGATACATTTTCATATTATTTATTATGCCCAGCCATTTTTTTAAATAACATCGTGTTTAATTCCATGACTAAACTAATTTCTTTATTCTCTTATTGTTAGATATTTGTTTTCAGATCCCCCCCCCCGCCACCTCCTCCCCCACCCTGGTTATAAGAAAAGCAGTAATGAACAATGATAAATTTTAGTAGGGATAATAGAAAATTATTGAGAATAGGACCGGTCTACATATGTCTTGAGAAATGAAGAAAAAGTAAAAAGGCTGAATGATATTGGGGGAAGCCTTAGACATATAACAATACTCAGGAAGGGAAGGGGACTGTCAAGGACGTATGTGTCCGCAGTCCTTCCCAGAACCATCGTTCTATTAGTTGGGAAGGTGTCCGACAGACACCTGGAGGATCTATCAATAGGACTTTATTTGATCTGAATAGAAAATAGATTTTAACTACAATCTGTGGTTGACATATTCTCTGCTTCTATTAATGACATTTCAGCTAGTCACTTTTAAAAATACAGTAATTAGAAATTCCCAAAGCATGTTTAGAAATCTTTTATTCTATTTATTGAGAATAAATGCATGCTCATCGAGATACAACCAATAAAAATATATGAATCTGAACCTGAAATAATATAAGACAAATTCTTAAAAGTCTGGATTTCACTTCTGCCTCTGCTCTAAAAACAAATGTGTTCTCTTGAGAGAAAAAAAAAATTGCTAACTCTAAAGCTCCATTTCCAGTCTTTATCTTGCTGACCTGCTTCGTCCATTTTCCACTGGTCACTATATCCTTGGCAGTTCCATTTTGTGATTTGTGACCTCCACCCTTGGATTCTATTTTAGCTGCTCTTTCTCTGACCATTTTTCTTTCTTTCTTTCTTTCTTTCTTTCTTTCTTTCTTTCTTTCTTTCTTTCTTTCTTTCTTTTTAATATATGTAAGGTTACTCAGGATGCTATATTTAACCCCCTGCTCTTAGGTCTTTCACCATCATTTGGCAAAGTTATTCATTTCTATTCTATTCCATATATAGAATTGTGTCCAGCCCTCACCTGTTTCCAGATCCCCAAGAAAGATGAGCACAAAGAAAATAACACCTAGGAAATTGGTGTAAAATAAAGATAAGGAGAAAAATCTTAACAGCAACTGGAGGTGGGGAAGATTACATTCAGGAAAACCACAGTAAGAATGATGACTAACTTCTTCTCAGAAACAATGAAAATCAGAAGATAATGGAATGATATGCTTAAAATGCTGACAATAAAAACCTACCCAGTTAGAATCCTATATCCAAGGTAGGTACTACTATTATCTACCTCTTATGGCTTATATGAGCATTAAATGGGTCATTATTATAAATCTGGTCCATAGAATAGTAGTTGGCCCATAATTCTAAACAAGTGTGTGTTACACAAAATAAAATCCACATGGCAGTTGGGTTTATAAATTGATACAATCTCTCTGAGGAAAAAATATGCCTAAAGCAAATGGTATGGGGAGAGGAACTTGGTTAATTAACAAGTTTTGTCACCATAACCTTTCTAAATTGGAATTTTAGGCCCAATTTAGAATGCTAGTGGTACTGTACTAGTTGTTTTATAGCTCCAGGCAATAAGCTCTATCATAATTCATAAGGCTCATCCATGGATGAGTAATACCAACTGTCTTATCACAACAAAATCCTTAGCAGAACTGCCCACACACTGATACTTTTGTTACAATGAAATCTGATCAACATCAGAGATTATGAAAATATGTGTAATATAATGTGCTATTTGTCAGGTATTGTCCTAATTTCTGTAATTTCCTCCCTTTAATCCTCCTATAATGTTGTGAGGGAAGTACTATTATTAACCTCATCCCAGGATGATACACAGAGAGCATGAAGCACATAGCAGTTACAAATTTATCCAAAGTTACTTAATTAGAATATGTCAGGATTACAATTGTAGCCTAAACTACCTGATTGCTGAGATGGTGCTCTTAACCACTGTGCATTTCTGCATCTATAAAATCGTTTTTCTTCTCTTTCCCCAAGCAAACACATGGAACTGATTAAGCTGAAGTGGAAAGATATGTTTGGAAGTACTTCTATTTTGGTGCTTTTTTTGTTCTTCTTACTTTCCAAGCTCTTTATCTTTACTACCTAGCACAGTGCTTAATACATAACAGGTCATGAATAATTTTTGTTCTTGTATAAATAAATGATTGAATGAATTACAAGGTGATATCAGTTCCTGATCCCCAACAAGATAATCAAGTTATATTTTTCTTTTTTTTCTTATGTAGGCAGACTTTTATTAAGTTATTTACAGTTAAGCAGTTTTGAAATGCTTTCAAGAATGTAAAAGGACTTTTTGTCACATCGCTTAAGAAAACATAAGACAACCACTTCCTGCCCACCCCTCCCCCAGCCCCTCGGGTCTCATTCAGTGGCCCCTGGACCAAAGGGTCACAGGTTCAACTTCTGCTCAAAGGCACATACCTGGGTTACAGGTTCAATCCCTGGCCCTGGTCCGGACACATGTGGGAGGCAACCAATCAATGTGTCTTTCTCACATTGATGTTTCTCTCTCTCTGTCACCTTTCCTCTCTTCCACTCTCTCTAAAAATCAATGGAAAAAATATCCTCAGGTGAGGAATAAGAAAAAAAGAAGGAACAAGTTTTAAATACAACCAAAGAAATGGAAAGGATAAAAACTAACTACTCTTAAGTCTATTCTAAAGAATAGCTAACTATTCTTGCCTGACTGGTGTGGCTCAGTGGTTGAGCGCTGACCCGTGAACCAGGAGATCAGGGTTTGATTCCTGGCCAGGGCACATCACTGGTTGTGGGCTCAATCCCCAGTGTGGGGTATGCAGGAGGCAGCCAATCAATGATTCTCTCATTGATGTTTCTATCTCTCTCTCCCTCTCCCTTCCTCTCTGAAATCAATAAAAAAAATAATTTTTTAAGAATAGTTAACTATTTTTAACTGCTACTCTAAAACCCCACTATTTCAGGTGAATAGCTCATAGGTTCTTTTTTTTTTTGGTAATTCATCATACATTTATTAATGGTACAGACAATGTATAAGCTTTGAAAATAGAAAATGGCCATTATAAAGTATATGATGATCTAGATGCATCAACAAATAATTGCAACATAATGTTATAAGTGTTTTCTTTAAATAAATCTTTATTGTTCAGATTATTACAGTTGTTCCTCTTTTTCCCCCCATAGCTCCCCTCCACCCAGTTCCCACCCCACCCCATGCACTTAACACCCGCCCCCCACTGTCCTCATCCATAGGTGTAAGATTTTTGTCCAATCTCTTCCCGCACCCCTCATACCCCCTTCCCCCTGAGAATTGTCAGTCCACTCCCTTTCTATGCCCCTGATTCTATTATATTCACCAGTTTATTCTGTTCATCAGATTTTTATTCACTTGATTTTTAGACTCACTTGTTGATAGATATGTATTTGTTGTCACTTTGCTGTTCATAATATTTATCTTTACCTTTTTCTTCTTCTTCCTCTTCTTAAAGAATACCCTTCAGCATTTCATATAATACTGGTTTGGTGGTGATGAACTCCTTTAGTTTTTTCTTGTCTGTGAAACTCTTTATCTGACCTTCAATTCTGAATGATAGCTTTGCTGGGTAGAGTAATCTTGGTTGTAGGTTCTTGCTGTTCATCACTTTGAATATTTCTTGCCACTCCCTTCTGACCTGCATAGTTTCTATTGAAAAATCAGCTGACAGTCATATGGGTACACCCTTGTAGGTAACTAACTGTTTTTCTCTTGCTGCTTTTAAGATTCTCTCTTTTTTTTGCCCTTGGCATTTTAATTATGATGTGTCTTGATGTGGTCCTCTTTGGATTCCTCTTGTTTGGGGTTCTCTGTGCTTCCTGGACTTGTAAGTCTATTTCTTTCACCAGGTAGGGTTAGTTTTCTGTCATTATTTCTTCAAATATGTTTTCGATATCTTGCTCTCTCTCTTCTTCTGGCACCCCCATAATTCAGATGTTGGTACGCTTGAAGTTGTCCCAGAGGCTCCTTACACTACCTTCATATTTTTGGATTCTTTTTTCATTTTGCTTTTCCAGTTGGGAGTGTTTTGCTTCTTCGTATTTCAAATCTTTGACTTGATTCTTGGGATTCCCTAGTCCAGTGGTCGGTAAACTGCGGCTCGCGAGCCACATGTGGCTCGCGAGCCGCGGTTTGCCACTCTGTTGACTAATGAGTTTGCCGACCAATGCCCTAGTCTGCTGTTGGATCTCTGTATATTATTCTTTATTTCAGTCAGAGTATGCTTAATTTCTGATTGGTCCTTTTTCATATCCTTGAGGGTCTCACTAATTTCTCAGAGGTTTCTAGAAGATTCTTGAGTAACCTTATAACTGTGGTTTTGAACTCTATATCCATTCATTTGCTTTCTTCCTTTTCTTTTTTTTTTTTTTCTAAATTTTATTGATTTTTTACAGAGAGGAAGGGAGAGGGATAGAGAGCTAGAAACATCGATGAGAGAGAAACATCGATCAGTTGCCTCCTGCACACCCGCCACTGGGGATGTGCCCGCAACCAAGGTACATGCCCTTGACCGGAATCGAACCCGGGACCCTTCAGTCCGCAGGCCGACGCTCTATCCACTGAGCCAAACAGGTTAGGGCGCTTTCTTCCTTTTCTTTCATTTGTGACATGTTTCTTTGTCTCCACATTTTGGCTGCTTCCCTGTGTTGATAGAGTGGCCTTGTGTGCTATGTGTCCTATAGGCCCAGTGGCTCAGCCTCCCCAATCACCTGAGGTTGACACTCTTGGTGCACCCCTTTGTGGGCTGTGTGCACAGTCTTGTTGTAGTTAAGCCTTGATTGCTGTTGGTATCACTGGGAGGAATTGACCTCCAGGCCAATTGGCTGTTAGGACCAGCTGTGTCTACAATGGGAGAACTGCTGTGCTGGAGACACCCTTATGGGGCAGGACTTGCTTCAGTGGGGCTTTGGTGCTCACTGAGTCTGCCCCTTGAGTGTGTCGCTTATGAATGTGAAGAGTTGTAAACTGGTATGGTTTCACACTGACTACTGGGTGCACTGGCTCTTGGATCTCCAAGGTGGTGCAAAGTCAGCCACTGCCTGAGGCCACCCAGCAGGAGCTACAGAGAGATCTGCAGATTCCTCCTCTTTGTTTGGAGTTTGGAAGTTCCCAGATGAGGCCCAGCTGTGAAGCAATGCAGGCTGCTGCTGCAGGGCCTTAGGCCTTCTTTTGGAAGCTTTGGAGCTCTCTGACCCAGCAGCAGTTTGTTAGGTTTTAGGTTGCAAAAGAACAGGCCATTCATATGCAAAAGTCACTGTGCACAGGTTGGGTGGGGTTGTAAATTGGGTGGGGCGGGTTCTCAGGGAATCACCAGGGTGGAGCAAACAGCAATGGCTGCCAGTCAGCCCTGAACCAGAGAGGTCCTCAGGTCTCTGTGTCCCGTGGCCCCATGCAGGAACAATGATTGCTGCGAGCACCTCTGAGAGAAAGCTGCCCTTGCATTCCTGCCTGATGCCAGACAGTCCAGTTTCTCCCCGTATGAGTCTGGGTCCCCAGAGTCTAGCCCAGAACTGGAGTTCAGAGCAGTCAGGAGCTTGTATCTCCCTCCTGATTGAAAAAACAACAGCACACCCAGTTGCCAGCCCATTTCGCGCGCGCCTTCATACCTCCGCACTTCCACAACTCCACACTTCCTACCAGTCTCAATGCGCTTTTTTCTTTTCTTCTAGTTGTAGAACTTCCACTCAACTAGCTTTCCCATGGTTCTGGATGATTTTTGTTTTGTCTTTTAGTTGGAGTTTTGATGTGGTTGTGAGAGGCAGCAAGTACAGATGTTTACCCATGTCGCCATCTTGGTTGTTCCCTAGCTTATAGGTTCTTCAAGAACATAGCAAATCAGATACAGTCCCTCATCCCCAACAATGATGTAAGAAGGCTCATTTCTCATGTTATCCCTTCTTTGAAAATGAACTGCTCTGAGGTCAGCATGCAACTGGCCTGTTGCAAGCTCATCTGCAGAACAGGCCTCCTAATGAATCTTCAATGAGCAGCAAGAAGTGAAGGTTTTCAGCCCTAACCGGTTTGGCTCAGTGGATAGAGCATCGGCCTGCGGACTGAAGGGTCCTGGGTTCGATTCCGGCCAAGGGCATGTACCTTGGTTGTGGGCACATCCCCAGCAGGGGGTGTGCAAGAAGCAGCTGATCGATGTTTCTCTCTCATCGATGTTTCTAACTCTCTCTCCCTCTCCCTTCCTCTCTGTAAAAAAATCAATAAAATATATATTTAAAAAAAAAAAAAAAAGAAGTGAAGGTTTTCAAAGCAGAGTGGAATATGGATCAATGGAAAAATGAGAACTATGTCAATGAAAGGACAGTAGCCCAGGGTGAACAGAAAGAGCAGGAATTGAGGGAGGTGAGGACAGCTCCCCTGACATGGGACCTGGACTCTTAGTCAGTTTATGACATGCCATGAAAGTGCCCAGGCAGGAAGACCCAGGGCACCTAGTCTGAATCTTATCTATACCGTGTGACTTTGGCTGAGACAGTGATCTCCTGCTTTGCTCATTTAGAGAATGGTGCTATGCTGGGGTTCTTATTCTAGCATTATATAGGGTTCAGCAATCTGGAGAAAGGCTGTGTATAGATTAAATAAGAGTCCAGAGATGAAAGATAATTTTGAAAGGCATTGGGCGTTTGAGGAGCTTTAGCTAAAGAAGCTAAAGTTTTTCCTTGCCTTAGGACCTTTGCTTTTTATTAACACAATTTGTCCTAAGGCAAGGTGCAGATAATACACTTCAAAGGGTAAGGTTTACAGAAGCATTGTCAGATTGGGGAATAGCCTTCAGCTGTTCAGGTGTTTGGCCAACAGGAGGCAATAACATGTAGATTAAGATGCCCTGAGCTGTCTGGCAGCAAACAATCATCCTATTTAGGTTTGGGGGAAGTGCTTTTCAGCCATTCCAACAGGTGATTACATATGTTGCTCAGCCCTTGTTGAGCCCTCAAGTTTCATTCAAACTTTTGATGAAACTTTTATAATTATGACATGCTGAAATTCGCTTCCTGCAGTGCTACTGCTCCAAGAGTAGATGAGGAGAGGACCTACCACCCAAGATAGATAAATTGTACTAAATGCTAATGCTAAGATTCAACTTATATTTTTCAAACTCTGTGTGTGCCAGGCACTGCAATGGCAACATTTTAGAACCCAGGACGCATTGTCTGCATTTCACAATACATAGGTGATTGCAATTGTCCTTGGGAACCCAGCCTATAGAGCAGGGGTCCTCAAACTGCGGCCCGCGGGCCACATGCGGTCCGCCGAGGACATTTATCCAGCCCACCGGGTGCCGCTGCCTGTCCTGCTTAGCAGCCGACTCATCCCAGGCCCGCAGTGCGCATAGGAATTTGTTCATAGTTTTTTTTTTAAACTATAGTCCGGCCCTCCAACGGTCTGAGGGACAGTGAACTGGCCCCCTGTTTAAAAAGTTTGAGGACCCCTGCTATAGAGTCTTCCAATGTCAGCTTGAGGTGAACTGGACCCCAGGCACAGAGATATAATAGTGAGACAAACCTTTCTTCCCTAGGTAAAGCTCCCCTAATGAAAGGCTGCTGGTTGTGGGATTCTGTGAGAACTCCTCCTATAGCTCTTTAGACCTGAGTTAGGTTCTTCTGCCACATTTCCTGCTCAGCTCTTCTTATTGATACCTTCTGGTCCTAGAGAAACCTGAAGCCAGAGAGATAAGACAAAAAGGTAAGAGAAAAACAAGTGAGCAATGAAATCCCAGATGTTGCTAAAGCTATTAGAAGGTTGATGAAACTTGGGGCTCAACCAGGGCTGTGCAACATATGTAATCACCTGTTGGAATGGCTGAAAGGCACTTCCCCCAAACCTGAATAGGATGATTGTTTGCTGCCAGACAGCTCAGGGCATCTTAATCTACATGTTATTGCCTCCTGTTGGCCAAACACCTGAACAGCTGAAGGCTATTCCCCAATCTGACAATGCTTCTGTAAACCTTACCCTTTGAAGTGTATTATCTGCACCTTGCCTTAGGACAAATTGTGTTAATAAAAAGCAAGGGTCCTGAGAAGAGGAAAACTTTAGCTTCTTTAGCTGAAGCTCCTCTGACCCCAAAGCCTTTCAAAATTATCTTTCGTCTCTGGACTCTTATTTAATCTATGCACAACCTTCCTCCAGATTGCTGAACCCTTTGTAATGATGGAACAAGAACCCCAGCAAGTAGGAGTGACAAGCTACATGAGTTTTGGGGTGAGAGACTGCTCTTTCTTACTCATTTTCACTTTTCCTTGGTCTTCACCATAGCCCATCAGAACTCATTTATCCTAAGAAACCAATGACTAATTTCCTGTGAGGTAAAATCAATAAATCTGCAGTGTTTTACATTGGTTAAAAATGAGCGCTCGATTCAACTTGTGCTGTGAAGCACAAGCCTAATCATTGTTGCAACTTATTTAAATGTTTAAATGAAGAAAAATTGCTTTTCACTATGACTGCATTACATGAAATACTGAACTTTTAGTAGCGGTGGGGTATTGGGTGGGGGTGGGGGAGTGAGATAGTTGTTGCCAGTCTCTGAAATTCAATTTTGCCTGGAGTATGTGCATTAGCAAGTGTCCTTTGGGCACATCTGGTACAGATTTATAGTCTAAGGATTTTCCTGTGGGATTCAAACACAGATCACAATAGCGGGGAACTTGAGAGCTCCAGGGAAGAATATAATATTTCAATTGCATTTTATCATTTTATTGAATTTGCCTGGAAAAATCAATTAAAAAAAGAATTTAATTTTCATACTCAAATCAGAGATTATTTATTCCAGCTCATGTCTGACAATAGGTGTGTGTGTGTGTGTGTGTGTGTGTGTGTGTGTGTGTGTGTTTGTGTGTGTGTGTTCATTAAATAATCAACTCTAAAGCACTCAAAAGGCTGATTTTTCTATTCTGTTGGGTGGGGGGGTAATTGGAATGGGCCTTCATTCCATAAATGTTTCACCTCTTTTTTCTTCAACTGGATTCTCCATGGGACATGCTCAAACTCTATACATACCAAAGTAGTGATTTATTAGACTTAAGCAGTACCTTTAAAAGATGTTGATAAGACACTTAAATTGTGAATATTTGAAAGTGCAATGATATGAAAGGTGTGATTGTGTGGACTACCTGATGGGTCCCAAGTGAGCCCTTCATTGCCTCATGTCCTTTTCTGAAACTAAGGGATACGAAAATAACATTAAATAATGAGTAATTAGTTAACTTTGTAAATGAGAAACTTTCGGACCTCACAGCTGTGCTGAATCACAATTGAGCTGTTTTATACTGAATAAAGTTTCTTTCTTTACCACACCCCCAAATTACCCTCCCCCGAATAAACACTGTTGGGCAAGTTGCTTACCCTCTTAAAGCCTCCCTTTTCTCATCTGACATAATCATGCCAGCTTCATAGGATTGCTATAAGGATTAAATGGGTTAATGCATATGAACCTTTAGCGGAAGGCCTGGGGCAAAAAATCTTAGCTATTTTGTTATTGTTGTTGGTCCAAGTTTACAGTTACAGGGCAGCTATCCAATAAGACTATAGGACAAATGCAGATGTGGAAATTGTAATATGAACAGAAAAAAGTTAATGAAGACAATCATATTCTCCCTAGAGTGGAGTTGCCTAGTAGTTGTACATTAGTGTACCTTCCGACACCCTAAAGCCTCACCTGGTTTCAGTTTTTAAAAGGATGGCAGCTCCAGTAAGTTATTTCCAAACTGAATACAAGGTGAGGAGATTAAGGTGCCTGAACTTTACCCTGGAGAATGCTTAGATAAAGGCATCTTACTAGTTTCATATAGAAGAAAAGAGTCACTGGAGACAGAGTTTCTGGGTTCAAATTCCTGCTCTTCTATTATTAGACTTGCACAAGTTATTTAAGCTCCCTGGGCTGAGAGTCCTCATTTGTTACCTCATGAAATTATTGCAAGAATTCTCTGAGAAAATAATTACGTGGTACATGGAACATTTGTACCATAGGAAGTGCTCAATAAATGTTAGTGTCCCTTTTCATTTCTTATGTTGGATGATATTTGCATTAAGAAGTGTTGAAAAAAAATGATGCATATTTAAAAATTTTAAGAGTTCATTTGAAAAAAAAATTAAAGAAAACCTCATGTATGCCATCAGAACAAGCCCTCATGCCTGCCCTCTGAGGCCCCAGGAACAACAGCAGCCTCTGTTCTCTTATTTTTCAAATAGTACATGGACCTCTCTCATTGGTCAATTGCAAGTAAAACCCATTTAGCCAGAGAGTCAAGGAAGGGTGGCCTCCAACTTCCTACAATAGAGAGAGTTGAGAAGGCAGGTCCGGAGCATCAACAGGCAACACCCCGCCTAGTACACCCCTTTTGGTACTCTGCACTTGCTCACACCCTTCCCGCTAGGTTTAAACTTCCAAACGACATCATGCTTTTACCTAATGTGATGCAACAACTATCCTTCATGCAATCGAGGCGCTTCGCCTTCTTTCCAAAGTCCTATCCATCACTATCCATCTCTCATGTCCATTCCTCTTGCAATTCAATGGAACTTGCTTTTGCCATCCTCTAACTTGAAGACTAAATTAAAAGGTTTCCCACCAACAACACACCCTGTAGAAAATAACCAAGGCCCGGCCAGCGTGGCTCAGTGGTCACAGTTCAATTCCCAGTCAGAGCACAAGCCTGGTTTTTGGGTTTCATCCCCAGTATGAGGTGTGCAGGAGGCATCAAATCAATGGTTCTCATCATTGATGCCTCTCAATGTATATGGATAATGTATAAAAGGTTAATCCACTATCCCTGACACCATGGTTTCTTATTATCTATTTAATTTCTGACCATTAACATGAATTCTCCCCTCTATCTTTCTTAGGGTCAATGAACACTGTATGGGTAATGTTAACTTATGGGTAAGAAGTAGATCACTTCTTCTCTATTGAGTAGGTACACTATGTATTTCTAATATTTGTCCCAAGACTTTAAACATGATTATGTTGTCATTTTGCCTTTACACAAGGATATTACAACAGATTGTTTCCAGGAAGATTTATCCAGGCAGATTGCTTTATTAAACAATCGATTTTTTTCAACACTGTAAAATAAGAAATATTAGTATCAGCCAAGGAAACATCTGAAGAAGCAGCATTCTCTTGACTGTAGGGAAAAAATTTTTTTTGAAGAATTTTTATATTGTATTTAATTTTCCAGGGCAATTAACATCTGCCCTGTTCTAGATTTGACACTTGGACAGAATAGCCACAAACTATGTATATTTCATTGGTATACTTTGCTAAGGTCAATACAATTGGCTTTCATTTTGTTTTGTTTTTAATAAAGAGTAGGTTTTTCAAACCTCATTACAGGCACTAACCTAATATACATTGTCCTCCTTAAATATTTTAATAGTCCTGTATTCAACCTTGCATATTGGTTATGTTGTTTCCAAATGAAACAAAAATATAGTCAGGAGTTCTCATTTTAAAAATACTGGGGTAATGTCTCCATGTTTCCTTCTGAAAAATGACACCCCCTTTCTTAAGATGACATTTACTTTAAATGTTTAAATTTTAAACGTTATTATTTATAAGTATTGTACTATAAAAATTTCATTTGAGGAACTTGCTATAAAATTATTTTTGTGGTGATTTATTTCATTTTCCCCCATCATATTCTAGCAGAAAATCTTAAACTTCCTGAAGTTTAAAGTGTAAACTTCCTGAAGTGTAGACGCCCTGACTAACATCTACAGAGTCAGGGTGAAACTCATAAAGACTGTCTTTGTCTGAGGCAGAAGAAAAACAGAGACTATTAAGGGTTTTGTTTTTCTTCATTTGCAGAAACTCAGCAAAGCTCTTTCTGTAGTTACTCAATTTTGACATTCTTTGCAGCCAGGTCAACAATGATTGTTTTCAAAAGCAATTCCACCCATGATAGAGGATCTTCTAAAGCCCATATTCCCCACTGAGTATGGCATGCTGAGCTTCCGATTGCGGTTTACCTGTCTGTCCTATCAGGATTGATATATTTTGAAGTTGTCTGTTTTTAACTATTCTAATGATGAAGAAACAAAGTAAGATAAAGTGTGAAGATCCTGAAAGGCATCTGATATGTTTCAATAAATCCATATGAAAAACTTGGACACCTGATTTTTAAACAAGCTCCACAGGTAATCCCTATGGGCATCACTGTTCTAGCAATCTCACTTTAAATTCATGATGTACCTGCTGACAGTTTCATCTCTCAATTTAAAAAAATACAACAAGAAACAAAGTAGTCCTGAATAACAAAAAGAAATTGGTTGGCAAAGTAAAGATGCCAGAAACCTTTTAAAAAGATTATATTTATTTGTTCTCTGATTTATTCATCCATTTATTCAAAAAAAAAAATCACAATTGAGTGCCTACCAACTGCTGGCTCTCCCCTAAGTCCCGAGGATAGTGATGAGCATAGGCAGATGCATTCCTGCCCTAAAAGAGTTTAAAGTCGAGCTGGGGAGCTCTTTTAATCAGGACATCGTACAGATAAATGGCAAATTACAATGGTGGCAAGTGCTGACAGAGAAAGGTGTATGAAAGAGTTTAAATTACAGCTCAGACTGAAAGATCAGCTTCTCAGTGGAAGGGAAAAACTGATATCTGAAGGATGACTGGGCGATGACAAGACAAATATGGACTTGAGAACATTCCAGTAAAGGGAACATCTTGTAGTCAATGTGTCTGGCTGGTGCTGAGCAAACAGCAGTGAACAAAACAAACTCCCTGCCCACCTGGGGCTTATGTTTTAATATTTTTTTTATTTTTTATTAATTTCAGAGAGGAAGGGAGAGGGAGAGAGAGATAGAAAAATCAATGATGAGAGGGAATCATTGATTAGCTGCCTTCTGCACGCCCCTTACTGGGGATCTAGCCCACAACCCAGGCATGTGCCCTAGACTGTAATCGAACCCTGAACCCTTCAGTCCACAGGCCGATGCTCTATTCACTGAGCGAAACCAGCTAGGGCTGGGGCTTAGGTTTTAGTTGGTGGAGAAAACAGACTATAAACAAATAACCCAATAAATATAAATGATTCCAGGTGGTTATAAGTACTGTGAAGAAGAAACAATAAACTGAATAGGGAGTACAGGGTGTGGAGATGAGGTGGATGTGTTAGGGCGGACACCTGGGAGAAGGTCTCCCTAATGAGCTGCCTTTGAACTGAGACATGAAGGAGAAGCAGCATGCAGCTATGGGTAGGGGGAGCCTCCCTGGGCAGGGAGAAGAATGGGAACTGAGGCCTGGAGTAGAGCTTCTCTTGAGCAGAAGAGACTGGGTCTGAGTGGGGGTTGGGGGGGGGTGGAGGAAGGAGGGAGGCAGTGGTAGAAGATGCCATCATCTACTACAGGTAATGGGGCCAAGTCATTCAGCGCCTTTTATGTGAAAAAGGCAATTGTATTTGGAATTGGTGTTGACCTAGATGTTCTTGGAAACACTTTTAACAGCTATAGTCCCTTCTCAATAAAGGCTTACAAAGAGAAAAAGATAATGCTAATAAAGTGTAACATGTTGACATTGCACATAGAGAAATGCAACTCAGAAATCCTTTTAGGGAGATCATTTCTTTTTTTGTTCAGGAAAGTAAATATGGGCACCTTTAGTCTGAGAACCACTCCCTCTTACCCCCTCTAAGGATGGGGTTGGGATGGGAATCAGGGAAGGAGAAAGAGGGGACAAGGAGGGGGAGGAGGGATTCCAGAGGACAGAGCAAACCTGAGGGAACTGGTGGGAAATTTCTGAGGAAGGAGGAATGCAAACAAAAGGCAACCATTGGAGAGTTTAAGCATAGGACTGATAGACCTGACTTGCCTCTGAGAAGGATCGCTTGAGCTAATATAGAGAGCTAGTGGCCCAGTGCACGAAATTTGTACACATTAAAAGGAAATTAACTAGAGGAAGTATTTTAATATTGTTATTTGTCCTTTCTCTATAATAGAAATGTCAGAGATGAAAGAAAATTAGTAAAATGTATATGAAAATCTTCCTCCTGTCAGAGTCTGGGGCGCACCGCGGGACCCAGAGTCAAGTCCGCGCCCACCCGCACGCGCCTTGAAATCATGCGAGACAAGACCCGGCTGGCCCCACCCTCGTCAAGCCCCACTGGGCAGGGGGCACAGCCTCAGGTCCTCCGGCCTGGTGCTGGGTGTGTGGGGGGGGTGCAGCCTCAGGTTCCCTGTCAAGCCCTGCCAGGTGGGGAGCACAGCCTCAGGGCCCCCAGCGCATGCCGGGCGGGGGGCGCAGCCTAAGGTCCCCCGGTGCACCTTCAGGTCCTCCAGCCCTGTGCTGTGGCGGGAGGCATGGCTTCAGGTCCCCGGGCCTAGCACCAGGGCAGAGGGCACGGCCTGAGGTCCTCCAGCCCGGCGCTGGGGCGGGGGGGGCATGACGTGAGGTCCCCCGGCATGGGACAGGGTGAGGGGCGTGGCCTGAGGTTCCCTGTCAAGCCCCACTGGGCAGGGGGCGCAACCTCAGGTCCCCTGCCCTGGCCCAGTGCCACGCAGCCTCAGGTCCCTGCTGATTGCTCGTTATGGCTCATTACAGGAACTCGGCCTCTGTTGTGAGTGCAGCCATCTTGTGTTATGAAAACCCACCTCTGCTGTGGGTGCAGCCATCTTTGTTGCAGCGTGACAGTCAATTTGCATATTCCCTCTTTATTAGATTAGATGGGCTGTTTGTGGAACAAGGGTGAGGGCAGCAGGAACCACTTAGAAGCTATTGGTAATGGTTTGGACCAGTGTGTCATAAGCAAAGGTGGTGAGAAGTGGTCAGATCCTGAGTGCACTTTGTAGGTAGGGCTGATGGGATTTGCTAAAGATCGGTTAGTGTGAGAAAAAGAGAGTCCATGTGGCCTCATTGTCTTTGCACTGATCAACACAAGGAATAGAATTTTTCTTTACTGAGATGGGGAAGATTATAAGAGGAGTAGGTTGGGGAGAGGTGGTTCAGTAGCTTATTTTTTTAATGCTAGAAATTTTACTCTATATTTAAAGGCCAGTTTTGAAAATGCATTCTGAATTTGTACTAGAGAAAGGTTAAGCTATGCATATGCTACATAAATAAGGTGTGTGGATATGATATAATGTTTGGATGTTTATGTATGGATGTAAACGTGCTAAATACACTTAACTGTCTTCCTCTAGTATTTCTGTGACTTTACATTTGAAATAAATCGAAATATACCTTCTCTAGAAAATGAAGGAGGAATTTCTGTAAAGTTTAGATTTATTTTGTCTAGATATTCTCCAAATTGTGATTTCTGTTTTTGCACATATACATGACTCTGTTTCCTTCCCTTCTCAGGGGAAAAAAAAAAAAAAATTGTTGCTTCCTCCCTCCTCTGGTCTCTCTAGCTCAATTTCTTCCTTCCTTCCTTCCTTCCTTCCTTCCTTCCTCCCTCCCTCCCTCCCTCCCTCCCTCCCTCTTCCTTCCTTCCTTCCTTCCTTCCTTCCTTCCTTCCTTCCTTCCTTCCTTCCTTCCTTCCTTCCTTCCTTCCTTCTTTCTTTCTTTCTTTCTTTCTTTCTTTCTTTCTTTCTTTCTTTCTTTCTTTCTTTCTTTCTAATTTCGCACACTGCAATGGTTTTGCAGACTTCATTGTGACCTGACAATGCTCCAATATTTCCTTTGATGTTGTATTTTGGGCTCCTTTCAAAAAAATATATATAAAATGTAAAATCCTTCCTTTCCTTCCTGTGTCAACGTTTGAAACGAAGAGCAAACAGTCTTGTTTTTCTTGTTGCATACTAAACAGCCGGACCTGTGTTGCTCCCTGTCTTGCCTGCCTTTCATTCCTGAGGAGGCACCTCTGTGGCTCCAGGGAGTGGTTGGTTCCTGGGGCAGTTGTGAGGGTGTGGCCCAGGACCCTAGTGTGTGTGTCTGAGTGGTGAGGAACACCACTAGGGTCTCTGTGGAGACATCACTCATAGGTACACCCAGTGATAGTGACAGATGTCACACGTGAGGGTTTTAGAGAACTGAATCTGAACGCTAAGCATGCACCTTGCCTCGGGGTAATTTTGTAAGTCCATTCCAATACACAGCATTTCATGTTACAAACAAGTGATCTACAAGGGTTTCACAGAATTTCAGGGTTTCTGTGGCCTGGAAAGGAACATGTATGTAAGTTTGAGGTCTTTGTCTTGACAGCTTGACTCCATTTAGAACTGGTAACCCAAAATGACAAAATGCAGTAATAAGACAAAAAACTTCCTTCCTTTAAATCACCTCCTCTTTGTGACCCCCGGAGACTGTTTTACTGGCGAGTTTACCCCTTCTCTAAATTAGTGACTATCCACATGTGAAAAGTCTGCATCCTGAAAGGAGCATGCTGTTTTTAAATCCTTTAAATTACATTGAGACTCATGTCCAATGCCCACGTGCCCTGATTCAGTCACTGGGATTCAGGCCAAGTGGACAGCACTGTAGTCCCATTTCCCCCACAAGCAACTCAAGTCTTACCACCTACCGTGCTCTAGATCTGCTCATATATCCTATTCACGATAAAGAAATGTGGAATTAGAGTTACTGCAATAACCCCGGAAATCCCCTTAAACTCTCAATAGTGCATCTGAATTGAATTCAACTGCTACACCAATAGACATACAGATTAGTAGCATTATCCTTGGAGTCACTACCTTTTAGGGAAAGATAAAAGTACTCCAACAGTAAAAATTAAGGGTTAGCAGAGGACAGTGGAGAAAAAGCCTCTTTTATTTTTCTACACGTGGATAACGGTTCCTGGAATACCTTTGGAATTAGTGAGATCAAGTGGAAAGCCTTGCTCTGCCACTTGTGTGGCCCCATTCACAAGTTAACCTCTACAATTCCCCTTCCCTGTAAAATGAGTGTAAGAGTTGTGTGGAAATACAGGAAGACCAACCAAATGGGAACAAATACGGGCTATTCATTCTGAGCCTGCAAGAGCAAGGGAGGCCCTCACCCTCGCCTGTGTTTTGGCACAGACTCCGAAGCAAAGGAGCTAGAAAGCTTCCTAGGGAAGAAAGAGAAGGCTTCGGGGCTGCCCTGTTGGAGATTATTGGTGTGGAGAAGCTACACATAGGCAGGTTAACTACAAGTGGGGCATCCCGTGTGATTGGTTAGTGGTGGATATGTGGCTTTCTCTGATTGGTGCTAAATTGAAAATAGGGACAAAAATTAGGGAAGCTGTCAGTTGTTAATCAAGTCCTGGCTGTTTTGCGCTGAGCTGAGGTCTTTGTCTTGACAGCTTGACACAGGAAGGAAAGGAAGGATTTTACATTTTATACATATTTTTTTGAAAGGAGCCCAAAATACAACATCAAAGGAAATATTGGAGCATTGTCAGGTCACAATGAAGTCTGCAATGGGTTGTTTGGATTGCCATTAGAAGTAGCAATTTGACTTCCAGACAATCGAATTTACAGCTGGCTGGCTTCCTGGGTTGTGTATTGTAGATAAGAGGTTGGGTTCCTGAGCAGATTGCTGCAGGTTGTGGGTCAAAGCTCTCCTTTTCTATAAGGTCTGGCCATTGCTCATGTGTATATTCAGTCTCTCAGTTGTGCCCATGAAAAGCATCCATCAAAGCGCTATCGTTTGGTGGGTGCTCAATAAATGAAGTACCAATGGACACAGACACTGGGGCGGTGGGGGCTTGCCCGGGTGAGAATAGCTGGGTGGGGGGGGGGGAATCAATTGGGGAAAAAGGAGACATATGTAAAACTTTAGGCAATAAATAAATAAATATCCTATATAATAAAGAGGTAATATGCAAATTAACCCTCATGCCCTCACAAGACCAGGCCGGCAGGGGGGTTAGTGAGGGACAACCAAATGACTGAATAACAGGCTGCATGGGGTGACCAGGCCAGCAGGGGGGTTAGTGAGGAATGACCAAATGACTGAATAAGCATGCTTCATGGGGTGACAAGGTCGGCAAAGGGGTTAGTGAGGGACGACCAAACGACTGAACAAGCAGGCTGCATGGGGCGACCAGGCCAGCAGGGGGGTTAGTGAAAGACAACCAAATGACTGAACAACAGGCTGCATGGGGCGACCAGGCCAGCAGGGGGGTTAGTGAGTGATGACCAAACGACTGAACAGCAGGCTGAGTGGGGCAACCAGGCTGGTGGGAGGTGGGGGTGGGGGCTGTGAGGGGTGACCAGGCCAGCAGGGGGGCAGTTGGGGGCAACCAGGCTGGTAGAGGGGGGAAATTAGGGGCAACCAGGATGGCAGGGGGGGGGGGCAGTAAGGGGCGACTAGGCTGGCAGGGGGGGGGCAGTTGGGGGCAACCAGGCCAGGAGGGGGGGGCAGTTAGGAGTGACCAGGCCAGCAGGGAGGGGGCAATTTGGGGCGACCAGGCAGGCAGCAGGTGAGGAGTTAGGAGCCAGTGGTCCCAGATTGTGAGAGGGATGTCCGACTGCTGGTTTAGGCCCGATTCCCGGGATCAGGTCTAAACCAGCAGTCAGACATCCCCCAAGGGGTCCCAGATTGGAGAGGGTGCAGGCTGGGCTGAGGGGACCCCCCCCAAGCACAAATTTCATGCACCAGGCCTCTAGTGTGTGTGTGTGTGTGTGTGTGTGTGTGTGTGTGTATATATATATATATATATATATATATATATATATATATATATATATATATAATCCTATCTAATAAAGAGGGAATATGCTAATTGACCATCATTCCGTCACAAAGATGGCTGCACCCACAGCTGAAGCCAAGTTCCCATAAGGAGCCTTAACAAGGAATCAGCAGGGACCTGAGGCTACGCCCTCCCCCGCCCCCATAGGGCTTGACAGGGGACCTCAGGCCACGCCCCCCGCCCTGGCGACAGGCCAGGGGACCTGAGGTATGCCCCCCACCCTGGCGCCAGGCCAGGGTACCTGAGGCCATGCCCCCCCACCCAATGGGGCTTGACGGGGAACCTCAAGGTGAACTTCCCATCCTGGTGCTGAGCTAGGTGACCTCAGACTGCTCCCCCAACCCCAGCACCAGGCTGGGGAATCTCAGGCCGCGCCCCCCACCAGGTGGGGCTTGACAGGAGACTTCAGGCCGTGCCCCCCACCCCGGCACCAGGCCGGGGGACCTCAGACCGCACCCCCTGCCCAGTGGGGCTTGATGGTGTACCTCAGGCTGCACCCCCCCCGCCCCAGCATCGGGCCAGGGGACCTGAGGCTGCGCCCCCCTGCCTGGCTGGGCTTGACAGGGGACCTCAGGCCATGTCCCCCACCCAGCGGGGCTTGACGGGATCTCAGGCCATGTCCCCCACCTGGCGGGGCTTGACGGGGCACCTCAAGGCATGCCCCCCACCCCAGTCTGGGCTGGGGGACCTGAGGCTGCATCCCCTGCCCGGCGGGGCTTGACAAGGGTGGGACTGGCCAGGTCTGGATCTAGCCCAATGGGGGCGGGGCCGGATGGGTCTGGGTCTCATGCGATTTTGAGGCGCATGTGGGTGGGCAGGGACTTGACTCTGGGTCCCATGGTGCACCCCAGACTCTGACAGGAGGAAGGTTTTTATATACATTCTACTAATTTTCTTTCATCTCTGACACTTCTATTATAGAGAAAGGGCAAATAGGAATATTAAATTATTTCCTCTAATTAATCCCCTTTTAGTGTGCATGAATTTCTTGCACCAGGCCACTAGTAAATAAATAAAGTACAGTGTCAGCAAGTGTTTGAAACCACTGCTCTCTGACACCTTTTTCTTGATGTCTGTGCTAGATTTTGTTTCAGAACTGGGTAGACGTAGGAAAGCCAGATTATCTTGGTATAACCAGGTCTTTTCTGTGGAATTATGTCAGAGTTGGAATGGTACATCAGTTGTAAGAAAAACACCTGTGAATTCCTTAGGAGAGTCTGAAATTGCCCATCTCGTTAATTTCACTTTCAGGAACTGTCTAAGCCCAAAAGAAACTGCAGGGTCCTAACAGGTCTCTCCATTCATCCTGAGTTTAGGATGTATTCTGGGGGTGCCTATGAGCTTAAAGCCATTTACAGTTAACAGTTCTGTAATAAGAACTCACATGATGAGAGACAAGGCACTTTTTCCTGAACAGGTGTCTTGTTTATTGCTGTATTCCCAGCATCTAGCGCAATGCCTGGAACATAGTGTACATTTAATCAGCAGTTGATATCTTGGTCACTTCTTCCCCCCAAAATGCTAAATTCTGGAAAGTATCAATGCACACAGAAAATGGAATTTTAAAGCCCTGTTCAATGAACAGAAAGGGAAGATGACTTGAAGTAGCTTATCTTATTGGAGTCAATGGAAAGTGGTGCAGAATTTGAACTTTAAATGCTAAACTTAGTCAAATGATTTCACAGAAACATTTCCCAAGCCAGTTGGTTCACACAGCCTGTCCGAGACGGCACATTTCCATGTGACAAGCAGAACCTCTTGCAGGAGACCAGGATTTCAAAGACAAGAGACCTGGCTTAGCATCCAGCCTGTACTAGGATGCACATTATCCCACACACACCCATTTATCCATTGTCTGTTCATTCATTCATTTCACTTATATAACACTGACTGAGCCCCTCGAATTTACCAAGCATTAGGTATTAAACATGAACCTACGGTCCCTGCCCTGTAAGAGCTCAAGGGTCTAATATAAAATCCATGCTGAACAGGATAGGACAGAATTTATTCATTCAATTATAATATCTGGAGCACATGATGATGACCACTAAGGTCTCTGCCCTTAAATAACCTCAACTCATGTACAGCAGAAAACTCATGTACACAAATATATAAGATAGAACATGGTAAGAGAAAAACAAAATGTCCTTCCAATGTTTCTACCATCCATCTCTTCCCTTCCAACCTCATTGACCCAACTGTAAAAGGTGCCAAGTTCTGTCCAGCCTTTTTTTTATTATCAAATCCTCCCAATAATATTGTTCCCATTTTACAAATGGAGAAACCACCTGGTGAAGGCTAACTCCCTTGCCTAAGATCATAACTAGTAAATAGTAGAGCTGAAATTCAAACCAGCATCTGCCTTATTTAGGCGCACCTGCACAGTTCAAATCCGTGTTTTACAAGGGTCAACTGTATTTACATTTATTCAGCTTTTTCTTGAAAGGCTGTCAATATATTGGAAACAAGGATTTCTAATTCACCATAGTATATGGATTTAGGTATAATTAACTAATCCTTGTATTAACCTTTAAAAATATATCATTGCTGACATGGTCCAAGAATAATTACTTGGCAAGTGGCCATGACTAAGGTGCTGGAATCTCACTACACCACATGACTAACACTGTGCTTTTTCCTTGGATGGATATAGCTTATAAATATTGTGTCTAATTATTAACAGCAACAAATTCTGGTAACCCACATAGCTGCAAAAGAGCTGTATGCTTTTAGATATAAACATTAACTTTGTTGTGACTTCAGTTACAGAAACTGTGCCTGGGAAAATTAACATATCCCATCATTCCTGTTATCTGGAAAATGCTTTTTTCTCAATCTCTGTTAAAAACAAACAAACAAAAAACACCCAAAGATTGTAATTTAGTACAACCATTATGGGAAAAAAGTATGTAGGATTCTCAAAAAAGTAATAAGAAAATCCCAATATGATCCAATAATTCTACTTCTGCAGTTATATCTAAAGGAAACAAAAACACTAACTCAAAAAGATATCTGCACCCCCATGTTCATAGCAGCATTTTTTATAGTAGCCAAGACATGAAAATAACCTAAGTCTCCTCTGAAAGATGAATGGATAAAAAAGTTGTGATATATATGTATGTATATATATATATATGAATATAATATATAATATATAATATATAATATATAATATATAATATATAATATATAATATTATTTAGCCATAAAAAAGGAAATCCTGCCATTTGCAGAAACATGGATGGACCTTGAAGGCTTTATGCTAAGTGAAACAATTCCAAACAAGAAAGACAAATACTGTATGATCTTAAATGTGGAATCTAAAACAACAACAACAGAAGCTTGTAGAAAAATAGATCAGATCTGTGGTTACCAGAGGAGGAGGGTTTGGGGAGGGGGAATTGACGAAAGGTGGTCAAAAGGTACAAACTTCCAGTTATGAGTGCTATGGATGTAATTTAAATATGATGACTATAGTTACCACTGCTGTAAAACTTTGTTAAGAGAGTAAATCTAAGAGTTTTCATTATAAGATATTTTTTAATTTCCTTTGAGTGTATTTATATAAGATGATAGATGTTAACTAAACTTATTGTGGTAATCATTTAACAATATATGTAAGTCAAACCTTTATGCTGTACATCTGAAACTCATATAGTGATGTATGTCAATAATATCTCCACAAACTGGAAAAAAAAGCATAAAATATTGGTAATCTTATTTCAGAGAGAGAAGAAAAGAAACACTACGAACAGTTTGCTTTCAGCTAGCAAGGCCAGCAATACCTTCACTCTCCCACCTTAGGGATATATCTACTCTCTAGCCCTGTGTCATAGTTTGGTTTGCAGGAATCTTTATCACCTTTCTTTTCCACAAGATATCATATTGGTCCATTACATTGGTGATATTATGCTGATTGGACCTGGTGGTCAAGAGTCGTAACCACTGTAGACTTAAAGGTAAGACATTTGAGTATCAGAGTAGTAAATAAATCCAACAGAATTTCAGGGGCCCTTAATCTCAGTGAAATTTTATGGGCCCAGTGGTGTGGGGTGTGTTGAGATATCCACTCTAAATTAAAAGCTAAGTCATTGCATCTGGCCTTTCCCACAACCAAAAATAAATAAAATAAAATAATAAAATAAAATAAAATAAAATAAAATAAAATAAAATAAAATAAAATAAAATAAAATAAAATAAATAAATAAATAAATAAATATTTTAAAAAGGCACAATGCCTAGTGAGTCTGTTTGGATTTTGGAGGCAACATGTTCCTCATTTGGGTGTGTTACTCTGGCCGGCTTAGTGAGTAACCCAAACAGCTGCTAGTTTTTAATGGGGCCCCGAACAGAGGAATCTGCAACAGGTCCAAGATGCTGGGCCACCTACTATTAGGTCTGCCCCGTGGGCCTTACAACCCGGCAGACCTAATAGTACTTGCAGTGCCAGTGGCAGATAGGGATGCTGTTTGGGGCCTTCTGCAAGCCCCTGTCATAACACAGGCTCTTAGATTTTAAAGCAGAGCCCTGCCATTCTCTGTGAACAACTAGTCTCCTTTTAAGAAATAGCTTTGAGCCAAAACCGGTTTGGCTCAGTGGATAGAGCGTCAGCCTGCGGACTGAAAGGTCCCAGGTTCGATTCCGGTCAAGGGCATGTACCTTGGTTGCGGGCACATCCCCAGTAGGAGGTGTGCAAGAGGCAGCTGATCGATGTTTCTGACTATCTATCACTCTTCCTTCCTCTCTGTAAAAAATCAATAAAATATATATTTAAAAAAAAAAAAAAGAAATAGCTTTGGGCAAGATACTGGGTCTTAGTAGAGACTGAACACATAACCATGGGCCACCAAGTTACCATGAAACCTAAGCTGTCCATATGGAAGTGGCTGTTGTCTGACCCACCGAGCCATAAAGTTGTGCTTGCTCAGCGGCGCTCTGTCAACTGAAAGTTGTATATATCTGATCAGGCCCAAGCATGCCCCGAAGACACAAGTAAGTCACGTGAAGAAGTGACCCAAATGCCCATGGTCCCCACTTTTGTTACACTGCCTTCTGTCAGGCTACACTTATGACCTTACGGGGAATTCCCACTACTCAGTTGACAGAGGAGAGAATTCTCAGGTCTGGTTTACAGATGGTTCTGCATGATATGTGGGTACCACACAAAGTGCACATCTGCAGCACTACAGCCCCTTTCTGGAACCTTCCTGAAGGACCATGGTGAAGGAAAATCATCCCAGTGAGCAGATCTTTGAGCAGTGCACCTGGTCAGATGTGGGTTATATACTGATTCGTGGCCTGTGGCCAATGGTTTGGCTGGGTGGTCGAGGACTTGGAACATTATTGAAAATTGATGACAAGGAAGTCTGGGAAAGATGTGTATAGAATGAGAAAAAACATGGAGATACGTGTGTCCAATATAAATGTTCACTAAAGAGTGAACTCAACAAAGGAAGAGTTTAATAATCAAGTAGATAGGATGACCTATTCTGTAATTACCAGTCAGCCTCTTTCCCCAGCCACCCTGTCATCACCCAACGAGCTCGTGAACAAAGGGGCCATTTAGACACAATGGAGGCTATGCACAGGCTCAGGAACATGGGCCTCTGCTCACCAAGGCCACCTTGGCTGTAACCACTGCTGAGGGTCCAGTCTGCAAATGCCAGCGTTGAGTCCCTGACATGGCACCATTCCTCTGGATGACCAACCAGCTGCCCGATGGCAGACTGACTACATTGGACCACTTCCATCAGGGAAGGGTCAGTGTGTTGTTCTTACTGGAATAAACACCTGTTCTGGATATTCTGGATTTACCAAAGCTCCACAATTTCTTAGAAATTTCTAGAAAGAGAGAGAGAGAGAGATGTCATATCATCTCCAAAATAAAAAGTATTTAATTCCAAGGAAAACATGAAAATGTTGGCTTACCATTCATTCAGGAGAGTTTCTTGGTGGTCATTGTGTTGACCAACCATTCTTTTATTTATAATCTGACCAATTTATAATTCACCAAGAGGAAATAGGGAGCATCATGGTTTGTATTTTATTGTGATTCTCTTAATATTTTAGATTCTTCCCATGCTGACTGATGTTTGACTTACCTATAAACAATAATAATAAAACCATGCATTTTTTAAATGCTTCACCATTTAGCAAGAATGTTTGCATAGTAATTATCCACACCTAATATGGTATGTAGTACACAGTAGGCACAAAGTACACCTATTTAATCAATTATTATGAAATGATGAATTTAGATCATATCTTTTTTCCTTTTTCATTTGTTAAATTGAGACTTTTAAAAAGACTTAATAAGTTAGCAGAAGCAAACTTAGAAGAATGAGTTGGGGTGATTGCTAAATTTGGTGTTCTTAAAGCCAGCCTGAACTATCCCTCCCCATCTGGGACTGTTTCCAACTTGATATTTCTTGACAATGGAACATTGCTAATCCAATTAGTGAGGCCTGTGCCCAACAGCTGCCCACAGTACCTCTGGGGCTTGATACTCTTCCATCAAGAACTTACTAGTAAAAATTCTCTCAGATGCCGAAACCGGTTTGGCTCAGTGGATAGAGCGTCGGCCTGTGGACTGAAGGGTCCCAGGTTCGATTCCGGTCAAGGGCATGTACCTTGGTTGCGGGCACATCCCCAGTGGGAGGTGTGCAGGAGGCAGCTGATCGATGTTTCTCTCTCATCGATGTTTCTAGCTCTCTATCCCTCTCCCTTCCTCTCTGTAAAATATCAATAAAATATATTTTTAAAAAAAATTCTCTCAGAAAAACTTTACATAAGAAGCCCACAGTGAAAAGTACCTGATTTCATTGCCAAGTTGTATAATTTGGGATATATGCAGGAAACGAAAGCAAGAAAAAGGAAGATCTCTCTGATGAAAACTTTTTTTATCACTAGGACCTTCACACAGATATATGACATATATACAGGTTTTTAAGGCTTAAATTAATAAGGTTTCTGTAGTTTATCAAAGAATACCTGTGCATATTTTCACAAATCTGTGAAAACCAAGAACCGATATCTTACCTTTATGCCACAAAGATGAGAATATGAGACAGATACATCTGCTACGTAATAAAGGGTTACATCATAATTGGAAAGGTTTATATATATTACTAGTGGCCTGGTGTACAAAATTCGTGCACAGAGGGGGAGGCGGGGTGGGGGGGGGTGTCCCTCAGCCCGGCCTGCACCCTCTCCAATCTGGGACCCCTCGAAGGATGTCCTACTGCCGGTTTACAGGGATTGGGCCTAAACCAGCAGTTGGACATCCCTCTCAAAATCTGGGACTGCTGGCTCCTAACCGCACACCTGCCTGCCTCCCTGATTGCCCCTAACCACTCTGCCTGCCAGCCTGCTCGCCCCCAACTGCCCTCCACCACCGGCCTGCTCACCCCCAACTGCACCCCCCCCCCCGCTGCTGGCCTGCTTGCCCCCACCTGCTGGCCTCACCCCAAACTGCCCCCCACTGTCCTGATCACCCCCAACTGATTCCCACTGACAGCCTGCTCACCCCCAACTGCCCCCCCTGCCAGCCTGATCACACCCAATGCCCCCCCACCAGCCTGATCACACCCAATGCCCCCCCCCCCACCAGCCTGATCACCCACAACTGCTGTCCCATCCTGGCCTGATCACCCACAACTGCCTTTCCCTCTTGGCCTCTAACTACCTCTACCTTGGCCCCACCACCATGGCTTTGTCCAGAAGAATGTCCGAAAGGTCTCCTGGAAGGTCTCCCAGTCTAATTAGCATATTACTCTTTTATTAGTATAGATCAGTGGGTCTCAACCTTTCTAATGTCGCGACCCTTTAATACAGTTCCTCATGTTGTGGTGACCCCCAACCATAAAATTATTTTCGTTGCTTCTTCATAACTGTAATTTTGCTACTGTTAATGAATCGTAATGTAAATATCTGTGTTTTCCGATCGTCTTAGGCGACCCTGCTAGCGGTTCTTAACCTGTGACTTATGGTTGGGGGTCACCACAACATGAGGAACTGTATTAAAGGGTCGTGGCATTAGAAAGGTTGAGAACCACTGGTATAGATAGAGGCCTGGTACACAGGTGGGAGCTGGCTGGTTTGCCCTGAAGGGTGTCCCAGATCAGGGTGGGGGTTCCCTTGGGATATGGGGCAGCTTGGGCAAGGGGCCTATCGTGGTTTGCAGGCCTGCCATGCCCCCATGGGGTGAGGGTCCCTGCTTGGGGGGCATGGCCAGCCTGGGTGAGGGGCTGAGGGCTGTTTGCAGGCTGGTCATGCCCCCCAGCAGGGACCCTCATCCCATGGGGGCATGGCTAGCCTGGGTGAGGGGCTGAAGGCTGTTTTCAGGCTGGCCACACCCACTTCAGGGTGGGGGTCCCTGCTGGGGTGCCTGGCCAGCCTGGGTGAGGGGCTGATGGCTGTTTGCAGGCTGGCCACGCCCCCCAGTGGGGATTCTTACTCCATGGGGGTGTGACCAGCCTGGGTAAGGGGTTGAGGGCCCTTTTCAGGCTGGCCACGCCCCCCGGCAACCCCGGCTCCCAGATCCTCCTTATTTTTTTTTTCCAGCCCCTCCTTAAGTGGAGGTCAGGGCTGGCTAGAAGCTTGGTTTCCTCTGTTGCTGGGGGCAACCCAAGCCTCCTGCTCACTCCAGCTCCATGGCCACCACCATCTTTGTTGGGTTAATTTACATACTCACTCCTGATTGGCTGGTGGGCGTAGCAGAGGGACAGTCAATTTGCATGTTTCTCTTTTATTAGTGTAGATTGTCAAGAGTTATTTTACTCACTTATCCAAAAAAGCACATGGTTTTGTTCTAGTGTGTTTGTGCATGTATTAATTTACTAGAGTTGTCATAACAAATACTACAGACTGGCTGGCTTACACAACAGATATTTATTTCTCACAGTTCTGGAGGCCAGAAGTCCATGATCAAGGGCCAGAAAATTCAGTTTCTGGTGAGAGCTCTCTTGGCTTGAGATAACTGCCTTCTCACTGAGGCCTCACATGGCCTGTTCTTGGTGCTTGTTGAAGGAGAGAGTATTCTCTCGCATTTCTTCATCTCATTAGACACTACTCTTATCAGATTAGGACCTCACCCTTATAACCCCATTTAAACTGAATCTATTTCCAAAGGCCTTATCTCCGAATACCTTCACATTTGGGGTTACAGTTTCAACATATGAATTTGAAGGGAACACAAGTTAGTTGAAAAACAGTGTGCAATGTCAGCTGAGCCACACGTTTAAAAATAATTTAAACACATCTTAAACTTAGGAAATTTTGCCCACAGCACTAGTTGTTATTACTTTCTAAGAACTTTTTTTAAGTATGTGTTTATTAAATTACCTTTTAAAATCATGGGAAGCAATCACCACCATGATACAACACTCTTTCCCTTTAACCCCATCACACTATTATACAACTACTGCCTTCTATTTCATTCCCCTCCAGGCTATTCCACGGGGATTTGTAATGGATGTGATGATACTCTACAAGTTAGTGTCCTCCTTTTTTTCTTTGAATATTATTTTAAGTGTATTTCCTTAATTCAACATACTTACTGAAAGATTTACAGTATTTAATTTTGATGGAGATGAACAACTTCAATTTACTGAATTTGAAATAAACAACATTGATCCTTTTTCAATAGGCTGGCCCATATTACTGGGCACATTGCCAACCAAAACTCCGTTGTCTATGTGAGATATCACTTAACATACAGCATACTTGGTATCTTCCAAAAAAGGCAAAAGAATTACTTATAGATGAGATTGACTTGGTTATCTACATAATTATTAATATACAGCAACCAATACTGAGTGGTCTTTTTCTCAGCTGATCTCATGCTGGTCCGATTGTCATTCTTTCTTAAGTTTGCCCAGAATAGGTTTAGATTCATAAAACTGAGAGTCAATCTAAATGAAAAGTGAGGTTAGTAGTCTAATTTATGAGACAGAAAGAAATTTTGTTAAATAAAAAGTGGGAAATCTTTCTCTGGAGAAATCTTCCTTCCTCTCCACTTTGAAGACTATCTAGTTTGCCACACATATAATTTGCTTGGGGAACTGTAATTAGTTATGAATGATCCAATATAGACAAAACAGGGTGTGGCAATGGGTCATATTCATACGTAGCTTTACAAGCAGAATTTTTATCCTTGATTCTTGACTTTTTAATAGGATGTGCTAAATATTATAAAATGAGAATTCAAGGCCCTAGAGCAATGGTTCTCGGGGGCGGGGGGGGGGGGGGGCGGGGGTGGTTTGGGCACATTTAACAAAGTTTACATCCTGCATTGCACTGAGCAGCCCCACAACGAAATGCATGTGTCCCAGAAGACTGATAGAGCCAAGGCCCGGAAACCTTCACCAAGAGTAAGATTCCTGAGGCAAAGTTTCCTTTTTAAAAGTGTTTTTCTCTAAAGGACAACCAAGAAATTTGGATAAACTTGTCTCCCTTAAATATTTGAATCTTAATTTTTTTTATTTTCCAGAACTACTCAAGGAATAATTAAAGTTCCCATATGCTGTGCAAAAAAATGTATAACTTGGCACAACTATCACAATTCAGTATTTTAAAATCTGAATTGTGAGAACAGCCTCATTTTACTATCAAAAGGAGAGTAAAAACTGTTTTCATTAATGATCATGGGGCAACTGGTGATCTTAAGGAGAAAATGCTCCAGAATAGAAAGGTAGAATCTAAGACGCATACAGCCAGTTTACTACCATCGCAGAGTCCTCTAGACAGCGCCTGGCTCAGAGTTGACATTTAGTGAAAAGACACTGGCCCGGCCAGCATAGCTCAGTGGTTGAGTGTCGACCTATGAAACAGGAGTTCACGGTTCAATTCCCAGTCAGGGCACAGGCCCGGGTGTGGGATCGATACCCATATGGAACGGGTTTGAGGGAGTCAGTTTTTATAAAGGAGTTTCTGGGGCCAGCAACCAAGCCTTAGTCTGAGAGTAGAAGCAAGAAACAGAGGAAACATCTCTGAAGCAGCTTTGATCTGAGGATGGACATTCTCTTTGACATTTTTCAGAATCAGTTGCCTTGATTGGAGTCACGGTCACCGTGGTCACCAGGTCTTGACGACCAGGTCTTGACGACGGGGCGATCAGTGCCAGGAGACACTGGTGTATGTTTTGTTTTCCTCTCAGGGCAATCAGTGTACCCTGCTATGGTTTCTGTTGTGTTTGAGAAGTATCTGGGCTGTGGACAGAGCAGGCAAATTCCATTCTTTGAGGACATATCAAGCCTTCCTTTGTCCCACGAGAAATAAGCTTGGGAGAGGTGTTTCCTGCTCTCTAAAATTCTTCATCACATGTTGCAAAACTGTGTCTGGAACCAAAATGTCTTAACAGTATATTTGCATTTCTAGAAAATGTGACTCCACTAAAGCATATGAGATTACAAAACAATGATATTATCAGAAGAAATAAGGTTGGGAAGTCCCTCTATCCAAACTCAGTTTCCCTTCCTTAATTTCTCTGCCACAAGCCATGCTCACTTGTGCCAAATATTAGAGTGGAGGAGTATGGTGCCTACACATTTTCATATAGAGAAGAATTGACAAGGTTCATCATCTAGTGGAGTTGTGTTTGGTGATAACACTGTATTTGGCTTGACGATTGATTGAGTTACAAATTGTCTCCTGTTTCCAAAAGAGGGTATAGAAAATGCTTCAGACAGAACATTTAAAGTAAATGTCAAAAGGAAAAGCAAGAACCATTAAGAGAAAAAATGTGGAACTAGTGATTATATTAATAGCTAATACTTAATAATAGTATATATTTAATATACTCTATATAACATATTTTAAGAGTTTTGCATGTGTTCATTCATGGAATTCTTACCACAGCACTAGTAAGTGGATACTTTTATTGTCCCCAGTTTATTGCAGCATAGAGATTAATAACTTGCCTGAGGTCACACAGCTAATAAGTGATAGACTGGGATTTGATTTCAGGCAGTCTCTCTTAGAACCTGTGTCCTAACCTAGGATGTTATCTAAACTCGTGACACCACTTTTCTGAGCTTCAAGGCAGGCAAGGCAAGAATAGTCTGTATTTTTCCAAAGTACTCAATTCTTGAGAAAATGGTTGAATAGCTTATAATATGAATAACGTTATATAATATGATAAAAAATCATTAATTGATGTTTTGCACAAGGTTCAAATGTGTTTCTCAAAATAATATTTCTCACATCAACCCTCAATAAAAGGGTTTTAAACAGCAGCTCAATAAGTCTAGCAAATGTGATCTGAAATTCAGATTTCCTAAAGCGAATAGTATTGATGATTGGGTGTGATTTCTGTCATCCATCCCAGTTTTGTCTACATTTGTAACAGTCTTGTTTATTTATGTGCTTATCTGTATTGTCTTGTTTATTTATGTGCTTATCTTTGTATCCCGGGCCTCCTCTGCTGGAGTGGCAGGTACCCAAAAGTATTTGTTGCATAATTTCATGAATGAATGAATCTTCTAAAGGCAAAGACTTCTGCTCAAGAACATAGCTGCAAGATCCTCAAAGTATAAATCATGACTATAAATTATAACGTGTACATTATAACTATGAAAGGTCATTGTTCCTGAGGAGTTACTGGCAGAGTGACCTTGACTGAAGCAGAAGAGGCTGGGTGTGAACTCTTGGACTTGTTGCATATTCCCCTTTATAACCCCGATGCCAAGGCCAGTCCCTGGAGTTAGTTGTGTTATGCAAGATCCACACCAACCCGGTCCAAGCAGACAGCTGAGGATTTGCTGTGGCCTGAAAAGTCAGTGGACAGAAAGGAAGTCTGCTGCTCTAGAGCCAGCACCGCCTTCACTCAAAGCTCAGAGGCTGCTTCCAATCAACAGTCTCTTACTACCTGGGCCTTAAAGACAAACACTTCATGCTGCATTTCTACCGCATGGGGACTGTTTGTCAGGAGTCCTGCATCCAAGTGCTGCAGCTGGCTCCCACCACCCTCTCCCCAGGCTGTGGAAACAGGGCTTAGCCAGCCTCTGTCTGTGGCCTCCCTGTGCAACCTTCTCCATCCTTTCTCATTTGCAATGTTTCAATCCTGTGAGCAGCATATGAAGGAAAGGATGGCACTCGACCCATTTTCAGCTCAAGGAAGAGAACATATCAATTCAGAAATGACTGGGTAGGACAGGGCCAGTCAGCTCAAGTAAAGCTAAAAGTTATTTGCTCAAGTAATGTCTCTAAATAAAACTGCAATGAGCCGTGGCCGGTGTTTCTCAGTGGTTAGAGCGTCACCCCATGCACCAAAGGGTCGAGAGTTCTATTTCTGGTCAGGGTACATATCCAGGTTGCAGGGTCGATCCCCAGTTGGGCGTTTCCAAGAGGCAGTGACCGATGCTTCTCTCTCACAGCAATGTTTCTCTCTCTCTCTCCTTCTGGAATCAATAAAAAACATATCCTTGGGTGAGGATTTAAAAAAAAAAACTGCAATGAAATAATAATTATATCCTAATTTTAAAAAGTTTTATAGCTGTTCTAAGTTTTGGGTTAACAGGTTATAGAGCCACTCCTCGCCTTATTATTTACATTCTTGCAATCCTGAACTCCTTTTATTTCCCCCATACAGCATGCTACACCACACCTTGGACCTTTGTTCTTTCTCTTTTTTTATTTGGCTTGGAACACACTTACCACAGCCCTTCTCTGTCCTCAAGTTTCACCTCAGGTATTGCCTTCCTGAAATTTCCAGGTCCTGCTCTGCACCCCTCCACTGTGCCCCCGTTGTTTCAGCTCTTACTGTGTTACATACTGTATAACAGTCCCTACGTGTCTGTCCCCTGCATTCGACTTTGAGCAATTCCTTGAGAGCAGGAACCATGTTTCACTCATTTCTTGCCCACAGTTCCCAGCATAAAGTCTGGCATATACAGTGAGCTGAATAAATATTGATTGCCAGGAATCATGTTGTCAATAAGCCATGATGCTATCACTCTGACCTATCCCTGCATTCAAAATTCTGAGAGCACCAAAAACAGTTTAAATGACTGCATTTTAGAATTTCCAAGGATGTCATCTTCTGTTATTTCTCTTCCTTTTCAGGAACCTCTTTCTGGAGCCACGAGAGACAAAGGGAATAATCATGTCCATGATTGCAGCTTTCTACGGTGGCAAGTCCATTCTCATCACTGGGGCCACGGGCTTCCTGGGGAAAGTCTTGATGGAAAAGCTATTTCGCACCAGCCCGGACCTGAAAGTCATTTATATCCTCGTGAGGCCCAAGGCCGGCCAGACACTGCAGCAGAGGGTCGTCCAGATCTTAAATAGTAAGGTATGACTCATGGGGAGAGACTTAGGGCAAGGCGACCCTCTACAAGGCGACTCCCTACAGTGTCGTATATGGCCTCAAATGGCAGGTGAAGGTCAGGATATGGGGGCAGAGGGAGGAGAGGATACCAACAAGATAGCAACCAACTGCTCCTGGGAATCAGTCGTGCTTTCCCATAAGAGAGAAGAGCGTGCTTAGGCTCTGTCCCGGGCAAGCGGTCAGGGAGCCTCCATGTGGGAAAGGAATGTTTGGGGGAGCAAAGGGACCAGGTGCTGCGAGGCTCTGGATCCAGGGCCTGTTAAGAAAAACATGGATAACATTGAGGGCAGCTTGCTCTGGAGGCAGAACTGATGGGAAGTTGTAATTAGCCCAGAGCTCTCTTGTACATTCCATAAGCAAGTCCTGCAAAACTAGCATCAAGACTCAGGGTTCATTCTGGAGTCAAAATGTTATACTCGCTTCAAGGAGTCACCTTTGTGACAAACATTATGGGGAGAATTAATGAAAAAGAAATATAGGTTAATGTAAAAGAAGAACTGTCTCTTCTGACCCCAGAAGAAAGGATTAATATGAGCCAGGAGAGAACAGCATGGATTGCCAAGGGAGCTTTCCTCCAGCCTGTAGAATATTTGTCAGGTGCAGGCATTTCAGGGTTTTATTTCTAGTAATTAGAGGACTTCTTCAAAGCAGCTGTTACCTATTTATGATGAAATCATTGCAGCGCAGACTGGCAATTTTGCAAAGGATTCACAACAAGCGGGGCTGGTTGTGACTGTGGGTTTCAGACTCGTCTATGATTCAGAAGTTCATAGTCTTTCTTCTAGGCATCATGGCCTCCTCGGTACCTACCTTAGTGGGAAAGGGATTCGGCTGGGTAGTGCTTATATTTTTGGTTTGGGGTTGATATTTTGATTTTGTCACTTATGAGATATTACCTAAACTAGTGGTTTGAAAAGAAGCTGGGCATCTTGCATACCTTCCCTGATGAGTTCTTGAACTGTAAGACCTTGAGAAGTTGTACTTTGGAACACTGTGATTATGTTAAAAACTACAAACAAAACTGAAAGCAGTCTTCAGTCTGGAGAAAGCACCAGGGTTTGTTAATTTGAGAAAATGAAGTTTTTTAGTAAGGATGAAGATTATTAACATAATTGTCTCCAGTTTATTTTTATTCTTCCTTTTGACATTTCACTGATCCCTGAGAAATCCAGAAAGCTTGGAGCAATAGAAAGGAAAATAAGGCCGGGGTGAAAGCTTACAATTACTTAATGCAGAGGGGTTTGGTTTGAGGAAGGACCCAGATAAGTTCTACTAGTAACAGGTTAGATCACTCCTGGTACAGTTTGAGGTGGGGCATGTTAGGGCCTTAGGGGCAGGTGAGAGGACAGGAAATCTGGCATGGGCGGGTCAGGTGCTGAGGAATAACCTGCAGCTCTCTGGCAGTTCCAGAAATGTAATAAGCACGGAATCCTCCAGTTTTCAAAGAAGTGCCCAAAAGTCAAGTCCTGCAAAACTAGCATCAATAATGGGATAGTAATTATAACAACTACTTACTGAGTGTCGGCTAAAGGACAGATGCTTTTCTCGTCCTCACAACAACAATCCAAGGAAGGGTTCTTTGTTTTTCTCCATTGTATTTTTCCCATTATTATTATTATTACGTATCACAGAAATGGCCATGTAGATGCCTGTTGCAACATAGTCTCATCCCTGAAGCTGCCTCTTCTGATAGTTCTTGACTGTGTGGTTGCCTCTGGCGATAGTGCCTCCGTTTGCTATAGTGCCGATGCTGGATAATGCCCAGCCCTGTGGTAGCTGCCTGTTGCCATAGTGACAGCCTCTCCCTCTCAGGATAGCAGATGCCTCTGAAATAGTGACTTCCTCTCATGAGTGACTTCCTCTCTGATAGCAACTGCTTCGTGAGATAGTGCCCAGCTGGATAGCTGCCTGATGCAACATAACCCAGCCAGGTAGCCACCTACTGCGATATTGTCCAGCCCAGTGGTTGCCCATCGGGAGATTTAGGGAATTCTAAGGGAATGTGTATTTTTTTAAAGTTTAATTTACTTTTATTGAATTTATTGGGATGGCATTGGTTAATAAAATTACATATGTCTCAGGTGTACAATTCTATAACATATAATCTGTATATTGTATTGTGTGTTCACCACGCCAAGTCAAGTCTTTTTCCATCACCATTTATATCTCCTTTACCCTTCTCCCCCTTCGTACCCCCCTCGAATTCCAAGTATTCAACATTGTCTTTAAAAAAATATTTTTGTTTCTTTCACATCTGGGAAGCTTCTAAGGAAAATGAGGCAGGTTTCATGTGTTGCAATGTGAACATGCTCACCACACCCCATGCTTTTCAACTTGTGGGTGCCGAGGTTTCCTAAGCTGGCTGCTTAGTCTCTTACTTATGAAAAATGTGCTCCTTTTATTATGAACTAATCAGCTTTCCATCTTAACCAAACCAGTTTCAGATACAGAAATTGATATTTTCTCTATTTTGCTATCTTGAATATGGCTTTGCTTAACAAAACATGATGTCCCCTCGTATAACAGATAAGTAGTTGGAAATAAATCCTACAGTTGTGAAATTCCAAGAAATATTACGGGTATTTTGAGCTTCATTAGTGCCATAAAGATGTGGGTTGTTTTGTGTGTTTCGTTTTGTTTTTCCACAAAAACCACGTTCCATGTATGTCTACTTAGGATCTTAAACTGCCCATAATCTACTCTGAATAACTTTGTAAGAAAACACCAAGACAAAATCCATACCTGAAAAATAAACCCCAAATAGTTGAAATTACATTAAGACTGAGGTAGTTAAGTGATTGCGAGGCCAGCATCTAAACAAAGTTTCATTGAGAGAATACTGTATTTTTCTGTGTATAAGACACTATTTTTTTCTAAAATCGTTAGACTGAAAATTGAGGGGCATCTTATACACCGGAAGTCAGCCAAGGAGGGAGCCACGCAGGTGTAGCTGCCCATACCTTGTCAAACAGGCTTCCTCCAATCACGAGCCTTATTGTTACTGACGTTAGCTGATGCCTTAATTGGAGGTGGAGGTGGAGGTGGAGGTGGAGGTGGAGGGTGCAGAGATGCAACAGGGACTGGAGTGTTCTGAACCCATAAAGATTTTTAAAGAATAAAAAGATAAGTACCGGTAAGCAATTATCTTACTCTGCAAAATTCAAACTGAATGTCATCAGCTATGCAAAAGAGCATGGAAATAGAGCTGCAGAGAGACCATTTGGACCTCCTCCCACTGAATGTATGGTCAGACAGTGGAGAAAACAGAAAGAACAACTCCTTAAGATGCCAAAAAAGAAGAAGGCCTTAAGAGGAAAACCAGCAAAATGTTTAAAATATTGATTTCTTAATTTTGGGTTGGGAAGGGGGGGGTAGTCTTATACATGGGGGTGTCTTATACACAGAAAAATATGGTACCAAAAATGGGTGGGTCTTTTCCTAGCAAGTTAGAGTAATCAGACAAAGGAAGGGTCACAGAGAGATTATGCTGGGTTTGGAACGCAGCATCAGAGAAGACCTGGCACAAGTCAAGGTTTCCAGGAAGGGCCTATCCTGTCTGATGTAACCAGAAATCAGATTTATAAACAAAGCTTGGCAGGTTGTACTATATAATTCAAGTCAACTTCTCTGGAAAATGTGAATTATTCAATAAGCCCTCAGTTGGCCCCTAAATAAATCAACTTTGAAATACTCTGGGGAGCTTTCTGTAATGAATCATGCAGGGACACACACTGGACCCTCAGTTCACAGACCAATTGATTGTGTTTCAGACAATAGAAGATGGTAAGATTTAATTAAATCGTTAACTGAGTCCTTTTGCAAGACTATCACTATTTGGTCATTTTCTAGAAGACATTATGTAAATTAATCCTTAATAGAAAAAATAATGCATTTAAAGAAATTAACTTTGGCCCTAACCAGTTTGGTCAGTGGATAGAGTGTCAGCCTGCAGACTGAAAGGTCCCAGGTTCGACTCTGGTCAAGGGCATGTACCTTGGTTGCGGGCACATCCCCAGTAGGGAGTGTGCAGGAGGCAGCTGGTCAATGTTTCTAACTCTCTAGTCTTCTCACTTCCTCTCTGTAAAAAATCAATAAAATATATTTTTTTAAAAAGAAATTAACTTTGAAGTAATAATAAAAAAAACCAACAACTTCGAACCAAAAACATTAACACTGAACGAAATAACATCTGCAAAGAAAAGGCCAACAATCTGACCTTGTTGAGTATTAAGAAACACCCAACTGAAATGTTAATTTCATTTTTTGTAAAGTTCCTTGTTAATTTTTAAAGACCCTTTGATAAGGAAACAAAACAAAACAAAAAGAAACATTTTTCTGTTTTGTAAAAGCTGCTTATCCCTTCTTCCAAAAATGAATTTCTAATTGACTTTAATATTTCTGTTATATCTCTATATAAGGTAAAGGCAACTGGAAACAAGTTTATATTATAAATCCCCAAAGCCAGTTTTGTTCCATTACTATATTTTTTCCTAAGAAACTAATTATCCCACAAAAATCAAGAGACCTCTATAAACTTGGGACAACTAGAGGGAATATAATCTTGCCAGGCATTTAAATTTCCCATGACTAACAAACACACGATTTTAAAAGCCTGTAACTGGTTTTCAGTTTGACAGCTACTCAGCTGAGATTAGTTGAAGCATGTTAAGCCTCTCCCCTGTGGGCCATTTCCTTTCTTTCAAGAGAAAAAGAAAAAAATTAAAGAAATTGATTTAGTCCTGGGGAAATATTAAAGGTCAGAGGAACAGAAACAATTTATTTTCTAGATTCCTTATTTTCTTTTACAATACCATTCACTAGTTAACTCAATCACTGACATAATTTCAGGTATCCAACTTCCTTCCTTCTTTTTAAATTGTTTCCAATCATGCAAAGCCTTTTTTTTTAAAGCTTCAAAATGCCTGTACTAGTTTCATACAAACAGTCACTAAGCCACAAGATTCAGCATGATTCTGGAACACATTCAGTTTTCAGAGGTATCTGGATCATATGGTCTAACCAGAAACATTGAGATGACCCAACACACACACAAATACTCACACGTACATGTGTAGCTGTCAGGTTAACAGCTTTGGAAAATGGACTATTGTGGAAACAGAAAGGGAGTTTTTCTATTATTAGGAAACTAGTAAGTGGCAGGCACTAGGCTAGACATCTGACTTTCATTACCCTAGTTAATCTTCACAAAACTGTGGTGTGCCTTATTGCAACCTCTACAGATGAGAAATTAATCCAAAAATGTTGCCATCTATCTAAGGAATGACAAAGCAGAATTTCTCTTTTTTTTCCTTTAATATGTTTTTATTGATTTCAGAGAGAGGAAGGGAGAGGAAGAGATAGAAACATCAATTGGCTGCCTCCTTCACACCTCCAGTTGAACCTGCAAGCTGGACATGTGCCCTGACCTGGAATCGAACCCTGACCTCCTGGTTCGATGCTCAACCACTGAGCCACACCCACTGGGCGAGAAAGCAGAAATTCAGTTCAGTTCTTTCATCTCTAAAATGCCCATGCTTTCCCCGCTGCATTGCATTGCCTCCCCTAGGACATTGCTGCTTCTAACCAGGTACTTAATTCTCCATAAGAACTCTGTGAAACTGGCCTTGGGTATGGGAACAAGGCATTCCCAAGGTGCTGGACTGAACATTGCCTCTAGCACTTATGTAAACTAAATTAAAATCATGTTGAATGCAAAATGGTTTTTAACAATAGCAGAGAGTCTGCTGAATCATTAGTTCTCCAGGTCATCTAATGAGATAGTCCAGTGATTAGCATTGTAGATAAACTAGAGGCCCAGTGCACAAAAAATCGTGCATGGGTAGGGTCCCTAGGCCTGGCCAGCAATCAGGGCCGATCTGTGGGGTGACTGACGGGGAAATTGGGGAGCCCCTGCTGGCACCCACCTTGGAGGTGATGGGCGGGGTGATCGAGGGATGGCACCACCCACTCACCAGCAGGCCCCGCCCCCCTCCCCGATCGTCCCGCCACCACCGCTAGTCACCTCTCTCTGCGGGAGGCAACCAGCAGGGTGATCGGGGGGTGGTGCCAGCCCGCTCGCCAGCCAGCCCCAACACCCGCCACTGCCACCAGTCATCTCCTTCTGCAGGGTGACCAGCGGGGCAATTGGGGGGCCCCTGCTGGCACCTGCCTTGGCTGGCCTGGGGCTTGTGGGCCAGAGGCAGCTCCTGTGTTGAGCATATTCCCCTGGTGGTCAGTGATCATCATAGCAACCAGTTCCACTGGTCATTCCACCATTCGGTCGATTTTCATATTAGGCTTTTATTATATAGGACTAGAGGCCCGGTGCACGAAATTCGTGCACGGGGGGTGTGTAGGATCAGGCCTAAATGGGCAGTCGGACATCCCTCTCACAATCCAGGACTGCTAGCTCCCAACTGCTCACCTGCCTGCCTTCCTGATTGCCCCTAACTGCTTCTGCCTACCAGCCTGATCACCCCCTAACCACTCCCCTACCAGCCTGATTGATGCCTAACTGCCCTCTCCTGCAGGCCTGGTCCCTCCCCCAACTGCTCCCCCCTGCAGGCCTGGGTCCTCCCCCAACTGCCCTTTCCTACAGGCCCAGTCGCCCCCAACTTCCCTCCTCTGCCGGCCTGGTCACCCCTAACTGCCCTCCCCTGCAGGCTTGATCACCCCCAACTGCAGGCCTGGTCCCTCCCAAGTGCCCTCCCCTGCTGGCCATTTTGTGGCGGCCATCTTGTGTCCACATAGGGGAAGCCATCTTTGACCACATGGGGGCAGCCATTTGTGTGTTGGAGTGACAGTCAATTTGCATATTACTCTTTTATTAGATAGGATAGAGGCCTGGTGCATGGGTGGGGGCCAGCTGGTTTGCCCTGAAGGGTGTCCTGGATCAGGGTGGGGGTTCCCTTGGGGCATGGGGCAGCCTGGGCGAGGGGCCTGTGGTGGTTTGCAGGCTGGCCACACCCCCCGGGGACCCAAGTGGAGGCCCTGGTATCTGGGATTTATTTATCTTTTATAATTGAAACTTTGTAGCCTTCAGTGGAGGCCAGGGCAGGCCAGGAACTTGGCTTCCTCCATCACTGGGGAAACCCAAGCCTCCTGTTCCCTCAGTGGCCACAGCCATTTTTGTTGGGATTTATTTATCTTCTATAATTGAAACTTTGTAGCCTTCAGCAGAGGCCTGGGCTGGCCAGGGTGTGCAGGAAGCTTGGCTTCCTCCATCACCGGGGAAACCCAAGCCTCCTGCTTGCTCCGTGGCTGCAGCCATCTTGGTTGGGTTAATTTGCATAATCACCCCTGATTGGCTGGTGAGCGTGGCTTGTGGGTATAGGGGAGGTACGGTCAATTTGCATATTACTCTTTTATTAGACTCACCCAAGAGATGAGTCATTTGCCCCAGTCACACAGCTAATATGATAGAACTAGGATGCAAACCCTGGCCTTCCTGACTCCAAGGGCCTGACTGATCTTTCTGATACATCATCAATGGCTCTCCCCTTCCCTGCATATCAGACTCGCTAAAGACTTGCACAAAGCACAGGTGCCCAAGCTTCCACTCAGAACGGTGGAGTCAGGCTCTCCACAGTGAGGACATCTGGGCTCTTGGTTTTTGGTTGTGTAAACAACTTCCCAGGCAAGCCTGCTATGTGCCAAAGTTTGATAACCACACTACCACACAACACTGCATTATGGTCCTGAAGAAATGATCCTCGCTAAGCAGTAAAAACTTCTAGATCAGTTTTTTATATCATATGGGAGTTCATTGATGAGCTAGCCAAATCCCAACATTTTTAAAATTTTTGAATTATTTACATTGGGTATGATGGTTTTATTTTCCTTAATCTACATGAACTTATTTGTGTTTAATTGTTCTCAACTTACATTATATTCTTTCTTAACAAGTCTTTCTTGTTGGAGAGCTAACTGGCATGACCCATTAGTTTGCTTTTCCTCCACACTCTAAAATTTCTCTGACAAATGTTACAGGTTCTCTTTTGCTTTAGAATATCAGATATTTCACAAAGATTGCCCTTTAGTTAAAGTGAAGTTACCTTTTATTTTTTTAAAAAATATTAAGCAGATTTTAGTGGGTTATTGGGACTAAATAATATAGTTAGTAATATTTGAAGAGAGGGACTCAGTAAACTGAATAAGGATTACTAGTAAAGACTCTCATGATCATAAAAGATTTGATTACCTCAATGATGCCCAGGAAACAGTGACCGAACCTCTTTGTGCATACCTCCAACGTGAGGTCATGTGGATGGTGGGGGTTCAAGTTCAGGACTTCGACATTGCTTCAAAAGCACGATATAAATGTCCTGCCCCCATCCCTTGCCCAAGTCCTGCTTCTAATAAAAATGCAGTCTTAGTGTCTGGCTACAGAAGTCAAGTTGTACCTAAGGAGTTTATTGGTTCCAAAATAATTTCTCTTTCTGGCTTTCTCATTCTGCTGAATTTTCTTACTTAGGATTTGCAAAGTTTCTCTCTTGCCTCTGGGTGATAAGTTACTATTGCCATAAATAAGACCGTCACTCATGTTTAAAAACAAATTAGGAGAAAGAAATACTTGCTGTGTAATGTCTAGTCAAGGGAACACACCTAAACTTTCCAAGAAAAAACAAAAAACTATAGCTTTGTTATCAGTTTGAAATGCGTGGCTCACATCCCAGCTGCTATCTTTCAGGAGATGTGCCTGCTCCTGCCACACGGTTTCCTAAGTGGAGAAGCAGCAGTCCCTCGGCTTGAGTTTTCCTAAATGGAGAGTGGTTGTTCCTTCTTTACCGTCTCAGTTTTATGCCATTAAGTAAAGAATATGTGAGAAGGAATAAGATCACGCTTCAGTGAAATTTTTGAAATTATATTTTTCACTCATTTTTATTCCATCTGCTTTTTCTTACGTTTTGACCATGTCTCACATTAGTGATACCCCGAATGGCAAGCTGGGACTCTTCTCGCAGGTTCTTGTCCTACAAAGTTTGAAGAATAAATTTGCAGACTAAAAGATTTTAAGCAAAAGTGTGGAAGGTTATTGCAAGGGTATACAAATTCCCCCTGGGGAGGGGTCCCCAAAACGAAGAACCCTGCTCTCTCTCTAAGATGGGAAAAAACCAGTCCAGTGAGTCTCTTTGTCTACAGGTTTATAAATGCTCGAAGCTTCTTTATCTGTTCGTCCTACTTTCTAATTGGACCCTTCTTTATTTTATGTCCCCATGTTTTCCTAATTGGCCTCTTTCCCCCTTTTCCCTGCATGGTATCAGTTTCCAAGTTTCAAAGCTCACCCAGTGCCCCCCTCCTCCTTTTTCCCCTTATCTTGTAACATTCTTGTAAACAATCTGGCGGGTTGGCGCCATCTCTGCCCATCAACTATGCATTCCTCTCCATGAGCCCTTACCCTAAAACTGCCTTTTCCCTAACTGCCTCTCCTGTCTCTTAAAATCCTCTCATTAGCAAAAGAAATGTTCAGAAGAGCTGATATCTATTGAGGATCTATGTGCATCATTTCATCTGTCCTTTGGGCTTGTCATTATTACAAAGGAAAAAGGTCTGCTCTGCTCTGAGAATTTCTAGCTGGCATTGGCAGTTAGTACAGAGGGCCCAGGGTGTCTTCATTTAGGAGTAGTGATCTGCTACCTTTCATCCTCCCACTACGAAAGAGCTGGGAGCCAATCAATTTCAGGAATCAAGCTCCCATTCATGATTCTATTAGTATTCTCACAGTAATTAATTTTAATTTAATAAACAAAATTTGAATCCTTTCAATGAACTGGGAGCTGCCAAGCATAGATGGACAAGAATCAATGAGTTTACAAACCAGGGTGGGGGCGAAATTTAAGCCCTGGCTTTACAAATGGACATGAATGTTCAGAGTCAGTGTTTCTCCAAGTATGTCAGACCTATCGATGGAGCTTGTTAAGAAATGTAACTTCCTGGGTGACATACCAAACCTACCCCGCCCAGGTGTCTGAGGGTGGAGTATGGGAATCATTTTTAACCAGTCCCCAGATTATTCTTATGCCTACTGCTTGAAAACCACTGATATCCTGTAACTGCCCTGGGCAGTTATAAAGGGAAATGACATTTGTTCATCAGTAATTATCTGTGTTATCATTCCAACTAAAGAAGTTCTCATCTTGGGTTCAGTAAAAATCAACTAAAGAACTTCATGTAAAATGCAAAGTCCTGATTATGTCCTAGTAATTTCTTATTTAATGGGCCCAGGAATATACTGTGTATGTGAGTGCATGCTGAGGTTAAAAGCATAGGTTTGGGGAGGCAAACACCTCAGGATAAATTGAGTAATGAGAGCTTGTGCAAGAATCTATGTTCTGTATGGCTGGGCTATTTAAACTTTAAAATGAAAATAATAACACCTACCACACAGGATTAGTAGTTTGATTCATTGATTTTAAATAAATATATACCCCCACTTCCATTTCTCCCAACCTCCAGCCCCTGCCTCTGGCAACAATCACCAATCTGTTCTTTGTATTATGAGCTCATTGTTTTTTATTTTGCTTTGTTTTTTAAGATTACACATATTGGAGAGATCATATGGTATTTGCTTTTCTCTGTCTGACTTATTTTACTAGTATAATGTCTTTGAGGTCCACCCATGTTGTCACAAATGGCAACATTTCATTATTTTTTATGGCAAAATAACATTCCATTTTATATACACTAGAGGCCCGGTGCACAAATTCATACACAGGTGGGGTCCAGCCGGCCCGCCTCCACTGGGGACGATTGGGCTGGGCTGGCTGGGGAGAGGGGACGCAGAAGGTTGGCCGGCTGGCCCTGCCCCCTGGTTGAACTCCTGGTCGAAGTCCCAGTCAAGGGGACAATTTGCATATTAGCCTTTTATTATATAGGATATTCCATCTATACTAATAAAAGGGTGATATGCTAATTAGACCAGACGTATTACGGACGACCCTCTGGACATCCTTCCAGACAAAGCCATGGCTGCGAGAGCCGAGGCAAGCCGCCAAAGCTGGGAGGGCCCATTGCAGAGCACCGGCCAGGTTGGTAGGACCCATTGCAGAGCCCCAGCAGTCAGACAGGGATCGGGCCTAAACTGGCAGTCGGACATCCCCCAAGTGGTCCCCGATCAGAGAGGGTGCAGGCTGGGCTGAGGGAGCCCCCCTAACCCCATGAACGAATTTCATGCACTGGGCCATTAGTTATATATATATTCCATTATCTATATACAATTTCTTTATCCATTCATCTGTCAATGGACACCTAGGTTGTTTTCATATCGTGGCTACTGTAAATAATGCTGCATTGAACATGACAATGCATATATCTTTACGAGTTTGTGTTTTCTTAGGATAAATACCCAGAAGTGGAATTGCTGAGTCATATGATAATTTTGTTTTTAATTTTTTGAGGCATCTATGTGCTGTTTTCCATAGTGGCTGCACCAATTTACAATCCCACCAACAGTGCATAAGGGTTCCCTTTTCCCCACATCCTCTCCAATATTTGGTATTTCTTGTCTTTTTTATGATAGACATTCTAGCAGGTATGAGGTCATATCTCATGGTTTTGATTTGTATTTCTCTGATGATTAATGATATTGAACATCTTTTCATGTGTCTATTGGCCGTCTGTCTGTAATCTTTGGAAATGTCTATTCAGATCTTCTGCTCAATTTTCAATTGGATATTTTTTGCTATTGAGTTGTATGGTTTTTTTTTAAAACATATTTTAAATATTAGCCCCTTTTCAGATATATGATTGCAAATATATTCTCCCATTCAGTAAGTTGCCTTTTCATTTTTGTTACTGGTTTCTTTTGATGTGCAGAAGCTTTTTTACTATAATGTAGTCCCACTTATTTATTTTTTCCTTTGTTGCTTTTGATTTTGATTAAAAACTCATTGCCAAGACCTATGTCAAGGAGATTACCAGCATGTTTTCTTCTAGAGCTTTATGATTTCAGGTATTATGTTCTAGTCTTTAATCTATTTTGACCTAATTTGGAGGCATAGTATCAGATAGCGTTCCAGTTTCATTCTTTTGCATGTAGCTGTCCAATTTTCCAACGCCATTTATCAAAGAGACTGTCCTTTCCCCTTTGTATATTCTTGGCTCCTTAGTTGTAAATTAATTGATCATATATGAATGGGTTTACTTCTGGGCTCTCTATTCTGTTCCACTGATCTATGTGTCTGTCTTGATGCCAATACCATACTGTTTTAATTACTACTATTTTGTATCATAGTTTGAAATAAGGGAGCGTGATGCCTCCACCTTTGTTCTTTCTTGAGATTGCTTTGGCTATGCAGGGTTTTGTGTGGTTCCATAAAAATTTTAGGATTATTTGTTCTATTTCTTTAAAAAAAAAATGTGATTGATATTTTGATAGGGATTGCATTGGATTTATAGATTGCTTTATGTAGGATGGCCATTTTAACTGTATTGATTCTTTCAATCCATTGAATATTTCTTTTTACTTATTTGTGTCTTCTTCAGTTTCTTTCATGGAACCCAGGAATATACATTTTTAATATGCATACTTGCTAGTGATCCCCATGCAGTTTGATTGGGGGATAACACCTTCAAAAGTACTGACCTGGTGGATGGCAGTTGGCTATAACATCTAGCATTCTCTGTAATATGTAGCAGTATTTACAGAGTGTTGTTTTATTAGAAATTATAGCAATATGGTGAGATTCAGACAAGGCATGTCATATAATGCAGCTAATTCATTGATTTATTTTGACTCACCATAATCATTTATTATTTGGATCAGAAAACTCAGACTTTTTTTTTTTAATATATTTTATTGATTTTTTACAGAGAGGAAGGGAGAGGGATAGAGAGTTAGAAACATCGATGAGAGAGAAACATCGATCAGCTGCCTCCTGCACACTCCCCACTGGGGATGTGCCCGCAACCAAGGTACATGCCCTTGACCGGAATCGAACCCGGGACCCTTCAGTCCGCAGGCCGACGCTCTATCCACTGAGCCAAACCGGTTTCAGCAAAACTCAGACTTTTTTAAGTGAACTATTTCATTCAAATATGTCCTCTCATTTGAAATCATAAGTCAATATATAGAATATAGATTGAGACATTATTTCCTGAAATAATAATTATCTCCTATAACAGTAATGCTGTAAATTAGTATTTGGGTGCTGTTCAACATTGCATTGGTTGTCTGAAAGTACAATATGGTGTGAAGTACCCTCTGCCTTTTAGAGTCACAAAAAAACAAAGGAAATAGAAAATCTGTGTATAGCAGCTTACATCAGACATGAGGAACCCCATTGCTAGAAGGGTGGACACTGAAATCATCTTCCCTTTCTTACTGTCAAGCAGCCAAAAATCATCACAGGCCAAAGTCAAAGATTCCACAGAACCTTAAATAAATATCTTTTGTGAATAAAATCTATCAAGCAGATTCAAAAAATGTGCCTTCCACAAATTTAGTTATTTTTAGAATTGAAATAACACCCCATGGAAAAGGCTGCCCTTTGCAGAAAAATAGTAGCTTAGAGATAGAGTATATGAACTTGCCAAGCAATATGTAGATTTAATTTCCTTCTCTGATCACCTTCATAAAACTCCCAGCATGGCCTCTGAATATGGTCTTGCCTGACACAAATGAGGCATGATTCCTCTGACTACCTGAGATCAACTACTTATTACTCAAAGAAAAGCCTGGGGTAGATTTTTAACGGAGAGAAGAAGCCTGCTACCAAGGATCAAGGAATAGATGAAAACATTCTTTGGTGGTTAAAGGGTAGAAGAGAACTGTCTCTGCTACTCTATTATGATTAAAACCACAGATGCATTTTCTCTGCCCTTAACTTTTCTAAACATTCAGCCTTACATTTCTTTCCCTCCGCTGTTAACATATCATACCAATATTACAGTAAAATTCCATTTTACCAAAATAGGTTGGGACCAAGATCATTTTATTAAAATCATATTTCCTGACAAAATGGAAAACACCAATTTTATTTAAGAACTTCTGTGTGGAGGCGAAAGTAGAGACCTCGATCCAAGTGAATAATTGTAATGAATGAGCTCATGTAATTATCTTACTTGGCAATAACTGCCATTTATATTAGAAAGAGAAGACATAAAATTTGTATTTGTTTTAACCATTATAAATGTGCTTAATTTGTTTCCAGTTATGTTTGTGTTACTAGGACATCTTGTTAATCTGGCCAGTTAAACATGTTGTTTTGAATTTATCCTCATGAGACTTTGTAATGCCTGAAAATTTATAGAGGCTGGTAATTTTGCACTGAAAACAATATTTTCCAGCACAAAATGAAATCACCACCATGTATAAACACAGAGGTGCCTCATAGGGGAGGAGGGGAGGGGGCCGGATACATTTAATTTACTATCACTCCTCCACTCTGCAGGAACATTCAAACACACTTTTTTCCTGGTTATTAGAACTGACTTTTTCAAATGTTTATCTAATTATGAGGAGCAGGAATGATCCCAAACTTGAATTGCATGAAATTAAGCAAATGCTCTTGGGATGCCTTCTTTGAGTGATACTACAACTACTAGTAAAACCCATTTTTGAGGATTAGAATGAAACAAGTCAGTGAGAACAAGAACAATGTGCTGGTGCTGGTGATCTTTGTATATTGATTTATATTTATGTTTCAGCTGTTTGAAAAAGTCAAAGAGGTCTGTCCCAACGTGCATGAGAAGATCAGAGCGGTTTACGCAGACCTCAACCAGAATGACCTGGCCATCAGCAAGGGGGACATGCAGGAGCTGCTCTCCTGCACCAACATCGTCTTCCACTGCGCCGCCACCGTGCGCTTCAATGACCACCTGAGGTACTTCCTGTTCCCCTCTCGTGGCTTGTATGGATATGTGTGTGTTTACCTGTTTGTAAATCTATGGTTTCTGTTGTTAATTTTTTTTAAAAAAAGGTAGTCCCAATGAAAAAGTACAAAGGAGTAAAACTTCTCCAAAATCTCACATGCCAGAGCTAACCACTTAACATTGTGGAGAACATTCATTCCAGTTTTCCCTTTCTTTTTTTTTCTTTTTTTAAAATATATTTTTATTGATTTCAGAGAGGAAGGGGAGGGAGAGAGAGAGATAGAAACATCAATGATAATAGAGAATCATTGATCGGGTGCCTCCTGCACCCCGCCCCCCCCTACTGGGGATTGAACCTGCAACCCAGGCATGTGCCCCACACTGGGAATCGAACTGTGATCTCCTGGTTCATAGGTCGAGGCTCAACCATTGAGCCACACCAGTTTTTCTTTACGCATCCATATAGTAAAATACATTTATGTTCAAATCTACAACAAAGTCATCATATTGAGAACATTTTTGCAAACTGCTCATTTATTTTTTTTTAATCTTTCATTGTCTATATAATTTGTAATGACTACATGATATTCCTTTGTACACATATGTAATATATGTATTCAACCAGTTCTGTATTGGTGGATTGTTCTAGTTTTTCATTATTGTAAACAACTCTGCAATGAACACCTCTGTACATAAATGCTTTTTATATACCTTTGGGTGCTTCCCTTTGGGTACATACCAGGAAGTGGAATTGTTAGGTACATATCAAATGTGCCCAGATTAGGAACAGATTATAATTTGTCATATAATGCTAAATTGCTCTTCAAAATATGGTATCATCAATTTACACCATCACTATGCACACGATTCCCCATTTCAACGCCCACCACAATACTCTATTATAATTCTTTAATTCTTTTTAACATTGTTAATATGATCATGGAAATGACATTGTGAGTTCTGATTTTTATTTCTTTGATAATTAGAAAGATTGAAGATGTTTAAATGCTGATTGGTATTTTATTCTTTTGTTCAAATACCTATCCACGGTTTTTGCCTATTTTTCATTTGAAGCATTTTTTTTCCTTATAAATTTTAAGATTTCTTGAAAAATTTAACAATTCTTTGTTTTTTAAAAGGCTTCAAATATTTTAACAGTTTACCATTTATCCTCAACTTTGTTTTTATTATGTATGAAGTTATTTGAAATTTCTTCTAGTATTTTTATTGTTTCATTTTCACATTTCAATTTTGACCTATTTAACATTTATTTAGCTATTAGGGGGAATGAGAAGTCAGGAAAGTTCTGTAAAAAGAAGAGTGAGGTAGGTGTGAATGTAGAGTAACCTTTTTTATTATTTCTAACAGATGGTTACTTCTAAAACACTTATTAAATGATTTATTTTCACTTCTTTATTTGAAAGGAAACTTGTAACATATTAAATTATCATTTTTAGTTTCATTCAGCTTTCTCTTTCAACATCATAGTATTTTCATTACTATAATTTTTATTTATTAGGCAAGTATACATACATCATTTTTAATAGGATTTTCTTGACTATTCTCACCTGCTATACTTCTTGATTAAACTTACAATAATTTGCCAGTTTTTTAAAAGTGTTGGAAATTTTATTGGGATTACCTTGAATATGTAGATTCATTTAGAAAAACAACATTCGTTCTTTCTATCCAGGAACAATATATTTCTTTATATTTATTCAAATTTTTTGTCATGACCCTTTTGAAGTTTTATCATTTTTAATAGTCTATTTGTTTATTATTAATGTGATATATTTTTAAATGTTGGGTTTTGAATCTGTGCCTTTCTTCCACTGTATTCTCTAATTGTTTTTTCTGTCCTTACTGGATTATCTTATTGTCCATCCAACATTTTTTAGCTGCTTCTGTTTGCTTTCCAGATATACAATGATGTAATCTGACATTGGGTTTGTGACTGCTTTACATCTATTAATATTTATATCTGTGAATTTTTTTTTCCTAATTACAAGCCTGGAATTTCAGAGCAGTGCTAAGTAAGAGTAGGGATCATAGGTATACATGACCCTCTTTTCACCAAGAAGCATGATACAGGCCAGTTGTGTTTCTTTCTGCTTAATTCTCTCTAGACATGCCGTGCAGCTCAATGTTACTGCCACCCAGAAGCTCCTGCTCATGGCCAGTCAGATGCCAAAGCTCGAAGCCTTCATACATATCTCTACTGCCTTTTCCAACTGTAACCTGAAGCACATTGATGAAGTCATATATCCATGCCCTGTGGAGCCAAAAAAAATCATCGACTCTATGGAGTAAGTTGGCTCAAATGAGGGGACAGGAGTGGGCAGATTGTGTTTGTCTTTGATTCTTTGTTGTCACTCACTAGTGAGATAGCAAAGGGGAACACCCTTGAAACAACGTGCTGTGAAATGGTGCTAGCTTTAGCTACCCCGTCCCTGCTAGTCCCTCCATCCCCAGGTCTCCTTAAATAGCTTAATCTTGTTATGGCATTTAGGATTGAAAGAGGTACTTGGGGATACTTTACATAGAAGTGGTTTCTCACTTCTTAATGAACTCAGTATTATCACTAAAGAAATATAGTATACTAGAGGCCTGTTGCACGAAATTTGTGCATGGGTAGGGTCCCTAGGCCTGACCTACCAAGGCCAATCGGGGCCTTCTGGCTGCCAGCCTGGGCCTTCCTTCATTCCACGCAGACCCCTGCTGGTCAGCACATGTCAGAGAGAGCGATTGAACTCCAGGTCTCCCAGTCGAACTCCCGAGGGGACACTTTGCACATTAGCCTACGAAAGCTCAGAAGACACGTTTTGGAGATTGACAAGGGTTCAACTTGAGGCTTTGCAACTTACTGGCTGTGTGATGATGCCAAGCAAGTTCCTTGGCCTCTCTGAGCTTCAGTTCCTTCATTGTAAAATGAGGTTAATAATAGTGCCCATCTTATAGTTATGGTGATAAACTGATAAACACAAGCAATTATTGTAGTGTTAGGGGGTGTTCCATAGCAGTAATCAAAAGGTTAGTAAAGAAAAATGGAAAGAGAAAAGAATTCCTCCAGATCTGGCAGGAGTCAGTCTCTTAACCTGTTTGGCCAAGATACACTTTCCTTACTTTCCAATTGTGCAGGAGAAATAATATGCAGCATTTTCCCCTTCTTGCCAACTAACAGGAACCACTTTATTCTTAGGACATGGCCGCAGTCTCAGAATAAGTATGCTTCTGTTTTCTGCTTCTTTGTTCTTCTGCTCTATTTACTAAGTTTACCTTGTTACTTTTTTTTCTTTTTCCTCTGCATAAAAAGTATCAGAGCAGAGAAAATAGACTATTTCACAGTGAATTTGTCAGATTTTAATGTCATATACTACTGTATTTCTGTTTAAGATATACTCTTTAAAAGGAAGCATTAGCTAAAATGAGAGTTCATTCCCTTCAGGGCCAACATTTTTATCTCGTGTAGCTCTGGGATAGATATTTTTACCTCTCATCAAAAATATCCAGGACAAAGAAGAATGAAAGCCCTTTAAAGGACCTGAAGGTGACTTACAGTTGTTAATAAATCATGCTTTGCTTAATTGGTGAAAAGAAAGCTCTCAGAGTGGGGAGTTTGTCAGGATAGATAGAGAAAAGACACGCTGATGCCCTAGGTCAGTGCAGGGAAGTCTAAAGCCTCGGGGCATTTTCAGGGTGGAATTGAGTTGTCAGTGAGCTGCCTCCTTAAGTGCTGTCTCTTGGTGTATATGGTGCCTACATATGGATATGCCCAGGAAGGGGACAGATCTCCTTTGATTCCAGACCCTGGCACTGAGAGTCCACACTCAGTCTGCTGCTGACCCCTTTGACACCTGAGGTTATAGCACAGTAGTCTCGGAGAGTCCCCCAGAAAAAGAGGGAGACAGCAAACACTCCGCTCAACCACAGTAAGAGATTTCTCCAGGTACTTCCCTGCCTCCCAAACTGTGTCCAGACATTCAACACCCTTAGATTTCAAAGCAGAGGATACCTGGATTTATCTCAGGTGTTCAGCCTTTCCCACACTTCCCCCACTATATGTCAGCCCATAAAGGCAGGTGATTGCTACATGATTTTTGATCAGACTCTCATTGACACTTGTACAAAATCTATGTTTCTGTCATTTACTGCTCTCCAAGGAGAATAATTATTTAAATAAATAGGCAGCCAAACAGAATTAGGAATGAAATTGTATTTTACCTCAGCAGAATACATTTTGAATGCAATTAAGGAGTTTAGGTATTTTTTAAGACAGGAAAAAAGTCATAACCACCATTTATTAATTCAAAACTTTATATTTGGGACCACCTGTTCAACTGCACTTCTTGGCCCTCCCCTTTCACTTGTGCCACAGTCACACAGAAGTAATCACACCTCTAACCAATGGACACAGACACTGGGGCGGTGGGGGCTTGCCCAGGGTGGGAATGGCTTTGTGGGGTGGTGGTGGGGAGGGTCAAGCAGGGAAAAAGGAGACATATGTAAAACTTGAGACAATAAGTAAATTTAAAAAAAAAAGAAGTAATCGCTCCTCTCTCATACCACCTGCCTTTGCTTACTAAGCTCTGTTCCTAAAGAGGACTTCACCTCTGCTTCAGACAGCAAAACTCTGCCCTAGAGTCCCTCAGACTTCGGTGGCCCCATAGTACCCCATGTTCATTCTCTCTTTTTTTTTTTAATATTTTATTATTTATTTATTTACTTTTTACAGAGAGGAACGGAGAGGGAAAGAGAGTTAGAAACATCTATGAGAGAGAAACATCGATCAGCTGCCTCCTGCACACCTCCTACTGGGGATGTGCCCGCAACCAAGGTACATGCCCTAGACCAGAATCGAACCTGGGACCTTTTAGTCTGCAGGCCGACGCTCTATCCACTGAGCCAAACCGGTCAGGGCACCCCATGTTCATTCTCAATACTGGTTGGTAATCTGTATTTTCCATTAGATAGGGAAGGACAGTGCCACAACCTTTTGCAGCAAGGACTCAGAATCTGGAGAAGGGGCCGCACATAAATGGATATACTAGACAAGAAATATAAATTTAGAAGGCATGGGGGAAAGCCAGGCAGAGGCTTCACTCTAGTGGCGAAGCTCGCTGACTCTCCGACCCATAAGCTTTTTATTTACTAGAGTACACATTTACCCTTTAGCAAAGCAAACAGACATTTCAATGGTAAAGTTTGGTAAACAATAAAAGGATTATCAGGTTAGGGGATCGCCTTAAGATATTCAGCCAGCAGCAGGTAATAATATGCAGATTTTCAGCACTGCGAATATCAAAGTCCATCAGCCTTCTGACAGACTCCTCGCATCTACATGCTAACCACTTTTTGGTCCTTTCCTCCAGCATATCCCCCTTTTTGTTTTAATAAATTTCAGAGCTTTGATCCTTTTAAGATTTTTAAATTCAATGAAAAGGATTGAGTTCTTTCATGTACTTTTAAAATTGTTGTCAGGCATCAAAGGAATCAGTCTGCAGTAAGCTCCTTTCTGGGCCAACAGTTCTTTGAGTCCCTTGCTAATCACTGTCCAACAGTTTTTTATGGGTTCCCTTCTCAATCACTGTCCCCTGTGACATGACAGCAATGATACTCCAGTTCTGGATGGTGGACAAACCGTGGGCAATGACAATGCAGGTCCAACCTTCTCTGGCTTTGTCCAGGGTAACCTGCACCGACACACAGCTGATGACTGCTAGCATGGCAAGGCGTCTTTAACATCCTCCATCTCTGGACTGTTTCTCTCTGTCTTGTCAGCATATTGCTTGGGGCAACTGCTATCTGTGGTTGGATAGTATGGTCAGTTCCTCTCTCAGAATCATTGTTGCAGGAATCCACACTGGCTTGGAGGAGTTTTCTGGAAATACATAAGCATATCCTCAACCAAAGGTTAATAAAGGGGCCTTTCTATAAACTTGACTCAGGATCTTTCCATATAATTAGACCATTTTCCTTTGGCTCATTCTGACACCAGGTGTGTCTTGCCATCAGCATTACAAGTAAAAAAATTTTAAAGTGAAAAAATTCAAAGTAATTAAGGCTTGATGTAATTTACTTATAGGAGATTACTCCACTATCCCCCCTTTTTTTATTTTAAATTGGGAACATGCAATTGGGACATTCCTTGAATTTATTGCAAGATAAGCAGCTTTACTATGAGATGAACCATCAGTAAGAAATAGTTAATGCTCCAGGAATAGGTTCCTGCCGAGTACAACTAAGTTCCCCCTGAGTATTCACTTATTTCAATTTGACAATTTAAATCTCTCTGAAATAAGGCTTGTTTTCTAACTTAATGACACTCATTGAATTTCTGCTATCAGTCTTTGAGTACAATGACACAAGCTTTGTTAGGGAGGCAAAATGCAAATTATTTACTTTTCTTTTTGAGGCGTAATACATTGACTTTTTTTTTTTAAATATATTTTATTGATTTTTTTTTAAATATATTTTATTGATTTCTTACAGAGAGGAAGGAAGAGGGACAGATAGTCAGAAACATCGATGAGAGAGAAACATCGATCAGCTGCCCCCTGCACACCTCCCACTGGGGATGTGCCCGCAACCAAGTTACATGCCCTTGACCGGAATCGAACCTGGGACCCTTCAGTCCGCAGGCTGATGCTCTAGCCACTGAGCCAAACCGGCCCTGGCTATTTTATTGATTTTTTACAGAGAGGAAGAGAGAGGGATAGAAAGTTAGAAACATCGATGAGAGAGAGACATCGATCAGCTGCCTCCTGCACGCCCCCTACTGGGGATGTGCCCGCAACCCAGGTACATGCCCTTGACCGGAATCGAACCTGGGACCCTTCAGTCAACAGGCTGATGCTCTATCCATTGAGCCAAACTGGTTAGGGCTACATTGACTTTTAATTACAGTTTTCCAGATATTTGAAGAAAATATCCTTCTGGTTTTTTTTTGTTTTTTTTTTCCCAGAGTAATCTCTAGGCCATATTTAGGGAGTTTCTTTTAAAAAAAACCTTTTTATTTCTTTTAAACAGAACAACAAACTTGGTTGCTTTTTGGATGCTGGCCAATACTTACATGCCTACATTTCAAGTGACTCTCTTTTTCTTATGGTGACTTCCTAATAGTGAGATTTAATGCTTGAATAATAACTTTTAGTTTACCTCATAAATAGTAGTGGAAGTGATTTTAAAATTTCTCCCTTTTATTAAGCTTAAAATTTACTTTTAAACAGTATTCTTTTTGGCTAGTGCTCATTTGCATATGTATGCAAATTTTTACTTTGGCCTTTGTTCAGCCCAATTGCTTATAAAAATATTGGCTTCTCATATAACTGAGTTTATATGAGACCTTGATTATATTGTAAAATGCTCATTTATTAAGTAATTAAAGTAGGCATCTTTATTGAAAAAGTAAAGTAAGCAAACTTATACATTTGACCTATGAAGTACAGATGCTGTTCCCTCCCCTAGCCTATTTAAAAAGCAGGCTGCCTGAGGCTTTTGTTTTTTAAAATTCCTCTGCTGAATAATCTGGTTTTGCTTAAGAAATATTCAGCTATTTTGCCTTGCCCTACCTTAGAGGTTGAAATCTTTATAACATTTAAAATATATAGATCAACCAAAGGACTTGTATGCATGCATATAAGCACACCAATAGACACAAGACACTGGGGGGGGAGGGGGTGGGATGAGGGCATGCGACAGGGGGTAGGGGAAGCTGGGGGAAGGTCAATGGGGAAAAAAAGGAGATATATGTACTAATATATGTAATACTTTAAACAATAAAAAAATAAAAAATAAATACATAAATAAAAAGATGCAAAAAATAAAATATATGTATATAAATAAAATATAGTTATTAATTTTTATTTGATAAAGCCTTCCACATTATTTCAAGTATATTAAATTGACCTAATTTATTTCAACAATAGTTCTTTTAAGAAGAAAGAATAAATCCTTGAATCATTCCAGGGCCTTTGAAATGTCCCAGGCTATCCCTCCATTAAAGTATTGAAATTTAACTTGGAAAGATTGATGCCTAACTGCTCCCCTGCCAGCCTGATTGCCCCCAACTGCCCTCCCCTGCAGGCCTGGTCCCCCCCAACTACCCTCTCCTGCTGACCCGGTCACCCCTAACTGCCCTCCCCTGCCAGCCTCATTGCCCCTAACTGCTCTCCCCTGCTGGTCTGGTTCCCCCCACCTATTGCCCTCCCCTGCAGGCCTGTGTCCCCCCAAACTGCCCTCCCCTGCAGGCCTGGTCCCCCCCAACTTCCCTCCTCTGCCAGCCTGGTCACCCCTAACTGCCCTCCCCTGCAGGCTTGATTGCCCCCAACTGCCCTCCCTTACAGGCCTGGTCCCTCCCAACTGCTCTCCCCTGTTGACCATCTTGTGGCAGCCATCTTTGACCACATGGGGGCAGCTATCTTGTGTGTTGGAGTGACCGTCAATTTGCATATAACTCTTTTATTAGACAGGATAGAGACCTGGTGCACGGGTGGGGGCTGGCTGGTTTGCCCTGAAGGTTGTCCCGGATCAGGGTGAGGGTTCCTTTGGGGCGTGGGGCAGCCTGGGAGAGGGGCCTGTGGTGGTTTGCAGGCTGGCCACGCCCCCTGGCAACCCAAGCATAGGCCAGGGCTGGCTGGAAGCATGTATCTGGGATTTATTTATCTTTTATAATTAAAACTTTGTAGCCTTGAGTGGAGGCCAGGGCAGACCAGGGCAGGCAGGAAGTTTGGCACCGGGGGCAACCCAGGCCTCCTTCTGGCTCCAGCTCTGTGGCCGCAGCCATTTTTGTTGGCATTTATTTATCTTCAATAATTGAAACTTTGTAGCCTTGAGTGGAGGCCAGGGCCGGCCAGGAAGCTTGGCTTCCTCCATAGCCAGGGGCAACCCAAGCCTCCTGCTCACTCCAGCTCTGTGGCAGCTGCCATCTTAGTTGGGTTAATTTGCATACTCGCTCTGATTGGCTGGTGGGCTTAGCAGAGTGATGGACAATTTGCATGTTTCTCTTTTATTAGTGTAGATATATATATATCAAAGATTATATTATATACTCTGTAATTATTCTAAAATATATTAATTAAATTTAAACTGGTTTTTATATTAAAAATTTAGTTAAGACCATAGAATTAATCCTTCTTTTTAATTAGACCAATTAAATATTATACCTTAGATTGAAATTTTACCACACATAGTACACATAAAGGCTACAATATATTTTAAACTACTAATTTCTCTAGAGAAAATACAAGAATTATTTTCTCAAAAATAAATTTCTATACTTTATGCATTTTGTTATTACAACTATATAATTTCTCCTAACTTAATTTGAACTTTAAACTCTTTGAAGCCTTAAATTTTAGGTGGCAAGTTAAATACCTAGCCTTTCTTAGATAAATAATAACTTCACATTTTCAAAAATACAAGACATTTAATTAATAGGTTCAATTTTGTCATTTAGATTTTTCATACGTGGCAAACTCAGATTAATATTTCAGTATTTTGTCATTTTAAAATACCTAAGTATTTAATAAGTTTTATTATTTAATTCAGTAAACTCCAAAGCTTTAAATTACCAAAGACGTTGGAAGCAGATCTTTAGCTGCTTGAATGTAAAACTGCCACATTCTTTCCTTAGAGATAACATCTAAGCTTACTGCTGTGGGAAACGTGACCAGCCCCCTACTCCATTAATATATCTATAATTATCACTGAAAAGCTCCACCACATATTCTTCATTTTAGTTACATCTATTTATTTATGTTTCAACAAATTTAAGATTTTAAAGCCAATTATTGCCATCTAAGGCAGTGGTTCTCAACCTTCCTAATGCCGATACCCTTTAATACAGTTCCTCATGTTGTGATGACCCCCAACCATAAAATTATTTTCGTTGCTACTTCATAACTGTAATTTTGCTACTGTTATGAATCGTAATGGAAATATCTGTGTTTTGCGATGGTCTTAGGCGACCCTGCTAGCGGTTCTCAACCTGTGGGTTGCTGCTATAGAGCCTAAGATCATCGGAAAACACATATTTACATTACAATTTATTAACAGAAGCAAAATTACAGCTATGAAGTAGCAATGAAAATAATTTTATGGTTGGGGGTCACCACAACATGAGGAACTGTATTAAAGGGTCGCAGCATTAGAAAGGTTGAGAACCACTGATCTAAGGCATTTACTTTGGAAAATTCTGTAACAGAGATAACTTACTGACTTTTAATGGCCTCAGTGGTAACCTTGGAATGCAGTCCATTATTATTCAAAAACTATCCATTATTATGAAAACACTAATCTTGTTGCCTAAACCCAGCCTGTATATTTTCCTTGGGTCATTTTTGCCATCTTTTCGATAAAAAACAGTTTTGTGTTTATTCTATAACATCCGTAAAGAGATGGAGCTCAGTCCAAGAAGCCATCCAAAATCAGATGGGGGTGTGCCTTTTCTCTTAAACTAGCCTTTTTCTCTTCATGAGTACAGAAATCCCATACACATCCCCAAATTTTGCCAAATTCTAAATGATGGACCAGGAAATAAAAACATGGCTAAAAGGAGACTTTTAATGGTACTCTCAGGAGTGGGCGTCCATTTTACAGGATCACCAAAAGACTTAGTAATTAATGGGCCACGTGTCTCCTGACCCCAATATCCTGTTTGCTCTGGGGAAATTCAGTAAATGGCCTGGACACCTAGGTTTCTTTTCCTGTTAAATTAAATTAAAGGCATGCTTAATAGACTAACAATAAACAACAAAGACACATACAAGTACCCATAACATATAGACAAGACTTAATAAATCAAAGTTCTTTTCCTGGATCTTTTCTCTCCATAGCATTGACTAGCCTTTAAAGTTATTTTAGCTAAAATCTGCCTGTCCCAAGGCATCATATGGTAATTTTCAAACAAAGCATTAAAGAGTCCCCCTGCGAGAGAGCTGATGGCTCCACCCTCTCTAGCTGCTGAGCCTTTCAACACTACAGGCGGAGGATCGGGCAGGGCCTTTTTAGTTATTACAGACTTTTGATCCCCAATACAAATTAGGCATAATATAATTTGAACAAGACCCCACATAGTTAAATATGACAAGGCCACTGTTTTCCTTGAGCCTGATTTAAGAAAGTACCTTTTGACATTTTAATTTCGCCTTTTAATCCAGTTCTTCTCCATTACGGTCTGGCTTGAAAAAGACATCCTCGTCCACTTTGGAGCACAAATTCCAAAGCTGGTGTGAGTTTTATGCACAGTGAATCTTCCCACCTGCTAGGAGATCCCCGAACTTCCCGGTGAACTTCTTTTTCGCTCCAGTAAATCTTATCCAGTCCCTGTTCCGAGGTGCCATAATTGCAGCAACCTTTTGCAGCAATTTTTCAGGAATCTGGAGAAGGAGCCACGTATAAATGGATATACTAGACAAGAAATATAAATTTAGAAGGCATGGGGGAAAGCCAGGCAGAGGCTTCACTCTGGTGGCGAAGCTCGCTGACTCTCCGGACCCATAAGCTTTTTATTTACTAGAGTACACATTTACCCTTTAGCAAAGCAAACAGACATTTCAATGGTAAAGTTTGGTAAACAATAAAAGGATTATCAGGTTTGGGGGTCGCCTTCAGATATTCAGCCAGCAGCAGGTAATAATATACAGATTTTCAGCGCTGCTGAATATCAAAGTCCATCAGCCTTCTGAGGGACTCCTCGCATCTACATGCTAACCACTTCTTGGTCCTTGCCTCCAGCAGGGCAGGTGTCTGGCTCTTTCTTGCTTTCTAGTGCCAGCACATAGTAGGGACTCAAATATTTGCTGAATGAATGAAAACTTTTTTAAAATATGTTTTTATTCATTTGAGAGAGAGAGAGAGAGACATCAATATGAGAGAGAAACATGAAGCGGTTGCCTCCTGTATGCACCCCGATCAGAGACAGAATCTGTAACCTGGGTATGTGTCCTGACCGGGAATCAAACTGGCAACTTTTTAGAGCATGGGATGATCTCAACCAAATGAGCTGCACTAGCTAGGGCATGAATGAGAACTTTTGATATCACTAGATGATGATTGTTCATACCGCTCTGGCTTGCGGTGAGGGGGTGGGATGGGTTGATGTTTGTGTGTTTTGACAAAAGCAAGAATAGATGACAGAATTTCAAAGCTAGTTGATATTTTGGGATGTGAAGTCCTATGTGTAAAATAACTATAAGCTCATATATTACCCCTGTCTCTGCCCATTTTTCTTCTTAAATTTCAATTAAAACCTAAGTGTTAAAAGTCAATAACACTTTACACAACGCCCAGCAACCCATCACTACTACATCATTGTCCATGACTGTTTCAAGGATTTCTATATCAGATGGAATTTCTTGAAGTTCAATAACATCAAATATCATTAAAGTTATTCTGAATAAATATTAATTCACCTAAATCCAGGCTTAGTTACTTTGTTGATGAATATATTTATTCTCAGCCTTCTCTGTTTTTTTTTTTTTTTTTTAATGGGCCTAAGGTTAACATAAAATTATTTCCCAAGCCTTTTAGTTTTCTAATTCCTTAAAAAAAATTTATTAACAATAACCCCACCAGGTCTAACAAATGTCCTTGTTCTTAGTAATCCAACTCATTAAAAAAAAAAAAAAAAAAAGGAACCAGGAATTAGACAAGAAGATCTTAAAGCTGTACTCTGGGCTTTGCGATCTCAAAACAATCACCCATGTAAATGTGTTAATTAACTAGATGGAATATTTTCACAAGGTATCCTATCTAATAAAAGAGTAAAATGCAAATTGACCATCACTCCAAGACACAAGATGGCCACCCCCATGTGGTCAAAGATGGCTGGTGGACACAAGATGGTCTGCAGGGGAGGGCAGTTGTGGGCAGTTAGGGGTGACCAGGCCAGCAGAGGAGGGCAGTTGGGGGGGACCAGGCCAACAAGGGAGAGCAGTTGGGGGGGACCCAGGCCTGCAGGGGAGGGCAGTTGTGGGTGATCAGACCAGCAGGGAGGGCAGTTAGGGGTGACTGGGCCAGCAGGGGAGGGCAGTTGCGGCGGGGACCAGGCCTGCAGGGGAGGGCAGTTAGGGGCAACCAGGGTGGCAAGGGAGGGCAGTTAGGGGTGACCAGGCCAGCAGGGGAGGGCAGTTGGGGGCGACCAGGCCTGCAGGGGAGGGCAGTTAGGGGAGACCAGGCTGGCAAGGGAGGACAGTTAGGGGTGACCAGGCCAGCAGGGGAGGGCAGTTGGGGGCGACCAGGCCTGCAGGGGAGGGCAGTTAGGGGAGACCAGGCTGGCAAGGGAGGACAGTTAGGGGTGACCAGGCCGGCAGGGGAGGGCAGTTAGGGGCAATCTGACTGGCCAGGGAGCAGTTAGGCGTCGATCAGGCTGGCAGGCGAGTGGTTAGGGGGTGATCAGGCTGGCAGGCAGAAGCAGTTAGGGGCAATCAGGCAGGCAGGCAGGTGAGCGGTTGGGAGCCAGCAGTCTTGGATTGTGAGAGGGATGTCCAACTGCCCGTTTAGGCCCGATCCCACCGGGCGGGCGGATATCCCTCAAGGGGTCCCAGATTGGAGAGGGTGCAGGCTGGGCTGAGGGACATCCCTCCCATGCACGAATTTCGTGCACCAGGCCTCTAGTCCTATCTAATAAAGAGGGAATATGCTAATTGATCCTCACGCTGTCGCAAAGATGGCAGTGCCCACAACCAATAAGGAGGAAATATGCTAATTGACTGCCCCACCCTCAAAGATGGCAGTGCCCATAGCCAATGAGGAGGGAACATGCTAATTAATTGACTGCTCCTCCCTCAAAGATGGTGGCGCCCACAACCAATAAGGAGGGAATATGCTAATTGACTGCCACACCCTCAAAGATGGCAGCACCCATAGCCACAAGATGGCAGTGTCCATTCCCCTCAGCCCTGCCAGGGCGACAAGGCCATGCCTGTCCCCAGGCGGGCCCTGCTGCTCCACGCACTTGCTTCTGGAGTCCCGCAGTCCCCTCCGCTCCCCAGCCGCCCAGGGCCAGCCCGAGGCACAGGCAAGCCTCCGATGGCAGCTGCCCAGCCAATGTCTGAGGCGCAGGCAAGCCTCGGATGGTGGCTGCCCAGCTGCCCAGGGCTGCCCAAGGCTCAGGTAACCAGGGCTGGCTAAGGCTTGCGCTGCTGGCAGTGGCAGCAGCAGAGGTGTGATGGGGCGTCTCCCTCCCCTGATTGCCAGATCGCCTCCCACCCCTGAGGGCTCCCAGACTGTGAGAGGGGGAAGGTCGGGCTGAGGGACCCCCCTTCCAGTGCATGAATTTTCATCCACCAGGCCTCTAGTCTATATATATAAAAAGCCAGTGACCAGAACACTGTAACGACCAGAATGACTGGTCGCTATGACACCCATTGTGGCTAGCAAACCACCTGAATGGGGGGGTGGGGCTGGCCAGCCAATCTTCCATGGCCCTTCCCCCAAGCCGGTCTGCTCCTGATCAGCCTCTCCTACACCGATCTAAGGCAGGGCACCCGGCCAATCCCTCCCCGCAGCCCTTCTCGATAGCTGACCCCGCCCCCTATTGGCCCACCCCACTCCAATCGGCCTGCAGCCCCTTCCCCCAACTGTCCCCACCCCCAGTGGGCCCCCACCACCCCTATCAGCCTGCAGCCCCTCCCCCTGGCCAGCCGCCCCTGATTGCCCTCCTCTACTCCAATAGGGGGTGGGACCAGCCAGCCAACCTCCTGTAGCCCCTCCCCCCAGCTGGCTCCACCCACAATGGTCCCCACCACCTCAATCGGCCCACAGCCCCTCCCTGCAGTCAGCTCCCCCCCTGATCAGGGGCAGAGCCAGCCAGCCAACCTCCTGTAGCCCCTCCCCCCAGCTGGCTCCACCCACAATGGTCCCCACCACCTCAATCGGCCCACAGCCCCTCCCTGCAGTCAGCTCCCCCCCTGATCAGGGGCAGAGCCAGCTAGCCAACCTCCCACGGCCCCTCCCCCAGGTTGCTGGCCCCAATCAGACCCCCACCCCATTTGGGGGTGGGGCTGGCCGGCCCACTGCCCACAGCCCCTCCCCACAACTGGCCCTACCCCCGATCAGCCCCCACCACCCTGATTGGCCCACAGCCCCTCCCCCAGCCAGCTCCACCCTTGATCGGCCCCCCCATACTAATCGGGGGTGGGGCTGACCGGCCAACCTCCCATGGTCCCTCCACCCAGCCACTGACCCCAGATTGGCCCTCTCACACCCCATTTGGGGGCAGGGCCAGCTGGTCCACTGCCCACAGCCCCTCCCATGGCTTGCCCCGCCCCCAATCACCCCCCCCACCTCAATTGGGGGCAGGGCCCACTGGCCAATCATCCTTGGCCCCTCCCCCAGCTGGCCCGGCCCTGATTGGGCCCCGATGGGGGCAGGCCCGCTGGCCAACCTTCTGCTGTCTCCTCCTCCTGACAGGCCTGGCCCCAATCCACCCTGATTGGGGCCAGGCCAGCCAGACCCCACCCGTGCACAAATTCATGAACTGGGCCTCTAGTACGTATATAAAATCATTACAATGTACACTTCAGATATTTTATAATTTTATTTGTCAATTATACCTTAGTAAAGCTGAAAAATAAAATAATAAAAAAAGGAGAATCACCCATGACAAACTAAAATGAACTTCTTTTCCCAGAAAGCCAGTTTAATGGGAATTCCAGTCTGGGAAATAAAAGATGATTTGTACTTTTTTCCAAAAACTTTCCTAGTTGTCTATGTCCAAGTGATCCCGCTCAGTGTTGTTAATAAAGGGAATGGGACTGTGAGCCTCAATGTAACATGTGCCATCCCTGCCCCATCCTTCCCAGCCCACCCCATTTTCTGTCCCTCCCACAGCCCACCGCTCCCTTTCTCCACTCCCTTCCTTCAGCCCACATCTGAAGCTTCCAGAATCCTGACGGTCCTGAAACACTCCCAAAAGATAACATTTGATTGTAGGAGTATAAAAAATTCAGCATAAACACATTTTAAAATTAAAATTTCAATTAAGAGCTAAGGTTTTTAATTGGTATGACAAGCATGGCCATTAATCAGTATGAAGCAACTGATTTTCTTGGCTCTTATACCTGCCTTGTCTTCTGCCCCTCATCACAACCATCACAAACATTTTATCATGAGGTGTGCCACCATGCTGACTCACCTCTGCCTTTATAGTTCCAGCTTCTACATAGTTGGTGATAGTCACCTTTAGGAACTCATGTGCATACATGGACCAGGGATTACTAGTGAAATTTCACTTTTTTCAGTGCAGTTATTATTATTATTTTTTTAATGCATATAACTGACCAGAAAAGATAGGGCTTTGGGGCTGCTGCTGTCTGTATTTTTCAGGCCAAGGTAACTTCTCTTAGCAGAGCTAGTGATGGAGAAAAGGGCTTTTGCACCTTTATAAAAACCTGAAATAACTAGTTAGGAAGTAGAAAAATGGATCCATACATATTTACTGCTTTATTTGACATACTGTGATCAATTCAGTAAATACGCACTAAGAAGGGAAGAATCATTGTCAAGCAACTATTGTCAGCAAAGACACTTTCAGATAATTCCTAAACATAATATTGTAGGGTTGATATTATCACTGCTGTAATAAGAAAGGCACAAATGCTGAGAGAGGCTAAATAACTCTTCAAAAGGCTCTCATCCAGTAAGTCACAGAGAGAATTTCCTCCATAGCCGTGTGATTCTGGCCACGTGACTTTAGTCTTTCCAGTTTACCCACAGACTTGGCAGTGCCAGAGGTTAAAAGGTACTTTCTTAAGATATAGATTGGAGAAGATGGGACATATTAAGTTGATGGAATTGGAGGGAGTGGAAAGACTATTAAGACAGGCATAGGAGATAGACTTGGAAGAACAGGTGGGATTGGGGTGCATGCTACGCAGAGCAACTGGAGCCAGGAAACCAGGGGCACATTTGGGATACAGATGTCAGTCCACTTTGGTAGCATACCTGCTCTGTGCAGGGAAGCCATTAGCGATCAAGCTGGAAAGATAGGCTGGGGCCCTGCTGTGGAGATTGTGAATACCACCTGAGAAGATTGTGAATACCATGCAGAAGACTGCACGTAGCTCTGTAGGCAGTGGGGATCCATTGAAGAAGGGCTGTGTGTGTGTGTGTGTGTGTGTGTGTGTGTGTGTGTGTGTGTGTGTGATGGGAGGGGCTTTAGTCAGTTGTTTTATTTTGCTTTAATTAAGGAAAGACTTGGATGAAAATGAGCTTTAGGTAATATGGTCGTGGAAGGGAAGGATTGTATATAGATTGGCTTGGGGAGTAGCCAGAGGCAGGCAGACCCATTACCTGAGATCCAGTGGTGGAGAGGACCAGAATGGACGTGGCAACAGATAAAAAAACACCTATGTGAATTTGGAGAAGAAATACATAAGACATGGTAATGCTTTGCATATGGGCCTTACACATATTTAATTAGCTACCAGATTAGAATATGCATATTGTCACAACTTGCATTTCTATTACCAGGAATTTAATTCTCCTTTTTAAATTTTATTTATTTATTTCAGAGCAGAAGGAAGAGGGAGAGAGAGTTAGAAACATCAATGATGAGAATCATTGATTGGCTGCCTCTTGCACGCCTCCGACTGGGAATAGAGACCACATGTGCCCTTGGCTGGAATTGAACCTGGGACCCTTCAGTTTGCAGGCTGATGCTCTATCCACTGAGCCAAATCGGCTAGGGCCAGGAATTTACTTCTTTTAAACCTTCATTGTATTGAAATTTTTACTCAAAGAAGCAGTGCCTTTCTGAGAGCTAATCCCAATTTAAGTTGTAATAACTTAAATTTGTGGAGTTCTTTTAAATTAGTGATTCCCCAATTTGCTTGGCCATAAGAATCACCAAATTATTAGGTTATCAGCCCTAAAAATGGAATTAGTGGTTCCACAGTGATACCTTAGAACCACTCAGGGAATCTGGAAGTTTATCCGAGGCCTCACGTGAGTGATTTATGAGGGGGCCGATCTGGGAAACAGTGAGTTAAAGTGCTTTCTTGTTGAACACTTTGCATCAGCAGTGAGGTTCACTCCTGTTCCAGTAGCCAGTGTAGCCTCTTTTTCCACACCCCTCACCTTCTGGTGTCCTTTAATTTCTTGATTCTCTAACTCAATAAAAAGTCCCCAATAGATTTGTACCTACTAAAAATCACACTTTTGAAGCTACCAGGTCACCCAAAGCCACAGCTAATTTGCCATGTGAGAAAAAAAAAAAAAAGGGTGTTTCTTGATCTTTTACTTTCCAGATTGTATTATCTAAAGATGGCATCTAAGTAGTTGACACAAAATTGAAAATTCTGTGTACTTTTAATATGACCAAGTTGAATAATTGTCATGTTGTCAGGCCACTGGAACCCAAATTAAGTGCTCAATACATTTGGAGGAAAATACAAAGGCTCATTCAACACAAGCTCAGATATATTTCTTCTCCCCAGTAATATATTTAAATTTACCCTGAAGCCAACGCTGACAAATTAAAGTTGTTCAACATATACAGAACTTTAGCTTTTCAACACTTTCCTCCACCACCATGCTCCATTCTCTACAAAGACATCCCCTTTCCCACAGTCTTTCTACAACCTCAGCTCCTTCTGAGTCCACCCATTCCCTCCTATCATTGGCCAGCTCAGCTTACCAAAACCTTATACGGAATGTAAATTGGCCAGTCAAGACCATCTTATGGGAGACCACCCATTTACTGATTAAATAGCTGGCTCCTGGGGGTAGAAAGGTGATTAGACACAGATAAAAAACATAATCTGTACTCTACTGGAATCATTGAAAAGTGGGAAACAGACCAGTGAGCAAGTACATAGAACATGATGATTGCATTAATCAAGGGAAGAACTAATTCAGATGAAAGAAGGAGAGAACAGACATTAGTTACCATGAAGCTTACTCTGAAAGCTTTGCCTAGTACACCGGTCACCTTGCCCTGCTTATTGAATAAGAAAATTAGGAGGAAAAGTATATATTCTTCTTGCTGTCTCATTTAGTAAGTACATAAATTATGAAGTTACTAGAGGCCCTGTGCATGAAATTTATGCATGGAGGGGTGTGTCCCTCAGCCTGGCCTGCACCATCTCCAATCAGGGACCCCACAGGGATCAGGCCTAAACTGGTAGTCAGACATTACTTTCACAATCAGGACTGCTGGCTGCTAACTGCTCACCTGCCTGCCTGATCACCCCTAACTGCTTCTGCCTACCACCCTGATCACCCCTTGCCAGCCTGATTGACACCTAACTGTTCCCCTGCTGGCCTAACTGTGCCAACTGCCCTCCCCTGCCAGCTCAATTGCCCCAACAGCCCTCCCCTGCCAGCCCGATTGTCCCAACAGCCCTCCCCTGCTGGCCTGGTCGCACACAACAGCCCTCCCCTGCTGGCCTGGTTTCCCCCAACTGCCCTCCCCTTCCAGCCTGGTCGCACTCAACTGCCCTCCCCTGCCAGCTTGATCGCCTGCAACTGCCCCCCCCTGCCACCCCGATCACCTCTGACTGCCCTCCCCTGCCAACCTGGTTGACACCAACTGCCCTCCCCTGCCAGCCTGATCTTGCCACCAACTGCCCTTCTCTGCAGGCCAGGTTGCCCCAGTTGCCCTCCCCTGCAAGCCTGGCCGCCCCCAGCTGCTCTCCCTTGCAGGCCTGGTTACCCCTAACTGCCCTCCCCTGCAGGCCTGGTCACCACCAGCTGCTCTCCCCTGCAGGCCTGGACACCCCCAACTGCCCTCCCCTGTTGGCCTGGTCGCCCCTAACTGCCCTCCCCGCAGGCCTGGTCACCCCCAACTGCCTACCCCTGCTGGCCTGATCGCCCACAACTGCCCTCCACTACAGGCCTGGTTGACCCCAAATGCCCTCCCTGCAGGACTGATCTCGCCCCCAACTGCCCTTTCCTGCTGGACTGATCTCACCCCAACTGCCCTTCCCTGCCAGCCTGATGGCCCCCAACTTTCTTCCCCTTCCAGTCTGGTCGCCCCAGCTGCCCACCCCTGCAGGCCTGGTTGCCCCCAGCTGCCCTCTCCTGCAGGCCTGGTTGACCCTAACTGCCCTCCCCTACAGGCCTGGTCACCCCTAACTGCCCTCCCCTGCTGACCTAGTCACCCCCAACTGCCCTCCCCTGGCAGTCTGGTCACACCTAACAGTCCTCCCCTGCAGGCCTGGTTGCCCCCAGATGGCCTCCCCTGCAGGCCTGGTCACCCCTAATTGTCCTCCCCTGCAGGTGTGGTCACCCCCAACTGCCCTCCCCTGCTGGCCTGGTCACCCCCAGCTGCCCTCCCCTGCCAGCCTGATTGCCCCCAACTGCCCTCCCCTGCCGCCTGATCTCACCACCAGCTGCCCTCCCCTGCCAGCCTGATCTCACCCCCAGCTGCCCTCCCCTGCCAGCCTGATTGCCCCCAACTGCCCTCCCCTGCCGCCTGATCTCACCACCAGCTGCCATCTCCTGCAGGCCTGATAGCCCCCAACTGCCCTCCCTGCCAGCCTAGTTGCCCCCAACTACCCTCCCCTGCCGCCTGATCTCACCACCAGCTGCCCTCCCCTGCCGGCCTGATCTCTCCCCCAACTGCCCTCCCCTGCTGGCCTGATCTCACCACCAACTGCCCTCCCCTGCTGGCCTGGTCACCCCCAACTGCCCTCCCCTGCAGGCCTGGTCATCCCCAGCTGCCCTCTCCTGCAGGCCTGATTGCCCACAACTGCCCTCCCCTGCTGGCCTGTTTGCCCCCAACTGCCCACCCCTGCCAGCATGATTGCCCACAACTGCCCTCCCCTGCCTGCCATCTTGTGGCGGTCATCTTGTGATGACGTGAGGGCATTGTGGGAAGGCGCGAGAACCACCCTGGCTTTTATTAGTATAGATGAATGATATTAAGAGGCTGTTTCAATAAGTTTTAAACCAAAAAGGTAAGTAATATTTAGAGAAAATTGTGGGCATGTATACACACACACACACACACACACACACACGTTGCTTTCTGAAATCTTTAATAACTTTTTGCTTCTTTCTAATCAATCTTAAGTAGTTTAGAATTTGGGACCAGTGGGTTCAAAACGCCTTCTTGAGTGTGCCAAAGGGCATTGGGTTAATTTCGGAAATACCCTTTGGTTTCCATGCTAACTTATCTGCTGTTTTCAAAAGGAATGGGGATCAAACCACAGCAGCAAATCAAAGTTGGGTAAAGAAGAGCATGAACTGATTGTACACCCTGAAAAGGGCATCAGGGATGTGCATACTTGTTACCCTTGTCTCTGTGAAGTTGGGAAGTGGCTGGGTGAAACAATGGCTTGTTTGGCTGCATTAGAAAAGATTATTTTGAAACCATTGACTGCCTCTGTAGATTTATGCTCCTTGATTGTTTCACCAAAAATAAGAATGCCTTAGGTTGATGGGCTCATTTTGTTTCATCAAGAAGCTTTAAGTGCAGTTGTGACTATTTCTGTTGGTCCTCATCATAACCTAATCATTTAGAACAGATGTAATCATTGCCATTTTTACAAGTAAAAATGGGGGAAATGAGAAGATAATATGACAAAATACAGGTGGAGCTATGAATGGGAGGCCATCTACAGAACACTACATCTTCTCTTGCGTTTGTGTTCTTAGGAACCTATGAAACCAACATTTTCTAAGAAGCTAGCTCACCCAACTTGATAAACCCTTTAAGTGTGCCCTTTTGATGCAGACCAACGTCAGGACAGCAGCTGGTGCCAGCCATGTGACATACACTCCTAGTGTGTGGTTGGGTCTTCAGTTTTCTTAGAATGGTTTTTCTTCACAGCCTTATTGAAATTAGGTGAATTGTATTGTTATGTTATTTATATCACAATAAAGCTGTAAAAGAAGAAGAAGAAGAAGAAGAAATTAGGATGTATTTCTTCTGGCCCAGTTTTTGTAACCTGTATGTTCTTGCTGGGAAAGAAATGGTCTTAGGTTAGTTAACCCACTGTGGCCCCCAGATAAGATGAGGTAAAGGTAACATTATTATAAGGATGGAGAGCTGCCTACATTATTCCACATTCCCTCCCAACCCTCAGGTGGCCATATAATTATTTTTTCTAAGTATTTGGAGTTGTTTTCATTGTTTTAAATTTATCTTTATTGTTGAAATTCTTACGGATGTCCCCCTGTTCTCTCCATTGGCCCCCTCCAACTTCCCCTCCCCATGCTTTCACTGCTCTATCGTCTATCCATGAGTTATGCATATATGCATGTAAGTTCTTTAGTTAATCTTCCTGCCCACCTCCACCCCCCTTCCATCTAAGGTTCATCAGTCTGTTCCATGCTTCAGTGTCTCTGGATCTATTTTGTTCATCAGTTTATTTTGTTCATTAGATTCCACATATAAATAAGATCATGTGATACTTGTCTTTCTCTGACTGGCTTATTTCACTTAGTGTAATACTCTCCAGGTCCCTCCATGCTGTCTCAAAGGGTAAGATATAGGTTTTTTTATAGCTGCATATTATTCCATAGTGTACTAGTCAGTGTACCACAGCTTTTTAATTCTAGGAACTTCTCAACCTTTCCCTATTCAATTTAAACAAAAGGCATGTGAATATCTAGAAAGCATTCAGTACTAATAAATAGCAGCAAAGAGAAAAACCAAACAGCATAGACAATGCTCATGTTCTACTCCAACATCAAGGGAGAGGTGTTAAAATGGAGAGTGGAGTTTCTGAACAAGTCCTGGCATAAACACATCTTAACTGCTCACCAGTATGCAATGGGAGCAAAGTGGTAACAGCTAAGATTTTTCTACAATCGAAATAGTATGACTGAGCTCAGTTTTATAAGACAGGAATAAATATATCAAATCACACTAACACAGTTAAGAAATCTAATTTTTAAAAACTATATTATACCAAAAGTTGACCAAATAGGTCTGCCAGCAAAGAGAAACATTAAGTATTTAATTGACAATAATTGTATTACTCTTTCAAGAACTGCAGTAGACTTGAACATTATCAAAAATGCTTCTGACACCTTTAAAGAAAGGATTGGGCTGATGCCATGGTAACTCAGTTGTTTAAGATACATGTCTTGTTGTAAGTAGAAGTGTTCAATAATCACTATTACCACTGCTTCAGAGTACTGTAACCACTCCACTTAATAGACTATTAGTAGTTATTAAGGCCTTTCAGAATTCATTGGAAATCTCTGGAAATAATTACTAAGTTATTAACAAAGTAGACTCTAAACAGACCTTCAAAATATTTTCATAGATTTGCTAAAACGGATTTTAAGTCTGCTGAAAGTACTAGTAGCTGCTTTCATTTGTTGAGGCATTGAATGGAATTTTAAAAATTAAAAGCTGAAATTTGCAAGATCAGTTGATGCAGTGGGTTTTAACTGGATGGCAATGACTGAGTGGGGTGGCCACAGAAGCACCTTAGACGAGAGTGCCTTTAAAAGCCATGAATGCACCCAGCATGCTCCTGGGCTCATGATTGGCACTAACAAATGTGTTCCATGAACATATACTTTTGACCCTGTTGGAGAGAAAGTCATTGAAGATAGAGATTATCTATACTAATAAAAGTGTAATATGCTAATTAGACTGAACAGCCAAACAACCTTCCGGATGTCATTCTGGACGTCCTTCTGGACTAAGCTGCGGTGGCAGGGGCCAAGGCAGAGGCAGTTAGGGGTGATCAGGCAGGCAGGGGAGCAGTGAGGGGCAGTCAGGCAGGCTAGGGAGCAGTTAGGGGCAATCAGGCAGGCAGGCAGAGGTGGTTAGGGGCATCAGGCAGGCAGGCAGAGGCGGTTGCGGGAGATCAGGCAGGCAGGAAGAGGTGGTTGTGGGTAACAGGCAGGCAGGCAGAGTGGTTAGGGACAATCAGGCAGGCAGGGGAGCAGTTAGGGGCAATCAGGCAGGCAGGGGAGCAGTTAGGGGCATCAGGCAGGCAGGGGAGCAGTTAGGGGCAATCAGGCAGGCAGGCAGAGTGGTTAAGGGTGATCAGGAAGGCAGGTAAGTGGTTAGGGGCAATCAGGCAGGCAGACAGAGTGGTTAAGGGTGGTCAGACAGGCAGGTAGGCCAGCAGTTAGGAGACAGTGGTTCCAGATGGCGAGGGGGTGCAGGCCGGACTAAGGGACCTCCCCCACCCACCTCTGTGCATGAATTTTGTGCACTGGGCCTCTAGTTTGCAAAAAATTAGTAGATTGCATAGCTATTAAACCTGTCCATCTAGGTGGGAGGAGGTAGGATTTACCTGGTGAGATTGGATTCAGCCATTGTACATGATTTGGACAGGTTCACACTCAGCCTCACTCTCCAGTGACTGTTCTCAACTCCAGAACTCAAGCTAGAACGTGGACGTTTCATTTGATTGTCTGTGGCTCACAGTGTTTTTCAGTCTATTGTGTAACATTTATTATTGGAATTCTTTTTTCCTCGGACTAACTTTAGATGGTTAGATGATGCTATTATTGACGAGATCACACCCAAGCTGATTGGGGACCAGCCCAATACGTACACCTACACCAAGGCCTTGGGGGAGATGGTGGTGCACCAGGAGGGCGGCAACCTAAACATTGCCATCGTGAGGCCCTCCATCGTGGGAGCAACCTGGCAGGAGCCTTTCCCAGTAAGTCCCTTCACCCCTTCACAGGACTCCTTGCTCTGCTTCCAGGCCAGCGTCCTTCTAGCCCAGTCGTTTTCTGATCTCTCTCTCTCTCTCACTCTCTCTCTCTCTCTCTCTCTCTCTCTCTCTGCCCCCCCCCCCCCCCCCCCCGCCAGGGTGTATAGCTGAGTGCAGGAAATTAAACATGAACCCGCTATATTAGGGCAAAATTCCACATTTGGTTCAGGAATTATTTAGCCTGAAACTCCTCTGGGACTTACTGATCTGGAGTTGGGTGGAGATCTTAAATTAGCTTCTCATTAACTCTAGTCTTAAATTTCCATAGGAGGTAGTTTCATTTCTTGCCTTTCCCACTATAGTTTAAATGTAGCAGACTGGCCCTAGCCAGTCTGGCTCAGTGGATAGAGCATCAGCCTGTGAACAGAAGGGTCCCGGGTTCGATTCTGGTCAAGGCCACATGCCCGGGTTGTGGACTTGATCCCCAGGGTGGAGTTTGCAGGAAGCAGCCGATCAATGATTTTCTTTCATCATTGATGTTTCTATCTCTCTCTCCCTCTCCCTTCTTCTCTCTCTAAAAACCAATAAACATTTTCTTAAAATAATAACTAAAATAAAATAAATTTATCAGACTGTTCTTAATGGCAAAATCGGTGGCATCACCACTGCCAGGGTAAATTGGAAACACAAAGCTCACAAAAGCTTCTCAGCTTGGGAATAGTCACTGTTGATGTCTGGGTACTGCTCTGTCCTTTTGAAAGCACTTTGGAATATATTACCTTCTCTGAAGCAATTCTGTGAAGTTTTAGGGCAGATAAAGTTGAGCTCTACTACTTACTGACAATGCAGACTTCCGAGCTGTCTCACTTGTAAAACTGGGCTGTTGCTCCCCACTTTGCAGAGACTATGAGACAGTATATGGGGAGTGCTCCACAGTGCCTGGTCCCGAGAACGGCTCCAAATAATCCCTGCATCTTCTCCCCTCTCCTCTCTCCTCTCCCATTTAACACGTGCATTTTGACTTTTACAGATGAAGAAACAGACATAATACAGTCCACTGACTTGCTTAGGGCTAAAGAGACAAACTCAAAAAGACATTTTTATCCTACAGCTCCTAAGCATAATCTCTCCTCTAACATCTCTAAGCAAGCTAATACAATAGAGAGAGATAGTGTGGATGGTATGAATCTTAAAATTCTCCAGAAATGGGTAATTCCTACAAATCATGTTTGAAGTGTTCCCCCAGGGACATAAAAATCTGGCCTGAGCTGGAGGAAAATGATGACTGATGAATTTGTTATCACAGTGGTCGGCAAACCGCGGTTCGCAAGCCACATGCGGCTCTTTGGCCCCTTGAGTGTGGCTCTTCCACAAAATACCACGGCCTGGGCGAGTCTATTTTGAAGAAGTGGCGTTAGAAGAAGTTTAAGTTTAAAAAATTTGGCTCTCAGCCCTGACTGGTTTGGCTCAGTGGATGGAGTGTCAGCCTGTGGACTCAAGAGTACCGGGTTCGATTCCGGTCAAGGGCATGTACCTTGGTTGCGGGCACATCCCCAGTAGGGGGTGTGCAGGAGGCAGCTGATCGATGTTTCTAATTCTCTATCCCTCTCCCTTCCTCTCGGTAAAAAATCAATAAAATATATTTTTTAAAAATTGGCTCTCAAAAGAAATTTCAGTTGTTGTACTGTTGATATTTGGCTCTGTTAACTAATGAGTTTGCCGACCACTGGGTTAGCAGGTCCGATTTAGCCCCCAAGATGTCATTAAAACAGCTTGAAACTACCCATGTCTCCTAGCAGAATTTTAATTCTTGCACAAATAAAGTGTGGAAAATATGCAGTGCTTTGCCATTGACCTTTGTGTGTGATGTGAGACCTACTGGATTAGACAATTATATTAGCTGGGGTCTCAGTGCTCCTGTTTGAAATGTATCAAGATTAGATTGCAAATGTTCCAAAGGTATTACACTTTTCTGACATGTGTAATCAATAGAGATCTTCTTTATTTTAGGGTTGGGTTGATAACATAAATGGACCTAGTGGACTCATTATTGCGGTACGTATACTAATGTGGAAATAACTCCTTGAAAGGTGGTGGAGGGATAGTAACTAACAACATGCTGAGTATTGACTTAACTTCATTGATCCAAAATCATAAATGTTACTTTACTAACTACAATTGAAGTACCTTATCTCAGTTATGGTGATTGGAAAATAGAGGCAGAATAAAATTATTTTTATTTGTGAATTTTATTATCAGAAAAACAGATATACTGTGATATCAATGACCATTTAGGAGTTTTCTCTTTGGAAAGCCTTTGGGCAAGGAGGACCATGCCTGTAGTTCCCTCTGATTACCACAAGATGGGGGTGTTTCCTCCTTTTGGCTGATCATTAATAGCTTGAGTTAATGCAGCGAACTGGTGATGCAATAAAAATCATATTCACAAAGATTATTAAATTCTTGATTATAAAACACATACAAGAGTTTCTGTGTGTGTGGATATAAATTATATAAATGCATAAAATACATTAGTAACCGGTTCTTAATAGATACAAGAAAGAGAACCATCAACTCGGGCAAAGATTTCAAATTAAAAATGGATGGATTTGGGAAACACTTTTCAGCAAGCCTCTCACAGACCAGGAGAAACGTCACTGGTTCCTCTGGGTCAGCAGCCCTGTGTGCGTGTCCCCCTGCCGTGAAGACTGGTTCAGCCTGAGCTGGGGGGCATCACAGTTCATATTGGAGCATTTTAAGACCAGAACCACAACTCCACTCTTTAGGACAATGAACAGCAATTCAATTCTGAGTTTACATCTTACAAACCTCATACCTCAGACACTGCCTGTGTTCTCAGAGATAGGTCCAATAGGAACTAAAATTCAAATATAGGACAGTGAATTATGACCACTTGTCAAAGATAGTGAGAATGAACCTTCTGGGTTTTTTGTATTTTTTTTTTCCTTTAGCAGCTTCTTTTTGTTCCCTACCTGCCTTCCTCTTCTTTAAGGCTTAGTTATGGGTGGACATTGGTAATTTAGAATATAATTATTTTCACATGATCCTAGAGTGTGTCTTATTACACTGTTTACAAAACTGCACATTTATTCAGTTATCTAAAATTTTCCAAACTGGTTTCTTATGCCCAAAGGAAGGGGAATCAGTTACAACAAATTAGGAACACAAGAAAGTGCTAACAACCACTGAAAATCGATGTTGGAAATATGTAGGGTATAAATAATTCATAAAATAAACACAACTTTTTAGTTATTAACTGTCTTATTAACATGAATAATTCCCAGTTTTTACATCTATATAACATCAGCGATCTGTGAGGTGAACTAAGATATCAAAAGAAAAGTAAATAATGGTGTCCTTTTCCCAAGTAATACGAAGTTGCTAAATGGTAGAATTTTGTTAATCTTTAAAAATAAATATTTCTTAAACTTTTAGTGTCTGCTCTTGCTTGTAAATTAGTAAGCACTAGCAGAAAACATTATTAAGAAATGGTAAACTAATACAGTATAAATGGGAAGTTGGGGAAAACTTAATGCGTATGAATTAATTTTTAAGATGTGAAAAACTCTTCTTGGTGTTTGTTAATTAACTAAATATATTACCTCTCACAAATTTGAGGACTTTCACTCCCTAAAGGAACCTAAGGACCACTCATAGGGGTTCATAGAAGTGTTGGCATTTGAGATGAACGTGGCTGGAAGGCTGTGCAGGCTGTGACATCAACCTTGATATAGTAGCCTCATAAGCAGTGGGGCAATGGTAGCTGTTATTACTAATTAGCTCCAGCTGTTACTTAAGACCTGGCTCAATATATTATGTTCTTCTTCCCATGCAGACGGGGAAAGGGCTTCTCCGGGCCCTGAGAGCTACTCCAATGGCTGTGGCAGATGTGATTCCCGTTGATACAGTCGTCAATCTCACCTTGGCTGTAGGATGGTACACAGCAGTTCAGAGGTGAGGATGCTAAGCTGGCTTTCTTTCAAATATTTAATGATAATGAGGGTAAATATATTAGGCCTATTTTCAAAATATATGCATTGTATTGTAGAAGACCCCAAATGTGACAGGGTATATGTTTCAGTATTTTACATAGTTCCAAATATATAAGTACTATTGTTTATAAGTACTATTTAGTACTTCATTGATCATAAAGTAACACCCTTTAAATTATTAAACCATATAATTCTTTTTAAAAATATGTTTTTATTGACTTTGTAGAGAGAGCAGATGGGAGAGGGATAGAGAGATAGAAACATGGATGAGAGAGAAACATTGATCCTGCACACCCCCTACTAGGGATCGAGCCTGCAACCCAGGCTTGTGCCCTGACTGGGAATTGAATTGGAATCGAACCAGGGACCTCTTGGTTCATGGGTCAAAGCTCAACCATTGAGCCACACTGGTTAGGCGAATCATAGAATTCTTGATAACAAAAAAAGCTTTTCTTTTTATTTAGTAATCTAAAATAGAGCTTCCTATTTTAAAAACAAAGGAGAAAAAGGGGAATAAAATGAGAGCATATTTTGTTTCACTGACCTGCTCAGTTCCTGATAAATGCCTAAAGTTCAGACCACCATGTATGGGGTATTTACTGATACAAAGAAAAAGAAAAAAAAAATTGGTTATTTGCATATTTGGCTCTGTTAGTAAATGATAAACAGAATTAAATGTTTTTGGGTTTTTTTGAGTCAGACTTTTCCAAACCAGCAGAACTTAGTTGGATTTAGGAAAAAACCTAGTCTGTAGTTTTGCCCAATAAACATGTCTATAATTTAGAAATATGATCATTCTCATCATCATTAATGCCAAAATTTCTGTTCGGGTCTGAGTTCGTTGTCTTGCAAAATCAAAGAATGAGTTCATGGACAAAGAGATGAGCAAAAGCAAAGTTTATTAGAGATAGTAAAGTAATAAAGCTCCCTGCAGCAGAGAGGGGTCCCCAAATGGGTTACCACCGAAGCTTCTTTGTCTCAGGGGTGGGCAAACTTTTTGACTCGAGGGCCACAATGGGTTCTTAAACTGGACCGGAGGGCCGGAACAAAAGCATGGATGGAGTGTTTGTGTGAACTAATATAAATTCAAAGTAAAGGAGCGGATGGGAGAGCAAGAGAACCCTCCGCTCTTTCGGCTCCGTGGGCCGGATAGAACAGCCGAACGGGCCGGATCCGGCCCACAGGCCGTAGTTTGCCCACGACTGGTAGGGGTTAATATGTGCCCTGCTAACTTCCCATTGGTTGGTCTGAAAAATTCTGCTCTAGCAATATCCATACATTTTAAACTTCAGGGTTCCTGCCCCTAACTGCCTAATCTAACTCCTCATCATGATACCTCCATTTGCTCCACAAATATGTCATCCTATTTCCAATCTCTTACACACATACACACACTTTTCCTCCACATCTTCCATTTTGCTTAGCCAAAAGAAGAAAGGTTGCCTAGGTTACCTTACTCATGAGAATTATTGAAACATCCTTTTTTTACATATTATTTTCCCTTATCTTTCTTTGATGAGTTTTCCATTTTGTTTTATTTACCTAATTTTTCTTCTATTTTCCAGACCAAAGTCAACGCTAATCTACCACTGTACTTCTGGTAACTTGAATCCCTGTTACTGGGGTAAAATGGGTAAGTGCCCATAGCGATGTAACTATATGACTACTATGTCTGCCACAGGGGAAAAATTAGACCAATTGTGTCATGAAGCTTAGATCTAATGGGGAAAAACACACACAAAAAAATAAGAGCTAAAATAATTACAACTGTATATGTGTAAGAGTTAAGTATAATGTACCAAAGAAGGGTCAGTGGGAACATCTGCGTGATTATAAGCAGTAAGTGGTCTGTTAGTTATAGAGATTTTTTTTTTTTAAGAATTTTTTTAATACATTTTATTGATTTTTTACAGAGAGGAAGGGAGAGGGATAGAGAGCGAGAAACATTGATGAGAAACATCAATCAGCTGCCTCCTGCACACCCCCTACTGGGGATGTGCCCGCAACCAAGGTACATGCCCTTGACCGGAATCGAACCTGGGACCTTTCAGTCTGCAGGCTGACGCTCTATCCACTGAGCCAAACCGGTTAGGACTGTTAGTTATAGAGATTTTAAAAAATAAGTGAAACCAAGTAGAAGTCAGCAATAAGCAATGTCAGTGATCAAACACTGCTCCTGTGGGGGCCACTGTTCCTGCTGCGGCCACTGTTCGCTACATTGCTACATCCCTGACAATGTGAAACGACAAAGTAGATTTAGAAAAGTCCAACAATATAAACTGTTATTGAGTCAGGGATACTCTTCACTAATTATGCAGTTAGCCATAAGAGTCAACTTGAGCCCTGGCTGGTGTGGCTCAGTTGGGTGCACTCTTATGCACCAAAAGATTGCTGGTTCGATTCCCAGGCAAGGGGGCATGACCGAGTTGCAGAAGATAGCCGATTAATGTTTTGCCCTCACATTAATGTTTTTCTCTCTTTCCCTCTCTATTCCTCTCTCTCTAAAAATCAATAAAAATATTTCCTTTAAAAAAGAGGAACCTTGAAGGTGTCTGGTTGAATGAATGAATCCTGCATAGAGTAGAAAATTAGCTAACCAATCTTGAACTCCTTTGTCAATTTAGAAGTTGATTTTCTTGTCAAAATCTGAAACTTTAGATCACCTACCTATTTTTAAGTACTAGATGTAGAAAAAAAAATCAAATGTACTTAATATTTTAGAATCTGATTTCTAATTCAGAGCACTCAAATGTGCTATCTGCAAAGTTACCACTTCAATGAAAATTAAGTGAAATTCTCTAGCAGTAAAGTTCTTTAGAGCATATATCCAGTTATTTAGGTTATCTAAATAATTCTAAAAACGTTTGGAAATAAAAATATAAAAATATATCTCCTATACCACAATAACAGAATTAAGATATCATTCATAAAAAGATGCATTAGTAGCCACAAACAAGATATTTTAAGCTCTTAAATAAAAAGATGTTACATGTAAATTCTATTGCTGAGATTCAAAATAATCTTCGTCCATGCCAATAATTCTTAATATCTGTTTTATGGAATTATAGAATCTCGAGGTTCAAAGTGATCTTAAAAATAAACTGGGGGTTTGCTTTATTTTACATATGGGACCCAGAGACTAAATGATCTATTCAAATTCATATGGGGAGCTGGTGCCTAAGATAGAAGACAGGTCTCTTGCCTCTCGTGAATGTGTAGTAACCACTCCACTAGTGATTCTTAAAAGTAAATATGAATTCCTCTGGGAGGAAAACAGTCCAGATTTCTGGTTCAGAAGTTTCTTGAGAATCTTTTCTATATAGGGTATATATTTTTTCATATAGATTTCCAAGTGGTATCTTTTAAAGAAATAATCTTATTACCATAACTGCTGTCTTCACAATTGAATAATGCATTTATGTATATTCTTTGAAAATTCTACATAGATAAAATGAAAATGGAATACAAATGAATATTGAAAATTATTACTGACTTTGCAAATATACATTTAAAAAATTTTAACACGGCTTTTCCTAAGTGAAAATATATAAAGAAAAAATATATTGTGAAAAAAACCTCTGGAGATAAGAGTAGACAATTGAGTCTGATGTATTCCCAGAGAAGTAGAAATCCCAAAGAAGACTGGTCTTTAAAGTGAACCAGCACATAGGAGTCCTGCCTTTACAGCCTCTCTTTCCCTGAAGCCCTTAGGTTTAAGTAGCCCTTTATAAGGTTTAAGTAAAATGTTAAGAAACTTTCCTGATAGTTCCTAAAGTAGTGATCCAAACAAGGAAATAAGTCCCCTAGGCTCTGTCTTGGGGCTTTTAGAACTACTAGATAACCTTGGAATTGAATGATGGATTTAAGTTTTTCTGAATAACATTCATTATACTGATTAAAACTATTTCTTCTAGAAGTAGTTTTAAAGATTTCAAGAAAAGGACCCAATTCTTAACCTATTCACTGCCTAAAATTTGCAGGTAATTACTTGCCAGGATAAAAATCTTAGTAATCTCAGAAATTGTTTCTTGACTCTATAGAGCAAATCCTTATTCTTTATTGTTTTGACCCATTGCAATTGCCATCCACCACAATGGGCGCAGGGGTCCTCAAACTTTTTAAACAGGGGGCCAGTTCACTGTCCCTCAGACTGCTGGAGGGCCAGACTATAGTTTAAAAAAAAAAACTATGAACAAATTCCTATGCGCACTGCGGGCCCGGGACGAGTCGGCTGCTAAGCAAGACAGGCAGCGGCACCCGGCGGGCCGGATAAATGTCCAGACTTATTCCTTACTTCAATCTCCCCGCCCCCCACCCCCAGGATTCCAAGTCTTGGCAACCTTTGAAAAAATTCCATTTGAGAGAGCTTTTAGGAGGCCATATGCTGACCTCACAAGCAACACCTTCACAACCCAGTACTGGAATGCCGTCAGCCACTGGGCCCCTGCCATCATCTACGACTTCTATCTACGACTCACAGGAAGGAAGCCCAGGTGAGAAGCTGGGTCAAAAGCTTTGAGAGTGTGGCTGCATGGAAGATTATGACTCCAAAGTCCTTAGCCCTCCCTTCAGCTGGGGATCAGAGGTGACAACTGAATCTAACACACACACACACACACACACACACACACACACACACACACACACACACAACTTTTGGGACAAACAAAGCAACAGTAGTGACAAGCCCCATACCTTTAAAACCCTCCATGATAATAAAGGAAGTTAAATGTTAAGGAACTTGCTTGATGAATTCAGCAAGTACTCATCCACCAAAAGAGAAAAGCATCTGAGACCCTTGTATCTGGGGTTTTCTAAATTGTTAGGTAATTTTCAAATGTACAATAATGATACCAGCCTCAATTACACACCCACGGGAAGATACATTTCTCACAACGCCCAAAGAGGACATGCTCATCATCCCAATTTCACAAATGAGGAAATAGAAGCTAAGGGGAAAATTGCTAATAATCTGAAAGGAAGTGATGGAGGAAAGATCTGGAGAAATCTAGATTTACTGTCACTTGGAGGTGAGTGAAGACTTTAGAGGGAACAGGGTAAACAGTATGCAGAGCTTAGGTGCTGTCACTACGTAGCTGTGTGACGCAGGACATACTCTTTTATCTGTCTCACTTGAATATTATGTGTGTCTGAGGAGCCATCATTATCATCATTACCAAAAGCAACTCCTGCAACCAAGAATCAGAATTATGAATTGTCTGCCTTCAGTGATAGCTTCTTTATAAAAGAGGACGTCTTTCTCAGCATGTTTCATTTCCATCCTTATTATCGGAGCAAGTGACTAAAACATAGGCAATGTAGAGTTTATTTAAATTTGCAGAGACCTTATTAAGAGCTCATCACTCAATAATTGTCAATTTCTCCTTGAACAAAGTGAAAAGGGGACACTGTGGCTATGGGGAAAATATTTGTATGGGGCTTATTACATAAAAATGGGAAAAGAAAAACAACATTGTAAGCAGAAATGCTAGACTTTAAAATATATCATAGATGGCCCTACCTGGTTTGACTCAGTGGACAGAGCGTCAGCCTGCTGACTGAAGGGTCCCAGGTTCGATTCCGGTCAAGGGCACATGCCCGGGTTGTGGGTTCGGTCCCAAGTTGGGGGCGTGTAGGAGGCAGCCAATTAATGATTCTCTCTCATCATTGATGTTTCTATCTCTCTCTCCCTATCCCTTCTTCTCTGAAATCAATAAAAATATATTTAAATATATATATATATTAGAGGCCCGGTGCATGAAAATTCATGCACTGGAGGGGGGGTCCCTCAGCCCGGCCTGCCCCCTCTCACAGTCCGGGAACCCTCAGGGGTGGAAGGCGACCTGGTGATCAGGGAAAGACAATGCCCTCATCACACCTCTGCTGCTGCCATTGCCAGCAGCACAAGCCTCGGCCAGCCCTGGTTACCTGAGCCTCGGGCGGCCCTGGGCGGCTGAGCAGCCGCCATCTGAGGCATGCCTGCGCCTCGGGTGTCGGCTGGGCAGCCGCCATCCAAGGCTTGCCTGTGCCTCGGGCCAGCCCTGGGCGGCTGAGGGGACTGGAAGACTCCAAAGGCAGGCGCAAAGAGAGGCTGGGCCCACCTGGGGGCAGGCCTGGCCATGCTGTGCACTTGCTGCCCCAATAAGGGGACTAGGTGCCACCATCTTGTGGCTGTGGGTGCCACCATCTTTGAGGGTGTGGCAGTCAATTTGCACATCCCCTCCTTATTGGCTGTGGGCACCGCCATCTTTGTGAGGGCAGATGGTCAATTAGCATATTCTCTCTTTATTAGATAGGATATCAAGGATGGAAGAAGACCTGTATAAAATGCAAAGTTTAGTAAGCAGAGAAGACAAAGAAGGGACCCAATACAAGTCTTTATGAATTTTGTTCTTGAGAAATTGAATTGTAATATTTGTGGGAAATTGGTAGGTTTTTGATAGACATCTTAATAATAATCTTTATGGCAGAAATCCTTTTAGAACCTTTCCTCACCACATGTATTTGATCTATGCATTTACAACCACATATGGAAATACATATAGTTTGGCTTTGAGTTAAACAAATACCAGTGCACATGAGTTTTTTGTAGAATGTGCCACTGGTTTGGCAAAGATGCTGAGGGGTGGTTTTGCTGGATTGGAGCATATGAGGGCTGGATGGAGCCCTCAACAAAGGTTCTGTCCATTTGCAATTGTCAAAATAAAGACAACAAATGGCATCTCTTTGTTACTTTTGAGCCCCAAGTCCTCAGCACTCCCTTGTGTTCATCAAATATTCAAGTTTTATTCATTAGACATTCAAGTTTTCTCCTCCATCAGATGTTCATTAGACATTCAAATTTTCTCTGCTCCGAGTTGCTTCTATTTCTCATCTATTTTTTTATTGGGTTGGCCTTATTAGTTTCTGGAAACGTGTGTGTGTGTATACACATCTATATTTGATATATTTCCTCTAAGTCTGTTCCTTACAGCTTTGAATATGAAATTTTTATAATACAAGGGGAGCTACATGTAAGTTTGGAGTCTGACTTCTGACTTCACCAGTTTAGCCACATGAGCCCTAAATTACTTAACCTGCCGTGAAGCCTAAATTTCTCACCTGTAAAAAAAAAGATAGTAATCATAGCTATTTTATAAGGTTTTTGAATAAAAGTGTGTAGAATACAGTAACACTATTATTACTAAAGAAGGTCTAAATTTTTATGTGATAAAATGAATCACTTTTTGGCTTTTGCATTTTATGTTTTAAGAAGACCTTCTCTACTGGAGAATAAGAAATGTATTTTTTCTTTATAAAAAATATTATGCTGCTGAAACCGGTTTGGCTCAGTGGATAGAGCGTCAGCCTGCGGACTGAAGGGTCCCGGGTTCGATTCCGGTCAAGGGCATGTACCTTGGTTGCAGGCACATCTTCAGTGGGAGGTGTGCAGGAGGCAGCTGATCGATGTTTCTCTCTCATCGATGTTTCTAGCTCTCTATCCCTCTCCCTTCCTCTCTGTAAAAAATCAATAAAATATATTAAAAAAAAAAATTATGCTGATATAGTCCTGTACATACAATATCATTGCACAATGATTAAGAATTAAAACAAATCTATTGAAATCACATCAGTTACATCAGAATTATAGAATGGATGAAGAATGTCTTATTTCATTTGGGCTGCTATAACAGAATAGATTAGAGGGCTTATAAACAACATAGATTTATTTCCTACAGTTCTGGAGACTGGGAAGTCTAAAATCCAGATGCTGGTAGACTAGGTGTGCTGAGGACCTGCTGCCTGGTTCCTAGACAGTCATCTTCCTGTGCCCTCCGATGCTTCGAGTGAGCTTTTATAAGGGCACTAATCAACTCCCAGTCTCCTCCTTTAAAGACCATCATACTAGGGGGATATAGGTTTCAAAATTTGAATTTTGGGGGAACACAAATATTAAATCTGCAGCAAAGATGTTAGATAATAACAGCTAAATAGAACCCTGTTCTGATGCTTGTATCACGGAGCAATTATTTTACCTCCTAAGAATTTCCCATGATACAATGAGAGTACCTCAGGAGTCATAAAGTATGTGGGCATTAGGATTGACCATAAATAAAACCTAATTCCCAAAACAGCATAGGAAGTCATTGCTGAGTTACTACTATCACAATTTGCCTGATTAAGGGGAAAATCAAATGTTCTATAGGCCAAAGGTGACTTGTAGCCGTAAGTCCTAGGTTTAAGCATTAGCCTTGTAACCACAAACCTATTAATCCTTCTGTAAAATGAAGATAAATAATACAGATCTTGACTACTTCAGAGTAATATTGAGAGGAGCAATTAGATTGCATATGGAAGTTTTTGTAAGTTGTTAAGTTGGCAAGTTCACACAGCCAAGCTGGTCCAAGTCCTGACCACAGGATTGAAAGACGTGGTCCACTTTAAGTAATGGGACACAGGATGGCGAGATGACAAAAGCAGAGGCTTTTTGAGGTCAAAGCTGGTTAGAATTTTGGCTTCCACACCTATTATTGTGGCCACTTTATCTTAAATTCACTTTACTGCATTCATACAAGTGCAGATTTACACCTACCTAACTGGGATGCTATGAGAATTAGTGGAGATGAAGATTGGGGGAGGGATAATTTTTATATCTTTCTCAAAGATAATTTCTCACGCATTCCTGTAGAGAACAGGGAAGCAGCCATCTGTGCTATGCTGATGATATTGGCTCTTATCTGATCTTTAACTCAGGATGACAAAGCTCATGAATCGGCTTTTAAGAACTGTTTCCATGCTGGAATATTTCATCAACCGGAGCTGGGAATGGAGCACGTGCAACACAGAAATGCTCATGTCCAAGCTGAGTCCTGAAGACCAGAGAGTAAGTACAGCACTGACTTAGCCAATAGGAAAATCTTGCTCACTTGGAATTTGTAAGTATTTGACCTGAAAAGTTGATGAATAAAGTTCTAGTTATATAAACAGAATTTAAAAAAATATATATTTTTATTGATTTCAGAGAAGAAGGGAGAGGAGAAGACAGAAACATCCATGATGAGAAAGAATCATTGATTGGCTGCCTCCTGCACGCCCCCTATTGGGGATCAAGCCCAAAACCCAGGCATGAGCCCTGACTGGAAATTGAATGGTGACCTTGTGGTTCATAGATCAATGCTTAACCACTGAGCAACACCAGCCGGGCTATACACAGAATTTTTTTTCTCTAAGAAAATCAGTCAATGCTATCAACACAGTTGCAGGAAACAAGCTTAATGTAGGTAAAAAATCAAGGGTCTTGGTCTTCGGTTAGATCCTCCCTGCTGTTCTGGGGTCTTCATACACTTAGCTTTCTTTGTTCACTCTCCCAGCTGTAATGTTCTCAACAAACCCTGTGTATCTATATCTTTACCCTAATAGCCATAGCATATGACTTTGATAAAAAATTATAATTTTCTTGCTTGTACACTCTCTCCTCCAGTTCTTATCAAATCAAAATCATTTGGCATCTCTAAAATAGTTTCTTTCTTATCTTTTTAAAGCTAAACTCAACTCCTATTTATTCTATCTCATAGAAGACCTCCCTCCATCAGTATTGCCCTCTCCCCAGCATTGTCAATCTTCTTCCCTATAATGATTTAATCAACTCAGACTTGTATTTCTTAAAACATGCCTTCACTTTAATTGCTTAGCATCAGCACCATTTATTTCTTTATATTAACTTTGTGGTGGTAACAAACAAGCCCTGAAATCTTTGCATATTCTGAAATTCACAAATATATAAATCTTTTGTGCTTTCTACATGCTCCTAGCTTTCCTTCTCAAGGAATCAAGAGTTCCCTGATCATGTCATTAGTTTGCAATTTAACTTTAAAATTTTCACTCTTGATTGACACTTTCCCACTGAAAAAAAATTTTTAAAGGAAAAAAACATTTCTTGATTTAACTAGTTCTTGACAGCATGTAGAAGAAACCAAGTCATATTGAGAATAAACATTAAGTGGGTAGCTAGCCTGGCTTTGCAGCTAAAGATTTTACTCCTAACATACCAGCCTCATAGAGCACGATTCAAATCCAATCCTAGAATTTATGCCATGGAACCAAAGGGTTACTTGCACAATCTAACACTATAAACATTAGATTGATAAACCAGATGAGATTTAGAAGGATATTTTAATTGAAATCATCACTGAGTACCTCTATAATTAACATGAAATAGACCTATTTTCAGAAATGTTTACATACCTTATACAGACAAAATTCTTCTAAGCACCTGTTTGAAATGCATGGCTGATTGATCAAATAAGCTTATTTTTAAAAACCTCAAGCTATTGTACATTATTTTAAAAATTAGCTTCAAATTTTATGTATGCTTATCTTTATTGCATTTCTCCATAGAATTTAACCATCTAAATAATTTAAAAGGTAATGAGCTTAGAGTTTCATTTTTGACATTTTACTATTTTAAATTAAAATCACTTAAAATGTCATGAAAAAATCAAATCTGTAGTGGATTTAACATGCAATTTCAATACCCTAGCAAAGATAATAGTCCTGAATACTTGGATGTAATTGCCAAACTCTGGGATGGCTCGGCTTCCAATTTGATTTGCCCCATAGAATCAGGTTTCCTAACCAGGGCTTCATTGAAATCTCACTTAGAAAAGTGAAATAGAATAAAAGAAAAGGCCGCTGTTTGTATCAATAAGTACGTAATAGTGATATTGTGGAAAACAAACATATCCAAACAAAACTATACTGAATTACTTTTGGAAAGCAATTCAGCTTTGGACAAATCTATGAAGCTCTTTGTAACTTGTTAATCTCATCTGCTCTCTTTGATAATACTCAAAATCATCTCAAAGATTTGATATTTCTTACAATAACAACATATATAAACAAAATAGAAATAAATTGAATTAGAATATGAAGTCAAGGATAAAAATGAAAAAATATAATGTCTATCTATAGTATACAAGATCCTACCTAAGTCATTCCTGTTGAAGCAGTGAATTTTTTTGAGCTTTTTGGTGGAAAAGGAAAAGGGAAAATAGTTTCATGGTATTTTTTGTCCAGGAGGAGAAAACATACTAGTGTTCCAAGAGAAGTAAAGCTTTCCTTACCACTTAATACTAAAATAACTGTTCTGAACGGCTTCATTTAATGGCACACTGAAAGACATAATGGATATCTCTAAAGCAAATACAAAATATAAATTCTGCTAAGCTACTCCTCAAGGCTTTGCTTTCCAAAGTTTGCCTTAATCTGCATAAAGTGCTGATATTGTAGGAAAGGTAGGTAGGCCAAGGGACACCATCAACATTTAAGAGAAATGGAAAGAAAAGGATGCATAATTTGTTTTGGTCCCTAACATATTATTCCATCACTTTTAAAAATTATTAATCCACATTTACCTGAAATGAAATTAGCTTTCACCAGACTAATAACAGTTCCTTAAATTTCCCTCACAAGACTTCCTGAAGATCAAGTATTTGTGCTTGATCCATGTTTAAATATTGCAAGGAAAATAATAATCTATATCATCAGGTCCTTTGAAATAGCAGCTCAAATAATCTCCTTTGGAGGGATCCAACCTAAGTCTTCTAAACTGACTGTTGCTTATTTTTGTAAAAGAAAATTTAGTGAACTAAGTGATTGTCCAGCCATGCAATTCTGGCAATCCTTTTATCTTTTTGCCTTTCAGGTATTCAACTTCGATGTGCGCCAGTTGAACTGGTTGGAATACATTGAAAATTACGTTTTAGGAGTCAAGAAGTACTTATTGAAAGAAGATATGGCTGGGATCCCAGAAGCAAAGCAACACTTAAAAAGGTAAGCGTAGTCGATCAGTTAATATTTATGTGTATCTGATTTTACACCAGACATGAAATCTGAGCCAGGGAAAGGAGGAATTAACATTTTTTTCAGCATTTACTTAATAATAGGTCCTTCTTTTTATACTATGCCCTGTGATACACTGCTTCATTTACCTTCACCACACCCCTATGAGGCATTCTGTTATCCCATTTTTATCAATAGTAATGGTCATTTGTTCATAGTCACACATGAACCAAATTTGAACCCAAGTGTCTTTGATTCTTCTACCACACCCTATCATGTGATATAGAGAAAAAATACCCAGTAGGCAGGACTGATCAGACTATGTAACATGGGCATAACCACTCTTCAAGTCCTTCAGCTGCCTTAAATTTGTCATTAATCCCTTAAAGGACAAAGAATTACAATAGTCTGGTATAATTCTGGCAGAAGCAAAGGGTTTTTAATAGAGATAGTAAGGATGAAAACAGAGGTTAGAGGTTGAGAACTGTAGGATTTACCCTCTAGTGAACAGGAACCAGTAAAGATTTGTGATATGGTAATAGGATCAACGTACCTTTAAGAAAGACTGTTAGTCACGTTTGCAAGATAGGTTACAGTAGAGAGAAGTATGATAAATAGAAACTAGTCAAGGTAATGTTATGGAATTCTGATTATTGAGAAAGAATGTTGTGGAAATAGAAGATGAAACTCAAAGGCTTATCAGGTCAAACCTGTAAGCATTTAATAATTATTTGCTTGTGATAGCCCAAAAGAAACACAGTTATATTTCAGATAATAGTTGGGTATTTGGCACTGTTTTAACTTTGACTATATATGTCTATTCCCCAGGCTGCGGAATATTCACTACCTCTTTAATACTGCCCTCTTCCTCATTGCCTGGCGCCTTCTTATGGCAAGATCTCAGATGGCTCGGAATGTCTGGTTCTTCATCGTGAGCTTCTGTTATAAGTTTCTCTCCTACTTTAGGGCACCCAGCACACTCAAGGTCTAAGAACATTTGGCAGTCTTCATTTATCTGGTACCTCTCAGATATCTCTAAAACAGCAAACTGTGGTCCTCAAGATTAGGAAGTGGCAAAGACTATGGCCAACCACATCACCTGTCAAATGTCCTGTCATGTATTTGCCCCTATTTCCTATTTCTATATCTCTATTTTTTTTAATGCGAGAGAAGGAAGTCATAGCCAAGCCTATAATCAAACATATTTTAGGAAAAAATAATTTCCAGATTGCTTTCTAACACTCTATGTCCTTGAATATAAAACACCAAAGTACAACCCTCTTTCCATATTTAGCGTTCTTCTCATTGAGAGGACTAACTGCAACTCAAAACACAGAAGAACACCCAGAAGTGGAAATATGCTAAAGAAAGGCAGTTCTAGCCTTGAAACCAGTCTGGGGTACCCAGTATAAAGGTTTAAAATCAATCTAAGTGAAAGAATGGTTTCAACATCCTCACAGATGCTGTAACCTTATATTTAAGCTTATTTTACTCAGGCCTCAATAGGAGTGACTAAATGGCGAGGAAGCTCCTAGGTTGGAATCATACAAAAACCCATTCTCTTGATCTTTGCATTGAGGAAAAACAAAATTTTAAACACAAATTTAAATGCTAGTCTTAGTCTTTTTCTATAAAGTGGGGAAGATGACTCTAGTGAGCACCAGAATTTGCTGGTGTCTCGATCATTCCAATTGCACATCGCTAATTGTACAGTGTACAGCAGAAAAAGACAGACTTCATTAATTGACTACATTTAGAGAATAGGTGTTTTGTTTAAAAATATTTTATGTAAAATAAAAATGAATTACTAAAAACTATTTATTCCTAAATTTCTATATAACTATTACCATAACTTTCATCTTATTTGAGAGATCAGTGCATACTGGATTGCAGTTATTGCATGCTAAAAACATGGGTTATTATTTAAGTCTAATATTTGGGGCCCAATTAAAAATAATCAAAACTACTAGACAATTACATGAACATAGAATGTTAACATGTTTATGCTCACTAGCTGGAATAATTGGTACTCAAAATGGCACATTGAAGTAATTGAGGGCAGCTTCTAGGATTACTTGAGATTTTTCTGAATCCATAAAAGGCATTTTGGGATAACTCTTCTGGACAATGTCCTCCCCAATCTCATTTAAGTTCTGGGAATTAATTACTTTCCAGGGCACACAGCCCAGCTCTGAAAAAAACACCTGGTGATCTTTAGCTTAAGATGTCTATACAATATTTTTGAGTTACACTGATAAGTACAGATACAGTAAAAATGAAATATATATAATTCAATGAGACTGGATAAAACATAATAGTTCTAAGAATTTACTATCTTTTGATTATTGTGTTTCACTAATTCAATAAATTCCACTGATCAAATATTCATTTTGACTTTTGATTACATGGAAATTTGAATTAAAAATGTTTTTCTCTTTTTCAGTATTGTGTCTTTAACTGCTGACTACTGCAGATCTCCCTCCCTGAGAAAAAATGTAATCATCCAAAGAACCTACCAGATGAATACAAATTAACATATAAGTACATAATGCTCCACTTTTTCTGACCATTAATAGGGTAGCATTTGCATGCTGCATTGTTTTCTACCTGTCGCATTAGAGACATGACAGTCCTCTTGTAAGCAGTGAAAGCAGATGGGTATCTGTATGAAAGAAGTGATTTTAAACCAAGACTAACAATTATTTGAGTGCCTAATATATACAGTGCAATGAGAAAAAACCCTCCTACTTTTGGGGGGAAGGGGATGGTAAATAGAAAGAAAAGGCATTTATATTTGAAAAGTTTTGATAACCCCTATATTCTGTACTCACTAAATACCCGATACAGTAATAAATACTACTGAGTTGAAGACAGTCACCACCTAAGGCAATTAATATTAGAGAAAGTTAGGGCAGATGGACACAGAACTCAGAAAAAACATTTCTCATAATTTTATACTAACCTAACATCATCATCTCCACTTATCACTTTAAATAACTGATTTAGAATCTCAAGGTAAATAGACTGACCCGAGGGACTAAAACCCAAATAATGTGTTATCTCACAATAAACTTAATAGTTAATATAGGTCAGCCTAAAATTTCCAAAAACATCAATAATCTGCAAAGTTCACAGGAGTCACATGCAAATTTTCCAGTGGCTATTTTTCTAGAACTGCAAGTCTAATGTTCTAGAAACATAAGCAACTACCTATACTAAAACGTAATGGTTGCTCCATACGCCCACACAGAAGTATGGAAAAATGCTCAGTGCTAGATTACTTTACGTATATATATATATGTGTATATATACATATATACACATATATATATATATATGCGCGCGCGCACACACACACACACACACACACACACATATATATATATATATATTTAAATTAACAAAATAAAACTAACAGTTGCTGGTACTTTAATTACTAACTTCAAACATGAAAACAGAATGTATGTAATATAACCCTCCCCTTACACCATTAAAAAATTAAGACATCTTAGTCAGTCCTTTATGAATTAAGTTTGTACTAAAGATTGTAAATTTTGTTTGCATTCATAATTTTTTTTAAAATTCAGTGCTTTGTATCATAAAATGCATGAGAAAAGTATGATATTAATCATCTGAGTTGAAAAATAGAATTTTGTAATTCTGAGTTAAGCTTTTCCAAGAGGTAGTCTGAAGTGTACAAATACTGTAGCAGAGAATTATTCACCTAAATATTTCATCTCTTATAGGCCAAGGTATGCAAATAATTAAAAAAAAATTTCATATAATTCGAGGTCTCAACTTCAAAATATTTAGGCTGAAATATATGTGTAAATATTATGAACAGCCTAATAAAAAGGATTAAGTTAATAAAGTTAGGTACCCTACTGAAGGCATCCCCAGGCATAAGCCGAATAGGTCACTACAGTGTTCTCTGCAATTGAAAAGCAACACTTGGTGAGATCAGAACACCTAATAAATCTTAATATACAGGTATACTTCATCATCCATCATCCAAAGGGCTGATCAGAATCTTATGTTTTGATTGCCAAAAAATCTGATCTTGCTATTCAAGGAATTTAAGGAAATCTTTAATTTTTAAAATGAAAATCAATGCAAAGCAAGATTTTGCTTTGAAGAAATTCCTTTCATAGTTTTAATGGGACAAATTAATTCCATTAACATTTCAATATAGTTCATAGCGGCACAATTTACAATAGTTAAGATCAGGAAACAGCCCAAGTGCCCATCAGTAGATGAGTGGATAAAAAAAATGTGGTACATTTATAACATGAAATACTATGCAGCAGTAAAAAGGAAGGATCACTTACCCTTTGAGACAGCATGGAGGGACATGGAGAGTATTATGCTAAGCACAATAAGCCAGTCAGAGAAAGACAGTATCACATGTATGTGGAATCTAATGAACAAAATAAACGGATGAACAAATAGATCCAGGGACATAGAAGCATAGAACAGACTGCAGAACCTCCAAGGGAAGGCAGGGGAAGGTGGGTGGTTGGGAAGTGATCAACCAAAAACTTGTATGCATATATAGATGTATAACCCATGGTCACAGACAATAGGGTGGTGAAGGCCTGGGGCAGGGGGTGGAGGGGGGGAAGCAGGCTAGAAGGGGTTATTGGGGGGGTAAGGGAACATATGTAATACTTTCAACAATAACGATTTAAAAATTTTAAGAGATATTTAACTGTTATAATCCTACAAGAAAGAAAATTCTAAATGGTTATTGTCTTTCCTCCCATTAAAAAACAAAACCCCTGAAATTTGATGGAATTCTCTGACAAGCAGACTCACAGAACCAACAGTCTAATAAAAATAAAAATTCTAATTCTCTCGTTAAAATTCCTTTTGATAATTGCTCTATTAGTTTCTAGTCTTTCGTTGGAAATATTTGAAGAAATAAAAATCATATTATTTGGAATTTTTTGGATTCAAATGTTTCAAAGCCTGTTATGTCACCTGTATTAATCCGTTAACTTTGTGGATCTTAATGATAAACTGTATTTTAAACATTGATGCTTGTTATTTTCTGCAAAATACCATTCAAAATAAGTTTCACTGCAAAGTTTTATCAGTATTTCTCCTCTCCATTACATTACTGTCCAAACGTGTTTTCAAGAAACCATTTTACTTAAAAAAAAAAAATCCATTTGAAAAACTACAACTTGTGACAGCCTATCCTCTAAAAACCATGATTTTAAATCTAGCTTTTTAGCCTTGGCCTTGGTACTTACCTGGAATTTTTGTTGCCCTATTTCCCTAAGTGCTTTACACCATGGGGATTGGTTAATGATTCTTCTACTAACATTAAATATTACAAAAGGAAACTGATGTTGGCACACATATTCCAAATAAGTTTTTAATGGTACCTGAATGATATCTCCCTCATTATTTTTAAATTTTTATAGTCTGAAAATTTTAAATCAAGTCTTAAATAGTAAGAAAGCCAGAACAACATAATCTAATACAGAATCAACCACATTCAGGACATTCTGAATGCAAATACCTCTTTCATCCAGTTTGATAGTTTAACGGAAATCATTTAATATAACCTCTCAGATATGACATTATCTTGTTTTACTTAAATAGCTGCCTCACACTTTTATTTTATTTAGTTACCCTGTCGCCTACTCACCACAGCACGTATAAAATATTCTACTTTTCTTAATATTTTACAAACTGATAATTTTCATTATCAGTAGTGTATCTTTTTATTACGCACCCCCTGTTCCCACAGTATACCAACACAATATGATCAGATTAGAAAATTTAGCATCTTTTAAAAACATGTGCTTTTTTCCCCCCTGTATTAAGTGCCCACCATACAATTTGTGAATGATTCCTGTTACATGTTATAGCACCTATGTACCTGCCCCTGTAAGAATTCACCTTGGTCTTTCATGACCCTGCCTTGAACAGTTAAAAAAGTCAATAGCCAGAGGTTAAAGAAAAGCAGTTACCTTCAAAAGACCAAACTATTGGATAAATGGTCTTGTCATTATGGCTTAACATTAATATGGCTATGGCATGTGAACCCATCCCTGTTTATCTTTATTAACAAGGTGACCTGATCACAACTTTTTAAAGTTTAGACTAGTTTTCCATATTTTATTCTGATATCATACTTTAAAAACAAAAGGACGCAGACATTAGCACTATTAATGCCTTTTTCTTTAGATGTGGTTTGACCTCTTTCCTTCAGGCTCTTCAAGGTCCGATTTCAACACTGCCCATTTGCTATGAAAATATCAGAAGGGGTCATCTTCGAAGCAATATTCCAGTTGGACTTATTCACTGATTAGCTGCATAATTTCTTCTAAGACATTTGTAACAGACACAACATATATAGGATTTCAGTTTTTTTCTAGGTATGATTCCTGCTTTTCATTCTTTTTTTTTTTTCCTTTTGAATATATTGCACAATATTTTATTATTAAAAAAGGTTTGATGTCTCAGGCAAAAAGTTTTTCTCCTTCACCGAGGAGGTGCTAATGTGTACTATTTTCTAAAAGAGGTAAGTGGTTGTCTGTGTGGCCATCCTCAAAGGGAACCTAGGGAGAAAAAGACCAGAGCATCAGTTTTACTCATTACACTAGTTCCTCTAAACACAAGGCTTTACTGGGGACAATTTTTTTTCTGGGCACCAAGATACTGTTTAGATTTAACAATGGTATTACGAGTTAGAGATCAGTACCATTTATACTCTACTACTTACAGAATTGACGGGTTTATAGGATCCAAGTCTGAAACGACAGCAAATGATTTCAACTATAAATTTTCCAATTCCATGTAACATGCCTGTAATAAAAAAATGTTTTAATTAAATTATGCTATAATGTAATTATTTCCTAAATAATATAAAACTAAACTATAATGGTATAGATTAAGGAAGGAAAGAAAGTAGTTAGCTTTACTCCCACAGTTAAAAGTAATGAGAGTTAAATTTTAAAACAAATGAATTTATTTTCAAAATCACAAGATCCAATGATTCATGAACTTGACAAAGCAATCTTTTCAAGAGTGCTTAATACATCTTCCACCCACATAATTTTAAAAAATATATACCAGCACCACAAATTTAAATGCATTTAAATGAAACAATGACAAAGACTTTTATAAGAAAAGCTAGTCATTCATCTAAAAAATAGAATTCAAAGTATATAAACTACTCAGTCCATGTAATACTCAATAGGGGTTGGGATAAAGAAGGAACTATTTCCTTTCTCTATGTATAGTACTTAACTCTTACAATTCTGCAAGTAATTATCATCTTTGAGAGAACCCCATAATATCAGGGGAAAAAAGGTCAAAATCATAAAAACACTGACTGAACTATCACATAGTTCAAAGTACCATAAGATATTATTTTACGTATCATACAATTAAAAATACTTTAAACCAAATAGAAAATTTACATTCAAGTGTCTACTATTTCTAGGCATTTTCTCATCTAATTCTACAACACACTTGCAAGTTAGGCACCATTATTCCCTTTTTTATAGATGAGAAAACAAATTTCAGAAAAGGTAAATATTAATTTTATACAAAGCTATCACTATGTAAATGGGAAAACTTGGATTCACTTCCAGGATCTGTCTAGCTCACTAAGTAATCTCCCTTAAATCACTGAATGCAGTGAATTTAGGTATGCTTAATCCATTAATTTTGGAGATTTGGAATTAAGTCTTAAAAGAAAAAGTTCTTTAAATATCAAAACATGAAAAAGTGTGTAAATTTTTTGCCCCTTTTAAGTACAAACATCCTAATTTCAGTGTCAGCATCAGTTTTAGAAATTAGACAAAAAAGGAATGAATCTTAACCTGTTGTTGAAAAGATTCCTCCAATGATACCACAGAGTCTTACAAAAAACTGCCAGAATGGCATATGTTCTTCAGTAACTGTCACCATAAGAGAACTGAGATCATATTTCATAAATATCCCAGAGAATCCATGGCTGCCTGCAGCATGGTTAATGACACGTTCCTAAAGGAAGGCAAAGGAAGGGGAGAGATAGGAGGAGGAGGAGGAAAACAGAATTTACATCAGCTGGTTACTTACATACAGTCAATATGAAGCCCTACACCCCTACTGTAGGAGAGGGACATCCAAATCTATGCATGAATTACCCCACTAGTCTAAGATCTTAAGAGACAATCAAATTGTTCTGTATTCTTTGTGTGATTAGCTTTAGAAGCAATCAAAAGAAGAGAATTATTCTTTCTGATTTTCTCTAAAAGGTCACTTAACATACAAATTTACTGTTGAGCTCAAGAGCTTATAACAAACTATATGGGATATTCTTCATTGACCAAATCAATGAAAACTAAATTCTTATTTTGACATATTTTTTACATCTATTTGCTAAGAATTTACAAAATAATCATTTACTTCCTATTATTTAATTGATCAGATTTCAATACAAACAATTTCACTCTCTGCTGTTCACTTTAAATGACATAAGATATAGTACAGGAAAAAAAACAGTGCATTAATTTTAAAGATATCAATATTTGGTTTAAACTGGTTCAGTGTTTAAAAATTTCTTTTCTTGAAAGAAATGAAACTAAAATTATAAACCTACCACACAGCACACTAAGAAAATATTCTATTTCATTCCATTATGTTTACACTTCAAAATCAAGTTTGCAAACTTTCTAAAACATTTCTTATAGCTCAAAACAACTATGCTATCACAGTACTTTTTTATGACTTTTATGTCAGGCCCTACCTATTTTGACTAAGCTACAACTAAACTGCAAGCTTTAGAATAACAAGGTAAGTTAAAACAATTTTATGTGGACATTACAAAAGCCCTTCCCCTATTAACACAATAGAGCCTTGTAAAGCCATTGTTAAACTTTCCAATAAAGTGACTTCACCTTAAAGCCCTGGTAAGTTCAGCCATGCCAAAATATACTCTCACCACCTCTATGGACGAAAGATATTTCAGGGATTGATCAGACTGCCCTTGGAACAAAAGACTAATAATGATCCCCTTTGGGTTGCAGGACCAATAAAGGCCAGTCCTCCCCATTTCTGTCCTCCTCATCCTCCACTTGACCAACTCCTTTTGTGTTTTTGTTTAAGTGAAACACAACTGTTTTTAGTCACTTTATTGGCACAAACATACTCTGCAATGGTCAAATGCTCTGGGATTCTATTTTTTATTTTAATTCTTTTATTTAAAATAGAGGCCTGGTGCATGAAATTTTGTGCACTGGGGGAGGGTCCCTCAGCCCGGCCTGTGCCCACTCGCAGTCCAGGACTCCTTGGGGGAAATCCGTTTGCTGGCTTAAGCGGGCCTAAGCCAGCAGGCAGACATCCCTTTCGCAGTCTGGGATATCTCGCTCCTTACCGCCCGCCTGTAGCAGAGGTGGGAGAGGCTCCTGCCACTGCCGCTGCGCTCACCAACCGTGAGCCCAGCTTCTGGCTGAGCGACACTCCCCCTGTGGGAGCACAGTGACCACCAGGGGGCAGCTCCTGCATTGAGTGTCTGCCCCCTGGTGGTCAGTGCACGTCATAGAGACCAGTCGTTCTGCCGTTTGGTCGATTTGCATATTAGGGTTTTATTATATAGGATACAACATGGACATAATATCATATTGGTATACAGTTATCTTTTTCCTCTCTCTTTTTTTAAAGTTGCATGTTCCTCAATTGTGGATGTACCGCTTGAGTTGTTTCTAGTATTCTACAAATAACACAAAGAATACCCTCATACACACATCATTGTGATATTTTTTCTACTTTTATCCTTGTATTCAACTTCTAGAACTGGGATTACTGAGTCATTTTATAGATACTGCCAGATTCCCTTCCTTAGAGACTATGCTGTTTTGCATTACCATAGCAATGGTGTGTGCCTGATTTCCCCAAAGCCTGGCCACTGTGTAGACTGACATCAGGTGGTGCCAATTTTAGTGAGAAATGGTATCTCCCCACCCATACAGAAATGCAGAAAAGCACAATATACAGGCAGTCCTTGGGTTACATTGGACTCGACTTACATCATTTTGTGATTACGTCACCATCTCCCATTTACAGTATTTATATAAAAAAAAAAGTTCTGTCATTTTGACATATGTACATATGTGCTTCATGTTTTTTATTATTTATTTACCACAAGTAAAGTTCAGGAATTGTTATCTTTCTTTTAAATTTTTTTTACTGTTTCACTTCATTACTGCTGTGTATGTGCTCCATGTGAGTGACGTAGGTGCTTATGTAGGTGGGTTCCGACTTACGGCGAAAATCGAGTTACATCACACCAGAGGAACGGATCTCCGATGTAACCCGAGGACTCTCTATATACTTGTGTACACTTTACCTAGTTTCTCTTTCTGTATACACACCCCCCCCCACAACACACACACACAAAGAGTTATTATACCAGTACATACTTGATTCCTCCCCTGAGTCATGTGAAAAGTTTTAAACACATGACACTTCACCCCTAAAATCTTTAGTATTTAATCTAAGAAAAAGGAAAATTCTACAAGTTTAAGGACAAAGCCATCACAAAGTATAAGACTATTAAAAGAAAACTCCATCTCAAGAAAAGCCTTAGAAATCTTCTGAATACTAGTATTTGAATATTTACCATTCTTAAACACAATAAGAAAACATGACCCCAGAATAGATGAGAAATATTAAACTGTACAATTCCAGCACTGTGATCCTCACTGTCTTATTTATTTATAAAGCCAATGCACCCTAAGGTTGCAGAACATTTGTCTTCTTAAGTAGACAAAGCACAAGTTAGGAAGGCAAACCCTCAAAATCTGTTATCTGAGCCACAGTAAGAATGCATGACCAAGGTTAGATATATTAATTAAAAAAGAAGTAACACAGAAATCAGAGAATCTGCCAGCAAATAAGAAAACTGTTTATACCAATACATGAAAAAACATTACAAAATCAAGATATTAAGACTAAAATAATTAATGCCATTGATTTAATAACTTCGAGTTAATTAAATACAAAACCTTCCAGATTTAAAACAAACAAACTACTTCTTTTCTTTCACTAGAACATATTAACACCCGTTTCTGCTATTTTATTGTCTTAAAATATTAATGCACTTCAAATTTTCAACAAATTTACAAGGGGGAGGGCACCAATTGAAACTACAACCTTATTTTGTAGCAGGAGGAATATAAAATGCTAAAAATATCATTTTATTAATTGGATTAAACTTACCCTTTCTGTCACAGAAAACTGATGGGTGTCTGCTGAAATTTTGTATGTATGCAGTTTTGTTGGCACAACTGTAATAAAATATTGGAACATCTGGTTGTCTAGAATAAAAACAAATCGTGTTTTTTTCCATCAATCCAGTAGCAACAAAACTACTGCCAAACATATCCTCCTTCTATTAAATACACTAATCAGAAATTTAATGCTACTTGTGACTTAATGCCTAGCAAAAAATAATTTTAAAAGACTAAATGAAATCAATAAATACTTGATAAAATAATTTCTCAGTAATCAGATTTCAAATAGTTACATACACATCTTTTATAAGACATTTAAAAGGATGAACTAGTCACTTAGATATCTTTGTAATCATTACCATCCTTATATGAAATATGAAAAATAAAAGTAGCATTCCTTTACAGTACAGAAACTAGTAAGAATAAAGTTACAATACTATAACCATCACAAGACATATTTTCAGTTTCTACTAATATCTTAAGATATGTAAGTAAACCAACATTGAATTAGCCACCCTTTGGTTAAATGTAAGGAAATTGATACCACAGCAGAAACTAAGTAAAGGAACTATTCAATTATGGCTTGGGGTTATTGTGTAATCAAAAGAATCATATTTATATAGTCACTAGAGGCCCAGTGCACGAATTCATGCACGGGTGGGGTCCCTCGTCCTGGCTGGCTATTAGGGCCGCAGGAGATTGGCCAGCCAGGGGGAGGAGCTGCGGGAGGTTGGCTGTGGGAGCACACTGACCACAGGGGGCAGCTCCTGGGCTGAGCATCTGCCCCTGGTGGTCAGTGTGCATCATAGTGACCAGTCGTTAGGTCACTTAGGCTTTTATATATATAGACTAGGGGCACAGTGCACAACATTCGTGCACTGGGGGTAGGGAGGTCCCTCAGCCCAACCTGCCCCCTCTCACATACTGGGAGCCCTCAGGGGATGTCCTACTGACAGCTTAGGCACGCTCCCTGTAGGGAGCGTGCCTAAGCCACAGTCCGGCCTCCCTTTGTGGGAGGCGACCGGGCTGATCACGGGAAGGCACCACCCCATCACCCCGCTGCTGCAGCCACTGCCAGTCACCACAGCCACCAAGGTGTTTTCATCAACACAGACTCCAGTCCCTTCACCATGAAAAAATGACAACTTTCTTCAGGCATTTTCAAGATGTGTCTTTCATAGGATATGACATTCCTTTCTTTCTTTTTTTTTTTTATCCTCACCTGAGGGTATGTTTCCACTGACTTTTAGAGAATGCGGAAGAGAAAGGGAAAGACAGAGAGAAACATCAAAGTGAGAGGAACACTTTGATTGGTTGCCTCCTGCATGAGCCCTGACCTGGGCCCCGGACAGGGAGGAGCCTGCAACCTAGGTACATGCCCTTGATCAGAATTGAACCCAGACCCTGCAGTCGGCAGGCCGAGGCATTATCCACTGAGCCAAACCGGCTAGGGCAGGATATGACATTTCTTAGCCCTCCAGCAGCAGACCTTTGTTTTTTTTTTCTCCAGAAGTGTGGTGGAAAAACCCTAGATCACCTTTTTGGATTTTTATTACCCAAGTTACTAAGAATATTACCAGTAGCATACAGGAAGCTTAGCCAGTGAAGCAGTCAGAAAAGGTGTTTCCTCTGTAGTTCACACCAATCGCCGGCTGGGCCCTGCTCAGGCCTAAAGCCTCTGGCCAAAGCTTTAGGCCTAGGCAGAGGACCCCCAGCTCCCTCTGATCACCAGCTCCACCCCTGCCCAGGCCTAAAGCCTCGGGGCCTGAGCAGGTGCCCCCCAGCTCCCTCCGATAGCCGGCTCCACCCCTGCCCAGGCCTAAAGCCTCAGGCCCTGGGCAGGGGACCCCCAGCTCCCTCCAATCACTGGCTCCAACCCTGCTCAGGCCGAAAGCCTCTGGCCGAAGCTTTAGGCCTGGGCAGAGGACCCCCAGCTCCCTCCGATCGCTGACTCCGACCCTGCCCAGGCCGAAAGCCTCTGGGCAGGGGACCCCCAGCTCCCTCCGATCGCGGGCTCCGCCCCTGCCCAGGCCTGCTGAGGCTTTGGGCCTGGGCAGGGGGCCCCCAGCTCCCTCTGATAGCTGGCTCTGCCCCTGCCCCCTCGGCTCTGATCGCAGGCTTGGCCCTGCCCAGGAGCCCCCTGGCTCAGTCCCTTCCCAGGCTGCTCAGGGCCCACACAGGGCCTACCTCAGAGTGACCTGGGTGCCAGGATGTTCCCGGGACCCAGGCGCTGGGCACCTATATATGCAAATTAAACGCCATCTTTGTTGGGTTAATTTGCATACTCACTCTGATTGTCTATGGGTGTAGCGGAGGTATGGTCAATTTACATGTTTGTCTATTATTAGGTAAGATTAGGAATGTCTAGGTTTAATACAAGTCATTAAATACCATTATATTACTAATTATTAATTCTAAACAATTAACAGTTCACATAGTACAAAACATTAATTCTCTAGGTCTATCCTATATAATAAAGCGTAATATGCTAATTAGACCAGACAGCCGAATGACCTTTCAGACATCCTTCCGGATGAAGCCAGAGCTGCGAGGGAAGCCTGGGTCCCTGCCGGCGGCCATAGGGAAGCCAGCCCGGGTCCCGTTGCCTGCCAGAGGGAAACCTGGGTCCTGATTGCCAGAGGGAAGCTGGTGCCAGCAGCCAGGGGAAGGAAGGCCTACTCTTGCACGAATTTCATGCATAAGGCTTCTAGTATTCTATAAAATTCATGGATTAGTTTGCCTATTCTAGAATTTCATACAAATGGAAGTATACAGTATATACTTTTGTGTGTCTAGTTTTCTTTGCTCAGCATAAATGAATTTTTATTTCTACCAACCCAATGTCTGTCTCTTATCTCAGTCTAATTCTGAATAGGGGAGGGAAGGGTGAAACTTTAGATAGGAGGGAGAGAGGTATGTATAATGGTTGCTTCACACACTAGCATTAAACTAGTTTCTAACATAATAAATCAAAGCTTGTTTCAACGTCACCACATATTTCTCTTACTACTTGTACCACACTAACTTTAAAAAAGTTTTTTTTACCAGTTCTCCCATTATTAATTTCAACATAATATCCTAAATATTATCATAGACAATAATAGGGTGAAAGGGTATCAACTTTGTCTACCACCAGTAGATAGCATATCAACTGTGGGTGGTCTTCAGTTTAATCTTTTAGCTTGTTCTTTGATGTAAGGTGAGTTGCTCATTCTGTGCTTAGATTTAGGTGTTTTACAAATAAACTCTATCATGTCACAGAGAGCAAGCTGAAAGTTATAGGAGAAAAAGGTGTTTAGGCATTAAGTATTTATGACAAAAGTTGAAACTGAGAGTGGTGAGGCAATAACCAATTACCTCACTCACATATGGGTGAGATAATTAGACTTGGTGGTAAAAATGAAGGACAAAGGGAATCTCTCCACAAGCTGGAGTGAAGTCTCAATGCAATAAATAACAAACCATGGTCAAAGAAATATGACAGGAAAAACTGTAATCCTTTTAACCTGTGGCCAGACAAATACTGAAGATCTATTTGTCTAATGTTAATTCAAGAAAGGGCTACAGGTTTGTTAAATAACTTAATTGCCAGTCTGGGGGTTGGGAGGCAGGTGGGGTGCAGTTAAATGAAATGTTGCTGCAAGCTACAAATTGTTCCAAAGGTTTTAGATATATTCAAATCTGCATAGTTTTAAAGGTGTATCTGTTAAGTAATCCCCTCAAAATTTCAGGAGAACATTAAGGAGGAGGTGGTTACTTGAACATAATAGATTTCTAATGCTAACTTTTTATCCTTTTTGGAAAAAGAGGCCCAACAGAACATATGTTAGGAGAAGAGTATATCTGCTTTAAAGCTTTGAATAACTTACTGACACTCATCTAGTGGCATTTTATAACATAACTCTAAATACCTACTAGTCTTTTGAATTTAGGAACAAGTAGACTTAAAAAAAGCCTTCTGAAAATTAATGTTTATATTTAGAACCACTTCTGTACAGAAATTGTTCATTTTAGCATCATGAAACACAGTATTAACCAACTTGTTTTCAAATGAACATTTCTAAAATAATAATTAATGCATTTTGGTATATAATGAACATATACTTAGATTAAAAATTAGATTATAAGAGTTTATAATTTCTACTCACACATTTACAAATTCAGTACACTTAAGGATCCTTAAGTGAAAACATTCTCATAGAAACATAAAATACTTCTGAAGTCAGTATTTTAAGTAAAACATCTTTAATGTATCTGATTATAACACTACACTAAGAGTAATATACTAAAAAGAATATTAATAAAGCTCTTTGAATTAATAACATGAAATCCTTAATTTCAGTTTTGCAAATATTTGAATTCCTGCTAGTATAGGAAGCTTTAGATGTCCTGAAAAGGTCCTAAAAGTGGGACATGTCATACAATATGACTATTTAAGAAGAGGAAAGGGAACCAAAACCATCAGGAAGCTCAAGAAATTACTTGCTACAAAATTTAAAAACGTAACTAGAGGCCCAGTGCACGAAATTCATGCATGGGGGGGGAGGTGTCCCTCAACCCGGTCTGCACCCTCTCTTAATCTGGGACCCCTCGGGGGATGTCTGACTGCCTCTCACAATCCAGGACCACTGGCTCCTAACCACTTGCCTACCTGCCTGCCAGCCTGATAGCCCTCTAACTGCTCCCCTTCCAGCCTGATCACCCCCAACTGCCCTCCCCTGCTGTCCAGATCGCCCCCAAATGCCCTCCCCTGCTGGCCTGATTGCCCACAACTGCCCTCCCCTGCCAGCCTGATTGCCCACAACTGCCCTCCCATGCCACGACCCACCTCTTCCTCCAAGACCTGCCTCCTCCATGCGAGGCGGCAGAGACGCCGGGACCGGCCTCCTTCATGCCGCGCAGAGATTTAGAACCCCCAGGCCTCACCATGCAGAGTGGCCGCCAGGCCCCGCCTCCCCTGTGCGCGCAGCCATTTTATGATGACGTCGCGCAAGGGTGTGATGCCATCTAGGCTTTTATTATATAGTATAATAATAATAATAATAATCCACCCATATTTAAATAAACTTAAATTTTAAGTGGAATAGAAGGTTAAAACAGTAACAAAAGGTACCTGTGCTATAATGTACAACAAGCATGTCAAACTCATGGCCCGCATGTGGCCCAGCCAATATAACGGTATATAAGAAATATTTTAATAAAAATTTCGTAACGTAATTTTTTCAAGAACCTGTTATACATAATTATTAATAATGAACTATAATATTCGCTAATGACTGATCACTATAAACATGTTGCATTCATTTCCTTTACATGCCTTACGTGTAGGCACACCATTTCTCTCCACTAATACTAGCAGCGAATATTTTAGCAGCTGACTGCCATATCATTAGTCTTGAACTAATTTGTTTGGTGTGCGCACAGGAAATATTTCGCTTTCGGAGAGCAAGAAAAATAGGCTTATTTGTGTTACACTTATTAATTTATGCAGTTATTCAGTGTCTGGTAAATTAATGTTCAAGAAAAAATATTTTTATTAAAATGGTCTATTATTTCATGTTAACGATTATTTCAGCCCTTTGTATTCAGCATGTCTCTATTGAAATAAACCTACATTTCTATGAAAATTGAAGCTTTTGTTTTTGCAGCCCACATAAACTTAAATCTTATTTATTTGGCCCATGTTAGCCTTTCAATTTGACATGCTTGATGTACAACTTCTATCTGTGTTGATAACCAAACCATTATAGAATAACTGTAGGTTTCTGATGCCTGCAAAATTCTGCAGAGAGGTTTCCATAGTGGTAAATATGCATTTTAGAACTATGAACCTATACCCGTGGTCGGCAAACTGTGGCTCGCGAGCCACATGCGGCTCTATGGCCCCTTGAGTGTGGCTCTTCCACAAAATACCACGGCCTGGGCCAATCTATTTTGAAGTGGTGTTAGAAGAAGTTTAATTTTAAAAAATTTGGCTCTCAAAAGAAATTTCAATCGTTGTACTGTTGATATTTGGCTCTGTTGACTAATGAGTTTGCCAACCACTGACCTATACCAAGAAGAAAATTCTTCTTAGAATGTTGAAACTTCCTTTTGTTCTCATTCTTTCTTTAGTGAATATGGGAAAGCAGTTATGCCCTATTAACACATTTATCTTTCATACATTTAGAGAGTTTTTAAGTTCTACTCCTCTAGCCCACATTAAATTCTAATTTTTTACTCTGCTCTATGGCTCATTTTTTTAACATTTTAAATATTATTCACTGGTAGGACAAAGTCTTTCCAGACACATCTCCACTTAAAGGTTATCAACCACTTAAACTACTTAAAAGATTTATCTGCTTATCTGTTACAAGTGGGTTAAGAGTATTATTAAAAATGTATTAATACTAAAGTTATAAAAAATTGCCTACATGCAAATTCCAACAATAAGTATTAAGTACTTACAATCTATAGCAATTTTTTCAGTTCCATCTAAAGGATTAATAATTCCTGGAACAAGCTCTCCAAATGACAAATGATCTATTCTGTGAGAAAAGTTGTATGCTGAGGCAAAAAATAAAACCAATTAAGTGGAGAATTATTATTATTTAAAACACATATTACAGATGGCTTCACATTGTTATCTACTTTCACATGAAAACATCTAAAATCTGCAGGTGTAATAAAATAGTATTTAAAACCACGTTAACTTTGAGAAAAACGCATATAAATATCTGGGAATTAAATGCATAAAGGTAAGTAAATTCTGATAAAATGCTGTATCTCAAATTTCATGATTATATATAAATCAATGTCTGAGAAATAATATTACATCTAAGCCTGATAACCCCAAAATAAGTCTTTTCTGGTCTAATCACCATCTAGTAATAGGATTATGTTGTTGAAACCACTGGGATGTCGTCCATGAATCCAAATAATTAACTGATCTGGTATATTTTTAATGCCCTGCTATATAGGACCAAACAGATTTTATGGACTTTATTACTTTAGTTCTCTAAAGCAGACATTAAAAACTAAGTTTCATGACAATCATTACAAGGAACTAACTTGAATATTGTGTATGCCCATACTATTAAAATAAACTTGAAATTATGTTTCCTTCATTATCCATAGAAATTAGCAGAAATGTGCACAAAGTAATACAAAGCACACTAGGCTGTCCTCCCTAACCTGGGCAACTTCTGAGCCATGACTAAACAGAAGACAGGAGCTTAAGGACAGGAGAATATGGATTAGAGTCGATAAATTTAATCATTTATTTTCTCCTATGGATATCTGTTTTCAAAACAGTCCACTTTCAAAGCCCTATCTTGCACCTGCAATAAAATAAAAAAATAATCAAACAAAACACTTTTCTTTCAAGGACCTCTTCATGGAAAAATATTTCAGAAACTGCTTACAGTCATGGTTGACAAGTGCTGCCAAATGTGCATGACCTCGGGGATGTGGAATTGCCCTGAAAGGAGGAAAAAAGATTAAAGAAACTAAAGTAATTAGTTAAATATATAACTAAATTAAAATCTGAAGAGGGATCTTATCTTTTCTAAGTTATATAATTTTCTTAACATAAAATAAGAAGATACTTGGCCTATGATTTGTTAGTCTACTCATCTCAACAATTTAATAAATTGGGGGTTGGCAAACTTTTTCTGTAAAGATCCAGATAGTAAATATTTTAAGCTTTGTGGACCAAGATACAAAATTGAAGATATTATGTAGTAAGGCACATAAATAAACTTTCAACTTCAAATGAGCATGGCTAATGTTTTAGAGAAAAACTTTATTTTTGGATACTGAAATTTGAATTTCATATATTTTTCATGTCCTATGATATATTACTCCATGTAAATTTCAGTGAAGCAAAGGTTATTGAAAATCAGAGGGTACTGGGGGGAGGCATTTTCAGTTGTCTTGGTCACTGGGGAGCTCTATTGGCATTTAGTGGACAGAGGCCAAGGAAGCAAGGCATCCTGCAAGGCAATGACAGTCTCACACAAAATAAAATTGTCCCACATCATGCAAAACTGTCCCACATCTTGCGTGACACTCTTAAAAGGTATTTACATAGGTGAAAAACCTATGTATAATGACCTGAGTCTAGAACTTAACTCCATTTATCTAAAAAAAGTACTTTGTTATAGTTTCAATATACACTAAATTTCCCAGGAAACAGAGGAAATGTTATTTTTGTTTTGTTCACAGTATTACAAAAGTTGTTCACTATTTCAGAGTATCAATTCAACAATAGAAATAGCACTCATGATATTTGAGTGGCCAACACATCTGTTTCAGTCTGCATTTGCAGCTGTTGTAATGAGACATGTAAGTGGCAAGCATCTGCCTACTTCACTGCCTTATCTAATGTAGTCATGCTCAACAATCTGCATATTGAAATAAATAGTTCTCCTTTATAATACAGTTGAAAATGATACTGTGCCTGAGAGGTAATGTGAGATCTTAAAAAAAAAAAAAAATCAATATTGAATTTGACAAACCTATTACCAAAAAATTAGGAGTGGTTTATAGGATACTTCAGAGATGATAAGCTACATCATTTTCAATTTGGCCTCTCCTATTGCTGGAATGAGTTATCATATGAAGAGATAGGTGAAATTGGGAATGAAGGCTATAATTATGGATGCTCATACAGTATTTGTTAACAGAGTTTTGACCTTTCACAGTTAGCTTTGGAGTAGGATACTGTTTGTTAGGTTTGAAGTAGGATATTGTTTGTTTCCAAAAATATAATAAAACTTTCTCTATTTCTCTGAGCCAACTAGTATTTGCCTGTATGATACCAAGAAATTCTAAGATTCCCAGCTATAGGTTGGGAATGGAGAGAATGAGTGGTGGCAACAGTAACAAAACAACAACAACAAAAAAATGGCCTGGCCTGTGTGGCTCAGTAGTTGGGTGTCAACCTGTGAACCAGGAGGTCACAGTTCAATTGCAGGTCAGGGCATATGCCTGGGCTGTGCTCGATTCCCAGTAGGGGGCGTGCAGGAGGCAGCTAATCAATAATTCTCTTTCATCATCGATGTTTCTATCTCTCTTCTCCCTTACTCTATGAAATCAATAACATATTTTTTTTTTAATATATTTTTATTGATTTTTTACAGAGAGGAAGGAAGTGGGATAGATAGTCAGAAACATCGATGAGAGAGAAACATCGATCAGTTGCCTCTTGCACACCTCCCACTGGGGATGTGCCCGCAACCAAGTTACATGCCCTTGACCGGAATCGAACCTGGGACCTTTCAGTCCGCAGGCTGATGCTCTATCCACTGAGCCAAACCGGTTTTGGCTCAATAACATATTTTTTAAAAAAAGAATGTTAAAAAGAATTGGACAACAAAGACAAAGAAATGTTTGATCTGATCACTATAAATACTGAAATAATTTGGCATAAAATTCTTATGCTGTCTCTAAATATATATACAATCTTCAGCCACTTTCTTTCCTGCTTTGTAACCTTTCCCTGAGCGTAGATGTCTTTCTCTCCTTTATATATAAAATTGCTAATCATTCACTAGTTTGAACAGTTATGGTTATCCTCAATAAAGCCTCTGCTGACAAGCAGAGTAGGTCAGGTATCTTGTTATATAGTTTCGCATCAACCATACTTCTCCTTTCTAGGTTCAATGCAACTATAATTATATACTTACTAGAGGCCCAGTGCATGAAATTCGTGCACTGGGGGGGGGGGGGGGGTGTCCCTCAGCCCAACCTGCACCCTCTCCAATCTGGGACCCCTTGAGGGATGTCCAACCACCCGTTTAGGCCTGGAGGGATCGGGCCTAATCAGGCAAATGGACATCCCTCTCACAATCCAGGACTGCTGGCTCCCAACCGCTCACCTGCCTCTGCCTGATTGCCCCTAACCATTCCACTGCCAGCCTGATGGACGCCTAACTGATCCCTGGCCGGCCCGATTGTCCCTAACTGCCCTCCCCTGCTGGCCTGGTCACCCCTAACAGCCCTCCCCTGCAGGCCTGGTCCCCCCAACTGCCCTCCCCTGCAGGCCTGGATCCCCCCCAACTGCCCTCCCTTGCTGGCCTGGTCTCCCCCAACTGCCCACAACTGCCCTCCCTTGTGGTGGCCATCTTGTGTCTACATGGGGGCAGCCATCTTTGGCCACATGGGCGTGGCCATCTTGTGTCTTGGAGTGACAGTCAATTTGCATAATACTCTTTTATTAGATAGGATTAGTTCAATTAACTGTTTCAAGTTTGGATTCTCTCAGACTGTCAGTACCAAAAGGACAAAAACTCCCTTTATTCACTGTTTCATTCTTAGTATCTAGCATGTTACTTTGCATATAACAAGTACTCAAAAAATGTCTTTTACAATAAAGAATTGTTCAGTTCTGCAACTCAAGACAAATAGAGGAAGGAAGGGAGAGAGAATCAGAGAATCCATTCAGAAATTTACCAAGTATTCATTGCATAACTGTTTTGTGCAGGGTGCTGCTTATGAAGGCTGATGATCTAATATTTTTTCCTTAACTGTTATCTAATTTAACTTTTTCCCAGACACTAGTAATTTCTAACTATATCAAAATACCTGTCTCAAATTAGTTAGGATTTACATTTTGGTGACAATCACCAAAGAGAAAAACAACACCACCATCCAACAAAATGAGCAAATTAATGAAATGTCTAGGTAAGAACTTCCAGGCTACTAAAACTTGGTAAGTAGGTTTTAATTCATACTGTACCTACAGCTCATTTACTTTAACATATAAAATATAACATGACTGTTTAACTTTATTTTGAAGTAGTATTAAAGTTAGTAGTCTTCCCTATCCTGAAATTAAAGCCCGGACAAATCTCAAGACATCAAAAATACAGATACAAAACATTTTAAGCTGTCTTTTAGTAGTTAATATATATTGTTATTTTAGCAAAGAATTTACTTTTAACAAACTGACAACTTGTCTAAGTATTTTCAGTAGGTGAAAAGAACATACTTGCCCACAGTTATGTGAAAATTCCCCGCTACTTTATTGACATATAGATGACCATGAATTCTGCAAGCATCGGGAGGCTGTGATAAATCATCTTCCCTATTATAACAAGATATGCTAGGATTATTTACAGCACATACAATATTGTCACCAGTATTGATCTGTAAGGATCAATTTTCAGGTAATGTTCTAAATGTCAAAAGTGGAAAAGCAGTTTTTTGAGGTCTGTACATTTATAAAAAAGCATTTATCTCTGAAATAGAAAAAAATTACATAATTATTATTTACATATTACATTTACACAAATCTAAAATTCCATGGTTCTAAAAAATCTAACCAAAGGAGTAAGTCCCATGATAGAAGAAAGATTAAAAGTAAAGAATCAGTCCAACAAAGACATACTTTCATCATCTGTTTTTGGTACTTAAGAGGATAGGGGAGGATGGGACTATAAATGAGGTAAGAGGGAAAGGCATGCCATCTAAGTTCAAATAGACAATGACATTTTCTTTCTAAGCAAATGTAAAACCTTTTCAATAGTTTTAGACTTAAATGATCATTTCATGATTATAACATTTCCAACTATCAGTTATTCTAATCTATAAAAAAAAGTAAGTAAAAAAACCTCACAAAATTCCTAATCAAAATTCATACATCCTCATAATATGAAATCCTCATAATATGAAATGCAGTTAATTTGTTCTTAAAACATAACAATGTTAAATAGAGGTATACCATGCACACATAAAAGAGAAAAATTAAATAAAATGAAATATAGTGAACACTTAAACAACACAAGTGTTAGGAGTACTGAAATTCACATATAACTTTTGATTCCACCAAAACTTAACACAGTTTTCCTTAGTATCTGTAGGGGATTGGTTCTAGGACTCGAGGGTACCAAAATTCGGGAATGCTCAAGTACCCTGTATAAAATGGCATAGCATACAGTTGGCCCTCCACACCTGTGGAGTTCCAACCACGGATGGAAAACAGTATAGGTTATTGAAATAAATCTGTGTATAAGTGGACCTGAGCAGTTCAAACCAATGTAGTTCAAGGACCAACTATATTTGTGATAATCCTGATCAGTATCACAGACTATAACTTTAAGAGTAAAAGGACATCTTAATCATACAGAACGATTACATTTTCTCTGAGAAATATGAGATCCAGAGAACTAAATCAATGCTAAAATGATGTCAAAGTAAGTACATTAATAAATAGTTGCACATTTAAAATATACACCTCACCTTAGTGGGAGTGCTGTTGAACTATTAAAAGCATCAACAAAATGAAGACAATCCACTGAATGGAAGAACATATTCACCAATACATCTGATAAGGGCTTAATATCCAAAATTTATAAGGAACTTATACAACTCAACCACAAAAAACACAATCCAATTGAGAAATGGGCAAAGAACCTGAATAGACACTTCTCCAAAGAGGACAGACGTACAGATGACCAATAGACATATGAAAGGATGCTCAATGTCACTAATCATCAGTGAGATGCAAATTAACTACAATGAGGTACTGCCTCACACCAGAATGGCTATCACCAATAAATCAACTAACAAGTGCTGGTGAGGATGTAAAGAAAAAGAAACCCTAGTGCACTGTTGGTGGGAATGCAAATTGGTGCAGGTACTGTGGAAAGCAGTATGGAGTTACCTCAAAAATTAAAAATGGAACTGCCTTATGACCTAACAATTCCACTGCTGGAAATATATCTAAAAAAAGACCAAAACATTAATTCAAAAGAATATATGCACCCCTATATAATGCAGCATTATTTACAATAGGCAACATTTGGAAGCAGCCCAAATACCTATCAGTAGATGAGTGGATAAAAAAGCTGTCTTACTTCTACCCAATTATTCAGCCGTAAAAAAAAGAAATCTGACCTTTTGTAACATCATGGGGTGGACCTGGAGAGTATACAACTCACCTTGATGGAAGGGGAATTGGACTTTTAATAGCACTTTTAAATAGCACATCTTGAAGTGAATGTTCTTCTTGTAGTCTACTCTGAATCAGCTGCAGCATCCTAAATATAACACAAACAATAGCTTATAAATACAGTAAGGTACACAAAGGAAGCCAACCCTTTTTAAATAATCATAATAATTAGATGACTTAGCTAAGCCATACATTTATTATTACAGGACTTTATTCTAATATAAAGTATCAAGTTTTCTTTGGTCATTTTCCTTGAAAGCAGGAAGAGTGAGGTAGGGTGGCTATAGGTCTAATAACTGGGCTCCCAAATAAAACTGTCTGATTTCATCAATAATGGATGTGCAGTCTGAGTCACCAATAAGTAGCTTTTGCTCATCTGAATATCTAAATTTATGCATGCATGCAATAATTATAAAATTCTTACTTTTTGTCATTAAATAAAAGTGTTGTAAATACAAAAGGAATTAAACAAATAAGAGGCCACACAATAGATCTGATATACTAGTATCTCCTTTTTGGAAGAAACCTGAGCTTTATTCTATTCTAAGACCATTCTAAGCAAAGTAATATATTCTACCTGTGATTTTTACGAAGAATATCAACATATAAGGCAGAGGATTATAAAAAACAAAGTTACATTCGAGAACCCATGAGCAGATTTTCTTTTTAAATATACGTAGCCACAAAGAATTGGTTGAAGATTTTTTTGAACAAAATTTGTATGTTCACAATAACTTATGAAATTATTCCAAACAACAAAACCAAAAATAAAAGTGTTCCTCTAATATTTCTACCTTTGGGCCATATTATCTCCTATCATTTTCAGCAATAACTTTGTATCTTCAAAGTTATTTTACCTTCTTTAATTTTCACTGAGCATTGTTTCAATATTAGAATCTTGCAAGTAATCTATCCATCAATAATGATCCAATTAGGTATAGTTTATTCATAAAATGGACTGCTACATGTACTTAAAGGGGAAGTTGTACAAAATACCACGTTAGATAAAAAAAAAAAAAGCAAGTTATTGAACAGACATGGAATGATCCCATTTGTATTAGAAAAACATAACATAAATATGCAAACATATAAAACATTATATATGAACAGAAAATTTCTAGAAGGCTACACAAGAAATCTGGTTATTACCGCTAGTCATTAGTACTAGGTTTATAGAATGCTGAGGAGGCTTTAACTTTTACTTTGTATCCTTTCTATCCAAACTGAATGTTAATGATCAAATATTGCTTTTACAATTTTTTAAATAGTTAATAAAATTTTAAATGAAACCTAATGTGTATTATGATCCAAAGTACATTAGAAATAGGATTAACATGACTTTCTTAAGATCTGGTAAAATTTTTGAAAGTGTAAAGATTACATTATATAATATATTCTGCTAATATTTCATCCAGAGAAATGCCTAGACAAATATACCAATCTATGAAGTCACAATAAACAAAATGGGATCTAGATTTCTTTGGAGCACAATACTTAGTTTACTTATTACCTCTGCCACTCTTTTTGCTGTGGAGAAAGATCAAACATTACCTAAAATAAAGAAAAACATAATTACCAACATTGTTGATTTATCTTGGCTTTTATATAATAATTTTTTAAATGTTCTTTGAACAAGAAACAAATTTATGGTGTTGTAAAAAACAAGTATTCATGTTTATATTGAATCTTCTATAAGTCAACCTAAAAAATTTAAATTATTTTCATTTAAAAATAGTATAAATGTTATTAATCATTTAAATAATGCCAGCCTAAATTTTATTAAAAAGGAAAAAAGAAAAAAATATATACAGCTTAAGTGTAATATTCAAGCTTCCAAAGCCCATATTCTTGCTGGGATAATACCATGATGAGATCAACATTATTTTTAAATGAGCTAAAAAAGAGCACTGTAATTCTTAAATATGTTAATCATTAAAGAATAATTCAAGAAATTTTATTCAGGCATTACCTTCATCAATTCAAAATCAGACTTGGTTACTTTTATAATTAGAGTGAAATATGCAAGCTTCTCATGGTTTGAGACAATATCCACAATTTAATTTTGCAACAAAAAGTCCACTTTTGATTTTCATAAAGGTAATTCATAATAAAGCATATTAATCCTACTTTTTATTAACATTATTAGTTATCCCTTCATAATCGGGCCCTAACCTACTACTCTCTCTTTACAAATACTTGCTTTTTAATAAAAGTGGAACAATCCCTCATTCTATCAAACAGTTCTGCCTCTGTGCCTTTGGTTATTTAATCATACCAACCTGGAACATCCTTCTCCTGTAATTTTGACCCTTATGTCTTTCTAAACTCTATAAATCATATACGCCAAGTTAAATTGTCCCATCTTTCTGATTTCAATAAATGTATTCTGATTTCTCCTCCTGCTGAACTTGTCTGCAGCATGATTCCCAACTCTTTTCACACCACTGCACACAAGGATAATGCTAATATCTGAAAATCACCATGCAACTTCTCCCCAGTTACCTTGTGAATAAAACGATTGGAAGTAGGGACAGAAAAAAAATGGCGTAATCTGCACAAAATCTTAAAGGTAGAAAATATAATCACTAAATTTTAAAACATAATGAGGGCACTGAAAAGAAGATTGGTCCTTTTGGATCAAGATAATCTCCCAGAACTCAGAGGCAAAGTTCAAAATATATATTTAATGTGAGAATAAAGATTCTGAGAACCACTCCACAAAATTCAACATTATATGATCATTTGAAACAGAGGTGAAAGCACTACTCTGAATATATTAAAGCAAACAAGAAAAAACACTTAAAAATTAAGATCACCAAGGACCAAAAACAAAACAAAAACTAAAGGAGATACACCCTTGGATATAAATAATAAATATTTGATTTCAAAAGTAAAGAAAAAAAAAGCGCATACAAACTCTAAGAAATGAGAAAAGAGAAAGGAAAACTATTAGAAAGCATTAACAAAAATATAAAATAAGAATATTTATAAAACAGACATTAAAGGCTTATTAAAAATGCTAATAATGGTTATCTCAAGATTTTAGTATTAGATAAAATTTTCCCCCCTAAATTTTTACAAAGAATATGGATTACTTAAACTAGCTGAAACAAAACCAAATAGAAAATATCAAAACTATTTTTTAAGGAGCAATTTCTCAAAGCATATTTTATTAAAAAACATATGAATCAAACTTACTGGTTCATAAACTAGACCATCTGCAGATGCAACCATTGTTTCTGCTAAATCCAATACATCTGCTCCAATATCTGCATTTTAAAAAAATTAAAAGTTTTACATTCTATGCCAGGAGTCAAACTCTATCTGATATAAAGTAACAAATTAAGATGACTAACAGAAAACTCACTTTCCTATACAGCTTAAAGTTAAAACAGTACTATTATATAGATTTGACAGAAATTCATAAAAAATAATGCTTTTTCTACTTTTTACACAGTAAAAAAATGACAGCATTTCATGGTAAAACATAAACTTGATTGAAGAGCTTTGTAAAAACTGGAACCTAATCACAAGTACTAAATGGCTGCTACACAAACTATTAATTACAAGGATTATTGTTAGAGATTAAAATAAATCTTAAGGCAAAGCTACTAATGACATTTTAATATCAATAGAAAGTTTATTTTGAAAAGGCCAAAATTCTAATGATGTTCAAATACCTAAAATAAGGTAAAATAATATATTCAGCATTAACACTAGCAAATAAGTTGGATACAAAGTATTTCTCTTAAAACCACTAATGTAAGGAAAAATAGATGGAAAAGAAATTTAAGACTGTTCTAAGATAATATCTCCCCAAAATTAATTTCCTTAATTGCGTAATACTATTTAACACTTTAAAAATTTTATCTGAGGACAGTTCTGAGGGAGGGAATAATGGCGGCGGAATAGACAAACGTGTTCAGAGCCTTGTCCCGGAGCAGAAAGAAAGAACAGCTGAGGGTCGCACTAGGAGCGTTTGTTGGCAAGTTGGGAGACAGCTGAACTCCAGAAGAAGGTGGGAGACTGCTAGACGGGTTCCCCTGACCGGGCAGCCAACTGCAGCTGGGTCACCTCCCGGAGCTGCGGGCTTGGACGCGGAGTCTGCGCCATCTTGAACCGGAAAGTGGAGCTTATCAGAAGCCTAAGAATCCACAACTGCGGCACCCACGGAACAGCTGCGAGCCCCAGAACAACGCTCCCCAACTGGTGCAAGCACACGGGTTCAGAGGAGCTCTACACTCCACCACGGAAAGGTCAGATTTCGCCTGGGATAAGGTGAGGTCTCTGGTCCCGGCGGGAGAGAGAAATGCGCGTTTTGCGGGAGCTGGAGGACCAGGGAAGCCTGTGCCCAGAAAAATCCATGGCTATTGGGGCTAGCGTGATCTGTGAATGTGGAAAGGGGTCCTCAGAGCTGCTAACAGAAGGGCTCTCTAAAAAGCAACCCATTTTGATCTGAAGTGCAGGGACACCCTAAGAATTTCAGGCTGTCTAGACTTACGCGCAGCCCTGGAGTTCGCCAGGTGCCTAGTCTTAGGCGCAGCCCCAGAGTTCGCACACGTGGGCTTTTTCCTCTTGAAATTCTTGCTTCTGATTACTAAGCCCAATACATAGGATCACCCAGTTGGGGACACCCTGGGAGACTGCAGAGGAAAGTTGTTTTTCTGGAACCTGGGGATCGGAGCGGGGAGTGACCATCGGAGAGCCAGCTCTGAGGCAGCCCACTCCCACAAACCGGTAGTGAGTGCCACAGGGAAAGAAGGCTCTAACACTGCCTAGAGAGGCCAAAGATAGACCCAGAAGTCAATCCAGAAACACTGCCACCCAGGGACTGAATCACAAATTGACTCTTGTGTAATCAAAAATAAAGGAATAGGAGAAATTAAGACATACCGCCTGCTTAAAATCAGGACTGGCTTACAACACTGAAGAGCAGTGGAACGCAGGGAACTGCAATACTGTCCAGACTGAGAAACAGGCGTGCCAAACAGAACAACAGAGGAAGTGAATAACCTTCACTACTCCACATTTTATTTTTATTTTTTATTTTTTTATTTTTTTAATTTTCATTTTTTGCATCTTTTACTCAAGAAACTAACTTTTTTTTCTTTTTTCATCACTTGATTTTACCTTTCTAATTATTACATTTTTATTTTCAATCCGTATTATTACTACTGCTATTTTATCTTTTTTTTTTTAAAGTGTCATTTATTTTCTCTTCATTTTATTTTGGGATTAGTGTTCTACATTCTATTTTTATCTTTCCTTTAGCATCGTTTTACTCTATCTCAACTCTACCTTTATGCCATCACTCTCTTCCTAACCTTCCCCTTTTCGGTGTCCTGTTTATCTTACCCCTTTCCTGCTTTAGATTTACCCTATTCTTTCTGTTTACCCCTTGTTAAAATTTCACCCTACTTACATATCTAATCTCCAATCCCCTGCTCCAAGTCCATACACACCTCTCTCTTTGCTGTCTTAACTATCCAAAAAATTGTTTTTCTCTCTGTCCTTTTGTTGTTGTTCGCTTGAATGTAGATTATATCGAATTATTATGCTTTTTTGTGAGATTGTTTTGCTTATTCTTCTTTTGTTTATTTTTTTGTTTGTTTTGTGCTTCAGCTTTCCCTTGCCTCACTCAATATTAGTTGGTGTTGTAGTTTGTATTAATCCCCAGGCACTTGTTGCTGGCATTTGCTGGGATTAGTGATTGTTCTATTGGAGTTTTATCCCCAATATATATAGTCTGTTCCCCTTTCTCTCTTAGTCTCTTTCTTGTCTCTCTTACTTTTTTATTTCTTTCTCTTTTCTCTTTCCCTTTTCCCAATTTCATTTTGACACTCCTTTTTTTTTTTTTCCATCTTTCTTTCTTTTTCCTCTTCTTCTTTCTCTCCTATCACCTAATTTGCCTTTCTCTGGTGGTCACTTTTATTGGAGGTTATTAATATTGTGAATACATTTCTGTTCAGTGCCTTGTGAGTTGTACCTGGTAGCGCTGTATTTTGTGCCTTTAAATCAACGCAGGAGAGAGAGAACTACATAACCAGACATCCAGAGAAGAGAGACCATGGGGAGACAAAGACACAGCCCGCATATGAAAGAAAAGCAGGCATCAACAAAAAAGAAAGTAAACAAAATGGAGGCAAGCAACCTTCCAGAGAAAGAATTCAGAGAAATGGTCATAAGGTGGCTGAAAAGAATGGAAGACAAATTTGACAATATGAGCAAGAACCAAGAGGAAATGAAGAAGAACCAAGAAGAAATGAAAAATGACATCGCTGCTGTAAAGAACTCAATAGAAAGCATCAAGAGTAGACTAGAAGAAACAGAGGACCGCATCAGTGAGCTAGAAGACAAGATGGGAAAAAATACCCAAGTAGATCAACTTCTAGAAAAAAAAATTAAAAGGCAGGAGGAGAGCCTAAGGGAACTTTGGGACAACACGAAACAAAACAACATCCACATAATAGGGGTTCCAGAAGGAAAGGAAGCTAAGCAAGGAATAGAAAACCTTTTTGAAGAAATAATGACAGAAAATTTTCCTGATATAGGGAAGAAAAAACCCACACAAATCCAAGAAGCTCACAGAGTCCCAAGCAAAATGAACCCCGAAAGACCGATGCCAAGGCACATTATAATTAAATTGGCAAACACCAAAGACAAAGTAAGAATCTTAAAAGCGGCCAGAGAGAGACAGAAAGTTACATACAAAGGAACCCCCATCAGTCTAGCAACTGATTTCTCAACAGAAACTCATCAGGCCAGAAGGGAATGGAATGAAATATACAAAGTCCTGCAAAGGAAGGGTCTGAATCCAAGAATACTGTACCCAGCAAGGCTGTCAATCAAAATTGAAGGTGAAATCAGGAGCTTCACAGACAAAAAAAGACTAAGGGAATTTATTAACACCAAACCAGCAATGTAAGAAATGCTAAAGGGTCTGCTATAAGAAAAAAAAGAAATAGGAAGCGAAGAAGGAACACAGGGGTAAAGAATAGGAATGGCGACAAATAAGTACCTATCAATAATAACTTTAAATGTAAATGGATTAAATGCCCCAATCAAAAGACATAGGGTAACGGATTGGATAAGAAAACACGACCCATCTATCTGCTGTCTACAAGAAACCCACCTCAAAAAAAGACGCACACAGACTGAGAGTGAAGGGATGGAAAAAGGTTTTCCAGGCAAATGGAACTGAAAAAAAAGCTGGGGTAGCAATACTTATGTCTGACAAATTAGATCTCAAAGTGAAGGACATAACAAGAGATAAGGAAGGCCACTTCATAATACTAAAGGGAGCAATCCAACAAGAAGAAATAACTCTGGTAAACATATATGCACCCAATACAGGAGCACCCAAATACATAAAAAAAACTCCTGGAGGATATCAAGGGAGATATTGAAAGCAATACAATCATAGTAGGAGACTTTAATACCCCACTATCACCATTGGACAAATCCTCTAAACAAAACATCAGCAAAGAAACATCAATCCTAAATCACTCACTAGACCAGATGGAATTAATTGACATCTTCAGAACATTTCACCCCAAAGCCACAGAATATACATTCTTCTCAAGTGCACATGGGTCATTTTCAAAGACAGACCATATGTTGGGACATAGGCAAAGTCTCTTAAAATTCAAGAAGATAGAAATCATATCAAGCATCTTCTCAGACCACAGTGGCATAAAACTGGAAATCAACTACAATAAAAACAACCCAAAGAAATCAAACACATGGAGACTAAACAGCATGCTATTAAACAATGACTGGGTTACCAGAGAGATCAAGGAAGAAATAAAAAAACATCATGGCAACAAATGACAATGAAAACACTACAATCCAAAATCTATGGGACACAGCGAAAGCAGTCTTGAGAGGGAAGTTCATAGCTCTACAAGCCTACTGCAAAAAACAAGAAACAATGGTAATAAATTACCTAACCATACAACTTAAAGAGTTAGAAAAAGAGCAACAAGAGAAGGCCAGTGTAAGCAGAAGGAAGGAAATAATAAAGATCAGAGCAGAGATAAACAATATAGAAACCAAAGAAACAATACAAAAGATCAACAAAACAAAGAGCTGGTTCTTTGAAAGGATAAACAAGACTGATGAACCTCTAGCCAGGCTCACCAAGAAGCAAAGAGAGAGGACCCAAATAAACAAAATCAGAAATGAAAGAGGTGAAATAACAAAAGATCCCGCCGAAATACAAAGGATTGTTAAAAAATACTACGAACAACTCTATTCCAACAAACGGGACAACCTGGAGGAAATGGACATATTCCTAGAAAAATATAACCTTTCAAAACTCAATCAGGAAGAATCTAAACAGCTCAATATGCCAGTAACTATGGAAGAAATTGAAGCAGTCATCAAAGAGCTTCTGGCAAACAAAAGCCCAGGGCCAGATGGCTTCACAGGAGAGTTTTACCAAACATTCAAAGAAGAACTAAAACCTATCCTCCTCAGACTATTCCAAAAAATTCAAGAGGAAGGAACACTTCCAAGCTCCTTCTATGAAGCCAGCATCACCCTAATACCAAAACCAGATAAAGACAACACAATGAAAGAGAATTACAGGCCAATATCCCTCATGAACATAGATGCCAAAATCCTCAACAAAATTCTAGCAAATCGGATCCAGCAGTACATCAGAAAGATCATACACCATGACCAAGTAGGGTTTATCCCAGGAATGCAAGGATGGTACAATATCCGCAAATCAATAAATGTGATATATCACATAAACAAATTGAGACATAAAAATCACATAGTCATATCAATTGATGCAGAAAAAGCATTTGACAAAATCCAACACCCTTTCTTGATAAAAACTCTCAACAAGGTGGGAATAGAAGGATCATACCTCAATATAATAAAAGCTATATATGATAAACCCACAGCTAACATCATACTCAATAGGCAAAAACTAAAACCATTTCCCCTAAGAACAGGAACAAGACAGGGATACCCACTCTCACCACTCCTGTTTGACATAGTACTGGAAGTATTAGCCACTGCAATTAGACAAGAAGAAGAAATAAAAGGCATCCAAATTGGAAAAGAAGAAGTAAAGCTGTCCTTATTTGCAGATGACATATTGTACATAAAAACCCCGAAAGACTCCATCAAAAAACTAACAGACTTAATAAATGAATTCGGCAATGTAGCAGGATACAAAATTAACACCAAGAAATCTATGGCATTTCTATACACCAATAGTGAACTTACAGAAGGAGAGGCTAAAAAAGCAATCCCATTTTCCATTGCACCAAAAAAATTAAGATACTTAGGAATAAACCTAACCAAGGAGGTAAAAGACCTATACGCGGAAAACTACAGGACACTGAAAAAAGAGATAGAGGAAGATGTAAACAGATGGAAGAACATACCATGTTCATGGATTGGTAGAATCAACAACATTAAAATGTCCATACTACCCAAAGCAATCTATAGATTCAATGCACTCCCCATTAAAATACCAACGGCTTATTTCACAGACCTAGAAAGAACTCTCCAAAAATTCATCTGGAATAAAAAAAGACCCCGAATAGCCACAGCAATCCTGAGAAAGAAGAATAAAGTAGGAGGGATCTCAATACCAGATTTCAAGCTGTATTACAAATCCACTGTCCTCAAAACAGCCTGGTACTGGCACAAGAACAGACAGATAGATCAATGGAATAGAATAGAGAATCCAGATACCGACCCAAACCAATATGCACAATTAATATTTGACAAAGGAGTCATGAGCATACAATGGAGTCAAGACAGTCTCTTCAATAAATGGTGTTGGGAAAATTGGACAGACACATGCAAAAAAATAAAACTAGATCACCAACTTACACCATACACAAAAATAAACTCAAAATGGTTACAGGACTTAAATATAAGATGGGAAACCATAAAAATACTAGAGGAATCCACAGGCAGCAAAATCTCAGACATATGCCAAAAGAACTTTTTCACTGATACTGCCCCTAGGGCAATGGAAGCCAAAGAGAAAATAAACAAATGGGACTACATCAAAATAAAAAGCTTTTGCACAGCAAAAGAAACCATCAACAAAACAACAAGAAACCCCACTGTATGCGAGAACATATCTGCAAATGTTATCACTGATAAAGGTTTAATCTCCAACATCTACAGGCAGCTTATACAACTTAATAAAAGGAAGATAAATGATCCAATAAAAAAATGGGCAATGGACCTAAATAGAATCTTTTCGAAAGAGGACAGAAGGAAGGCCAAGAGACACATGAAAACATGCTCAAAGTCACTAATTATCTGAGAGATGCAAATCAAAACTACAATGCCATACCATCTCACACCTGTCAGAATGGCTATCATCAACAAATCAACAAACGACAAGTGTTGGCGAGGATGCGGAGAAAAAGGAACCCTCGTGCACTGCTGGTGGGAATGCAGACTGGTGCAGCCACTGTGGAGAACAGTAAGGAGTTTCCTCAAAAAACTAAAAATGGAACTCCCATTTGACCCAGTGATCCCACTTCTAGTAATATATCCCAAGAAACTAGAAACACGAATCAGAAAGGATATATGCACCCCTATGTTCATAGCAGCACAATTTACAATAGCTAAGATTTGGAAACAGCCTAAGTGCCCGTCAGCAGATGACTGGATCAGAAAACTATGGTACATCTACACAATGGAATACTATGCTGCCATAAAAAAGAAGGAATTACTACCATTTGTAGGCACCTGGATGGAATTAGAGAACATTATGCTAAGTGAAATAAGTCAGTCAATGAAAGAAAAATACCACATGATCTCACTCATTTGGGGATAATGAAAAACAGTATAAACTGATGAACAAAAAGATAGATATAGAGGTAGTAAAACATCAAACAGACTGTCAAACAGCGGTAAGGTTAGGGAGAGGTGGGGGAAATAAGAGATCAACTGAAGGACTTATATGCATGTATATAAGAGTAACCAACGGATGCAAAACATTGGGGGGTGAGGGCATGTATGGGAGTGGGGGGGGGGGGAATGGTAAGATATGTACACATATAATACCTTAATTAAATAAATAAATAAATAAATAAATAAATATAAAAAAAATAAAAAATAAATAAAAAAATTTATCTGAACTACTGAATTCTTGTCTCTACTTTTCAAGTGGTAATTTAAAAGACAACTTTCATGCAAAAGTATCCTTATTTTTTTTTTTCTGGGAACTTGCATTTTTATTTATTTTTTAATTTTTTTAAATTTCTTTATTGATTACAGTGTTACATATATGTCCTTATTCCCCCATTACCTCCCTTATCCCCTCCCTCATGCCCTCACCCCCTGCTGTCTGTGTCCATTGGTTGGGCTTATATGCATGCATACAAATCCTTTGGTTGCTCTCTCCCCCTTGCCCCCACCCTCCCTTATCTTCCCTCTGAGGTTTAATGGTCTGATCGATGTTTCTCCTCATTTTTTAAGAGCACTACTGATTCAAACATTACCTAAAATACATATTAACTTTTTTATTTTTACTTCTACCAATATAATCAAGTAAAGTCAGTGAAGAAAACAGAAATCACTATTAACTTAAAATACTTGGATCTGTATTTTAATATGCAAGAGTAAAAGTAAAGGGTGGTAAGTTAAAAGAGTGAAACAGGATATTCTTAAGGAACATTGGTATAAAAACTGGTAGTCCACATAAAAAATAAATAAAGGATGTACCTAAATTAAAACTCTGATTCAGATAGATCTCTCTCTCCCTCTCCCTGCCTCGTTCTGAAATCTATTAAAAAAACATACACATATTTTAAAACTTGGATTCACAAAAATTTCCTATTTCTTTTAATTATATGAATGTGAAAGTTAAATCTCTTCTCTTTCTGGATAAGAAATTTAAAGAATATAATTTGGGGAGAAAAACAACATACATTATTAAATAGCACTGCAACAGCATGTTAAGACATCATAAAAGAAAAATAAAGTTAAAAGACAATGAGTGGTTTTTACTTTTTACTAGCAATTGTTTAAACAACTATATGTACTTACACTGACACTTCATGGCAACAGTAATATCTATATTGATTCTCAATTTGCTAAAAGACAAAAAGGAAACTTTAGTACCTATCAAGTAATCAACAAAACATGAGAAATATAAATCAATTTTATGACAAACTCGGATTTCAAAACTATGTCTATTAGAACTTGGATAGTATTTTTTATGGCCAAAGCAAAGTCACTTTAAAAGTTAAAATTCTATTTTGCAATTATTCCAAAAGACTTTCTGATTTCACACGTTTTTAATATAGTACCCTGCAATTTAATTTTACTAAATTAAGTAACTCCAAGAAACTCAGAAAAATAAGTTTTAAACTTTGTTTACATAAACCTTATGTAGAATATTCCTTTAAAACTTTTAAAATCAAGAGTTAGGAATTGCAAGTCTTTCTTCTCTATTTATCAAATAAATACTATACATCAGGCATTATGCCTGACTCCTTACAAATATTATCTCCTTTATTCTTTATCATGGACATGTAAATTGGGTAGCTTCACAGTTCTGTAGATAAGACAATGGTGTTCAGGGCAGTATAAATGCCTGGCTTAAGATCACATACCCACTGAATTGGCATATCAAAAACAAGGTCTGTGTGACTTGATAAATGCAACCAAATTGCCAGAAAAAGCCTCTCATGCTTCAAGTTTTGCATGGTCTTCCTAAAAGGTTCAACTAAAGCTTTATTTCCAAATGATGAATTCAAATTGAATTAATTTTTAAATATTAGAATCAATTAAGCACCATGAATAACAGAAATGAGTACCATCAATATCTGTTTTCCCTGGACTATCAAAATTTTTTTCAATCTAATAATTTGAATCTGGTTTCAATAGGAATTTTTAGAGCTTCAAAGGAGTTTTCAATACATTTTTAGAGCTTCACCGTCTTCAAGTTGTCTAGATTCAAGCAGTGCTCTAATAACCCTGAGGTTTAGGCACAAGAGATATTGTAGGAACCAGAGGAGATGACCAATTAGACAAGCTTCTGTGGTGAGCTATATAAGACTCCATTTGAAAAAAATAAAGTGCTTTATTGGTGCTTAAAACAAACAAAATAAGAAAAATAACAAATCTCTTACAAACCTACGTTATCAAGAATAATACACAAGGTATAGATAAAGAAGCTGAGGCCCAAAAGAAGTCAGTTGTATGACTTACCCAAGGTTACATAGCAATTTATAAATGTTTTACTTCTCACTAGTGTCATAAGGAAGGTACTATAATTATTATCCCCATTTAACAGAAAAAGTAACTGAAGCACATGCATATACAGATTTAGTAACTTCCATAGCTAGTAAATGCAGAACTGGGATTGAAATTGAGAAGTAAATATCTCTCCTATCCAGTACAATCTTTATAATATAAATCTGTTATCTTCAATCAATTAAAATCCAAATACTACAAATAAAATAAGGTATACTTTGTCTCCTTATTAAGGTACTGTACTTTCAAAGTTTTAAGTGATATTATTTACATTAAAGTTTAATTTAGACGTAATTTATAAAAATCAAGTTACAAGCATAAATAACATATATTTAAACAATATATTTTCCAAATTACACAGATTAGTATCTATTTCAAATTCTAAAGAGTAAACAATTTTAAAACATTAAATAATTCCTACTAGTTCAACACATTAAAATAAAAACATATTATATTCTCCTAACCTTTTTATACAGTGCATATTAAATCAGAGAACCTCCCTTTTATAATTTAACCAGTATTCAAATTATTCTAAAATGATTCTAATGCATTAATTATGAGAATTTATCAGAACTATTTCTTCAGAACTAAAATAAGCCAAATATAAAAGTTGGACATTTTTAAAAAAGGTATGTTATCTTTAAAACAATTTGAATCTAAAGGTATTTCAAGAAAAAAAAGTTACCTAGAAAAATCCTTGTCTACTTCATATTCATACTTCATCCATGTATCCTGATATACTGAAAATTCCATTATGGTTAATAAAGCCATAGTGGTAAATGCTATTAGAGAAACTGAGAAATCAAACAAAAAAGAGTAAGAGAATTAAAACAATTTTGTAAAACACTAGGAAACTATTTTAAGTGAAATTAAATATATCAAAGAATGCCTTAATGTTTGTCATGTGAATTATTACAATAAAAAGTTTTTCTTAAAATGTCCAGTATAGATTTTTTTTCTAAAACAACTCAAAAAATATTTACAAACACAAAAATTAACTCAAATATTTGTATTATTGAGAAAGCATTTTATTTCTTCAATATTACAAGACATCAAACTTTTATTTTCTTACACGTAGCAGTGTCATAGACATAATAAATATTTTACAATACAAATTTGAAAATAGTCTCCTCATAATTAAAAATGGATCCATGCCTGCAGCCCAATTAAAAAAAAATAACATACATCTCAAATCTCTCATAACACTCTCATGTACTTTGGTATCTCCTAAACATACTACTTCATTTATAAAAGCAACTCAAAGGTGAAAAAAAGGAAAGAACTATCATATACTATGACAAAACACACTTAAAATTTATTGTGTTTCACAAGAACTTGCACTATTTTTGTTAACAAAAGTTAATCACGAGATTAGAAATAGCAAGCAACTTAGTACACATTTACCAAATGAAACATATTATCTTATTAGCTCTTCAAGAGGGAAAGAAATAATAGTAAATACTGTTATAGTTCCATATTTTTCTTACATATTCCATTATTTATTTATTTTATTTAACAAATACTTCTATTTGTACCAGGTACTATTCTAAGCATTTTATAAATATTAACTTATTTAATCATTACAGCAAGCCTACTACGTAAATACTGATATCATCCCCATTTCATGGATGAACAAACTAAAGCAGAGGCCAGAGGGGTATGATTAATTTCCTCAAAGTCATTTAGTTAGGAAGGGAAGAAGGGGGATTTAAATCCATACAATCTGGTTCCAAATCCAAGCTCTTAGCTATTACCCTATGCTGCCTCTCTCCAGTAATGTGAAATTTAAGAATTTTTATTATAATGTATAAATTGATTTATTCTTAACCAAAAACTTCTTCCAAGTTAAATTATATTTGTATATAATCATCCTATTAATATAATTATACATAACTCAATAGCAATAAAACAGTAAAATTGGATTAACTTATTCCATAATGTTTTAATGAATACTGCTAAATGCTCAGACTACACTGAGTTAGATGCCAAAGAGAATATCTATAATAATAAAGCGTAATATGCTAATTAGACTGGACAGCCGGACGTCATTCCGTACATCCTTCCGGACAAAGCCACAGTGGTGGGGGCAGAGATAGAGTGGTTAGGGGTGATCAGGCAGGCAGGCAGAGGTGGTTAGGGGTGATCAGGCAGGCAGGTAAGCAGTTAGGGGTGATCAGGCAGGCAGGCAAGTGGTAAGGGGTGATCAGGCAGGCAGGTGAGTGGTTAGGGGCAATCAGGCAGGCAGAGTGGTTAGGGGTGATCAGGCAGGTAGGCCAGTGGTTATGGGTGATCAGGCAGGCAGGCAGAGTGGTTAGGGGCAATCAGGCAGGCAGGCAGGCCAATGGTTAGGAGCTAGCAGTCATGGATTGTGAGAGGGATGTCTGACTGCCGGTTTAGGCCCAATCCTGCAGGGATCCCAACTGCCGGTTTAGGGATCCCTGCGGGATCGGGCCTAAACTGCCATTCGGACATCCACTGAGAGGTCTTGGACTGCGAGAGGGTGCAGGCCAGGCTGAAGGACACATCTGCCTCCCCCGTGCTCGAATTTCACGCATCGGGCCACCAGTATCCTATATAATAAAGAGGTAATATGCAAATTAACCTTCATGCCCTCACAAGATGTCTGCCTACAACCAGACCGGCAGGTGGGTTAGTGAGGGACGACCAAACAACTGAACAGCAGGCTGCATGGGGCGACCAGGCCAGCAGGGGGGTTAGTGAGGGACGACCAAAGGACTGAACAAGCAGGCTGCATGGGGCGACCAGGCTGGCAGGGGGATTAGTGAGGGATGACCAAACGACTGAACAGCAGGCTTGCGTGGGGCGACCAGGCTGGTGGGGGCTGTGAGGGGCAACCAGGCCGGCAGAGGAGGCAGTTGGGGGCAATTAGGCTGGCTGGAGGCGCAGTGAGGGGCAACTAGGCTGGCAGGGGGGCAGTTGGGGGCGACCTCGCTGGCAGCGGGGGCAGTTAGGAGGGATCAGGCCGGCATGCAGAGGCAATGAGGGGTGATCAGGCCAGCAGGCAGGCAGGTGAGCGATTAGGAGCCAGTGGTCCAGGATTGTAAGAGGAATGTACGACGGCAGGTTTAGGCCCAATCCCCCAAGGGGTCCTGGATTGGAGAGGCTGGGCTGAGGGAACCCCCACCCCCCGTGCACGAATTTCATGCACCGGGCCTCTAGTGTACAATAAAATTATAGCCAAACAGCATCACATAAGGACAGACCAGTTACAAAGTTATTATATGTTGATGAGTTCTTCCTCATGGCTCTATTTCTGTATGTTGTTAAATGGATCACTCAGAAATTGCATTTAGTGTAGGAGTTTTAATTTGAATTGATACTCACCTGTCCCCCCACTGGCTGAAGTCTCTACATAGCTCTTAGGAACCTTTGGAAAGGCATCCAACTCTTTCACCAAACTTAAGGTTTTTTTTCGATTCAGTCGCCTCATCTTCAGGAAAACCTTCTCCTTTCATATAGTCATGCTAAGAAATAAACAATGAATAAATGTATCCTCAAAAAAGATAAAAAGGTTTATTTTTTTTGAAACTGATAAATGTCCTTGGAAGAACTTAATATTCTCATTCCTCCTTGAAAAAAACACCAACTTAACATTTATTCACATCTTTCCTTTTTTCCATTCCCACCCTCACAAACACAAACACATAAAGTAGGGCAAAAAAAAGAAAAGTAGTCAATCATATTTGTAATATTTAAATATACAAATCAAAATACATATTTCTCCTATTAAATTTACACATATAGGATATCCCAAAAATATGTATACACACTTTAACAACTGATAACTCACTTAATTTTCACTCCTTTTCAGGTTCAACTGATTTGAAATAAGGGATGAAGCCAGACTAGGCTTTGAACAAAGAAAATTTATCCTAAAGTGCCACTAGACTTTTTTATGGTGATACATAAAAGATGAAGTTTACGGCATAAAACCGGCAACAGTGGCCAAATTGAGGGCACACAAATACTGAAATAAATGATTCTAGATGTTTGTGATTACATTGCTTCAAGTTATCAGCAGTGCCTGGACCAGAACAATCATCAGCTTGAAAACAGTCATTAACAACAACAAAATTCATTTTTGTGGATTCTTTTAAATTTTGAAAATGAACTGTATGTTAATAAACACTGGCTTTATAATCATTCAAAGTGAGTATACATTTTGGGGGGACATCCTGTGTAGAAAAAATAATACATTCTCACTAGTAAATGACAATCAAGTAAAATAGGCATGCTCATACATTGCTAATGAGATGATAACTATATACCATTCCCCTTTTGACTAAATTCCATTTTTAGAAATGTATCTTAAGGCAACAATCTGAATTATGCACAAAACTTGGATCTTAGGGATATTTCTCATATTGTTATTTGTGACTATTGAAGATAGAAACAAACACATGGTATGCAATATATACACAAAAATGTTAAAAAGTAGATCATGGTGGGATTTTAATTATTTTATTTACAAAATGTAATTTTATGACTGACTTATAGAAATAATATAGGTGATACTATAAAGCATTACCAGAAATCAGAGCTATATTAATAAAATAAACACTTAACTGAGAATAAATCAAATGGTTACAGAAGCCATTAAAAGGAAAAGAATGTCTCTAGAAAAAAAAGCAGAAAGATTTGTCTAAAATCTAATGGATGGGGTTAATATAGAAAGAATAAGCCACAGAAAGGGCTTTCATAGAGGAAAAGGAGAGTCAGAGAAATAAAAAGTGGCAGCAATCATGAATATTGTCCAAGAGAGCAGGTCTAAACAGGGACACTACTAATTGGTCCAGGAGGGTACTACTGCCCTAGAGTGAAGCTGGATGCATGTGCTAGTATAGGTTGATTTCATTTGCCATTAGAAACATCCAACTAACTCCTCTTGCTGATTCCATGCTCACAAAGTGGCCTTTGGATTATAATTATGATTCTCATGTATATGGTTTTTCTAAGAAAAAAAGAACATATAGACAAAACAGATGACATATTCTAATTCCCAGTAAAGTTATAAAACTGGTATTCTCACTTGTAAATTAAGCTTCTGAGTGTTTGTTAGGCATAAACCAGGCTCCTAAAATGGTTCAACTGAGAGAGTAATCAAATTTATTTTCTGTACCTGCTTAGTAGTAACTGCACCAAGATCGATCTTCCTTCAATCTTTCAATTCCTATTCATTTCTCCTATTGGAGTTAAATGTTAAATATGTTCAATCTTCTTATCTTTAAAACTCTCCACTAAAGCTCAAGTCCAACTCCAACTACTGATCTCTGTCTGCATACCTATAGGCAAACTTAAAAGAGTAAGTTGTCGCCCTAGCCGGTTTGGCTCAGTGGATAGAGCGTCTGCCTCTGGACCAAAGAGTCCCGGGTTCAATTCCAGTTGCAGGCTCTTCCTGTTTGGTGCTGGTCAAGGCACATGCAGGAGGCAACCAACCAATGTGTTTCTCTCAGATGGATATTTCTCTCGTTTTTCCCTCTCTCTTCCACTCTCTCTAAAAATCAATGGAAAAATATTCTGGGAGAGGATTAACAAAACAAAAGAGTAAGTTATCCCCATTCATCTACTATGACTACTTCTCAGCACAGGCTCATTTAAGTAAATTTCTCTCAGCAAGGTCACTAACAACTTCCTTAGTACTAAGTCCAATGGCCATGTGCAGCCTTTACCTAATTTTGCCTATGAGAAGAAAACCTCCCCTTTTTCTTCTTGAAACACTCTTCCTTGTCATAATTGATAGTATACTCCTGATTTACATTCTACCTCTAAGACTTCTTTGGCTTACTTTGCAGATTCTTCTGCCTCCCAATTCTATACTAGGCCTTCCTCCCAACATCCACACTTTCCCCAAGCTATCTCCCATCCCTTCATTTTCCATCTACATGATTCCTCTCAAATCTTTATTCCCAGTCCAAAGCTCTCTGCAGACATGTATTATCTTGTTGCCTCTATTACATTTTCATGGGGGCATTCCAAATACATTTCAGACTCAACAAGTCCAAAAATGAGTATTTCACTTTACCAAACTTGTTTCTCCTATGTCCCTACCATAGTTAATGACACCCTGTACCCCAAAACACAAGGCAATAACACACGACAGAAACATGAGTTACATTCTTAAACTTAAGTTCTTCCTAAATTTCTTTCAAATCTGTCTTCTCTTTTCCAGGCTCACTGAGAAGTTCCTTACTAGCACCTTGGTTCCAATGGCCACAATCTATCACTGCATTGCTTCAACGTTGACTCATCAATCTTTCAATTCACTCTCCATACTACAACCAATAATCTTTTTAATACATAAAAGTGATTATATGCATTTTCTTTTAAAATCTTTGTAGAGGTTCATACCCATTACATTTGAAAAGTTTGGATTCTATCCTAACAAAGTTAAAAGTTAAAAGTCCTCAAAAACCAGGTCCTGCCCAGCCAGTATGGCTCAGTGGTTGAGTATTGACACATGCAACAGGAGGTCACCAGTTTAATTCCTGGTCAGGGAACATGCCCGGGTTGCAGGCTCGTCCACAGCAGGAGGCCTGCAGGAGGCAGCAGTTGCATGTGATGTTTCTCTCTCATCGATTTTATTTATTTTTTTAATATATTTTATTGATTTTTTACAGAGAGGAAGGGAGAGGGATAGAGAGTTAGAAACATCGATGAGAGAGAAACATCAATCAGCTGCCTCCAGCACACCCCCTACTGGGGATGTGCCCGCACCCATGGTACATGCCCTTGACCGGAATCGAACCTGGGACCCTTCAGTCCACAGGCCAACACTCTATCCACTGAGCCAAACCAGTTAGGGCTCTCTCTCATCGATTTTAGATCTCTCTCTCCCTCTCCCTTACTCTTTCTAAAATCAATAAAAACTTAAGACAAACAACAACAAAAAACAGGTCCTGCTTATCTCTTCAAAACCAATCCATCAATGTCTAAATTCTAGCCAAACCAAATCACTTTCTAGTCCTTAAACATGTTCTTTCTGCCAGATATAGCCTTTCTCCCTCTCCCCCACCTCTTTATTTGGCTAACTCCCACTTACTCTTTAAGTCTCAGTCTAGACATCTCTCTTTTGAAGGGGGGGAAACCATATGACCTCATACATAGTATTAGTTACAGTATGTGCTCCAAGAACACTGTTTCTTATTGCCTGTTTAATTTTCTGTTTTTGCCATTATAATATTACAGCAGGAATATATCAACCTATCTTTGTATCTCCAGTACCTGGCACAGCAAGTATTTGATAAACATTTGTGGAAGGAAAAAAATAAGGAAGGTGGGAAATTTCCCCAGAAATACCCATGATTGCACAGCTTTCCAATAGAAACAAGCTATCATTTTTAGATAAGTAAATATATATATTTAGATATATATATATATATATATATATATATATATATATTCCACAAAGAGAAGGAGTTTTCTGTTTTATTCACTACAGTATATCACAAGCACCTAGAACAGTGATTGGCACATAGCAGGTAGCATTTATTGGGCAAATGAATAAAACTGTAAATATTAGTTCCTAAATTGTCTATACGTTTACAAGCTTTATAAATGCGTTCTTTAAATTATATGTAATATAAAGATATGCAAAAGTTAGTTTTACAAAGCCTCTAACATTCATATAGCCTATTCAGCACTCCTCCCTTAAAAGTCTAGCTAGTCTATCCCACTTTGCTGCTTCTCAGTCTTTAGCTTCTTCCATTCCTATTTTCCATGATTACTACTCTAGAATGGAGTATCTTGTCACTCTACTGCTACTCCTGCCCCATTCCTGTTAATTCAGCCTACATCCAAGAAACTCATTGTATCTCCAGTACTTGCCACTCTATTCTACAGAGCCACTGTTCTTTTTTTTTTTTTTTTTCACTGATTTCAGAAAGGAAGTGGGGAAGAGAGATAGAAACATCAACAATGAGAGAATCATCCATCACCTCCTGTACACCCCTACTGGGAATACAGCCCGCAAAAACCGTGAGTTGACACTCAACCACAGAACCACACTGGCAGGGCACCACTATTCTGATATGAACAAGTTATCCATAACTCCTAGTTTTACTAAAAACAATCCTTCTACTGTCTCTCAATATGAAAACCTGACCATCAACTGGTGGTAATTCCTTTAAATCCTTACTTTATTTCTGAGACTCAAAGGGTAAAAAATTAAAATGTCTCATCATGATTTCTCAACCACCTCTTCCCTTTTCAAGTCTATCTTCTAATAAACTCATATACTACATAGAATTATAGCCTAATTTTCATATTATGTGCTAGATATTATGAGGACTTTATATATTAATTTAATCCTCTAAGTGACTCTATGAAGTAGACACTATTTTTATCTCATTTATATATAAGGATACTGAGGCACAAAAAAGTCAAGTAATTTTTGTAAGGCCATTCAACAGGTGGGAGAACCTAGATTTGATCCCAAGCAGCCTGACTCCAGAGTTCATGCTCTAAAACATAGTGTACACTCTCACTTTAGTACTTACTATTGTTTTCTCCATCTGGATATATTTATAATTTTCAGGGGGGATAAAGGGTGATAGAAGGAGACTTGACTTGGGATGGCGAACACATAATAAAATATACAGATGATGTATTATTGAGCTGCACACCTGAAACATATATAATTTTATTAACCAATGTCAACCAATATATTCTACATTCAAAGTAAAAAAAACTTTTTTAAAAAGACAGGAATTTCCTTAATGACTTCAGCATCTGGATCTCTTAATTTGTTTCTCTTCTTCCCCATTCCAGCACCATCCTTTGGAACTCAGGACCTGATGACCCTCATCCTATGGTAGTCGTTCACAATTAGAACCCTTTTACCATGTAAACCTAACAGGTCTTCTCCAGTGACCTCCATCTTAATTCTACCCAAAGACTCACACAAGCAGGGCCATGTTTTGGCTCCTCTTAATTTTTTAAACCGCTCCACCTCTAAAATCCAAGAGACTAATTTTCCTCTCTAAGCATAACTAATTATCCTTCCAGCTCCTTAACTGTCTGACTGGGACAGAATCTGCTCTTCATTTTCCCTGTGTTTTCAATCTCTTGGACTCCTCTGCTATCCAGTTCTATTGCTTCCATTCCCACTCTATTTGTCTCACCATCCAGTGTAGTCAGACACTTTTTATGAGCTAACTTCTATTTTAAAAATAAAATGAAGAGCGCTTCAGTAATTTAGGGGTCAGTAAGAAATTTAAGAAGAAAATTTTTTTTTTAAAAAAAGGGTCTTCTTCAGTCTGTATTTTGACTAAGTACCAAGGCAACATTTTGTGAGTAACCACAGAAATTAGAAAACAAAAATTTAAAAATAACAAGAGCTAACACTTATGTTAACTGTATGCCAGGCACTGTTCTAAGTGCTTTGCATGTTTTAACTCATTCAATCCTCATCAGTCACCACATGAGTTAGTTATTATTTATTCCCATTTTGCAGATAGGGAAACTAAGGCACAAAGAGTTTAATTTGCCTATCATGACATTTAAGAGACAATACTGAAAAATTGTTAACTAGGATTAGTAGCAGGAAGAGACTGCCTAATAGTAACCTCTATTAAAAATAAAATCACTATTTCTTCCAATTAAATCACTAACCCCCACAGAAAATAAATTCGTTTTTTCCCCTAATTCTTTTGTTGTGCCAGAGTAGGCCTGCTTTCCTTTGAGAAATCTTTCAAGCTTGATATATTTTTATGATCTGTACCCTCCAGCCATTGAAATACTCAGTTGAGTGGTAAACTTTACTCTCAAAAAGAAAGAAATTCCTTACCCATTCCCTACCACCAAACCCCAAATCATGGAGTTTCTTTTTCTCGTTTTTCCTCTAAGAGAGCTGGAATAATTGCATCAACTTAAAGATATCAATAAACAAGTTAAGTAAGCCAATATATATCCTGAATTCTTCAAGAAGTGAACAAGCTTGTGATTTCTATCTTTATAATGGCTATATACTAGAGTTCAAAGTATCAGGCTAAGCAATTACTTGAAGTACGTTAGTACAACTTCAAACACATGAATAAATCCTGCTTTTAACTGTATTTTAATTGTTTCTGAAAGCCAGTCTTGCAACATTTTAACAGATATTATGTAACTCTGCGTAGTCCCCAGGGCACTAAGTCCTAAATATTTTAACTTAAACGTATTTTCTCAAATGATGATCTTTCAACTCTATGTACCACCTTTACCCAAGGCTATTTATTCTCTACCACGAGTTGGCGAGTTACCTTCCAAGGGTTTCTTAATCTGCGAAGGTTTTGAGAAAAGTAGGGATCTGCCTGGGACCTGTCTCTCCGGTAACATCTCACCCTGCCCTGCCCCTTTCTCATTTTTCCAAGCGAGGTGCGAAAGCCTCCTTCCAGGCGAGGCCAAGACTTCAGGCGTTCTTAAAAAGAGAGAGCAACCTGCTGCCAAGCATATGGTATTTGTCTGAACGGTGGTGGGGAGCCCGACACCCGGGAGGATCGGGACAGGACCCGAACGGTCTTCACAACGCGGGACCTTCCGCGCCCGCGGACGGGAGGTGCCCCCGGGGCACCGGGCACCATGCGAAGCAATGAGTTCGTGTCAGCTGCTATCGGGTAAGCACCCAAACTCCTTCAAGTTGTAAGACAGCTCAGGGAAACGGAGCCGGGGAGAGGGGAGCGCCCAGGCTAGCGCTGCCCAGGGTGCTGCCAGTAACGCCCCCGGGGGAAGTGGAGCGGCTCCCGGGTCCGGCCCGCTCTCCAGAGGAGAGCGATGAAGACAGGAAGCCAACTCTATGACAGCCTCTCAGCCCCCTCAACTACATTCATGCCCGGAACAGCTCTGGAACAATCGAGAGAACAGCACCAGGCAGGGTTTCGGCGTTTTACCTTGTATTTCGGTCCCTGCCGATCGCCATGTTTCACAGAAGCCCGGGTCGCTCGGGTTCCCGTTTGCCCAGAAATATCGCGAGAGCCAAGGCGACTCCCACCGCTGAAAACAGCGAAGGGAGACAATGCAGAGTTCTCGCGATATGCCCTTTGCTGACGAAGTGTGTTGTGAATCGAGAGGCGTGGTTAAGATGAGAGGGGCGTGACTAAACCGAACAGAGGCTGCTGCTTATTTTAGGTATAACACGTGGCCAGAAGGAATCAGCTTCTCCAGGAAGGGTGTAGGTTTACCTTCTGGCTGTCCCTTAGAGACCGCAGAAAGAATCTCTCTCAACTCTTGCTACTGTACTTCATTTCTGATGAAAGGCTTGGGCGCAGGATTTATCGTTTGCAATCCTAATGCATATTACTCCTCAGTCTCTGCACCACGCCCCCAGTCTTTGCCTCCTTATTTCCTCCCATTGAGACTATTTAAACTTCATTTTCCAGACTTAGGTAACGCTTTTAATTATTTGCTCAATGTTTTTGTCTTCCGGATAGTATGCTCCTTAAGAAAGCACATCTTTCTCACCCTTTTATTGCCAGTACGTACCTTGCAGTCAAATATTTCTTGAGAAAGCACTTCATCTTTTCCTAACACTTCACAGTATAAGAGGTAATAGAAGAGACTTTGAAAAGAAAGGTTAAATGGGAACTATTTGAGAATAAGCACATCTGTTTTATTTTCCAATCAAACATTGAGGTTTTAATTTTCCGATTGGCCAGAAAAGTATTAAAAAGGCATATTGACGACTAATACGTAAGCATTGTTTTCCCAGTAAGTTCTGCTTTAAATGCTTTACTTGCCTTATCTCATTTAACGGTGTAAGGTTATACCATTATTTACCTGTTTCATAAATAAGGAAATTGAGTCAAGTGGCCATTAAGTGATTTATCCAAAGTCAGATAGTTAGGAGAGGCAGGGAAATAATGACCACAACACTAAATTGCCCTTTTATTTAGTGAATTAACATTTATTGAAATACTAATTTTACTAAATTGAAACTATCCTAGAATATAAGGACAAATCGTTTCCACTGATGCAATTTCACTTCTAGACTTCCCTGTCAGGATTAGTCCAAAAATGTTAAACCAACCTGAAGTTGATTTGTT